>NW_004524584.1:15527629-15528829 GCF_000260255.1 Octodon degus | reverse complement strand
TAAAAAGAAAGGTTTGTGTTAATATTGTTTGCACAATTAAATGCCTGTATCTTGTACTCTGTTATTTAAAGATAACAATACGCAATGGCTGTTTGTTTGTGGCACTGGGGATTGAACTCAGGACCTTGTGCTTGCCAGGTACAAACTTAATGCTACTGAGCCAACTCCCCAGCCCTATGCAATGTATTAACCATTGTAACTCTCCCATTATCTTGTTTTGAATTTTTGTTTTATTTTTTTCCTCTTTTAAAAAAAAGCCAAAATGACAAGTGTTGACAAGGGCGTGTAGAGACTGGAATTTTTGTAGAACATGGTGTACATTATAATTCTGTACTTTGAGAGATTGGGGCAGAGGGACTGCAAGTTAAAGCCACTTGGGCAGCTTAGCAAGACATTCTCAAAATAAAGAATAAAAAGGAGTGCCAGCAAGATAGTTCAGTGGTCTAAAGTGCCTGCTTAGGCAAACTTAGGCAAGCTTAGGCAAGCACAGGGACCACGGTTCAATCCCCAGCACCACATGCCATACCAGCCCCACCCCCAGAACAGGCTAAGTCAGCCACAAAAAGTAAATAAATAAATAAAAAGGGCTCAGGATGTAGCTAGCGTGAAGGTCCTATATTTGATCTCCAATATAGGGCGTGAGGGTGGGGTTAGAACCCTTGCAATATAGGGAATGCGAGGAATATACAATGGTAGAGGCACTGTGGGTGTTTCCTCAAAAAATTAAAAATAGAATTACCAATTGAACTTCTGGGTACACACCCAAAAGAAATGAAAATAGGGTCTCAAAGACATATTTTTGCATCCACGTTTATAGCAGTTTATTCACAAAAACAAAAACTTGGATGTAATTCAAGGATCCACTGCCTGATGAATGTATAAACAAATGAAAGAATTCATACAATGGAATATTACTCAGCCTTAAAAAAGAGGATTCTGACACATGCTACAACAGGGATGGAAGTTCAGAATATTATGCTAAGTGAAGTAAGCTAGTCACAGAGACATGGTTCTACTTGCATAAGATACTTTGAATAGTTAAAATCAGAGATCGAAAGGGTGACATTCTAGGGCTGGAGAGATGGCTCAGTGGTCTAAAGCACCTACTTAGAACAAGCTTGGCAAAAGCATCAGGGACCGCGGTTCAATCCCCCAGCACCACATGCCAGCCAGCCCGCCCCCTGGTGGGCTGAGCTGGCC
>NW_004524584.1:15518694-15527385 GCF_000260255.1 Octodon degus | reverse complement strand
AGCAAAGCACAGGGACCACGGTTCAATCCCCCAGCACCACATGCCAGCCCGCCCCACCCCCTGGTGGGCTGAGCTGGCCACACACACACACACACACACACACACACACATTAAAAAATAATAATAATAATAAAAAATAAAAAAAAAACCAAAATGGTTAAGATGGTAAATTCTTTGCTATATGTACTTCACCACAAAAATCTATACAGGAGCAGATATTTTTCTTTTTTTCTTTTGATATTTTTCTTTTTGCTACAGGCTCCAGTGTGTCTTCGCATGCCTCTGTTGGACTTTGAAATTTGTTCACTGTGGGTTTCTTTCTTTGCATTAATCCTGATTTTTAAAATTATTTCATTATTTATCCTGGTTACTGATTTTATTTTATTTTTTTGCCATAGGCTTAAATTTTGCACCAGAGATGAGTACCTAATGATTCAACCTAATCCCTGCCCCAATTATGTCCTGGCTTCGAGAGCTTCCATGACTTTTCATCACCTTCTGGAAAAGATTAAGCCCTCAGCCTAGCCCTGGGCACCTCTACCTCCCCTTGCCTGCTCCTGCTCCATTGAGCTCCTGTGGTTGTGGGCCCACATTTCCAGGACTTACACAATACCTCTGAACTCCTCTTGATCCGACACTGTCCCAGTGTACGTTTCCCATAGCTACCGAGAGCTACCAATAGTTACCATGGGGGTTGGCCCACACCCCCATGAGTACCCACCATCAAGTCCATCTAGGCCCTTCTACCTGGAAGGTACCATCTTCCCATTTTATGTCCAGCCTAGCGCTGGGTATTTAATAAATGTCTAGGACTCATGATAATTTTTTTTTTTTTTTTACTCATGATAATTAATCCCCACTTCTCAAGAAAGAACATCTGGGATCTGGTACAAAGGTTTATTGCTGAATCTGTGGACCTACAGGAAGTGTGGATTATGCTCTGGCTTTGCCTCTAGTTGCAGCACAGCCCCAGCCCATGGGCATAAGCAAAGACTTGGTGCTTGACGAGGAAGAAGGGAGTGTGAGGGTGAGGGACATACATGCATTTTCCTGATAGTTCAAGCATGGCCTTCAGTTTTCCCTACCAAGGAATGGGCCCTGCATGAAGACGGTGAGAAGAACTTTTTTTTTTTTTTTTTTTTTGCGGAACAGGGGATTGAACTCAGGCCCTTGCACTTGCCAGGCAAGCAGAGAACTTCTGGCAGGGACAAAAAGAGTCACTTGGGTTTGCCTGTAGCCCCCAAGAGGTATACTCCTTTGGGAATAGCCTGAGCTCCATTCTATCTTGAATTTTCTGCCTGGGTGGGGCTGATCAATAGGGGCTGGACTCTGCCCCTGCCACCCCTCAGGAGCACCTGACTATTGGGCATAGCTGGTGTCAACAGTACCCTCCCTCAACACACCATCCACTTGGCCAGTTGTCTCAGAGTACTGTGGTGGGGTGGGGGTGAGGTGGGACACAGATCTGGGGTTCAAGGACAGAAAGGCAAGATCTGGAGGGGGAAGAAGGGCATTCTGAGACTGGTATTCAGAAGGAGGGTCCAGCTTCTGTCTCTCCTGACATCTAGGGGCTCCCAGATCCACCTCCCTAGTCACTAATTTATCTATATGGGGGCTGCACAAACCAGAGCTAGCTTGGACTTTGGACCCTCGAAGCTATGGGGAGGGACAGTTGCTGGCCACTGGGTTGGCAAATGTCAGATTTGTCACATGGAGGTGGCAGGGCTGGACTGGGCTGCTGGGGGAGGGACATTGCAAAGCTTCCATGAAACTGTGGGAGGGAGAGCTATTTGGTGAACCCAGACCTACCAGGTGAGCCCTGGGCTCCAGAGGGCTGCAGGAGATTGGTCAGATGGTCAGTGCTGAGTCACTGTGAGTTCCAGTGGCCCTGAGTCCTGCTGTGTCCTCGCTGGGGCTGACTGATGCGGGTCCAAGAGGCCAGAGTAGCCAGGCAGTATGGGCAGGGCTGGGGCAGAGGACATGGGGGAGGATCTGCGCTGAAAGGCTCAGGGTTCAAAGCTTTGGGACTGTATTCAGCAGGGCAGTAGGTGAGGGCCCTGGAGTCTTGGAGGGTTGACAGGCAGCTAGGGCTACAGAGTCTCAGAGCAAGGGACACACAGGAGTTCAGGCACCTATAAGAAGGAAAGGGAACCAAGTCAGCATTTTAAGTAGGTTCAGGCATTGTGTGGGGCATCTCTGACGCTGGGACCCTTAGGGATTTGGGGAGGGCTCAAAGGAGATTAAATGGGCGGACCTTGGGAGTCGGGGCGGGGCCTATGACAGTGGGTGGAGCTTGAGGAGGTAGGTGGAACCTGGAAGCCGAGGGTTGGGACTTGGCACCCAAGGGGCAGGGAGGGGGTGGGGCCTGCAGTAGAGAGGGGAATGAGGCAGTGGGGGCTGGACTGAGGTTTGAGACTAAGGGAAGGAGATGGACGCCTCTTGCCTGCGTGAACCCCACCTCAGAAGAGGCCGCAGTCTTTGAGATTCTCTTTGATGATGATGTCGGTGACAGCGTCAAAGACAAACTTGACATTCTGCGTGTCTGTGGCGCACGTCATGTGGGAGTAGATTTCCTTCACGTCCCGCCGCATGTTGAGTTCGAGAAACTGCACCTTGATGTAGTTGCCCGCGTCCTCGTACGTGTTGGGCCCTGCGCAGAGCAGAGCGCTCGATCGCCGCTGCAGCCTGCCGGCCTCCGCCCCCCAAGGGAGGAGCACTAGCAGCGTGGCCCAGACAGTGGGCTGGGGTGCAGACAGGTCGCCGGGCCTAGCCCTCACCGTCGTAGTCTGGAAAGCAGATGCTGAGGTGTGCCTTCTTGATCTTCTCGGAGAAGACATCTTTCTTGTTGAGGAAGAGCACGATGGACGTGGTAGCGAAGTAACGGTGGTTACAGATGCTGTTGAACAGGTGCAGGCTCTCGTGCATGCGGTTCTGCGGAGCACAATGGCTGTTGAGCCTGGGTGACACAGGCCTGCTCCGCCACAGGCCAGCAGGGGTCTCGGTCTCCAGACTGCGTCCTGTCAAGCTGGCTGCAGGCTGCCTGATTGCCTTTGCGTCTGACCCTCCCCAGCGCCCGCCCTGCCAGCCTCTAGGCCCCACGCACAACTCACCACTTCATCGTCCTCCACCAGCACCATGTCGTAGGCGCTCAGGGCGGCGATGAAGATGATACAGGTGACGCCCTCGAAACAGTGGATCCACTTCTTGCGTTCTGAGCGCTGTCCGCCCACATCGAACATCCTGCGAAGCCTGAGCTTGAACGGTGCCCTGCCCTCCAGAACACCCCTGCATTCCCTCCCTCCCCCTCTTCCTCCCTCTTAGGCTAGCCCTTGAGGGGCCAGGCCTTCGTCCTAGCAGGGAGGGACCCTAGCATCTCCCATCCCGTCCTGTGCAGGTGAGGGCCATACCGGAAGTTGAGGTCCTTGAAGGAGAACTGGGTCTCGATGATCCCCGTGGTCTTAACTCGCGAGCGCAGCACATCCTGCTCGGTAGGTACATAACCCGGGGTCACCAGCCGCTCCAGGTCCGAGAGATAGCTGCGGAAACCCCAGGGTGAGCGGCTGGATGGGGGGTGGGGGTGGGTGCAGCACCCCTCTCCCGCTCTGCCCAGGTGCTCACTAGCCCGCTGAGTCGTTGAGCTGGTATTCAGAGGCGCGCTCAAAACAGGCCTGGATGCCTGAGTCCTTCCACAGACGCTGGATGATGTCTGACATCTCCTTGGGCATTGTGCCCTCTTCGATGGTATCTGCCATGTGCATCAGCTTCCGGGCATCGTCCTGGGGCAGGGTTGGAGTGGGAGGTGGTGACTAGGGACTCCAGGACAGCCAGGTGCTTCCAACCTCAATCCCCACCAGCCTGCCTGGTGGCGCACCTGGCGCGCTGAGTCTCCATACTGGATGTTGAGAGTGGTCATGGCCCGCACAATGGCCAGAATGGACTGCAGCGTGTTGCCATAGATGATTGCAATGAACTCGAGGCACTCCTCCAGTGAGTACCCATCCTGATGGATAATCCTGCAGCCAGAGTAAATGAGGTCAGCTTGTGGCTGATGGTGTGGAGCGAAAGCCAGTGGGCACCCACCCCCAGGGACTTAGGGGTGGAGGGGGAACTCACTTCATCTGTTTGACGATGGTGCTTTTCCCGGACTCACCAGCACCTGAAAGGGAAGTCCATTGACTTCCTGCCTCTCCAGGGAGGCAGAAGATGAGTTTGAGGGCAGCCTCATAGCCTAGGGCGTGGCCAGTAGCTCCCTAGTGACTTCTGCCCTCATCCCAATCAAAAGTAAGTTTCTATTGGGCCAGCGAGGTAGCTCCGCGGTCTAAAACACCTGCTTAGGTGAACTTAGGCAAGCACTAGGATCATGGTCTGATTCCAGCACCATATGCCACACCAGCCCCGCCCCTAGGGGTGGGCTGAGCCGGCCACAAAAACAAAAAGAAACAAAAATAAGGTCCTTAAAAAAAAAAAAAAGAGCGCCAGGGAGATGGCTCAGGGGTGGTATTGCACCTTTGAATCTCAGCTCTGGGAGCCTGAGGCAGGAGGACCAAAAGCCCAGCCTGGGCAATTTAGCAAGACCCTATCTCAAAATTAAAAAATTAAAAATGACATAGTTCAATGTGAAAGCTCTAGGTTCAATTCCCAATTTTAAAATAAAAGAAGTCCAGGCGTATCCCAGCACTTGGGAGGCTGAGCTAGGTGGATTGCTTCAAGTTTGAGGCCAGCCTGGTGTGAGAACCTGTCTAAAAAAAAAAAAAAAAAAGAGGAAATGGAGTCCACTAGGGACATCAGCAACCTCAACTGTGCTGGGGTGCCAAAGCACAGAATCCCCAAGACCAAAACATTGGTATCAGCAGCCTGTTATAGGGTGCAACCAAAACAAAGACATCCTGGAGCACCACCTGGTGGCAATCTGTGGTACTACATACACAGGATTATTTGAGCTAGGACAACCCCTGCTTCTCCTGAAGGCGAGTCTAAGAGGCTCAGAGGGAATTAGGGCCTGTGGGTGGGACAGAACTAACATCCCTTCTGAGTCTGTGCCTGCCAGGGTGTTGGGAACAGTTAATGGGATTTCCGTTTGGCCTCTCAGCTCTCCTCTGCACCACCCCTAGTTTAGTCCCACCCTTTTAAAGCAGCTCCCTGCCCCTAAAGGAGCAGCAGGACCCTGGGGAAGGCTTATATCCATGGGACCTGGGATCAGCTTTAGAGTCCCCATAGGCTTTTACCTTCAATACCTTTCCACCCCCCTTTAGAGGCATCACAGATCTGCCACCAATGAAGAGCTGGCCCATTAGGGCCATTGTAGCTCTGGGTGATTCCAGAGCTACACTGCTCCCACCAAGAATATGACCTTCCCAAGAGAGCAGTGCCGTGTGGGACTCCAGTCTTATCAAGCCAAGGCTGAAGCATGAGGGAGCCTGCCTAAGGCACATGCACTTGGCAGACATTGCCCAACAAGGGGTGCTACCTAGGACATCACCCATCAGGTGGCCCGATTCCCACTTTGTACTGGACCCTCCTTCAATGCCACTTTTTCCCAAGGAACCCTTGTGTCACTGAGGCCAGGACCCTTAACAGTCACCCCTGGGCCCACGCCCCTACCCAGAAGAAGCAGTTTCACCGTTCGAGCATCCTTCTCAGCATCCTCTTTCAGCTTCTTTTCCAGCTCCCTGGAGTGCTTCTCCTCGGCACTAGCCCCAGCCCCCATGGTCCCAGCAGTCAATGAAGGGACAAGTTGAGCAGGTAGCTCTTCTAGATGGGGATCCCGAGAGCCTGACTCTCCACGGACCTGCACAGACCCTGGTGGGGCTGCTTAGTAGGATTTGGGAGCTAGGGGTGCCAAGGACCAATCAGAGACAAGGACAGGTGAAGCCAGCTCAGCCCCCCAACCCTTCTCAGGCTGGCATGGCCCCAATCCCTCAAGTGCTGACTCTGCATTCTCCCCACCGCCATCCTTAGAGGCACTGGGTACTCCTTCCCCTGCCCCACAGTGAGGAAACATGTTTGGTAAGGTCCGGGCTAAGTGGACAGGTCCTCAACTTGGGGTGGGGCTACAGCTGGAGAGTGTGGAGGGAGAAGCAGGCATGGAGCAGCTGAGTCTGCCTGGCACTGCTCGGCACCTTCCTCATCCTGCTGGAAGCTTACAGGGGGGATGGAGGCCCACATCTTCCACCCTGTTTACTAATGAGGAAGTCAAGGCTCACAGGGTCACACAGCAGGCAGTGGCCGAGAAGGGCTGACTGGCTCTGGACCAGGGCTTTTTGCCCTGCTGGGAAGCACTAGGGGAAAAGCAGGTGATTACACTTGCCCCATACAGAGGGCTGAATCTGATACCAGCATTCATGTGCTGGCATGTGACACTGGTGACCACATACGTGTGCTGTGTGCCTGTTTCTGCCCCTTACAGGCATTGAGCAAGGTAATGTCTTTTTTTTTTTTTTTTTGGCAGAGCCAGGGATTGAACTCAGGCCCTTGAGCTTGCCAGACAAGTGATTATTCAACTGAGCTATCTCCCTGGCCCCTAAGGTAATGTCTTGACACATTTATGCTCTCAACTTGTGTGTATGGGTCCATGTTTGTATGGTTTTGAGTGTGTGGTCTTTATATGAGTGTTCATATGCTTTATATGGATGTTTTGTGTGCACATGTATATACACATATATGTGTATAATTTGCTTTTTTGTGGTGCTGGGAATGTAACCCAGGGCTTCACACATGCTACACATATTCTCTGCCATTGGGCCGCATCCTCTGGCCTGCTATGCATTTCTTTACAATTGTACTTGTGTTTGCAATATTTTCTGTGGCCTCATGTGTGCTTGAGTGTGCAAGTGCACATACATGTGCAGTGCATGTTTGGGTGCCCTTGCCCAGCTGCATGTCTGAGCATACCAAGCATACTTGTACACCCAAGCATATGTGAGCATACCTAAGTGTTCTGTGCCTACGTGTATAAATGTATTTGGGTGCTGCAGAGGTCGCTGGGCACTTTTTTTTTTTTATGGTTTTCTTTGGGGTCCTGGGCATTGAACCTAGAGCTGCTTTAGGCAGAACCAGGGATTGAACTCAGGCCCTTGCGCTTGCCAGGGAAGCACTTATTCTACTGAGCCATCTCCCAGGCCCTTCTGCCCAATCTTTTGCAGGCCTGTTGTTAGATGGGGAATCTGAGTCCCAAGGCAGGTTGGTGCTGCCCAAGAGCCTGGAAAAGTGTCCTATTGGTGCACTGGGAAATACCTAGGGTTCTGCAGAACCAGCCTGCCTCAGCTTAAGGTTTGGAGCCCTTTGAGGTACAGCCTGTTATTGAAGGGTTTTAGGCAGAGCCTACAGGGCTAAGCTCTCAGACTCCAGGGATTCTGTACCCTGATCCCCTCAGAAATCCAATGTGTCTCTCCAGGGGATTGGAGCCTCCTGGGGACTTTTTTTTTGTAAACCTGCCTGCCTTTCAATACTCAATCCTGCCATAAACTCAAGAGACCACGAGGGGGTGCCAGGATCACAGACAGCACCAAGTCTGGAAGTGTACAGCAGTGCCTGCTACAGCAGCTTTGACATCCATCCTGTCGGGTGAGAGATTTACCCAGGAGCCAGACTGTTTCACTTGGGCCACTCTCAGCTTCCAGCCTCCCACACCCCTCCATCCTACATGTAAGTGGACCTTGGGAGCTCTTCATACTTCCTGGGAGTCAGCAGAGTGCAGAAGCCAAAACTTGGTTGTTTTTATTGTTGTTTTTTGTTTGATACTGGCTGGGTTTTTTAATTCTTCTAAGTGGGGCCAATCTACTGCCTCTCAGCTCCCCACATCCCCCCCCCAATATGGCCCTAACTCCTCCCCCAACCCCCATCACCAAGGAGAAAAGCCAAAGTCTAGTCCCAGAGCCAGTGTTTATTAGCAAGATGGAACCCAAGGATGGCTGTGGCCTGGGCAGCAGAGGGCCATCAGGTGCCCCCACCCATCTCCCCAAATGCCCCCAGAGCTATTTACACTTAGTGCCTGCAGTGGGGGGGCAGATGAAAGCCTTGGGGAGCCCCTGCAGGCCCAGCCTTCCACCATGGCCCCTCTCCCCTCAGGACTAGGGCTCCCCTCTCAGCCCTGCTGCACCTGGCCCCATTGCCACTTCCCCAGCCTCCACGTCAAGGAGGCACAGGAAAGCTAAGGAGGTAGAGTAGGGCAGCCCTGCTGTGGCTAGGCAGGGAGAAAAGATATAGTCTTGTCCTTGTAGGCAGGACTCTTCTTTTTCTGCCCCCAATAAATAGAGAATAAATACCTGGGAAGGGCTGCCCTTAGGTGAATGTCCCGACCCAGGCATGGGGCCAGTGTCCTGTGATGGCCCCTTCTTTCCTTCTGTGACTGCCCTGAGTCCCAATCCCAAGACTCCAACACAGTCCTGGCATCCACGCCTATACCACAGCAAGGCTGACAGCACACACTGTCAAAAGTCCATGGCCTGTCGAGCGGCACTCATTCCCTCCCCGTGTTCTGTAGATCTTGGAGGTGGCCATCAAGCGAGCAGATTTCCAGCTGAGCCCAGGGACTTGCTGGGATTGGTTAGGTGGGCTCAATTTTCTGTCATCTCTGACCAGCATGGGTCTAGATCCTGGAAGATGCTGCCGGTGAGGCAAGCTATATACAACCCACCAATAAATACTGTCTTTGCAGGGGTAGGGTGTGTATAGAATATAGATATTTTATAT
>NW_004524584.1:15483070-15518594 GCF_000260255.1 Octodon degus | reverse complement strand
TAAAAAGGTAGATAGAATGGTGTTTACACCATTTGTGAACACAGGCTGATCTTTTTCCTGGTTGTCCTTCTACAAGGATGTATTTTCTCCTTACTCCATTGCCTAGCACCTCTGACACAGTGTTGAAAAGAGTGGCACGAGAAATTTGGGGGCATACTTCCAGTTTTAAAGAATTATGTCTAAAGAGTCACCATTAAAAGTGAAATTTGTTTTAGTTTTTCTTGATTATTAATTTCAATAATGCTTTTTTGTTTTTGAGTTGTGAATGACTCTATCTATATATCTTTTATATTAAAAGGGATGAGGGCTAGGCTGGTCCAGTGCAGGGCTCAAGCAGCTGGCCTCATGTGTCCGGAGGGTGGTGCCGGCGGTTCCGGGGCTTTTTCTGGTCCTGGGGTTCAGGAGGCCTGAGGGCTCCTGGGGCCTCTCTGGGACTGGGGGGTACATGACGCCAGTAACCCTGACAGTACTGGTGGATGAGGCCCACTTCGGGCTGGGCCAGCAGCTGGGCCAGCTCCTGGTAAGAAGGTGTGGGGGGACCCGTGCCAGGAGGTGGTGGGGCGCTCACAGCCAGCAGGGGGAAGAGGGCAGCATGGACAGCATCCCGGCCCAGTATGTGCAGCTGTACCCGCGTGACGACGTGCTTGAAGTTGTTCTCAGTGGCCGTGCAGGAGTAGAGGCCGCGATCACTAAGCTGCAGGGCGCGAAGCAACAAGCCCTGCTCTGTGCGCAGGAAGCGCTCCTCTGCTCGGATCTGCAGGGGCAGGGGTGGGGGCTCAGGGGCTGTGTGACCCCTCTGCTGCCCCCGCTAGCAGCCAGATGAGACCACTTCCGTGGGGTACCACAAGTAGAATTCATATACCCTCCCAAAAAACCCCACAAGCGTTTCCACTAATGAGGTAACGGAATAAGGTATCCACACATTTCTACTTCAAGATGGATGGCCCAGAAGGGTGCTGTTCAATGAATGAGAGAATTTTGGCACACAAAGAATTTTCATTTAATGAGAACACCCAATTGTGGTCCCACATAGACTTTCCATGTAAAGGGGCACCTGTAAGGCTTTTCCACAAATGAGGGCTAGCCACAGAATTTTCATCCACTGAAGCTTAACTACGTGATATCCCATATAAGGAATGCACTCCAGTGGGGTGCACATGTGGGATTTGGGGATTTTCATGAAGAGACACACCCATGAATGGTTTCCATATGGCAAAGCCTATTCCACAGAGTTTCTAACTAATTCCACTCAAGTGATTTCCACATACAGAAGGGAGCTTGAAAGATGTCAGAGTGAGGATGGCCCCATGCCTTCACTGCCTTCGCCCACACTGAATTTCCACCATACCAGGGTCTCCTGTGTCCACAGCAGGGTGCAGGAACTCACCTCTCGGCGCCTGTCACCAGGATCTCGCTGGAAGAGCCACTTAACAGTGGCTTGCGGTGAGCGGGGCTGGCACTCAAGGAAGGCTGTGCTGCCTGCCACACCATACTGCACCGACTCTACAGCGTTCTTGTTGGCTGCGGATCAGGAGGGCACTGAGTGGAAGCAACAACACCTGGGACGGTCCCCTGTCTGGTGAGGGGCAGGCACAAGGGGCACTCACCCACAAAGGCAGAATGTTGCCACTGGGCATCACCCCTGAGGGAGGCCAGGAACAACGCAAATAAAACTTCAGGAGCCATTACTCCCCACCCAGCATCTTCAAGGCCTTAGAGTTGGGGTGATATGAGCAGTGGCATGGGCTACCTGGGGTACCACAGAAGTTTGAGGAGCAGCAGAAAAAGGCAGAGTACACTCACCATTGGAGTTGAACCCACGGCACTGCCTGATGGGGTTCCCATGTCGGACGTCCTGCCGGCGGCTCCGCCTGGGTGACAACAACTTCTGAAGACATACTCCCAAGAAGTATGCCCCAGGTCCCTGCACCTCCAAGAATCCCCAGAGTGGTGATACCCGTAGAAAACCCCACATCATATTATATCCACTTTCAACCCCCCAGAACAGGGCTCAAAACCCCAAGGGCCTGGGTTCATACCTTTATTTTTTCTGTGCTGGGGTTTGAACCTAGGGCCTTGCACATACTAGGTAAGTGCACTAACCTCAGCCCTGGAGTTCATACCTTTTGGAAGACGCTGTGTAGCGGGAGCAGGCCTGGCCATCCCAGGCACAGTAGGGGTCCCTGGCGAGGCAGCAGTCAGCACAAGCAGCCCCATATGCATGGCAGCGGTGCAGACTCAGGTGAGTGACACCCACAGCTGAGGCCACATACAGTTGTTGCTGAAGGCAGGGACAAAAGCTCATCAGTTCCTTTCTCACAGACACTCCACATCAGAAGCTAGTTGAGGGGCTGGTGAGATGGCTCAGTGGTCTAAAGCACCTACTTAGAACAAGCTAAGCTAAGCAAAACACAGGGACTGCGGTTCAATCCCCCAGCACCACATGCCAGCCAGCCCCGCCCCCTGGTGGGCTGAGCTGGCCACATACACACAAAAATAAATAAATAAATAAATAAATAAATAAATAAATAAATAAATATTTAAAAAAAAAAGAAGCTAGTTGGGTTGGATTCTTTTTTTTTTTTTTTTTTCCCAGAACCGGGGATTGAACCCAGCTCTTGCACTTGCCAGGGAAGCGCTTATTCCACTGAGCCATCTCCCCAGCCCCGGGTTGGATTCTTGCTCTTTTCTTTTTCTTTCTTTTTTTGTTTTTTCTTTTGGTGGTACTAGAGATTGGACCCTGGGTCCCATGCATGCTAGGCAAACACTCTACCACTGAACTACACCCTAGTGACCTTTCTTAAAAAAATTGTTTCATAACAGGGTCTTGCTAAATGGTCTTATCTGTCCTTGAATTTACAACCCTCCTGCCTCAGCTTTCAAAGTATCTGGGATTACAGGTAACACCACACCCAGCTTCCTTTTCTTCTTCATTTAATGTTTAATTTCTCCACCCTTATGCCATGAGCATGACCCCAAGGAGACTCCATCATCACCCCCAACGCATGTTGCCAGACTCACCCTCTTGGAAGAGATGGTCATGGTCTTGACAGGTGCTGGATCCTAGAAGAAGTCAAAGATCAGCTTGAGACTCCCTCTCTGCCCTGACCTAGAGGTCTAAGATCAGGAGCTGGGACCAGGGAGGGTCAAGACTGGGCAGTACTACACACACCTTGAAGACTGCCACCTCCTCCAGCATGAGCTCCTCTACCTCCTGGTCATCCTTGGGCAGCACAATGACCTTCTGCACTGTCCCGCGGTCTGGAACGGGCCGGGCAGGGCCTCAGTGGGGCTGGGGACACTGGGGAAGGGGCAAAGCCTCAGCCCCTTCCCCAGCAGGGCCCCAACCTCCCTAGGGCAGTGAAGCAGGAGTTCTGTTCCAAGACTGAAGCATTTTCCCAAGATTGAAGAGGTCAGAAGACTGGCCCAGGAGAAAGAGGGTCATGCCAGGGTCTGCCCCACCCAGACCAGCACTTTGAGCCCTGCTGAGATCAGGACACTGGAGTATCTCTCTTGTTAGGAGCTGCTCGAAATGTGCTGGATATACTTCTGTGTGTGTGTGTGTGTGTGTGTGTGTGTGTGTGTGTGTGTGAACATGCCAGCATGGATGCCAATATGCAGATCCATGTTCTCTAAGCTGGCTGGCTATCTCTACCCTTTCCTGTTACCCAGTGGTGCCCAGTATCTCTGACCTTTTGGCCTTAGAGTCAGGAAAGTGAATGGAGTTTTGCTAGCCCTAGCCTTACCATCTTGGCTGAAAGGAGGTTCCTAAAGATGCAGGGACAGAGCTGATCATAATAAACCTGCAGTAACCCCCACAGGACAGGTTACAGC
Organism: Octodon degus; assembly: GCF_000260255.1. Taxonomy (NCBI): domain Eukaryota; kingdom Metazoa; phylum Chordata; class Mammalia; order Rodentia; family Octodontidae; genus Octodon; species Octodon degus. Next base: position 15,514,760 of record NW_004524584.1, on the reverse strand, counting down.
CCCGGGGATCAGCACCTCCCACCCAGTGGGCCCAGTGGAGGGGGGAGCAGCAGTGGGTACCTGTGCCCAGGAAAAGCACCTCATAGCGCCCGTCAGCTGCGTCCACCTGGTCTACAGCCACAGTAGTGAGACGGTAGGGGACACCTGTGCGGACCACCAGGGGACGCCGCTGTAGTGGGTACACGGCCTGGTACATGAGTGGATGGCTACGCATGAAGTTGATCACTTCATCAGGATAGTCCTTGGTAGATTTCATGGAGGGCGTGAAGGTTCCCCCAGGGCACTGCAAGCAGGATGAACGTCAGCCTCAGGCTGCCCAGGCAGGCACAGAAGCAACCTCTATACTGTCTGGCCCCACACCACCTCTACCTGCCTCTTGTTCCCAACCCCCTCTCCTCCTTTCTGCCCCACACTGTAAGGCAAAGAGCTGTAGAGCTTCCTGCAGGTCCTGCCACAGTCCAGTTTTCAAGGCCCCTCAAAGGGCCCTCTGGAGCAGCATACCATGCCCAATCCCCCCATCTGTGCCTCAGAGTCCTGGCTGAGTGTGAGTGGTGGGTTTTGAACATGTATTATTATACACTATCCCCACTGGCTTCAGGCTCTGTGATGGTGGAGCCCATGTCTGCAGGGGGTCTGGCCCAGAGCAGGCCTCAGGAGACAAAAGAGAGGAGGTGAAGAGGGTGCTTACTGTGCCAGGCCGGGGGTAGGGCATCTTCCCTGAGAAGGGCATCCACTGGTAGTTAGGGCCCTCTTTGTGGGCAAAGGGTCCATTGAAGACCATGCGAATGTCAGCCATCGAATAGACACATACAGCAGAGCCTCGGAACACGGAGCTAAGAGCAAGGCAGTTAGCTGCCACTGCCAAGGGAGAGCCTTGGCCCAAGGCCCCTCCCCAATCTGCTCCCACCCCCCAGAGCTAAACACAGGCTGGCATTCTCCACAAGGCAGAACCCCCAACCCAACCACACCCTGCTACTACTGGACCCAAACCCGGTCTCACCCAGAGGAGGTAAAGACAGCGTAAATGACTGGGTTCCTCACATCATGGGTCTGCTGGACAAACACATCCTCTGGGGACACAGAAAGAAAGTTCCGGGAAGGCATCTTAGGCCTGTGCCCCTAGGCCCTTGACCATTCTTACACAGGAGGTGGTGTCCCACCAGAGGCCAACTGGTGGCCACCTATCCAGCCTCCATCATTCCCATTACAGCCATGGGGCTCTGCCTGCCCACTGGACACTCACGGAGCTCATCAAAGTGGGTCTCAATGCCATCCTCGCCTGGCACAGAGCAGACAAGCCGTGCCTTCAGGAATGTGCTCCACTTGTTAACCAGGCAGCAGTGACCACCATCATCATTCTGGGGGTGGGAGCAGGAGGTCAGATCAGGACAGGTCACTCAAACATAAGTCCCTGCTGGAGCAGGGCCAATAGTCAGGGCTGGGCCAGGAGAGGGGCAACATGGGGCCTTGGGGATATATACCAGGCAGATGCGCCCGATTCGGGCGTACACAGCAGGGCTCTGAGTTGTCTCTGCTGACCGCTCACGAAAGAAGAAGTAGAGTTTGTCATCATTGCGCTCTGCACTGTCAGGGATCAGCTCCGCATGGATGAATGAAGGGTCTGCAGGTAAGCAGGAGTCAGCAAGATGAGCTCCTCCTTGGACGGCATCCCCACTCCCCAGCTGAATCCCCAGCCAGGTATACCAACGTCCCCAACTCTTCTCCAAACAAGAAACCACTTCCACCCCTGTTAGTCACAGGCCAAAACTTTTCCCAAGTGTGCTTCCATAAGATTCCCCGGCTCCGTCCCAGACACACAGCCCCCAGAAGGCCACGCGAACTACACGTACCATTGAGCCACCGGGAGTTGTACTGATCTGTGCGCATGGCTGTCTGCTTTCCAAGTGTGCGGAAGATGGCTGCATCTGTGCCCATGAAGTCAATGTACACGCCAGCATAGAGCTCTTCATCTGTGGGGGAGGGGCGGCAGGGTTTACTGGGGCCAGGGCACAGCCCCAGTGACCCCCAGACAAAAATCAGGCTTCCCAGGATTGACCCTGTCTCCAGTAGGGTGCTAGTAAATGTTCAGCAGCTGGCTCTGGCAGGGCCGTGAGCAGTAGCAATGATCTCTGCTTAGCAGCAATAGCCAACTTCAGTGACATGAATACGGCTGAGCACAAGCTGAAGTCACTGTAAGCAGAGTTGGAAAGATCTGCCAACGCCGCTGTACAGTATTACAATATTCCTACTCACAGACACAACAGACATAAATAACCTCAAGAGTGTAGATTTTTGGGGCCAGGGAGACGGCTCAATAGGATAAGCGCTTCCCTGGCAAGCGCAAGGGTCTAAGTTCAATCCCCGGTTCCGCAAAAAAAAAAAAAAAAAAAGAGTGTAGATTTTTAAAAATGTAGTAAAACAGCTGGGCATGGTAGCGCATGCCTGTAATTCCAGCATGTAAGAGGCTGAGGCAAGAGGGTCGCCTCTTTGAGTTTGAGGCCAGCCTGGGTACACAGTGAGTTCAAGGTCAGCTGTCTCAGATACCTCACCATCACCACCAAAAGTAATAAAGTAGTAAGTTTTGAGTATGTTACTTTTTGTTGTTACCTTTGTTTTTTTTTTTTTTTTTGTGGAACCGGGGATTGAACTCAGGTCCTCGCACTTGCCAGGGAAGCGCTTATTCCACTGAGCCCTCTCCCCGGCCCCTACCTTTGTTTTAATACAATTTATTGAGTTGTTTAATATATTGATTTATTTTTGTGGTCCTGCAGTTCAACCCAGGATCTTCACTGCGCTACATCCCTGGCTCTTCTAAATTTTGGGCCACGGTCTTCCTGAATCATTGCATTGCCCAGCCTGGGCTTGAATCTGCAACCCTCCTGTCTCAGCCTTCCAAAGTACTGGTATTACAGGTTTGCACCAACACACAGCTTGTAACTTAAATGTTAATAATCAATGTTTAATAACTGACTCACAAAATTTCCGAAAACATAATTACTGAGTGAGCTGCCTCTACCATGCCAATTCCTTTCTTCGCTCTGAAACTCCCCAGGGCACCCCTTCTCTCCCCCCATCAGACTCCCTGATACAGACTCTGACATCAGGCTAGAAGTTATTTGCCAAGAGGATAAGGCTTGTACCCTGACCCAGGGGCCTTTCCCAGGCTTGCAGGTGGCACAGTGCCCAGCAGTTGTTCTGTGATGCAGACTGGGTTGGATGCCCAGAAAGCAGGCAGAGTGCCTGGGCCAGGGTCAGGCTCCCCAACCTGGGGACAGGGACATCAGCTGTTAATCTTACTTAGAGAAAAGCCTCAACTCTCCCAGACATTTACCTAATCCAAAAATACTCAGACCCTAGCTGGTCACAGGGTCAGAGGTCTCCACTGGCCCTTTTGTGTCTCTCCTCAGCTTTTAGATATATGGAAAAGGGGCTAAGGGACCCGTGGTACCACTTGTCTTCTCTTCTAGGCAGCCGATGAGGCAGAGGCTTCTGAGCTTTGCATAAATTACACTGTGTGTTTTGGGAAGCACCTGGCCTGTTCAGTGCCTGATCCAGAAGGGCTGCATGCTGGGGTATTTGTGGTGCTTCCCCAACTCCTGTGGCAGAGGCCACACATTCAGACCGTAGAACCCAGGGAGGGTGGGGGCACTCACTGATGAGGGCTGAGGCTGTGTCCAGCTTGGGGTCGTACGGACACTTGCCCTTCCCTGACTCGAGTCTCTCAGGCTCCAGGTAGAAGATGTAATCCTGCAGGGCAGAGGGGGCTCAGCATTGTCCAGGACTGTCCCATAGCCAGGTAGAGGGACAGGTCATCAGGCTCCCAGGGCAAGAGTGAGTCCCCAGGACACCCTGAGCCCACCCCCTGCACTCCCAGAGTCCTTAGGCTTGAGCTCCATCCAGCCAGGTCTCTGGTGGTAGGGCCTTGCTGTGCTCCAACGGAGCAGCTTCCTAGTGTCAGGCCTCAGGGAAAACCTGGGAATCAAGGTTCAAGAGCAGATGTGCACAGGGTGGGCTTGAAGCAACTAAAGGCCTTCCATGCCAACTGGCTCAAGAAGATGCTGACCAAGTGTCCTTTGGGTCAGAGAGGCCAATTCTTTGAGCTGTGGCTATCTTAGACCAACAAGGGGCTGTAAAGCTGGACAGAGCAGGATGCACGGGTCAAGGGCCTACAGTACTCCCTTTGCCATCAGGTCCAAAAAGGACAGAGAGCTCCAAGTTACTGTCCCCCAGACTTTGGGCCCTACCTGTGGTCCTCAGGATGGGGCCTTCCTGCCCCTCAGCAGAGCCCCCAAGGTCCATGTCTCCCCAGGGCCAGGGGCTAGGGGATCTGCCCAGACCACACGGAATTCACAAAGCCCCCTTCACCTCCCAGCCCAGCTCAGAAGATGACCTAGGAGGAAGGTCATGATGGCACTGGGACCAGGATGAGCTCATGGGCCTGGTGGGAAAGGCAGAGAGAAGGGAGGGAAGGAGGAGAGGCGAGATACAGAGACAAAAGAAGGGCAGCAGGTGGCAGGATGGTAATGGGAAGGTACACACAGGCCTGCTTCCAGTTACACTCTGCACACATTACTTCCTGCACACACAGCTCAACACAAAGCACTGCCAACACACGGAACTCACTGCTCACACCCTGGACACACATACTGAATCTGAGTGACTGTTCTTCACACTCCCTGCTGGGCGCATGCATGCACACACGTTCTGTCACTCACTGGCAGCCCTGTGCCCTGCCCATCCATCCCTGCCCAGCTCCCACTAGCCCAGCCCTGATCTGGGTTCTGACTGCTAGACAGATACCACCCCAAAAGAGAGCATATACGTGTGCAAGACACTGGATCGCCTACAGGAGGAACATGCCATGTTCCTACTCCAGATGCTGAGTAGGGTATGCCCAATACACGTTGCTGTGTGCTCCGGTGTGTCTCCACACATACATTCTCACAGCGGAGGCACAATGTCCCTGGGCCTCTGCCTTCCTCCTCTGGTGGCCCGATTTCTTGCCTGCAGGGGTCATACTGAGGCTGACAAGAATCCATCTGGGACTGCCTAGAGAGCCCAAGGGCACTCAGAGAAGGACGGGAATCAGCCGCTGGTAGGCTGGCCTGGGGAACAGACCCAGGGTGAGTAGAATCAATCAAGGCCATGCTGCCTGGCAAAGCCTGAAGAGATGAGGCACACCTGGTGTGGGGCTGTGGGTATCGGGTGGACGGCACCATCTGTGGCTCTGCTGCCGCGGCCTCTGACCACCTGCGCCTGGGTCCATGGCAGGGCCTGAGAAGATGAGGAACAGGGGGTGACAGGGGCTGGGCAGGCTCGGGCTGCCAGATTCTTACACCACAAAGGCCAGGAACATATGGGAGCACATGGGTCCCAGAGTATACATGTATATGCACGTGTATGCGCGCGCGCGCACACACACACACACACACACACAAGCTCAGCACACCCCTGCACACACACTTGTCCCTTAGTTTCAGTCGCTCTCACACATGCCCTATGAGGTCATACCAACTCACACACATGCCCACATGGAAATGGAAAAAGGGCAGAAGCAGGCAGGGTGGATCAGAGCTGGGGAAGTGACGGCTCCTAAGCCGTCCCTCTGACCCTGACCGGGAGGAGGAAGGCAGCTCTCCTCCAGGCCACATGACAGAAGATGACTCAGGCACCCAAACACCTGATGCTGAGGCTGCTACAAGGCCCCCTGACTTGGCTGCGGGCACGGTCCACAGGTATAGGTGAGAGAACTGCTGCCACACAGGGGCAAATGCTTGCTATGTGCCAGGCACAGTGCTAAGAGCTTGGGAGCACCTGCTCACCTCCTCCTCCTCACACCAACCTGTGAGAAAGGCAGCTATGAGCCCCATGTTTGGGTAAAGAACGTGAGGCGAGGGAGTTACATAGGTCACTTACCCAAGGTCACAGGGCTCAGAGGTGGCAGGGTCCGGGCTTATGCCCATCCTTCCATCAGGGCCCTGGAAGGCAGCCACCAGCGGGGATGGCACGGGCCAGGGTGAGCTGAGGCTTACCTGCGCACGGCGGCCACGGTTTACATAGGTGCACATAGGGTTATAGGCTCCTGTGCCGCACACGTACAGGTGGGTTCGGTTCCAGGGCTGGATGAGCCTGATGAAGTTCCCACACTCACCCTGGGGCAGAGAAAAAGCTGCACAGGGGCCCAGATACCTGGCCAGCCTCATCCCTCTCAGGGGCCCATGCTCCCCCACCTGAGGACCCTGCTAAACTCACGTTGCCATCCTTGCCCGAGAGCACACATTCTTCAATGCGCTGTGGGGAGGCCGCCCAGTGGATCTGCCAAAAATGGAGATCAGAGGTTGCAGCCTACTGCATGGGCCCTCAGTCCTGGGCTCCAGACCCACCCTTGGGTCCCACTTCTGGGCTTGCCCTTACAATGAGGGGCTCACGGTTGATGTCATGCAGGTCCAGGGACAGCACATAGTCCTTGCTGCCCACATACATGCGGTCGTGGTCTTCATCCTTAAACAGGATACGGTAGTCAGTGGTGTTGAGCAGAAAGTTGAAGAAGTGGGCAGTGCCTGTGGACTTAAGCTCTGTGGGGGAAGAGCAAGGCACCAGTCAAGACCATGCAGCTGGCATCCCTTTTACGGAGAGGGCCCTGAGGTCCCCCCTACCACACATCTTCAGCCTCCAGCTTCCTCTCCCTGGTCGTGACACGTGAGCAGACCAAGGAACAAGCCACACCCAAAGCTAAAAACCAACTCACTGCTGGGCCCCAATCAGTCTTGGTGAAAGGGCTAGGGCACAGGGCAGCGTTAGTATCAGCATCAAAGTCTTTGTTTTGTTAGAAGAGAGTTAATCTCCCACTCGTGGAGCTCACACAGGAGCCCAAAAGGGTTAATGGCCAGGTGAGAGCTTGCAGATGCTGTGTGGAGCCTAGTTGTCCTTGCCCTGGCTGCCCATCAGATGTAAGGCACACAGCTCAGTAGAGTCAGTGCTTGCCTGACAAGCTCAAGGTCCCGAGTTCAGTCCCCAGTACCACACACACACACACACACACAAAAAAAAAAGATGTAAGGCACAGCTGTGCATGGTAAGGTCCCCACCTGGTCTGAGGGGCCAGTGAGGACACCGAAAAGCCTGAGGGAGTCCCACTACCCTACAGACCTCCAGCTTTGTCCAGACTCCGGTAAGACCACTGTGAACCAGCCAGGAGTCATCTGTGGGAGGGAGTTCTCCCCCTAAGCTAGAGTCCTGAGGGCTGAGGCTGGTCCAGTTGGGCCCTCCTCTGTTTTCTCTTCTGTATGCATCTAATACTCTTGGCCCGTACCCCAAGGACATCGGGGAAAGTCTTTCTTTCTTTTTATTTTTTTTTTTATTTTTTAACACAGGGCCTACAGGGTCTCGCTACACAGATTGGACCCATAGTGATTCTCTTTTCAGCCTCCCAAGTGCTGATAGTGATTCTCTTTTCAGCCTCCCATAGTTTGCACCACTATGCCCAGTCTCAATTGCCATCTCAGTGAGCCCCAGGGGCAGGGCCGGCGTGGCATGCCCAGGATTGAACCCTGGCTGCTGCACTCTGCCAAATCAGGCAGAGCTATCTGGCTGCCCTTGGGAAAGTCATTCTTCCTAAGGATGAAGAACAGGAGGGAGCTCAGCCATTGATGAGCTAGAGGGTTTGACATGGGACTCCAGGAAGCCTGGGAATCTGCTCTAGGGCAGCCCAGGTGGTCTCTTCGGCAAACCCTGCCCCCACACCCAGCTATTTTTAGCTCAGGAGGAAAGAGAACATTTAGATGAGGCTGATGAATATTCACATGCATGGTGGGGGGTGGGGGGCAGCATATGCATGTATATACCTGGTACAGGTATACACGCATGCTCTACAGCAGACAAGGTGCTCACTAGTTCACCAAGAGGGTCACACACACACACACACACACACACGTGTGCGCGGCACGCTACCAGTTGGTAACACACTTGACAGGTCAGGTAATCAAGGGGGAGGCCTGAACCAAGCTCCAAGGCACCTGGAGGGAGAGAACAGCTGTGATTAAGGCTCTGAACACAGCTGAAGGTATCACCAGCAGGTGGCTGTCACTGACTGGCCTGATGACCCTGACTCCAACTGGTGCGCCAGGGACCCTGGAATGGGCTAGTGAGGCTATGCCCAGGAGCAGCTTCAGATAAAAGCTCTGGGATGTACAGGGCTGGGTATGTGAGGTAGGTAGTGTGGGCTGAGAGCCAGGGAATTCGACACTGATTTAATGCAGGTCTGATACCAGGAACTCACCCTTTTGGGCTGGGGGTCAAGGCCAGGCCTTGCCCTGCCCAGACATGACTATGCACCAACAAGGCAATACAGGTGATGACCTTGGCCAGCCATGGGTTGCAGGGACGCCAGGACGCCAAGGGATCAAAAGGCCGATCCCTGCTTGGCTATGGCCTCACCCGCCTGTCCGGCGGTGCCTTTGAAGTCCTGGGCAGGGCAGCTTGGGCACCTGTCTTGCACCTGTTGTTGGGCCACTCGGAGTCCCCCGCCTGGCCACCCAGTCATAGTGACAACAGGAAAGTAAACATTCCCCCACCCCCAGGGCTGGGAAGTGGCCAGAGAGGAAGTGGGACTGCCAGTAGAGCCCCTCCAGGCTGGGACAGCCCGCCAGGGGTTATTTATACCCTGGCTGGGGGCATGGCCTTGATTGTGCCCTTACTTGTCCTGCTGGGCTGAGGAGCACCTTGGGGGCAATGCAGAGGATAGGGGAAGAGGCTCAAATGGGCATCTTTAGACACAGCACCTGGGTGGAGTGGAGTTTTAGACATCTAGTGCCCAGGAACCCAGGCAGCCATGACTCCTGCCCTCCACCCCTGACTAACTTGGCCTCCATAATCTGAACCTTGCCTCTCTGCTATGCCATAGCTCCCAGGGTCCAGCCCAGGTCCCAGCTCTTAATGTGCTTCCAAAGCCTCAGCAATCCAGGCTCTAGCTCATCTCACTCAGCAGATGAGAAAACAGTCCCAGAAGTGGGGCAGGCCACTAGCCCTGACCTGACATTCTGTTTCTGCACCCCTCAGTCTAACCCTGGGCAGGAGGTAGAGTGTGCCTCTCACTGAGTCACCAAGCACCTATCATGTGTACAGCCTGTGGTCACACATCCAGTATGCAGGGGAAAATACTGGGACACAGGGCAGGGAAGTCACAGGTCCCTGGGTGTGGGTGTGAAAGAGAAAAGGAGAGAGAGAGAGAGAGAGAGAGAGAGAGAGAGAGAGAGAGAGTATGGGAATGAATTAACTCCCAGCTGGGTCCACCGATGAAGGAGGGGAGCCTGTAGTGGACTGACTGCCGGAAGGGCCAGGGCCGGAAGGTGACTCGTCCTGCGTCAATAAGGCATATGACTCAGGACCCCCAGGATCCGTCCCAGTGACCACGGGATATGGCGTCAATAACTTGACACAGGACACTCTGGCATCACAGGACATGATGCTTTCTGATGCATTTGTTGCTATGGAAATGACAGTGGGGGAAGGGAGCCCAAAGGAGGTCACCCAAGGTGAGAAAAGGGTCATTTTCTGGCATGGGCTTCATGACCCCACAGTGGGCACTGTGGGCCTCTGAGCTTTATTTTCTACTCCTCACATTGACCTTACATGTGACCCTGTGTGTGGATTCTGCTTCAATCTTGGAGAACCCACAGTGGCATTCCTCCAATTCCTACTCATCCTTGATGGGTAGCAGGCTACCTTTTGAGGAGTCTAGAGAATGGGGGTCAAGGATATAGCTCAGTAGCGTAAGTGCCTGCCTGGCAAGTGCAAGGTCCCTAGTTTGATCCCTGGCACCAAAAAAACAAAAACAGAACTACTAAGTTGGTCTGTAAATCTTAATGCCCGGGCGATAGCTCAGTAGAATAACATCCTACGTGGTAAGTGCAGGATCCTGAGTTCAATCCCTGGTACTAAAACAACAACAACAACAACAAAAACCTAGTAGAGAATGGGATAGGTCCTCAAGCCCCTCCCCAGGGAGCAGGCTTCCTTCTAGATGCTACTATCTCTTGGAGGATACCCACTCCCATCCTAATGCTGGGGCTGGAAGCAGAGAGGGTGATGGGAAGGCAGGAGCTTCCTGTTGACTCAGCCCTAACTCATACAGTTTCAGCATGTCCTACTCACCTCTAATCCACAGAAGAGAGCTAACTCCTAAAGCACTAATTACACTAGCCTGCAAAAGGGGAAACTAAGGCATGGGGGGATAAGAGGAAGGCTCTACCTTATTAATCCATAGCTAGAGCACCAATGGCTGGGAAAATTGAAACAAGAGGCCCCTGTGTCAGTCCTACATGCCTGGCCACAGGCAGGAACGCTCTTCAGAGTGGTAATCATCTTAAGTTCCCAGGTGAACAGTAGAATCAGAATTCTGTCTGTCCCCCTCCTTAACCTGTACACCACAGGGAAAAGAAACTGGGTTGGGGCCAGAGTGATAGAGTGGGCCTCCGTACCAAGTACCAATCTCTGATACCTGCAGTGTCAGTCCTAATAGGATCTGGCTTCTAAGGAGCTCCCCTTCTAAGGACTCAGGCTAAAAGCACCCGGACGCCTAAGGTGGCATCAGTGGGTAATGGGTGTTATACAGAGCTAGCCTGCCCATGTCCTCAGATCAATCCCCAGCCCTGCCCCATTTGTCCCAAGCCCAACCCTACAGGAGGCGTGCCACTCCTCCCCCATGGCCATGGCAATGTCAAGGAAGGGGGGGGTTAAGGCACAATCAGTGGTTCTATGGATGTCAGAATGTAAACCTTGACCTAGGGAGAGAAAGATGTGTCTGGGTGATGCTTTCTGGGAAAGGACCCCACACCCATTCTCTCACTCAGGCTGAGCCAATGTTGGGTGGGGTGGCATCCGGGAAGGATTTTCCCATCACTGGGAAGGAAGAGCTTATTCTGGCCTCAGACACCTCATTTCCGCCTCTAGGCCTCTCTCAAGGCCATTAGATATTCAGGGTCCCAGTCCAGAAAGGCCTGGCCCAGGTCCAGAGGTAGGAACATTCACAGTGCCCGGAGGCATGCTCCTGAGAGTGTCTATCTCTTCCTCCCTAGGAAGCAGTGGTTGATGCCTTACTTTAAAGGGCCATGGGCCCTCAGGAGGTGTGTCTACAGCTCTTGCTCAAAACTCCAAATGGGCAGCCCCGCCCCCCATTGTGGGTCTCTTGGACACCAGGTCTGAGGCCAGTGAAGCAGGAGCTGCTGCCAAAAGAGGGGTCTCAGGGTAGAAGTGGGCACCCCGCCCCCTTGGTTACAACCCCACAAAGCCGTGGGCCCTGACTGACAGTGCCACCTCTTCCAGCAGAGCTGGTGTCCGGGTGATAGACAGGTCCCTGTAGCCCAGCTCTGACCTCTGACCTTGTGTGGGCTGGTGGGGCCCTAATCCCTGAGCTGAAGAGAAATGAGACTGGTGGTGAAGGGAATGGATTGCTGACATGATTCTTTGTTGGTGCTTCTTCCACAGAAGTACGTCCTGACCTTCTGACCTTCTGAGGAGGGAAACTGAGGCAGTGAAGGGCCCAGCAGCAGTGGCCATGACGAGAGGCAAGGCCCAGGCGGTCCCTCAGCCTCTTTCACTCCCCCAAAGCTTTGAGGGGCCCCAGAGGCAGTACTAGGGGCTGGACTGGCTCCCAGCCTAATCCTCTTTTAATGAGCGGCCAGCCGGAAGGCCTCAGCCCCTGGCCACAGCCCTGTAACCCTGGGAGTCCCAGTCAGGCCAAGATGGGGGTGGGGCAGCCCAGTGCACCTTCCCCTGCTCAGCACACCCACCTCATATACACCTCAGCTGCGGACCAGGCCAATCCAGGGTCTGTCATCTGCAGTAACACTTCCCTAATGCTGCCGCGGCCTCCAGCCCACAGGAGGCTGTGCAGGCAAGGCTGTTATGCTAATTTCCCTGTCCTTCCTGGGTATTCTGGATGGGATGCACTAAAAGCCAGAAGCAGGGTTTGCCTTGGGCTTAAACTGCCCCCTCCCTTGAGAAGTGTGTTCTGGGTTTCCCAGGCCTTCCTAAGCCATTCCTATCTGCCCCCATCCCATCCCTGGCCCTGCTTTCCTGACCAAACACCCAGAAGCCTCATCAGGCACCATCCACAGGCCCCCTTCCCTGTGCAGGTGAGCCAGGTCGGTGCCAACAAAACCAATTACAACTTGCTCTCACCCAATTAGCAACTAATTATGGTCTCACAGTCCATTCAACATAATTAACATGTAAATGACTCCAGGTGTTTATATTCCATAACCATTCTGATTGAATTCAATTTAAATGTCTGAACTGGAGACCCAGTTACCATATTTTACCATATAGCAATTCACCACCTAGCACTGTCACTTCCCAGGAAATGTGGCTCCTCCAAGAAGCAAGGGACCTAAACCTAGATAAGAGGATGGAAGGGCAGGTATCCCTGACCCAGAGTGAGGATGGCTGCATTTTCTGTGTCCTTGGCAAATTCATCCCAGGGGTGCAGGGGGACAAGGGGTAGGAAGAACTCCCATGGGACACTCTGATGGGAAACCCTCAGGAACAAGGGGCCCCTTCCTAAGGGCTACTATAAACATCCCAGCTGTTAGGTAAACATTGAACAGGGCAAGAGACACCCAGCTGGGTTAAAACTCTGCTCCACTATTCCCTCCTATTTGAGGGGCTGGGAGGTCCGGTCCTACAGGACCAGGCACACTGTTCCCACGCCCGTTCTGCCCCAGTGCCCACCTGCTCCACCCAGGAGAATAGACTGCAGACTGGCTCATCCCAAGCCAGGAGGAACAGTAGCGAGGTCAGCCGTTAGCACATACCAGCCCAGAACCCCAGGTTCTACACCCTGTCCCCTAAGGACATCCAGTGTCCTGGCAGAAGGGAGCTCTCCTGCCTAGGTGCTTTCTCCTACCCCTGCCCTGCCCATAGTCCTGACTGTTCCAGGTCTGGGCTGGTGGTTCAGAGACCATGACTCCTACACAGACCCTTAGCATGCAGCTGCACGTGAAAGCACACAAAAGCATTTGCCGGGTGAACAGAGGCCACAACTGGGCTGGGTTTAGGAAGGACACATGTGATCAAGAGATGTCCTTGTACAGGGGATGAAAGGAAGTGACTAGGGCCAGGCAAGCAGAACATGGTATGCACCTCCAAAGTGTAAAGGTGGCAGCCAGGGACACAGCTCAGCAGGGCAGCACCTGCCTGGCAAGCACAAGATCCTGAGTTCCATTCCCAGAATACACACACACACACACACACACACACACACACACACACAAAAGGTAAAGGGGGTAAGGAGCGGGTTAGTCCTGAGGGGAAGGGGTACCCTGATTCCATTCTCAGGTGGAGAAAGTGAAATAGTCTTCTGAGGCTGCCTCCAGTTCCACAGGCCCCAGAGCCACCCCTCCTCCCACATTCCAGACCTGCCCCGGAAACCCCTCACTCCTTCCTCCACCACCTCCTCCTCCTCCCCATGACTGCAAAAGACAACAAACTCTCCATGGCTCATTTACTCTGATAAATCACCCAGACGGACAGGCTGGTGGGCGTCAAGACCCTTCCCCTGCCCTGGAACCAGTCCCTTCTTTGCTGCCCTCTGGAATCCTGCAGACCCTGCAAGCCCCTTGTTTCACCCTCACAGAATGCCTGGACAATTAGCCCCCTTGCTAACATTCTGATGGAAAAACTGAGGCACAGAACAGATAGATCCATGATCAGGCTCAGCTCTGCGGGCTACAGTGAGGATGGCAGACAGTGCAGAGACAGCAAAAAGTCCTCCACAGGGTTTGGTGCTGGAACAGGAAGGGTAGATCAAGATGACAGTGGAGGGGCCGGGGAGATGGCTCAGTAGAATAAGTGCTTCCCTGGCAAGCACAAGGGCCTCAGTTCAATCCCCGGTTCCACCAAAAAAAAAAAGAAAAGAAAGATGACAGCAGACTAAAGCACCTGCATAGCAGAGTGCAGTGGCCAGGGTTTGATTCCTGGTCTGCCGGACCTGCCCCCAGGGCACAGAGAAGGTGATTGAGACTGGGCATGGTGGTGCACGCACCTGATCTATGTAGTAAAATCCTGAACACCATGTAGACCCTGCCCTAAAAACAAAGCAAAACAAAAAAAGATGATGGTGGAGGCAGCCTGCAGTGAGGCCTGCTGGGTGCTACCCACCTTCCCTCAGAAGAGAAGCCACAAGTCCCCCATATTCTAGCTGCTGTTCTGCTGGCTGTATACTCAGGCTGAATAGCAGATACACAAGGCCATGGATTCTGCTATGGAGGGAAATGAGGGCATCAGCTCCAAGCTCCAACTGGGAAAAAATAAGGTTCTTGGCGAGGTGCAGAGACTGCAGAGGAAAGAGCATGTCCGGGTAGGAAGCCAGGGAAGGGTGGGATCTGGAGGGGGTAAGGGCAAGACAGGCACAGGGGGAGGAAGGAAGGAAGAAAAGTGGGGGAAGGGGAGTCTGGAGCTGAGGTCTCCAGCTGAGGTTGGAGGGCCCTGATGCTTCCAGTCTGCCCCTGACCTGCACAGGGATGCACCATACAGCTAATACTTGAGGCTACTCCAGTGAAGACTCTCCTGTGGGTCTACCATGCCCCTCTCCCTGGGGTGGTCCCTGATCCTAGACCAAGAGCCATTACCAGACCCCATTCTTTGCTGCTTCAGGACCGCTGCTCAGGGGCTGGAGCCCAGGAGGTCTCTGCCCTCTCCCTGGGGCTGCTCGTGAGGTGCTGCAGGCCTGCCAAGCTCAGGCAGCCACGTGAACTAGGCTTTGGACTTAGGCTGAAGCCTTCTGGCATCCACGCATCTGGCAAAGGCCCTCTTGCTATTTCTAAGAAAAATGCAGCAGGAATTCTCTGCCTCTCTAAAGGGCTCCCTTGAGGTGGGGCTCAGATTCCCAGGACAGCACCAGACCAGGCCAAGAAAACATGCTCTCTGCCCAGCCTTGTAGATGCCCCAGTGAGGAGCCCAAGCCTGGCCCCTGGCCCAAGCTGAGTAGGTGCCTGACCAGGCTCAGGACCTTGTCTTGGCAGGGGGAGGGGAGTGGGGTACTTGCTCCCACCACAGGCATCTCTATTCCTGGAATTTTTCCACCACATGTTGAGTACCTCTGCCTTGAGAAACAGCTAAAGCCACAAGATGCTGCACCCCATGCAACGGGCCTCTGCCCCTGCTCTTCTACCTACACAATCTATCTCCCTTGCCCTTGGAGACACTGTCTCACCATAAGCCTGCCAGATACCTGGATGCCCCAGGTAGGAATCCAGCAGGGCTTGGTTCCCTCTTGCAGTCCTTTCTAAACAAAGAGAATTCTGTGATGCATTCCCCACAGCAAAGGCCCTCACCTGTCCACCACAGTCCTGGTCACTGGACCCTCCTTTGTTACCAACACAGTCACAGCACTCACACAGTTAATCCCCTCAGCAACACAGTGAGGCCAGGATTATCCTCATCCCGACTTTCCAGAGCAGCAGGAATTTTACCATTCAAGATCTATCAACCAGGATGCACACAGCAGCCTGACCTTGGGGATGCCACTTGAAGAGGGCCATTGCCATTTGTGCTTCACACACAGGAAAAACCAGGGTTCAGAATGGCTACATTAGGGGCCGGGGAGATGGCTCAGTGGAATAAGCGCTTCCCTGGCAAGCGCAAGGGCCTGAGTTCAATCCCCAGTTCCGAGAAAAAAAAAAAAAAAAAATGGCTACACTACTTATCTGAGATCGCACAGCTAACAAAGCTAAAGCTGGAATTTGTCTATCTTCAGGGCCAACCACTACCACTACTGCACTACACCAACCTTAAATCCCCCTCTCTCTGCCCTGAGTGAGAAGCTAGAAGGCTCTGAGGAGTTAGGAGCTAGGAAGCCTTGGCTCTCAAGCCACTTTCTGAGCTATTAGTGTCTCTGGAAGGGTCAAGGGGTCAAAAGAACATACACATAGGTGGACAGCCCAGAGTCCCCTTGCTGTCTCCAAAGCCATAGGGTGAAAGATGCCTGTATGGTCAGGGTGAAATTTTTACCTGGTGGTGTCTCTTTAAATTCTTTACGATTACAAAGCAGCAGGAGCTGCCAAGGAACATGATTTACTCCTTGAGCAGAGCATGCACCAGCTCCTCGCTCAGTGCCAAGAGAAGCTGGAGCCAGGCAGGGAGGGGCAGGCGACATGCCAGGGACCAGAGACAAGGCATGTGCCTTGGAGGCCCAGTCGGTGGTGGTCCCATCCAAAGTTTGTTACATCTAGAAGTACCAAAGGCCCAGGCTTTTGGCCTAGGTGACTCAGGCTGGGCCCTCAATAAGTTCTTAGACAATTTCTTCACTTTCTGCAGGGGCCAGTGCTCATCCTGGTTTCTCACCCCTCTCTGGCTTATTAGCTCCGAAGTCCACTATAGGTGTCAAAGCCACCAGACCCCTGCCCAGTTCCTTGGGGCACTTTGACTTCAAAGCTGCCAGGTCTTCTCATGGCCTTCATAACTGGACGCTTCATGCATAGTAGCCCATGAGGGGCAAAAGCAGCTCTGCTACCTTCCCCCAAGCCCAGCCCAAGCCAAAGTCTATCAGGGTTGCTTTTTTTTTTTTTCCAGAACTGGGGATTGAACTCAGGCCCTTGCACTTGCAGGAAAGTGCTTATTCCACTGAGCCATCTCCCCGGCCTCTTTATCAAGGCTTTTAACAAAACCCTCTACCTCATCTCAGCTCACACCACTGTGGAAAAGGAAATGAAGGGCCAGTGAGATAGCTCAGCAGATTAAGCACCTTCTTAGGCAAGCACAGGGACCAGGGTTTGATCCCAGATACCACATGCCCAGCCCCACCCCTGGGTGCATTGAGCTACCACCAAGTCTGGGCGTGGTGGTACACGCCTGTAATCCCAGTGCTGGGGAGGCTGAAAACAGGAGGATCACTATAAGTCCAAGCTGCACAGTGAGACCCTATACCAAATACAGTAAAAGAAAAGTAAATAAGCTGTGACCCCTCTCAACTTCTAATTTTGTTTCTAAGCAGGATCTGGAAGCTGTGGTATGCTAGTGCCACAGGCAGATATGTGTGTAGCATCATTCTGGGCCATTTGCCAGGCCTGGAGGTAAGTGGGAGAAGCATGACCAGACCCCATCCATTTGTCCTTCACCTGTGAGACATCCTTCCCCACCAAACAAACAGCTATGCCTGGACTGGCGTCACAGTGCTTTGACCCAGTGAGATGCTAGACATAGGAGGTCTCCCCCCGGCTTTTGTACCGGGAAGTAAACTCAGGACCTTGTGCTTGCCAGGCAGACACTTGTGATGCTGAGCTATATTCCTGGCACCCCTTTTATGAGGGCCTGTTTTTCCCATCTCTGACCTGACAGGGTTTCCCAGGAACTGTGCTCAGTAAAAGGGCTAAAAATAAGCAAATCCTGTTTTACTGTTCTAGCAGGCAAAGAGCAGCGGGAGCCTGCCCAGTGCAACCCCAACTCCTTCCTATCCCATAGGATCCTGGTGCCCCAGCCCTAGCTCATGGCAGGGGCCATGTTCACCTAAGCCCCTGCACCCCACACTTCACTCTCAGTCTTGGGGCAGCCTGAGCTTTAGGCAGAGTCAGGCTCAACCTCAATACCCCCTTTGAGTGTCCTGGGAAGCCCCGTGCTTTCTTCCTCAGAAGACCCTTGGCCTGGTTATCACTACCTACTATAATTTTTATTATTTTTATCTTTTCAGATCTCTCCTCACATAGTAGACTTCTGTTCCTTTCACCTACTCCTGCCTCAGTTTCCCTAGTAGCCCCACTACTCCGTGTCATCACAAGGCCCCTCTCTACCACCAAATACCTTTTGGTCTCAATTTGTGGCCAAAAACAGCCCAGGCACCAGTGGTGTTTTGAGGGGTAGCTTCCTGGGAAAAAGTAAACACTCCTCAAGCTGAACAAAGGGCCTGGCAGAGTTCTGTACCTCCCTGCTGGTGCCTGGGGCAGAGGTGGTGCCCCAGGGCCTGGTCATCTCAGGACAGGAGGAAGAAACATTTTTTGCTCAGATTCGGTCTATGACTCTGGTTGAAGATGACTATGGATTCTATCAAGGGGAGGGGCCAGGGGTGCTGCAATCCAGGCATCCATGAGCTCTCTAGTGCCAGGACTCAAAAAAAAAAAAAAAAAAAAAAAAGACCACCTCACTTGCTCCTAGAAACCCTCCCTTATTTTTTTTTTTCCCATAATTTTATTGAGAGAAACCCTCCCTTATGACTCCTCACTTGTACCTCACCTTGGCTGTGCTGCTGACAGAAGCTCAGGAGTGGGCCACAGGAGCTTCCCAAGCTGAGCAATGTTGGGCCCCTCTGTTTCTGCACCCTCCCAGCTCTAGACCTGGCTGGGGTAACCAGGCGGATGGGCAGCAACAAGCCCAGGCTTGGCCCAGTTCCTGCCTTTGTTCCTTTATCTGCCCTAGGCAGTGTGGCCCCTTATGCCAGCACCTCCGCCTAGTAGGGTCCAGCCCTACTCAAGACTGGAACTGGTACCTACTGGCTGTACCAGGGCCCAAGGCAGGGCTAGGGAGGTCCAGCCAATATACCTGGCTGCCAGCTGCTCACAGAAGGAGAACATGCCCATCTGATCACAGAAAGAGAAACTAAGTCATGGAGCTCAACTGACCAGCAGTGCTTCTAAAAGTAATTTGCTCATGTGTCTATAAAGAAAGACCCCTGCCCTCTCCCTGCCCCACCTCCCTGTGGGATCCCAGATTTTCTAGGAATTATTCTCCATTCTCAGTTCACAGACACTTAGTGAGGGCCTCCTCCAAACGAGGACTGCCTTGTATGTATATGACTCGTTGAGACCATGCAGCATTCGGGACACATAGAGCCTGGAGCAAAGTACACGCTGGGGTCCTCAGTAGTGTTGTCCAACTAGGTACTTGTTGCACTGAGTGAGTCTGTAAATGTCCCGTCTCATCTCTGCTGACCACAGACTCAGTGCCCAGGGCAGACGTGCATAACAATCAGTATCCGCTAAATTGAAGTGACATCCAAGGATAACCTAGGACATGAAGTCAGGTGGGAACAGGGAAGTCATTCGTGACCAAGGAACCTGTGTGTGCAAACACACAAAGGCCCAGATGGGGTGGCACTGGGCATCCTCCAGCTCCACCCGAGGCTGCCACAGCAAGAAGCATTGTAGGCTGGCTGCCAGGGAGCTGGGCTTTTAGTCACCGTGGGTGTCGGCTTTGGAGCTAATTGAGAGTGAGGGAATCGACCGACACAATGTGGGCGCCAGCAAGGCCAGAACACCAGGGTTCTATTTCTGGCCTTGCTTCTGCCTCCTGCCTGACCTTGGTCATACCTTTGCTTTAGCCTCAGTTTCTCTCTCTAGAAAACAGAAACAAGGGGACATGGATATAGCTCAGTAGTGCAGTACCTATCTGGCAAGTGCAAGGTCCTGAGTTCGATTCCCAGTACCCCACCACCACCCAAAAAAGAAAACAGGAACAAAAACTTTTCCCCTGGAGGTCCTAAAAGGTTCAGAAGGATTACACAGAAGACCTGCCTATATCTCAGTCCCCCTGCCTAAAAATAACATCCTATGCTGTGGAGGCCGAACCACACCTCCCTCCCCTACAGGGGGAGGAGACAACCTACTTAGGGAGAAGGGGGGGACCTGGCCCCTTCAAGATTTATTAATCTGCTCTGAGGAATTCCACCAGGGAAGGGTGGAGGCATCAGCAGAATAAATATCTCACCTTCCCAGGCCTGGGGAAAGGGGACTCTTTCTAACCTAAACCAATTAACTCTTCTCTGTCCATTTCTCAGGCTAAGAGAGGACTCCTTCCAGGCATATCCTCAGACACTCCAGAAGTCAGAGAGTGGGAAAGCCAATGATACGCAGCTCACTTCCCACTTCTCCCATCAAGCTGCAAGGACGGGATGAGGTCAGGGGAGGGGGAGTAAGACAGGGGCTGGGCCTGGGCCAAGCACAAGGAAGAAAAGGTCAGCCCAGCCTTTCATCCAATATGGCTGCCAGGAAGTCTGGCCAGCCAGGCTGCACTGGCCCTACGCAGGGCAGGCAGTTGGACAGATTTCCTCTGGCCAGAAGAAGGCTAAGGTGGAGAACTCATTATGACTCCAGGCCACCTGCCCCCAGCATGGTTGGTGCCCCTCATCCCAGGCCTAGGGTGGACTCTTAAGATCATACATTCCTCTCAAAAGAAGTGGCTATGGGCTGGGAAGATAGCTCAGCTGTCTAAGCGCCTGCCTGGCAAGCACAAGGACCCGAGTTTGATCCCTAGTACCATATGCCATGCTGTCCCTGAAACTATCTGTACCAAACAGATAAATAAATAAATATGCTTAAAAAAAAAAAAAAGAAGTGGCTAATAAGGAAGCCACATGTCCTCCTGGACGCACCCAGGAGGGTTCACTTGCCCAGGGGATTAGAAACAAAGGGAATGGAGCTGAGGACACAAAGGTGATGGAGCTGAGGATTGTCTTCTCACTCTGAAGACTCCCAACCATCATTAAAACCTTCCAGTGACTTCCCAGGCAAAGTGCCACCTGGAGATCTGAGGCCCCTTACAAGCATTCAATCTCCTCAGCTTCTCAGGCAATTTCCCTGCCAGTCACAGCCACAGTATCCTCCCAGCATCCAGGAACACCCTGCCATATGGAGATCACAGGAAGGCTCCCCAAGCACCAACACCCTGGAGAGCAGCCCCTGCTCCCCAAGCCAGCGAAAGCTCCAGTGGCTGCTTCACGTTCTGACTCTACACCTAAGGGATGCCTAGGACACAGAACAGTGGCAAGTCTAGAAGGAATAGCCCCCCATCTCCCCAGTTGTTACCTGTAGACCTTGGGCCACTTAGCCCAGGAACTCAGATGCCCAGACTTAAGACCCTTTCCCAAAATATCCAAGTGGCTGCTAGCCTTTCTTAGCAAGTCATCATTGCCCTTGTTTCCCTACCACCATGCCCAACAAAACCCATGTGACTGTACAATTTGTTCCTTTTTTGCCCTGCCCCTTCTCTCTCCTGTGAAGTTGTGTTATGAAGACAGGATGGGTTATGGGGAGAGCAAGGTAGCCTCTTACCTTTGAAGGAGAGCCGGACACGGGGTGTGGCTGGGAGGCGGTCTTGGGTAGGGGTGGCTGGCCAAGCCCCAGTCAGTATGGACGCCCAGAGGAAGAAAGCAGTGATAAGCATTGTGGGAGGGGCCTGGGGCCCAGGAAGCAGGCTTGGCTCTCTGGACACCTGGGAGAGGAAAAGAGATTGGAATGTGTGAGGCAGAGGGGGGAATCCCTCCCTACCAACCTTTCCCTCCTTCCATTTATGCCCAACATACCTGTGTTTCCCTAACTACACAAAAATGTGATGGAGGGCTGGTGAGATGGCTCAGTGGTCTAAAGCACCTACTTAGAACAAGCTAAGCTAAGCAAAGCACAGGGACCGCAGTTCAATCCCCCAGCACCACATGCCAGCCAGCCCCGCCCCCTGGTGGGCTGAGCTGGACACACACACACACACACATATAAATAAAATTAAAAAAAAAAATTTGGTTGCAGCCTCCATACTTACGCTCCCAGTCTAGGGTCCTAAATACCCAGTATGCAGTTCCATGTCTGTTCCTTTGACACTTGGGAGAAGTGTCACAATAACATGACCGTCAGGCTCTAGTGGGTGGCCTAGGACCACCAGACCTAATGGGGCAGCTGGAACCTCCAACTCTGCCTTCGTTATCCTGAATTTTATTCACAGGTCACATACAAGCGGGAGCTTGGAGACCTCTCCAGCTCCCAGCAAGCTCTCTCCTATGCCACCGCCACAGCCACACAGGCCCCTTCTTATTCTCCCACTTCAAGGAATGGGCAAGAAATAAAATGGGGTCTGTCCCTTCCTACTTGAGCTAAATTTAGATTCCTGGTACCAGTAAATCTGGACTGATTTTTGAAATGGGGTAGGGGAAGATGAAACACACACAGATGGTTCAAAGCAGAAGGGACAGCACCAGTTAGAAAAGGAGAGACAGAAAACAGTAGGGCCCACTTTTACTAAAATTAAAGCAGGAAAGACCCAGGTCAGACAGGTAGAAGGACTTCCTGCCAGGAGAAAGTTCCCTTTATGCCCCTGGATGGTGAAGAAGGGAAACTATGATAGCAAGTGGGTTTGGGGCAGGGTCTAAGCAAACCCCCTTCAGAGCTCCCCGTATTTCCAGCAGGCCCAAGTTTCAATATTGTGTTTTTCAAATATTGTCTCCCCAGGCAGGCTGGCTGTTGTATAAACGCAGCCCAGCAGCAGTTGTTGGAACATATTGCTCCCTCCCGGCACAAACCAGTGCCAATTTCCACCCCCCCACACCCGGAAACAATGGGGGGTGCCTAGAGAATGACAATGTTGAGCCCCATCCCCCAGGCCCTCTCTAGCTCTTCCTTCCAGGCACAACCCTAGGCCCATTTCTAGGACTCAGGGATGGGAGTTGGGGAACTGCGGCCTGTCACTCCTCTGCCGTGACTGTCCTGTGCTGAGGAAAGGCTCAGACTCCACATCTGACTCTCAGGTCCCACCTGACAGACCCTCACGCCCTCCTCAGCCCACCTCCCTGAGCCCTGCCTCTGCTGCCAAGATAAACCACTCGTGGTTCCTCAAGACAGGAAGCACTGGGGCCGGGGAGATGGCTCAGTAGAATAAGCGCTTGACTGGCAAATGCAAGGATCTGAGTTCAATCCCCAGTTCCGCAGGAAGCACTGCTCAGGCCTCTGGCCTGTTCTTCCTGTGGTGCTCTATGTGGGAACATCACCCACGCCAGAGTACCTGGAATATCACCTTCATGTCCCTTTAACACACTGCCTACCCCAGGTGTGCCCCTTGGGGAGCTGGCTGAGGGTGGGTGGGCTGTGCAGCCACCATGCCTTGGGGTGCACCAGGAAGGCCCCCAACAAGCTCACACATATACACACCCACTTGTGCGTGCCATACTTGTCCTCACAAGCATGAATTTGCCCAAGAACTTGACCTGCGAATGGGGTGGGGCTCAAGGAAGGTGGGAGACACTATCCTGTTTTGAGAAGGATAAGATGCAGGCAAGTATCTCTAAGGGCTCTGATCCTATCTATCAAGGGGCTCATGTCAACAGGCCTCCCAAATGCATCCTCCCCATGACTTCATTTTTCCTGTCTCCATTTTCATGGCAATAAGGTCAGGGTCACCAAGGACAGGGCTGGAGTTAGCCAAGGTATCCAGGAAAATGGGGGAACCCTCCCACAGGGCCCCTATAAGAACTTCCCACAATGCTCTGTCCCTGACAAAAGTGAATAGGGAATGTTGAAGTCTGTTGGGGCCCCAGACCCAAGTCCAGGCCCCTTCTTTGGTGGCCTTGGAGTAGGAAACAGAAGAAGAGAAAAGGAAAAAGAAAAGGAAAGACAGGAAAAATGGGAGAGGGTTTCTACAGTTCCTGCCCCTCTACTAGCTCCTGGATGCCTTCCATTCAGCTCCTGCCCCAAGAAGTCCCTAAGGCAGAACAAGCTCAGGTGGGCAGACAAAGGAAAAGGAGCCACCGCCACCTGGGAGCCCACCAGGAAGAGAGCCGAGAAGGAGAAGAGGCAAACTGGCGGGAGGGAGCAAGGGAGGGAGGCAGGCGGGAGGGAGGAGGAGAGAGGGAGGAGAGAGGGAGGGACGGAGGAGAGACGCTTGAACAAAGAAACGAGGAGCTGGGGCTGGCAGGGGGTGCAGGGAATGGGCTGCCAGAAGAAGGGGTCTGGAGGCACCTGGAGGCGGGACAGGGGGCCAGGTGGTCGAAATGTCCAGCCCAATTCAGACCTCCCAGGCTCAGCATGTGTGGTGGGTGGGTGGGGGGAAAATTGCCTGCCTCAGGAAAGGGAGGTTGGGCTCCTCTGAGCTAAGACCTGCCTAGAAAGAAGAGAAGCAGAAACGAAACTGGGGTCGCGGGGTACACCGGGAGGAAATTAGTAACAGCACCCCACCAGACAGCAGCCACTCAGATACATCCCCCTCCCTGAGCTCATTCCCTGGTTTTCAGCTTTCCCCTCCCCCAACACCTCATGGACCAGGAAGCAGAGCCACCCCAACATTGCCATCGCTGAAACCCCCCTTTTGTGGCCAGAGTTTCTCAGTCAAGGTCACCTGGGCCTGGTTCCACCCTCCCTCCAAGGTGTGCAGAGCTGTGGGGCCTGAGGCTGGGTTGCTGCCCTCTCACCCTCACCCTCAGGCCTCCGCACTTCCGGGCTCTGTTTCTTTAGGACTGAAGGGGGAGCAGCAGGGGTAGGTGTGCCTGCACAGACACCCCACCCCACAGGGTCCAGGCACACCCCCTGGGTAGCCTGGAAAGAAACCTCAGCTCTGGCCAGGCACAGTGCTGAGTCTCTGGACCACTGTGCCCATTTCCCCATCTTGTAACTAGGATAGTGGCTGCTGGGAGCCAAACTGGTGAATCTGGGGGACAGAGATCCCTAACCTGGCCCAGCTCCAGAGTGGACACACTAGTGCCTTCAGTTTGCCTGCTCCCCAAGGCATTAATATCCTGGGCAAAGTTCAGCTATCTTGAATTACGAGTTATTTGTCCAGGGGGGCCTCAGCCTAGTTCCAGAGGACTCCTGCCAGCACTACCTAATTCCTGTGCCCCCTCCATACCTTCCTGTCTCGCCTAGGGTAGGCAAGCGCACCAAGCGTCCGTTGTCTCCTATCCACTTTGCCATCTGCGACACTGCAGACTCTCCCAGCTCATCTACACCCCACTTACAGGAGGGACCCTAAAACCAAGCAGGACTCCCCTTTGTAGAAAGCAAATTCTAGATGTGGCTGGCGGGTGGGGGAACTAGCAGAATGCTAGGAGAGGAGCAGGGGCTAGTGACCTCCGACACGGGGGCTGCAGTATAGCACTTCACTTCGGGGTGACCAAGTCTTCAGATAGTGACACTGAGGCTCAGCACTCACCTATTGGAGGAAACAGCTGCCTCGGGCATAAGTGGGAGAAAGACCTGAGACCAGGGAAGGGGACCAGAATTCCCGGAGCATGAGGATGAGGGTACCCATTCACCTAGAACCTTTCGATTGGGAAAAAGTTGCTTTGCATACTGGTGACCTCGCAGGCCACATCATCCAAACACAACGCATCCTCACGCCACCCCGGGCATAGGGGGTCCCACTACAGTCCTGTCGGTGCCCGTGTCCTCCAGTGGTGCCCGGCTGGCCAAGCCCTGCTTACTGGACACTTCTGCAGAGTTCGGGTGCCACGAGTCCGGGAGGGGTCACAGCTGGGCCAGCTGCCAGCCCGGCCTTCGGGTTCCCGCACACTCACCTCTTCCCGGCGGGGGCCTGAGAACCCAGGCGGCAGCGGTGCAGAGTGGCTCCCGTGGGCCGGCCCGTGCTATCGGCCCCCCGGGGCCATGGCCCTGCCCGCGCCCTCTTGCCGCTGCGCCTGAGACGGATCTGCGCCGCAACCCTGGCTTCCCTGAGTCCACCGGCTCCCGGCACGTCAGTAGCCGAGGCCCCGGGCTCCAGCCCGGGCCATGGGAAGGCTCAGGGGCGCACGGGGCCGCCTCCCCCGGGGCGGGCTTCGGGCGCCCCCTGGCCGATGCGCCGAGGGCGCATTCCCCAGCTCGGGGCGCGGGCGGCGACGCGCTGGGCTTCGGGCGCTGCGCTCGGCTCGGCTCCGCGGCGCTGAGCTCGCCGGGCTGCGGAACTCGGGCCGGGGCCGCACGGGGCTGTACCGCTCCTCTAGGCGCGCCCTGGCCCTACGCCGCGCTCAGGGACCTCCGGACCGCGGCGCTCCGCTCTCTTGCGGCTCTCCCCTCGCAGCCGCTGGCGGGACAGGGTGCTTGGAGCCGCGCGGGGAGCGCCGGCAATTGGCCGCCGGTGGGCGACATTTGCATAGCACGGCCTCGCCCCGCCCGGCCCACCCGGCCCCACCTCCGGGGCGGGACCCGCCCGGCCGCCGCCCCGCCCCCGCTCCACCTGTCCTCGGGCTTCGGTTCAGGGTTCCCCGGCCTTGGACACCCGGTGCCCAGAAGACTCATCTGCGCCCCGCACCCCGCACCCCGCCCCCGCCTTGCGGGCGGCGCCCCCGCCCCGCCCTGGCTTTGTCTCTCCGTGGATACACCGCGCACATCGCGCCTGGTGTTTACCCGGGCAGTCAAGTCCCTGGCGAGAAGGGCTGCGCGCCGGGGAGCAACCAACCTGCGCTCACCTGCGCACCCCCTTCCACGTCTCTCCTTTCCACTCGCTACCCGCCGCGCTTGTGGCCCCACACGTAAGCCCCGCTGCTCAAGACCTAGGCCTGCCCGGAGCGCTCAGCAGGTGGCGGTGCAGCCCCTGGGACATCGGGCGCACCGGACCTTTGGCAGGTTGCTGCCTCCAGTTTAGGCCAGGTTGTGGCAGGCTCGCCACCAGCTCTGTCCATCCCCCAGACCCTCCTGTGTTCATCTCAACAGTAGCCCAATTCTGAGCCACAGGCTCCCACAGACTCTCCCTTTATTGTCCCATATGCCAGAGAAACCAAATAAGCTGAGAAGGTCTCCCCTCCTTTGCGGAATACTTGCTTTCGCATGGGCTGGTGAAGACCCAAAGGCTCAGCAACTGAGCAAGAGCCTAATTTGCAACCAGGAAGGGACCCGCTGCCCTCCCCAATCCCTAGCCCATGGCCTCATCAACCTGCATCCACAGGGCTTTGCCTTCTTTGTCCTCTGCTTAACTCCTCTGAGTTCTCCTGCTCCCATTTTTTGTTTGCTTGTTTGTTTGGTCCTCTCCTTTCCCCTTCTCTTTTCTCTTTTCCTTTCCCCTCCCTTTCTCTCCTCTCCTCTCCTCTCCTCTCCCTCTATCCTCTTCTCCTTTCTCCATCTCTCTCCTTCCTCTCACTTCTCCCCTCTCCTCCTTCTTCTTTGCCCTCTATGCCTCCCTCTCTCCCCTCCTTCTCCTGCCACATTTTTCTTTATTTCTCCCTCCCCATCTCCCTCCTAGTTCCTGCTCTTTCTTTTCTTTTCTTCCCATCCTCCTGTTCTCTCACTCCTCTTCCTCCCCACTTCTCTTCCAGGCTAAGACCCCGGCAGGGCAGCAGACCTCTCACCCTCTGATCCACTGCTTTGTGACTGTGAGCACAGGGCAGAGGTGGGTGTTAGGAGGCAGCTAGGGTTTCCTGAGTCGGGAGGGAATGCTCCCACCAGCTCCTAGCATGAGGTGGGGCAGCAGCAGCCTGGGGTTACAGTGGACACTGTGACAGCAACTGCTCTGTCAAGCTTCATTCAAAGCCCTGGGCAGGACTGGGGTGTGTCTCAGTGGTACAGTGCTTAACATGTATAATGAAAAGCCAATAAAAGCACTGTGACAGTCATTACTGTCTGTCTCTAGCCACTTTCTACCTTTGAGGTAACCGCCACTGTCCCTGCACCCCCATGAGCCCACCAAGCTTAGACTACCATCACTATGGCTACCAGAATCATCCCTCCCATCCCTCCAAAGCCTCCACTGTCTTCTCCCTAACCCAGCCACTTCCTCCACCACTCCAGTGTTATCCCTGTAGCATGGTCACTAAGGTAGAACTGTAAGAACTTGGCAAAGCCGAGGCTGGAGAGATGACTGGGGCCAGGGAGATGGCTTGGGGCCAGGGAGATGGCTCAGTGGAGTAAGTGTTTCCCTGGCAAGCACAAGGGCCTGAGTTCAATCCTTGGTTCCAAACAAAAGAACTTGGCAAAGCCTCAAGAGTACAGGTGTAGAAAGGAAGGAGACTCCCTTCATCAATTCATCAAGCAGCTCCACTTGGACATACACAAATCCAACCCAGGGCTCAGGCAACCTCTGGTGCCCAGGAGGAGAAGGAAGAATAGAGTAGGGGAGAGAGCTAGAGCTGAGACTGACCACAAGGGGTGGAGTGCCAGTTCCCTCCCAAACAACTGGAAGCGGAAGAACCAATGCAGAATATGAGCATTCTTGTCCCAGTGCCCCCACAATGGCCCTGGGGGGCAATGTATGTTAGGCCGTGTTCCATATCACTATAATAGGTTGTTATATAGTGTAATTTGGAGGAAAACTATAGCTTTTTATGAATTTGCCTTCAATTTCAAGGATCTAAGACCTCTGAAAACTAGCCCTGGACATTAGGTTGGGAGGTCTCAATTGCCAGCAAGGCTTACAATGATCCCCTCTCCTGCTCTGGCACTTCACAGTTATGCCTACAAGCAGGCCCTGTGGTCCTCACTGTGGAAAGGAGGGAGAGGAGCCAGGGAAAGGTGGGGTGAGGACCAAGGCCACCAGGCTTTGGTGCCTGAAGAGGGCAGCATTTTCAGGAGCCATGAGAAAGTTCCAGGACAGAAGGGCATCTCTGGGCCTCGCAGGGAGCCCAGGCCAACAACCTAGACTGGCATTTGTTCAGGTTGGCAATGAGTTTTGGAACCCTGTGCAGCAAATATAGAATTTAGTAAATCTTTATGAATAAGACAGCAAGGCTGTACCAGACGTGGTGGTACATGCCTGTAACCCCAGGACCTGGGAGGTTGAGACCAGAGGATCAATGCAAGTTCAAGGCCAGCCTGAAGTATATAGTGAGACCTGTCTCAAACAAACAAACAAACAAACAAACAAACAAACAGTGCTGGCCAGGTAGCTCAGCAGACTTAGGGCTGGAGTTTGATTCAATCCCTGGTACCACAAGCCATGTTGGCCCTGTCCCTGGGGCATGATGAGATGGCAATTGAGACTGGGAATGGTAGGGCATGCCTATAATCCCAGCACTTGGGAGGCTGAAAACAGGAGGATTAAGGGGCCAGGGAGTTGGCTCAGTAGAATAAGCACTTGCCTGGCAAGCGCAAGGGCCCGAGTTCAAAACAGGAGGATCACTATGAGTCCAATCTACATAGTGAAACCCTGTACTGAAAACATAAAAAATAAACAAACAAGGGGCTGGTGAGATGGTTCAGTGGTCTAAAGCACCTACTTAGAACAAGCTTAGCAAAGCACAGGGACCACAGTTCAATCCCCAGCACCAATGCCAGCCAGCACCGCCCCTGGTGGGCTGAGCTGGACACACACACACACACACACACACACACACACACACACACACAAATAAATAAAAATTAAAAAAAAAATAAACAAACAAGATAGGCTGTGTTGCACCACGCCTGAGAGGGGGACCTCATCCAAGAGGCCAGCAGCAGGAGAGCCTATTCCACACCCTCCCACCTAACTTCCCTGGACTGCCTACTCTCACCCTATGTTCTGCCTGCCACCCAGAGTCCTCCAGTCCTCCCTTCCCAAAGGTACTCAACCCTTCCACCTCTACCAAAGAGCTAAAGCAGGGTGTCCTATGGGAAGCCCTGAGGGGGACAGCTGGCCACCTAGCTTCATCTATGGGATCTGCTTGCATGTGCACATGCACGTGTGTGTATGTGTGTGCGTGTGCGTGTGTGTGTGTGTGTGTGTGTGTGTGTGTGTGTGTGCTGAACCAGGAAAAGAGCTGCGGTGCACTCCCAGATGGCTCATTCTGGTGCCAGTCTGGTCACACAGTGGGAATGGTGTAGATAGATGGGATAGACACAGCATTAGGCCAGGTCTTGCTCCCCCTTAGACCTAGCTTCTAGGGTCTCCTGCTGGAGCAGCACCCTTCTCTTGCAAAATGGGCCCTGATTACCTAGGAAAGAGGTTCTATCTTGAGTAACCTTGGGCTCAGGCTCAGCCTCCCACGGTTTTGGGGGCCAACAGGAATGGGCCCAGCCCCAAACCCAGGTGATGGTGTGGGCAGCAGGCAGGAGAGCTTTGAAGGCTCCCCTCATAGATGCCCTAGCTCTTCTCCTGGCCCAGACTGTCTGGCAGCACCCATGCCTGTTTCTCTTCCTTCTGATTTCCAGGCTGTGGTATGGGGATGGAGCTGCAGCCTCTTGGCCTCCTGCACTCTGTGCACCCTCTCTCTGGACTACCTAGGCTGGGAGAGGGATGTGTAACCCTGATCACCTGGGAGAGATCTGCCCTCTGGCCTCTGCATGTGAAGGCTGGGCTCAGAAGGCTTGGGCCTCAAAGACCTTCCATGCCCCCTGAATGAAGTTGGCAGCTCCGTGATTACTCCCTCTCCTGGCCCAGTCTCAGGGGAACCTGTTTCCCGGGCCTAGCAGGCCTAGCAGGCCCTGGCCCGCCCTATGTTGCTGGCTCAGGTTTCCCTACTTTCTGGTTTTCTCATCTTTCCTGCCCCAGGCGCTGTTGCCTGAGCTTTGGCCCAGCCCCCACCCCCGGAACTGGGTTCCAGAAAGGGGGAGTGTTGGGAAGGGGCCAGGGAGGGGGCGTGGGCAGCCAGTTGGGCAGCACCATGAGGGGGGCAGCAGTGAGGAGTCATCCATGGCCCAGGGCCAAGATGAGGTTCAGTTCAGTCTTCTCCTGCCCAGCCTGCTTTAGGAGCTGGCTCTGAGCCGATCAAACATTGGAATGACCCACCTCCCTGGCTGCTCCCCATAGCTGCCTCCAAGCCTTTCTGCCGTTCTGCTCTCTACCAGGAATGTTCTTCTCCTGGCTTCAGTGCCAGTCTAACCCTGAGTTTCCTCAGGACGCAGGCCCTTGAAAATCTCCTTTACCCACACTGCCTTTTCTTTGTAGAGCTGCCTCATTGCCTTTTCCCCACCCAGGCCCTGATGGTATCCCAGGTCTCTTTCAGGAGCTCTTGATTCTCTCTTCAACTCTGAGCCTTTGCATATGCTCTTCCCTCGTGCCTCAAATGTCTTTTCTGTTTCCTTCCAGGTCCTTCAGGCCTCTGGACAGAGGCATAATTTCCCAGGAAGTCAGTCCTCATGGACCAAAGGAGCTTCCTTTGGCTTTGCAGGTCCCACATCACATTCAAGCACTAGGATCCTGTCCAGGGGCCTGGGACCTATCTGTGCTGTCCACGCTGGACCTATCACTCCATCAGCAAATATCTGTTCAGCATGAGAGAGGGACACAGGGCACTGAAACTTTGCTTCTTACCCCATACCCTCATTCCATGTATCAGTGAGTTTTTGAGGGGAGGTGAAGGTGGTATGGGGAGCAGAGTTGAGTGGGCTTAAGTGTGTATGTCTTTAAAGTTGACCCCTGATTGACCAACCTGAGCATATCCTGTTTAAATAGAGCCCAGATAGCCCTCCTCCATCCCTTTAACCTAGCCAGTCCCTTCCAGGAAGCCCAGGCTTAATCCCTATCTGGCTGAACTAAGAGTTGGGATGGGAACTTGGGGTTCCTCACCCCCATGGTGGAGGTCTTATCTGTAATGGTTTAGCGGTGAACTAGTGTAGGAGAACACACCAGCAATCCTGGCTTTGCCTGGCTCACTGGGGCCTACTCTGACCAAAAATGCCTCTGAGCCAGCCTGGGTTCTCATAGCCACACCCAAACCATTGGCAAAGCCTTCAGGCACCACATTATACTGAATATCAGGGGCCTGGGGAGATAGCTCAGTAGAATAAGCGCTTGCCTGGCAAGTGCAGGGTCCTGAGTTCAATCCCTGGTACTGGGGGGAAAAAAAAATCACTTCTCACCTTCCTGACCACTTGCTCTGTAGCCACTGCTTAAGTGATCCCCACCTCTATGACCAGCCTCATTTCTCCTCTGGCAAGTATAGGAGCCCACTCCCTGGTTCTCCACTTCCTGCTCTTGCCTCCTATAACCCAGGCAGCAGGATGCCTGGTAAAATGGAAGGTCATCTCTCTTGTTCAACACTCCCCATGGCACCCACTTTGGTCTCTGTCTCTGTCTCTCTGTCTCTCTCTCTGTCTCTCTCTCT
>NW_004524584.1:15468274-15482900 GCF_000260255.1 Octodon degus | reverse complement strand
TCTCTGTCTCTCTCTCTGTCTCTCTCTCTGTCTCTCTCTCTGTCTCTCTCTCTGTCTCTCTCTCTGTCTGTCTCTGTCTCTCTCTCTGTCTCTCTCTCTGTCTCTCTCTCTCTCTCTCTCTCTCTCTCTCTCTCTCTCTCTCTCTCTCTCTCTCAGAGGATTGAACTCAGGACCCTGTGCTTGCCAGGCAAGTGCTTATTCTACTGAGCCATCTCCCCGGCCCAATGGCCACCACTCTCACAACACACTCCCCTTCTCTCACTGCATTCTCTTGGTTAAGCTTTCTCACTCTTCCTTCCACATCAGGCACGCTCCAGCCTTGGGGCCCCTACAGTGGCTAGTATCCCACCCCTCCTGTCTGCACGTCTTTCCCACAAACACCTGCGTGGCTTCTCCCTCACTGCCACAGGCCTTTGACCAATACAGCTGTCTCACTGAGCCTACCCTAATCCCCAGAGCCACAGCGCCGTCCATCTCCCCCTGCCTCCCCTCTTTCTCTCCTAACATGCTGTACAATGCTCTGTTTATTTTCCTTTTTTTTTTTCGGAATGGGGTCTGTTTATTTTCATACTTACATTTTATCTTGTGCTGCTTCTCCATGTTATAGATAGCTGAGTTAGGTAGAGATACTGTAGGCAGTCAGACAGGGCTAGGCCCTTGAGGGAGTCAGTGAAGAAGATGAGCATACATTAGAACTATGGCTGGAGGTACATCTTTTGAAGACCAGGCCTCAGGATAAAGACGGAATGACCAGAGCTGCATACCTCCCCAAGGGATAAGGAATATACTATAATTAGTATCGCCTGGTCTAATAAAGTATAGATAGACATCAGTCACTGTGGTGGGTGACTGGGACCTCCTGGCTATCTCTGCCGAACAAGCTCCTTGTTCTTTCCATGTACACTTGCTACGTGACTTGCTTCCCCATTGGATCAACATTATCGAAGTGGCTATCTGTGTCATCTTATTGGTTGACTATAGTTTAGTTCATTGTTGTACGCACTTCATGATTTTGCTAAAGCAAAATAACTTCCTTTGAGAAGTAGGCTCATTGGTAACCCACTCGAGCCCCTCTTGTCTCTCTGAGGAGCTGTCTGTCCCTCAATAAAATTTCTTATTTGTTTATTTATTTATTTATTTATTTATTTATTTATTTTGGCAGAACCGGGGTTTGAACTCAGATCCTTACGTTTGCCGGTCAAGCAGTTATCCTACTGAGCCATCTCCCTGGCCCCTCTTACTCTTTTATTGTTTTTAAATTTTCTACTCTTAATCTCCCTTGTTCCTTAAAATTAATTCTTCAATTTTGGGGAACACAAACTTGGTATATCTGACATTTAGCAGGTTGAGAGTTATATTTATTTCCCCTCTGTCAGTTGGAGGACCTGTATCATTTGAGTGTCAAGTGAATGATTGCGTGAGGTGTTAGAGGGCAGGGCGAGCTCAACTCCGTTCCTTCTGTATGTGGATAGTGAACTGAGAGTTGCTTTTTACCTTGGGGGTCCCTAACACTTACCTGGAACTGAGGGCAGTATCTCAATGTAAGCTGCAGCATCAGAGACTCAGGGCAGATTCGCCTTCAATTTTCAAGCTGGTGAAGTTCCAGCTGTAAGCTCCCAGGATTGTGACAGATCCCCAGCCTGAGGTAGACCTCGGGCTCGGGGAGACCCTGGTGGCTCCTGACAAGGCTGACTATGGCAGGATCTGGTCTTGTGAGGCTTCTGGCTGCCTCCCAGGCCCGCATCTGCTGTACAGATTCCCTCCATGTGTCTGTGTAGCCCCAGTCCTGGGGGAAGGGGCCCCAATGAGGGTTCTGCAGCCAGCCCTGCATGCTGGGATCTGGACTTACTTAATTCCAAATGACTCCGGAATGCCCCTTCCGTGACAGAGGTGGTGGGTGGGTGGCCTCCCCTAGTCCCTCACTCCCAGCAGGGGATGAGGCCCAGTGAAGGCAGCAGTCTCCTGCAGGGTAGGGGCAGGTGTGCAGACACAAGACACCCTGCTGGCCAGCCTGGCCCTCCTCCTGCTCTTCCTCCTTCGGCCTCACTCGAGACCATCCCCAAGAATGAGGATGGGTTGCAAGATGAGGTCACCATCCCTTAGCTGAGGAAGCTGAGGCTGGAACATTCCTGCCCTTCAGCCTCCTCAGGCCAGGAAACAGAGAGGGTTCATCAGCAAGGCCTGGGGCACAGCGCCACTGGGACTGGCCAGGAGGAAGCCGCTCCCAGAACATCTCCCCTTACACCCTGTGGCCTCGGTGCTAGAGGAAGGTCAGGGGAAAAGCCTGGCGCCAACTGCGCACACAGCTGAACCTGCCCTGGCCAATCCAGCACTAGCTGAATGCTCGATGAGCGCCCAGGCCCTGTGCAGTGGTTGGCAGGGCAGGAGTCACGTCTGAATTCCTCATTTTGGGACTTTGCCGCCTTCCTGTACTGCTACGATTTGATTTTCAAACAACTGGGCAGAATGAAGGCCTTGGACCTACCTAATCTATGACCCTTAAACCAGGGACTAGAAGTTCTACTTGTGCTATCTGTAGAGTCGAGGAAGGACTAGCACTTGAGCTCACCTTAGCCAGATCATCCACCACTGTGTACCCATTTAGTTGCTTGCTTGCTTGTTTATTTTTGTGGTACCAGGGATTAAACCCACTAGTTCACATGTGCTAGCCAAACACTCTACCACTGAGCTACATCCCTAGCCCTTTTAAAATTTCATTTTGAGGGGCCAGGGAGATGGCACAGAAGAATAAGCACTTCCCTGACAAGCGTAAGGGCCTGAGTTCAATCCCTGGTTCCACAAAAATAAATAAATAAAATAAAATTTCATTTTGAGTCAGGGTGTCCCTAAATTGCCGCGAACTTGCAATCCCCCTTCTTCAGGCTCCTGAGTAGCTGGGACTACAGATGTGTGCCACAGCACCTGACAGTTATACTTACTCGATACAGGGAAATGCTGTGATCTTAAAGAGAAAGGGCCTGGGTGACTTCTAGACTAAGAATATTGAGGGACAGCTGCTGAGAAAAGAGATTGGAACTGACTTGAGAGCGAGCAAAGGGCCAAGGTATAGTCTGATTCGGATTTTATTTATTTATTTACTTTTTGTATTTTAGGGAAGGGTCTATGGAGTGTTTGCGGTCTCACTACTAGATCAGACCCCTAGTGATCTGCCTATTTACATCCTCCCAAGAGCTGGGATTACAGGTGCGCGCCACCAGGCCCAGTCTCAATTGCCACCTCACTGTGCTCCCGGGGGAGGGTCAGCAGGGCACATGATTTGGAGTTTATTTATTTATTTATTTGATAAATAAATAGAATGAGACAGTTTCAAAGCTGATTAATAGAAGTTTCGATAATCAATACATTGAACATTGTTATCTTCTCAGTGGTTATCCATAGTACAAGAAACAGACAGGATTTCCTTTCCAAACACTATTAGTATACCTCTTTCTTCTCATTGAATTAAGCAAAAGTAGCTCTATATTTATTCTGTTTTGTATATATAAATACAAAATGATCTTTCCTTTTTTTTTTTTTTTTGCAGAACCAGGGATTGAACTCAGGCCCTTGCGCTTGCCAGGCAAGTGCTTATTCTACAGAGCCATCTCCCCAGCCCCTGATCTTTCCTTTGTATCCTTTTTTTTTTCTTTCTATTTTTTGTCCTGTCAGAGGTGGATATTCTATTGGCATCTAAATACTATATAGGTGTTTGAATTCAGCGAAACAATCTAACATTGTCTAGCAGTCTGTAATATTAGTGGGTTATCCTCAGAAGTTATTGACTTGTGCCTTTTACAGCTCATCGTATTAATATGGATTTACTTTATATACCTCGTTTTTATACTTTTCTGCTGGATGGTTAAGACCAAGATAAAGCAAGACCTATATAACAAGAAATGTAATTTTTTTTAAACATTTATTTATTTATTGTGTGTGTGTGTGTGTGTGTGTGTGTGTGGCCAGCTCAGCCCACCAGGGGGCGGGGCTGGCTGGCATGTGGTGCTGCGGGATTGAACCATGGTCTCTGTGCTTTGCCAAGCTTGTTCCAAGTAGGTGCTTTAGACCACTGAGCCATCTCGCCAGCCCAAGAAATGTAATTTTTATGTCTGATAAGATCAGTCAAGTACTCTCAGGATTTATCCTGTAGCCCTGTACCGTACTTTGTAGATCCTTTGTCAGTGTCAGCCATGTGGATGAGTCACGGCCATTGTTTGGCCATGATTTGGATTTTTTTTTTGTGTGTGTGTGTGTGTCCGTGGAACTGGGGATTGAACTCAGGCCCTTGCGCTTGCCAGGGAAGCACTTATTCCACTGAGCTATCTCCCCGGCCCCCATGATTTGGATTTTAAAGGAAGACATGTGCATCCTGAAGAGGGTACAGGGGTCTGATGGAGCACTGGGGGTGCTTCTAGGTGTCTGAGTGTGCTCACGGTTTCCTCAGCCTTTCCTTGGGCCTAACCTACATTCCGCAGTAGGAAGACTGGCTCCCTCCCTTGGCCCTCGGCCCTGCTGGGTCAGCCTCTCTTCCCACTATTCCTGAAACAGTGGTTTAAGCTTTATCTAAGAACAAGTTTCTACAAAGCTCATGTTTGCTGCCGGAAAAAGCAGGTACCAGCCTAGATGAAGGGATAAGAGGTGGGAAGGGCCAGAGGGAGGGAGGGGACAGAGCTGGTTTGTGGAGATAGCAGAAATCCAGACCCAACACTCTACTTTGTCTGGCTCCAGCACCCCTACATTGACCTGGAGGGAAAATTTGTTCCTGCTTCCCAGAGGATTGTGTTCATGTGTCCAAAGCCTGTCTGAGCACCTACTGTGTGTCACCTGTGGCCAGACAGCTATAGTGACAGCTTGCAAACAAGAGAATGTCGAGGGCTTAAACAATGTTTTTGGGGGGCTGGTGAGATGGCTCAGTGGTCTAAAGCACCTACTTAGAACAAGCTTAGCAAAAAAGCACAGGGACCACAGTTCAATCCCCCAGCACCACATGCCATCCAGCCCACCCCCTGGTGGTCTGAACTGGCCACACGCACACACACACATACACACATACACACATACATAAAAAAAACATTTAAAAAAAAATGCTTTTGGTAGACCCCTCCCTGAGGGGGCCAGCTTGCCCAGGACAGTGGTGGAGGGGCACTGGGAGCAGCTGCCCCTGCCAGGCTAGGTCCCTTACACACCCTGAGAAAGTGAGGCCTGCAGCATGTTCATATCCCTGGGCCTTGTCTTCTCTCTCTGTCTCTTTCTGTCTCTCTGTCTCTGTCTCTCTGTCTCTCTGTCTCTCTGTCTCTCTCTTTCTCTCTCTCTGTCTCTCTCTTTCTCTCTGTCTCTCTCTCTCTCTTTTTGTATTCTAGGGAAAGATCTACAGGTTGTTCAGGGTCTCACTACTAGATCAGACTCAGCGATTCTCCTGTTTACGGCCTCCCAAGTGCTGGGATTACAGGCCCGCTCCACCACGCCCAGTCTCAATTACTGCTGTCTCAGTGGGCCCCGGGGCTGGGAGATCAAACGCTGGCCCCCCGAGCCTGCTTGCAGGAGCTTTAATCTGCTGAGCTATTTGGCAGGCTCCTTGTCTTCTCTTGAAGTCCCCCAGGGCTGTCCTCTAGCCAAAGTTGTACTGTCTTCTTCTACCCTTCCCCTCACGCAGTCCCCCAGCACTGTCCCCGAGCTCCCTGCCCATAATCAGCTCATACATGGGGAGAGGATACAGATGGAGAGGTGGGTTCTGGAAATGAGAAACCCCAACTCCTCTGCCAGACCCCCCAGTCTCAAGGCAGCTATTCTAGGGGTAGAGCCAGGCATTTGGGGAGATTTGGTCTGTCACTTCTGACCTCACCTATACAGATCATGCTCTCTACCTCGCTGGGAATGGACTGTCCCAGGCACTACCTGCTGTGGTGGATTGCTAAGTGGTGGTCGACTTGTAACACCCAGCTGAATGAAAGGAACCAGTGTGGTGCTGGATATGGAGGGCCCATGTGAGGATTGTTGCCGGCTGCATAAGAGGCAGAACTGGAGAAGAGAAGCTGTTAGGGAAGCTGTAGGAAGCTGTAGGCTCTCTTGGAGGAGCTTGTCATTCTGGCTTTCCTGATAAACTCAGCTGTTATCATCAAAGGAGCTTGGGACCTCGTCACTGAGAATGGCTACAATTCACTTTGGGGAGGCTCTGGTCCACTTTGAACATGGCTTTCTGCTCCAGTGCAGATCCCTCAGCCTGCTAGCACAGGTCCTTCATCCTACTGGCATAGACTTTATAGCTTCCACCACTGACCTTTGGCCCTTCCCAGTGCAGATACATGAAACAGGCCTGCATAAGACGTTGCTGTGGGCTCTAGGCCTCTAGTTGGATTCATGGGAGGGCATTGTTTTTTTTTTTTTTTGCAGAACCGGGGATTGAGCTCAGGCCTTTGTGCTTGCCAGGGAAACACTTATTCCACTGAGCCGTTTCCCCAGCCCCCTCATGGAGGGGGGACATTGTTATGAGCTCTAGGTCTTCAACTGGACTCATGCAGGACATTGCTGAGGGATCCAGGCCTTTAGTTGGATTCTTGGGGTCTTTAGTGTGTGAACAGATTTCCTGCTTGCTTGCTTGCTTGCTTGCTTGCTTGCTTGCTTTCTCTCTCTTTTTGGCGGAACTGGGGATTGAATTCATGCCCTTGCGCTTGCGCTTATTGTACTGAGCCATCTCCCCAGTCCTTGTATGTGACTTTTTGAGCAACTGTTATAAAAATCTTATAAACTGTGGGTCCTGGGCTGGGAAGATAACTCAGTTGCATAAGCACCTGCCTGGCAAGTGCAAGATCCTGAGTTCAATTCCCAGTACCGAAAAAAAAAAAAAAAGTGGGTCCTGTATTAAAGTGTGTTCCCCTTGAAACCCTGACACTACATCTTAGAGTTCCCAAGGATGGGGATAGCAACCCAGGCAGGAGGGACTTGTTATCTAGAGAAACCCAGTCCCATAAGAAGAAAGACCAGTGTAGCTGGTCTGTGGAGTCACAAGAGTATACACAGAAATGGAGCCATGGGGCAGATCACCCTGGCCAGGTGGCTCAGGAGAGCTGTGACCTCACTGTGCCTCACTTTACCTACCTAAACATCAGGGACAACACACTGGGGCTGGAGGTGTGTGTGGCAGGCTACCGGCTTCCTGCAGGCCCCCAACTCCAAACTTGGCTGCATGAGGCTGTCAACACTCTTGTATACTCATTTGTCCTCATTTTCCTCATCTATACAATGGGAGCAAGTATCAGGTATGGGACCACATGCCACACACTGTGGGAAGCTGAGGCAGAAGAATCGCAAATTCAAGTAGAGGCTGGCCAAATAGCTCAGTGGATTAAAGTGCCTACAAGCAGGCACAGGGGGCTAGGGGTTCGATTCCCAGGCTTGCCATGCCGGCCCCGCCCCCAGGACTTGCTAAGACCACAGTTGAGACTGGGTGTGGTGGCATGCCCCTCTTGGGAGGCTGCTCTTGGGAGGCTGAACACAGGCAGATCACTAAGAATCTGATCTAGTAGTGATACCCTGAACACCCTGTAGACCCTTCCCTAAAACACAACACTTTTGTGTGTGTGTGTGTGTGTGTGTGTGTGTGTGTGTGTTGTACTGGGGATTGAACTCAGGACCCTGCACTTGCCAGGCAAGCG
This sequence comes from Octodon degus, assembly GCF_000260255.1. NCBI lineage: Eukaryota > Metazoa > Chordata > Mammalia > Rodentia > Octodontidae > Octodon > Octodon degus. The sequence goes on along the minus strand of NW_004524584.1, from coordinate 15,475,251 downwards.
CTTATTCTACTGAGCTAGCTCCCTGGGGTCCCTTCCCTAACATACCAAAAAAAAAAAAAGTTCAAGTTGAGTCTGGGCAATTTAGTGACTTTGCAAGACCCTTTCTCAAAATAAAAAATAAAAAAGCTGGAGTGTAGCTCAGTGCAAAGGTGCTGGGTTCAGCAGGGCATGGTGGTGTATGCCTGTAATCCCAGCACTGAGGAGGCTCAGGCAGGAGGATTATTTAAGTTCAAGGCCAGCCTGGGCTATAAAATGAGTTGAAGACCTGCCTGAACTGCATAGCAAGACCCTGTCTCAAAAAGACAAAAAAAAAAAGGGCTGGCAAGATAGCTCAGTGGTCTAAAGGGCCTGCTTAGGCAAACTTAGGCAGGCGTGGGAGACCACACTTCTATCCCTGAAGCCCAGCACCATATGCTACATCAGCATCCCCCCACCCCCAGGGTGGCTGATTCACCAAAAAATAGGGGCTGGGTTCAATCTCCAGTAAGGAGCGAACAGAGAGAGAAAGAATATGATGTCTCTGATCTCTCCTCCTCACAGGATTCTGGAAAAATCAAAAAAGCCACCAAGAATAGATCACAGGGAGCAGCTCCAATGTGTAGGGCACACTCTCTCTATGTCACTTTTGTTTGTTTATTTATTTATTTATTTATTTATTTATTAACAGAACTGTATTGAACTCAGACCCTTGCGCTTGCCAGGGAAACGCTTATTCTACTGAGCCATCTCCCCGGCCCCTCCTACATCACTTTTGTTATGACTTATCTACCTTCTCCAATGGTGACAGGGAAACCTAGACACTGTCACTAGGGGCACAAGGACTTGCCTGGAATTGCTCTGCCAAGCAGAGTGCAGCTGGCTGTTTGTCTTATCCAACACAGGAGTCCACTTACGCTGGGATGGCTCAGCTGTGACCCCATCTCCTGTCCTTGAATCTGCTTGTCAGGCATCAGGCCCCATGGCAATCCAGAGGGCTCCCACATTCACAGCCACCACAGCCTCTCCAAGTAAATGTAACCCCCACCATCCCAGGGAGAAGACATGGAGGGACTACTACTCCAAGATTATTATCTCCTTCCTTAAAAAGATTAGCCTAACAAGGTGTCGTGGTGCACCCTGAAATCACAGTGCTGGGGATGCTGAGGCAGGAGGACTGCCATGAGTTTGAGTCCAGCCTGGGTTACAAAGTGAGCTCAAGACCAGCATGAACTGCATAGTGAGACCTTGTTTCAAAAAGACAAAAAGGAAGAGGAGGAAGAGGAAGAGGAAACTAAACAAACAAAAACAGATCAGCCTACAGCTGTGGGAGTCAAGTCTTGAGGTTAGTTCCCAGGTTAGCAGGAAGATGTCTTGGTGGCAGGTCTGAGTAAAGTGCCAGAGGGGGAGAGAGAGACTAATGGAAGGCTGCTTAGGGGAGGAAGCCCTCCTGCTGGACCACAAAGGACCAACCAGATTTCTGACTGGCAGGACAGTGAGCACCCTTGCCAGGCAGCTTTCAGGCATGCCCAGTCCCCATATGTCCTGGAGGCTAAGCCTTTGAACAGGACACTGGCAATGTCCAAAGATGCAAGAGGTAGGTACGGGGAGGCAGGACAGCAGTGGCATCTAAGCGCCATTTGCATTCCTCTTTCTCAAGGTTGAGAGTGTCAAGACTGAGACTGGAACAGTCCTGGGTGAGGGAGCAGGCAGCTCCCTGGCCCTGGTCACAAGGTGGGAGGAACCAGGTCAACGCTACTTGGAGGCCTCCAGCCTGTGGGGCCTGTTCTGCCCCTGAACACAGTCCTGTGTAGGATGAAAGCTTTCTGATCCCCACAGTGACAGGACACACCCTGGGTAGGACATGTTGCCTTCAAGATGGTGGTAAGCTGGGGGGTTTTGAGGCATTCAGGGGTGCACAAAGTCACCTTCCCCAACTTTCCAGTCCTCTATATACCTGGCTATTATTCAAGTACATAGATAGGCCCACCTGCCCCTGAAGGGGCGGGCAAGGGTTACTCCTCAGGGGCCCTGCCCCAAAACTCCTTTTTTCCTCTAGGCCTTTGTGCTTGCCAGGGAAGCACTTATTCCACTGAGCCATCTCCCTGGCCCACTTCTTCTCTTTTTTTTTTTTTTTTTGGTATTTTAGTATAAGGTCTACAGGGTCTCACTATGTAGATCGGACATAGTGATCCGCCTATGTTCAGCCTCCCAAGAACTGGGATTACAGGCATGTGCCCCCAAACCCTGTTTCAATGGCAGATGCAGTACGCATGGGGGGGCAGGGCCAGCATGTCACGCAGGGATGAATAGGCCGCTTCTTCTGCCTAAGCAGTCACTTTAATCTGCTGAGCTATTTGGCTGGCTCTTCCTTTTTTTTTTCTTTAAATGTAGTTGGGGGTGCTGGGGAGATGGCTCAGTGGAATAAGTACTTCCCTGGCAAGCGCAAGGGCCTGAGTTCAATCCCCAGTTCTGAAAGAAAAATAAATAAATAAATAAAATAAATGTAGTTGGGGGCCAGAGAGATGGCGCAGTAGAATAAATGCTTCCCTGGCAAGTGCTAGGGTCTGAGTTCAATTCCCGGTTCCACAAAAAAAAAAAAAAAAAAAAAAAAGGGTCTTACTATGCAGCTTGGATTTGTAGTGATCCTTCCCAGCCCTGGGATTACAGGCTTGTGCCACCACACCCCGTTGTGGTAGGCTGCTCAGTGCTCCTGGGCGTGGGGCGCTGTAGCCTGTGGTGCCGGGAATCAAACCTCAGTCCCTATGCTTGCCTAAGCGGGTGCTTAGTCTGCTGGGCTCCCGAAAGTCTGGTGGTTCAGGTTTGTAATCCCAGAATTTAGGAGACTGAGGCAGGAGGATTGTCATGAGTTCAAGGCCAGCCTGAACTACATTCTACATTGGACTCTATCTCAAAAACAAAACAAAAACAAACTGAAGCCGAGGAAGGGGAGATGGCTCAGTAGAGCAAGTGCTTGTTTGGCAAGCGCAAGGGCCTGAGTTTAATCCCCGGTTCTGCAAAAAAGAAAAAGAAAAGCCAAAGCCTGAACACTTAAGCTGTTTCTGCCAGCCTTTCTCCTGTGTACTACTGAACAAACATTTCCTACAGAAGAGAGAATTTAGACCATAGGCAGGTTTGGGGTGCCTCTGGCAGCTCCAGCCCTGTCCTGAGTTCGCAAACGCTCTTGCTCTGTCCCTTCCCTGGGCCCAGACTTAGCAGAGATCCTTCTTGCAGGGCACTGTTCCTGAAGTGCCACTCTTCCTAGTAGGGACCTTCCACGCTACCCCTACCTCCTGTGGAGGACCCTGGGCCAGTCCCTGACTACCCACCCCTTGGGGTCTCCCCAATTCTACAGGGTGGGTCTGCTGGGACAGGACAGGAGGGAGCCAGGGGGCCAAGTGGGGTTTGCTGGGCAGAGCATAGGAGGACACCCAGCCTCAGTCTCCCTGAGGGGCTGTCTGTGTTCCAGGTGTCAAGCAGGGCTAGTGGCTGCTCCTCCCCCACCAGGTGTGGGCTTCCGGCAGCTCAGAGGCCCCTTTGTCCCTTATCGTCTCTGCCTCCTTGGTAGCAGGGTGCAGATAAGCATCCCGTTCTGAGCTGAAATTCCAGCCTGGCTGCTGCTCCAGCACCTGGGGGTCTGGGACCTGCCAGTTGCACATTCTCCACCCTCCCTCCATAAAGAACTCGTTCCATGGAGGGTCCCCCCACCAGCTGTGCATTTTTCCCTGCACCTTTCTCATGTGCATGCTTGGGCCCGTAACCCCACTACCCCCTCGCCATACAGACACAACCCCCATCCTCTAGGTCCCATCACCCAACACTCTCTCCTCACCCTTTCTTGTTCATAGTGAGGCACCACCTCTCCGGCTTTGTATTCCACATAGCTATGGGGTACAGAAGGGAACCCTGAACTACCAGTCAGTGATTGAATTTGAAGAGCTGACCCCCATATGTTTCTGAAGACACCCCCAAGTGGGACACACACAACACTGAGGGGCTCCCCAGGCCACCCTTCTCAGGGACTCTGTCACAGCCTCTCTTATTCCCTATCTCCCCCTCCCCCCTCATTAAGCCGCCTAAACCCCGCCAGCTCCCTGAAGCAGGAAATTGCATTCTGCCAAGATTAAATGGACTTGAACGCCCTGCCCTGCCTCTGCCCACAAGGGAGGGGAGCTGAGAGGAGCCAAGTTTGCTAGGAATGGGGGCTGAGACCCTGGACCCCAGTTTAGAGGAAGGGTCTTTCAGGATGGAGGGGGGCTCCCTGAAAGAGCCAGACAGGACAGAGCTTGTAGGCCTGCAGGGGCCCGGATGACAGGGCTTGAAAGCCCCTCCTTGCTGCAGGGGGGAATGAGCGATGAGAGGAAGCCACTCCTGGGGTGAGGGCAAATTGTGATTATGTGGGGGAGGTGGGAGGAGGGAGGAAGTGGTGACTGGGAGGTGAGAGAGGAGGCCTGTCAGGTTGAGACCCGACCAACAGGAAATGGGAAATGAACTTTGAGAGTGTACTCACTGGTTTTTGGAGTGTCCAGAGGGAGGGCTGGCACACCTAGGTCTCCCCACTGGCCCAAGAGCTCAGAGCAAGGGCAGGGGCTGGGACTCTGTGTGACCTTGGGTCATAGGGAGCTCTACAGGGCCCTAAAACATGCAGGCTTCCACAGCTTCCTACCTAATGCCCCATCAGGATAGATAGAACACTGAAGTTGGTCAAGGGGAAGATGCTTTAAAGGGCAACACCTCCTTCCAGAGGCCAGGACCCAAAGGTGAGATCATCATTCCCATTTCTCAGATGAGAAATCTGAGACCAGACAGGCTCCCTCAGGTCCTAGGTCTCCCCCAAGTCCAATCCCTCAAGTGAAGGGAGCAGAAGAGGGTCATATCAGCCCTGCCCCTTCCTTTCCAGGTAGGTAGGTCGGGGATAGCTGGGCTGAAGGCTCTGTGTACCTTGGGAAGCTGCATGCCGGGAACCAGGCTGGAGGAACAGGGAGGAGCTCAGCTGGCTACACCAGTCAGAGGTGGTCCCTGGGAGCACCTATCCTGCAGTCATGATTCGAGATGACAATGCGCTCCAAGCACTCACTGTACACCATGCTTGGGCATGGGGACACTGGGAGGGACAGTCCAGCTCCATTGGTGAGGTAGCAAGGAATGGAGGGCTGTGGAGGAGTCTCCTGCAGGGAAACAGAGGCCATTCTGAGAGGATGAGAATGTCAGCTGGCTGGGAGTAGGCTGGGGTTAGAGGCCCAAGCTGTCAACCCCGCCCGCTCCACCTGGCTGTTTGTTCACCTGCTGGTCTCCACTTCAGGCAACCTGAGCTGGGCAGTTCCCAGAAAGGAGCCTGGCTCCACTGTGATGCCTTTGAGAATGTGCCTCACCTGTCTAGATGTGGGAGAACTGCCCCTGTCCTGGGAGGGTCAGAGCCATGCTGTGCAGTGGGCATCTGCCTGGCTAATGCCTCTGGGGTCACCTTGGATGCTGGGGAAAGACAAGCCATTTCCTGAAACAGGGCACCTGTACAAGAACAGCTGTGCCTGCTGGGAAGATACATGCTGGGTCCAGAGAAAGCTGAGGGGGTAAGGACACCCTCAGTTAGAAGCCCCAGTGTTCCTGGCTAGAGTGTTCCCTGATCACCTCCCAGTTGGCTGCTTGGTCTCCAGTGGGATCAGTGACACCAGCTGCTATTGAGATTTGAGACAGCTTGTCCTTCAGGTCACTGACAAGCAGTGACCCAAGGGCCGTCCCTTCCTTGTCCTGGCTCCTTGGCTGCAGGCTCCATTGTGAACAAGAAGTATATTGTGATCAACACCTCTCCTCTGAACTCCCTTCCCTTCTCCCCTCCCTAAAACCTACTGTCAGAAAAAGCTGAAAAGCCAGGCACAACATCCTCAGTCAAGGGGCTAGGGAGATGGCTCAGTAGACTAAGTGCTTGCCTGGCAAGTGAAATGGTTTGAGTTCAATCCCTGGTTCGGCAAAAAAAAAAAAAAAAAATCCCCAATCAGGAGGAGGGTCCCTCTCCAGCCCCCAACTAGGTTACAGATTGGGAATCCCTGGACTCGGCCAACTCTCCTCAAACTTCTCAAAGAGCCCCCATCCCTCTGCTCAGTTTCTCCAATTTCTGTTGCCACCTCAATGACCAGGTCATTCTGTTGTCTTTGCCTCCCAGGTCTGGCAGCATGGAGGCCACATCTGGCTCGGTCACACTCAGCCCCAGGTCCTGGCAGATGGGCTAACAGCTCTGTTGCTTGACTGACTCACCACAAGAGACAGATGTTTCCAAGACTTTAAGGCACATTCACTCACTGCCTTGCACGGAGAACAGCCTGGATGTTTCTCTCTTTCCCAGGCCCAGCTTGAGTGATTGTGGGTGGGGTGTGGATATTAGCCAGCTGAAGTTGCTGCCTATGTCGAGCTCGGTTTTCCTGGAAAACAAGACTGGGACTGAGGAAAGAGGTGCTAACCTATGGCTCAGGAGGAGGCCAGGAGACCTGGCTGAGTGGGCCGGCAGTACGTGAGGAGGCAGGTGGGCTGCTGAGCTAGGGGGCTTCTGCAGGAGGTCAGAGTCCTATCATCATGCAGACTGGGAGGGCTGCCGAAGCCTCATCTGTAGCCTCATAAGTCACATTGGGACTCGCACGTGCCCCCTGCCCAACTGTGTCTGGGTGTGCTCCCTGCCCATCCCACAGCTGGGTCACCTAAAATAGCTGCCAGAATGGCTTATATCCTCCAGCCCCCAGATAGCACCCAGCCCTACAATCACAGGTCACTGGGGGAGCTGGGACATTCAAGAGCTCTGTCCTGGCAGTCTGGACAAAGTTCTCCCTCACACTTCCTGCTGTAGTCAGGGTTTGCAAGAGAATACATTTAATACAGGACAAATAATTTATAAGATGAGTTTTTTTTTTTTTTCGCGGAACCAGGGATTGAACTCAGGCCCTTGTGCTTGCCAAGGAAGCGCTTATCCACTGAGCCATCTCCCTGGCCCCAGATGAGGTTTTTTTTTTTTT
>NW_004524584.1:15466605-15467873 GCF_000260255.1 Octodon degus | reverse complement strand
TTTTAATTTTATTTATTTATGTGTGTGTGTGTGTGTGTGTGTGTGGCCAGCTCAGCCCACCAGGGGGCGGGCCGGCTGGCATGTGGTGCTGGGGGATTGAACCGTGGTCCCTGGGCTCTGCTAAGCTTGTTGTAAGTAGGTTCTTTAGACCACTGAGCCATCTCACCAGCCCCCCCGAGTTTATTTTTTAAAGATGATTTTATAATATTTATCCAGGGGCCGGGGAGATGGCTCAGTAGAATAAGCTCTTGCCTGGCAAGTGCAAGGACCTGAGTTCAATCCCCAGTTCTGTAAAGAAAAAAAAAAAGTTTGGGCTGAGGAGATGGCTCAGTAAAATAAGCACTTCCCTGTTAAGCGCAAGGGCCTGAGTTCAATCCCTGGCTCCGCAAAAACAAAAACAAACAAACAAACAAACAAAAACAAACAACAATAAAGTGCCTGCTTTGGCAAGCTGAGGCAGGTGAAGGGACCAAGGTTCAATCCCTAGCACCACATGCCAGGCCATGCCAGGCCAGCCTGCCTTCAGGGTGGGTTGAGCAGGCCAAAAAATTTTTTAAAAATGGGGCTGGTGGGGGGAGGCTTCTGTGGCTGTGGCTTGTCCTGTGTCAGGAGCTAACCCTGCACGACTCGGGTCTGACCGCTTCATCGTTCTGCTCCTGTGCCAGCCTACCTCGCTTCTCGGCGCCATGACCACCACTACCACTTTCAAGGGTGTCGACCCCAACAGCAGGAATAGCTCCCGGGTTTTGCGGCCTCCAGGTGGTGGATCCAATTTTTCATTAGGCTTTGATGAACCCACAGAACAGCCTGTGAGGAAGAACAAAATGGCCTCCAGCATCTTTGGGACACCTGAAGAAAATCCCCCTTCTTGGGCCAAGTCAGCAGGTGCCAAGTCTAGTGGGGGCAGGGAAGATGTGGAGTCGTCTGGACCCCAGAGAAGGAACTCCTCAGAAGGAAGTGCTGGAGACTTCTTTGATCTGAAGGGAGAAGGTGACATGCATGAAAATGTGGACACAGACTTGCAAGCCAGCCTGGGGCCGAGCGAAGAGAAGCCCGTGCCCGCCGCACCCGTGCCCAGCCCCGTGGCCCCGGCGCCCGTGCCCTCCTGGAGAAATCCCCCCGGTGGCAAGTCCAGCCTGGTCTTGGGTTAACTCCCCGTCCTGAACTCTGTCGTTTTGTTTGTTTGTTTTCTCCATGCTTGTGAACTGCACAACTTGAGCCTGACTGTACATCTTTTGGATTTGTTTCATTAAAAAAGAAGCACTTTA
>NW_004524584.1:15465382-15466410 GCF_000260255.1 Octodon degus | reverse complement strand
AAAAAAAAATTCATCCAAAAAGTCAAATGCAGAAGAGTGCAGGAGATCTGGCCACACACTAGAGACCCAAAGAATCCGGGTGAGGGCCTGGATCCCAGTAAAGTCCTGTGTGAGTCCGGCTGGAGGCCTAGAGCCCACAGCAATGACTCGTGCAAGTCTGTATCAAGGATCTGCACTGGGAAGGCCCAAAGTCAGTGGAGGAAGCCAGGAAGTCTGTGCCAGTGGCATGAAGGATCTGTGCCAGGGGGCTGAGGGATCTGCCCTGGAGCCAGGGAGCAACACTTAAGGTAAGGACCAGAGCTCCACCCGCTCCCCCAAAAAGAACCACAGCCATCCTGGGACAGCAAAGACCCGAGGACCCGAAGACCCAAGCTCCTTTAAAATGAGAATCCTGAGCTCATAGCAGGAAAAGCAGCATGACAGTCTTCTCCTGGAGAATCAACAGCACACCATCTTCCCCTCCAGTTCTCTCTCCTTTTTATGCTATGGGCCCTCCACACCCAGAACCACGCTGATTCATTTACAACCATCGAGGTGTTACAAGCTGACCTTTATTAGTTAATCCCCTCCACACTGCTCCACCACAACCACAGCGCTGCTTCTCACCTCACTGCCCAGAGCCCAAGGCTGAGTAGACTGTGAGCTTCAGGCTTTGGAGAAGGCTGCTGTCCTCTAAATCTTTGCGGTCTCAAAGCTTGGAGTAAGAGGCCGGGGAGATGGCTCTGTGGAATAGGCGCTTCCCTGGCAAGTACAAGAGCCTGAGTTCAATCCCGGGTTGGGGTGGGGGGTGGGGGAGCTTGGAGCAGAGTGCTTATCTCTTAGCCAGCAGCTACCCTGAGAACAAGAACATAGGTTCTGGGTGTCAGCTGGCACAGCCCACAGTCCCTGGGACTACTTGCTGGCATTTTTTCAGCTTTTCTTTCAAATGTCCCCTGGGAAGACAGCTCCTGGGCCCTGATACCTGGTCCTGGAGCCTCAGGGACCCCTCTCTCCCGAGCCAAAACAATTCAGGATTTCTTTTTTTTTTT
>NW_004524584.1:15457939-15464511 GCF_000260255.1 Octodon degus | reverse complement strand
GGCCAGCTCAGCTCAGCCCACCAGGGGGCGGGGCTGGCTGGCATGTGGTGCTGGGGGATTAGAACCGCAGTCCCAATGCTTTGCTAAGCTTGTTTTATTTTTTTATTTTTTTCTTTAAGTTTTATTCTTTTTTTATTGAGAAACAAATATCAATGAGACAGTTTCAAAGCTGATTAATAGGACAGTTTCAATAATTAATACATTGCACATTGTTATTTCTTAGCGGTTATCCATAACTAAGCTTGTTTTAAATAGGTGCTTTAGACCACTGAGCCATCTCACCAGCCCTGAATTGTTTTTTAGAGGAGATTTATTTTTTGTTTTTGGTGCCAAGGACTGAACCCAGGGCTTCCAACTTGCTAGGCAAGCATTCTACCGCTGAGCCAAATCCCCAGCCCCTAGGGTAATAGTTTAAGGCCTATTCCCTGCATGGTATGTGCATATGGAAGGTGGGGAGAGTTCTGACTCTGACCCTAGAGAAGAACAAGTGCTAGGAACCCAAGCAGAGCCCAGAATTACAGCCATCAGGTATCTGGGGTAGAGCTGCCTACATACACACCCTGCTAACCTCAGTCTGCTCCAGCAGAAGGTATTGCATGAGCCCTGCCAGGGCCTGTTGATTCCTCTTTCACCTGCACTCCTCATTCCAACTTTGATACTTAAGTTTTTTTTGGTGGAACTGGGGATTGAACTCAGATCCTGGCATTTGCCCGTCAAGCGCTTATCCTACTGAGCCATCTCCCTGGCCCCTCTCATTCCAACTTTGGATGAGGCTCCTGGGCTGGGCCAGCCTGCTAGGATCAGCCTGCAGGCCTTCTTAGAGGGTCTGCTCAGCTGGATTTGTTCTGGCTGATACCAAGCTTGATGCCAGGCAGGTCACACTGAATGGTTTTTTCCAGCCACCTGGCACTTTCGGGAGGACACTCTGGAAGCCCTGCCCCAGGACTTTGTCACAGGGCCTCAAGTATGGAGGCCTTGGCAGAGCTGTGGTGCAGTTCAAAGTCAGTTCCCTGGTTAGAAGAGGGCATAAATCAGTGGTAGAGGGATTATTTAGCATGCATGAAGTCCTGGGTTCCATCCCCAGTCCTCTTTTTTTTAGCGGAACTAGGGATTGAACTCAGGCCCTTGCGCTTGCCAGGAAAGCACTTATCCTACTAAGCTATCTCCCCAGCCCCCCCTCCCCCCAGTCCTGGAAAAAAATCAGGTTCCTGGATATCAGAGAGCTCTTTGGGAATGGTTGCTGGGGTCTGGCCTTCCTTGGGATCTATCACCCCAGGAAGACCCCACTGGCTGTAAAGAGGAAGAGATAAGCAGCCTCTCTGGTTCTGTAGCTGCTGGACACACCAGGCTCCCCACTTAGGACATCCTCCTTGCCCTAGGACTCAGCCTTCCCTCCCTTCTCCAGAGCCTAGACTAGGGCTACTCTGGCCTGGGAATCTGGGAAGGGCAGAAGCAAAAGGAAAAATGGATAAGTGCAAGGGTGGTGGCCACTGAACTCTTTCATCCCTTCCCACTACACCATCCTCCTGCCTCCTTGCCCAAGATCCTAGTTTAACCCCTCCCCCCCCAGCTGGCAGGGGGACAGAATGAGTGACGCCACCACCATCAGGAATCATGTGGCTTTGTCTGGGCTGGTTGAGCCTACCAGGCTGGTGGGAATAATAACTCATGAAAAGTGTCAAACAGATTTTATTATTCTACTTTATGGGAGTGGGGATGGCATGGACTCGGGTGTTCAGACATATGTGGGTCCTGAAAAGGTTTCATGGGTCTTGGTAGGCAGGCAGCAGGGACCCCGACCCCCAAGTGGAGTGGATGGAGGAGACTGGGGAGGGCAATGCTCACCCTAAACAATCAGCCTCGTCTCCAGGACTTCACTACTTGGGAGAGGGAGGGAGTGGACACAGGCTCCGGTAGGGTCCTCAATCTAGGAGGTCTCTGTGGTTTCCCAAGGGCACCTGGCTTGCCTGGATCCTAGAAGAGGTGCTGCCTTTGGCCCTGTGCTCTTTGTCTCTGACACCTATCTGAGGATCCTGAAGTCCCTGGCTTTGGGGAAGCAGACCTGGGTTCCTGGAGTTACAGCGATGTTTTACATCCGACATGGAGGTCCCAGTTGACCACCCACTGATGTGATAGGAAAACAGGCACAAGTTAGAGCAGTGGGCAAGGTGCCCTGCTGCAAGACTGCTCCAGAGCTGTCCTTGAAACTCTTCTCTCAGGGAGGCTCTACCTGTGGGAACATTACATGGAGAGAGAGACAAGCCAAGGCATGGGAGTTACAAGCAGACCAGGCAGGCTCACGCAGGGCGCACTCCCTGTGACCCCATGTCTACACCCAGCCTACTCTGCTTGTTGTGGAGGCAGAGGACCTACCTGTCTGTCCTGGATGTCCATTTCTCTTTTTTCAGCCTGGATGAGGGATGGTGCAGGGAGTGGATGTGGAACCTTGTGAATTTACAGTGACTAGCTTGAACAAAGCAGGTACCCAGGGATGGAGGATTCTACTGGGAAGAGGGAGAGGCAGCTGGATAGTGTCCTCACCCCCTTCCCTCCATCCTTCGCATGTCCTCTGCCCAAATCCAGCCAGCCTAGGGTTCCGCTGTGCTAAGCTCCTTAGCACCAGGACGCAACGTAAACAACATCTGTCCCCTGTTGTCCTAGGGTCTGAGCCCCAGTATCTTGAGATCCTCAGATGAGGCCTGGGGACGCACTAGGGCTCCTGCACAGGCACACAGCCACATAGGTTGCACCCTCTCTCAGCCTCCAAGATGTGCCAGCTTCTGCCTGTTCAGTCATGCCCAACTCTCATCTTCTGGCCCTAGACCTGGGCAAAGGAGTGAGAAGAAGGCTATCCTGTTCCCCAGAGTCTAGTCTGGGTGGAACAGTCAGAGATGAATTGGCAGCAGAAGTCTTCCTACCAATCCTTCTAACCCTCCACCTCCGGCTAGGAGCTGTGCACCCCCAACATTCTAACATTCGGAGAAGAATAGGGAAGAAATGAGGTGTCTGAGGATGAGGACTGAGGGGTGGAAATTACCTCAACTGAATTTTAAAAACCCCTGGCTGGTTGCCATAGTAACAGAAAGGTGCATCCCATCACCATGGCAACAGGCAAACACCGAGGTCTGCTGCTGGGATTGGGGATTTGGGATGTGGCCGAAGGGGGTGGGCAGAGGAGGAAGGCCCGGACTAGAGCAGCTGGGGGTGGAGTGGGTTAGAGGCTGGGAATTACTGACTCTCACCTTTCTAGTGAGCCAGAGAGGCCAGGCTGGAGATAGAAGTGGGGTTACAGGAGAAAGAATTGCAAGGAGCATTTCTTTAGCTCCCGCTGCTCACTACTATCTCTCACTGTCTTCTGACTCAGAGGGACCTGGAATGGGGTCTTCCGTGTAAATGGGGGCATCCGGTCCTGAAAAAGAAGTGCAGAGGCAGAGAGCAGCTCCAGGGTGCCCAGAGATAACTGTATAATATGTGGAGGAAGCCAGATGCACCTGCAGGCTTGCTGCGCACACCAGAACACACCTGGAGGATGGCTCCTCAAACCGGAAGTCATCTCCTGCAAGGACCTGGTGGTCTCTGGGACTGGAGAAGACCTATCACCAGGACCCTATTTTAATGTGAAGGTCCAGGTAGAGGCAGAGAGGCCTCTGTCACCACTGAGGACACTCAGGGAGCCCAGGACAGCCAGAGCCACAGGTGATTTTAGCAAGTCCCAGTGCAGATGCAGCACTGACTTGAAGCCTTTCCTGTCAGTGTGACCTTTCTACTCCCATAGGCACCAAGCCAGGAGCTGGACATTCAGGCTCACTGGCCCCACTGCCTGACATGCTGCCATCAGAGCAAGTCTCTTGGGCTACCCAGTGACGCCATAAGATGCTTGTTAGACACACCTGGGAGCATTGTGGCTCCTGGAGTCTCTAGCTTTCCCATTAATGCATTAGTGCAGTCAAGCTGCAGAGATTACATGGGCTGCATGCGGCCTTGGAGACCTGACTCGTGTGTGTGTGTGTGTGTGTGTGTGTGTGTGTGTGTGTACATGCATACACACAGAACAGGCATCGAACAGAAGAGGGTGGGAATGTTACCCCGCCCAGCCTGAAGCTTCAGGTAAGCTTGTTCCAGTCTAGATTTCCAGGCCCCCACACAAGGTTCTCTTTAGCTGAAGCATGGCCTGGGCATGAGGACTCTGAGGAGGCACAGACGCACCAGGCAGGGCTGATGCATGAATGCCCAAGTGGGCTGTGTAACCCTTAGGACTACCTGGGCTGAGAGAGGAGCAGTCACGGTGGAGGTTTGGAGGAGATGCCAGCTGGCTCTGGAGAGGTGAGAAGAACCCTAGGAAGTGTGATGGGTAGAGCACTCAGGGTCCTGGTTTGATCCCCAGCACTAGAAAAAGCGACAGAGACAGAGTAGGAAGAAGAGAAACCCGGTGTCCTAGGCCTCCTGCCATCTCTCCAGAGCTCAGCAGTGTGGTGAGTCTGCTCCTCCAGGAGGCTGCCTGCAGATGGGTAAAGAGGGGCAGAGGCCTTCCTGCCCGACCCCTCAAGGCCCCCAGGGGCAAGTCACTGCTTAGATAAGAGCCCCATCCAAATGTTCCACCATAGACAAGTATACCTGAGCCACAAGGGCCCCAGGGCTACCCTTTTCAGGATGCTACCTCCCCATTAGCCTGCTCCCTAGATCAGGGAATCCTGAAGCGCCAACCAACAACTGCTGTTTTGCCAAACACAGGAACACCTTGCATGGCCCATTCCAGCTCCTAGGCAGGAGTGCCCAGCTGAGGTCTAATGGGCCCCCAGCTGGCAACTACTAAAGCGGGAGCTGGGCTGGCAGCTGAGGGTGGGGTTGGGGGCATACCTGTCACACATATGCCTCTCACACAGGTGGGCATGTTCATACAGAGCCTGCAGGCACACACACTTGTCCTTGCCCAGAAGTGGCTGAGAGTCCTTTCCAACCCGGAGTCATCTCCATCCCCATCCTCTCCCAAGGCAGCTCCAAGAGGAACCCATCCATGTCCTGGGCCTATAGCCTACTAATGGGAGCTGCTGGATGTGAGGGCCACAGTTCCAAGGCTGCCTCCACCTCAGCCCCAGCTGGCCTGTACCTTGTACCACGAGGACTGGGTGCTTTTCTCAGAGCTTTTCTGGGTGGCCCCCAGACATGCATGAGCAAAGCAGGGGGAGGGGCATCTCTAGACAGGAGCCAGAGAGGGAGGTTGGGGGTCACCTCGCAGGCTCCTGGGGCTGCCCTACCCCCTCACCAGCCATGAGTCCAGGTAGACAGGTCCTGACTGGATGCCTTTCTGGGCACTGCACCCTGTGAGCAGGTTTGGAATACATGAGAGATCCATGAGTCACCTAGACCCAGGGTCCTACTGGGTTCACTTTTTTTCCCCCCAGAGACAGGGTCTCCCTATGTAATTCAAGCTGGCCTGGAACTCTTGGCAATCCTGCTAGAGCCTCCTGAGTGCTGGGATTATAGGTATGCACCACCACACCACACTCAGCTTGGGTTCACTATTAATAACTCAATTTTTGCAGGATATGGTGGTACGCACTTGTAATTCTAGCACTTAGGAGTCTGAGGCAGGAGGATCACTGAGAGTTCAAAGCCAGCCTAGGTTACAGAGTGAGTTCAAGGCCAGCCTGAACTGCATAGCAAGACCCTATCTGAAAAAACAAAACACTCCATAAATTTCAGGGTTGCCTGGATGTCCTACCTCAGGACTGTCTCTAAATGTGGCTGAAATGTCACTCTGGGTACAACAGCTATGCACATAGGAGAAGTTAAATGTGTCCTGGGTATACTGTGTGTCCTGCCCCTAGTTCTTGAGTGTCTCACCTACCATAACCAAAGGATACTGACTCCCATCCTGAGTCGAGGGTATTGCATCATGTTTGAGGTACCATACAGACACCCACGACCAAGGAAAAATATTTATGTTTGGAGCGCGAATATTTACCCATATTCCACCCACATGCAACCTGGAAGACATGTACTCCCCTCCACCATGCTGTGTTTGCTAATGAACTTGGGACAATGTTTACCCCATGCTGGTTGCTTAGATCTGGCATCCCCTGGGTGGGGGCTTAGCTGTGTGCTCTGAGAGGCTGTGCCCCTCAGTGAGGAGTGTGCATACTTATCAGTATTCAGATCCACTGGGCCTGCCTTGGAGTTCAGTATTCATTCCCACTCTGGTCCGAGATTTAGCCCACATTGGTGCAGTGTTTACTAACCTTTGGGTACACAGGGAAGAGCATCTCCTGCTCCCTGTAAGTCTCCTGCTCTTGAACATTCGCCCCTCCTACTGTTGTTCCTGGAAGCCAGATGGGGAGATGTTTGGGGCTATGGAAAGGATGGGGAAGTTGAGACAGCTCAGAGAAGCATGTTCTGGGCTAGAGGACCCTTTAGGTCTCTGACCCATAACACACAAGAGGCTGGAGTTTCTTCTCTGACACCAACCCCTCAGAGGAGCACTGAACAGCCCCCCCCCCCGCATCTTCCTCACTGTGTCTCAGTGTCATCTTGGTGAGCATGCAGGCCCGTGTGTGTGTGTGTGTGTGTGTGTG
>NW_004524584.1:15452822-15457454 GCF_000260255.1 Octodon degus | reverse complement strand
TTGCACTTGCCAGGCAAGTGCTTATTCTACTGAGCCATCTCCCTGGCCCTTGTTGGGTTTTTTTGGAAAAAAAAAAAAGAAAGAAAAAGGAAAAAACTCAGGGGATTGAACTCAGGCCCTTGCCCTTGCCAGGGAAGCGCTTATTCCACTGAGCCAACTCTTCCTCAGTCCTGTGTTTTTTGTTTTCTTTGAGACAGGGTCTGGCTATGTAGTTTCAGGCTGGCCTTGAACTCCCTTAGTAGCCCAGGCTGGCTTATGAACTCCTGGTGATCCTCCTGCCTCAGCCTCTAGAGTGCTGGTATTACAAGCATGCACCACCATGCCCAGCATGGGGTTTTGAGGCTGTGTCTCTCCCCAGTTCCCAGGACAAAGGTTTGGGCTGGGACCTGGCAGATCCTGCTTATCTCATCATAAATATTTATCAGGCTCCAGGGACCAGAGCTTGCAGCTGGCTGTGGAGGGGGTGGAGTGGGGTGGGGCAGATGCTGCTGAAGGATCTTAGAGGCCTTCTCTAATGAGGGTGTTGGGCTGGGAGAGTGCCACCTGGGCCTTGGGAGCCCTGGGGAAGGAGAGGACAGATGGACAGCGGGACAGAGTCAGGGTATGCAGGAAGATGCTACAGTCTCCTTACTGGACTGCTCTGTTCCCCAGAGCATCTCTTGGACTATACCCACACTGCCCCAGGGATCCTCACACAGTCCCAGAGTCCTAAGAGATGGCTGACTGCCCATACCCTACCTGCTCTCCTTGCCCTGCGCCCAAAGCTGTGCTCCAGTGAGCCCTGTGTCTGCAGAGTGTGCCCCCACCAGCTGTGCCCATGCAGACCTCTCCGCTCTCTCCAACTCTAACGGCTCTACCCCCTTCCCATTCTCCTTAAACTCTCATCTTCCCAGGGCCATGACCATGCTCCCCCATATTCAGGGCCCCCTCTGCCCACCATGAGTCTCTTTCCTCACTGACCACAGATACTGCACACCTCTCTGTGAGCCAGCAGGCTGGCCACCCCAGGGTCCCACCAGTGCGTCAGCTAGCTCTGCCATGCCACACTGCACCCTGTGCCGCCTCATTGGCATGCTGGTGGGGCCCACAGGTGGGATCAAAGCTCTGTCAGAGTGGAGCTGTACAGCAGGGATCTGGGAGCCTTTGTCTCTCCCAGGTCTGGGGAAGTAGGGGGACTAGGAACAGAGAAAGGGCACATTTTAGGGCCCAGAGCTGCCTCCTCACCCTCACAGGCAAGCACGGCTGCAGATAAGGGGACAGCCTGAGCCAAAGGACACCCCAGCAGATAATGAGGGGTGGAAGAAGGATGGCCTGAGGCACAGCCTGGGGGAGGCTGCCTCCTAAAGCCCAGAGTGCTCATTAGTGGAAACCGTGGGGAAAGGCGGCTAAGTGGGTCAGTCCCCTCCCCCAGCTGCCTGACAGGTGTGGGTGGGGAGGAGAATCCTTGCTTATTGTCCCCTGAGGATGTCAGTCCCATTCTGAGGCCCCATCCCCCACCCACTCCCTGAGCTCTTTCCCTCCTAGCCTCCTTCAACGCCCCCAGCCCCTTTCCTCACAGAGTGTACTTCTTTGCAGGGACCGCCCCCTCTGAGCCGCCTTCCCTGTCCCTCCTGATACCCCTTCGGTGGCCTCCTCCCCTTTCAGCGCCCCTACCCCTGAGCTCCTCCCCTCTCTGCTGCCCCCACCCCCAGGTGTGGGCCTCTCAGCCAGCCTCCCCAAGGCATCCTCCAGACTGAGCCACACCTGGGAGAAATTGAAATCTTAGACTCTTCCCCTACTCCCGCCAATGAAGCAGACATCCCTGCCCTGGCCACGGAAGGCAGTAAAACAGCTCCGCGGGGGCCAGGCCCAGGGTTGTGCCAGAACACACATCCAGATGGGGGGCAGGGCGTGTGATGGGCTTAGGCCAGGGCTTTTCTGCCTCTGCCCCCTTCATGCCAACTGGCCCTAGGCATCCACCCTAAGCTCCCATACCCCCTCTCTTCTTCCTACAATCACAGGAATGAAGTCCTGACAGATCTAGAGCAGAAGAGTTGTGGGAGGAGGGGAAGGGAATCTCAAAGGTGGGGTCCTCTCTGTGTGGGAGCCTGCACTGCATCTCCAAAATCAGGATAGAGCTGGATAAGTACATTATGACGATGGTACAGCCAGTTAGCTTCCCTCCCTCCTGGGCCCTTCCTTGATCAAGGACTTTCTAAGGCTCCCCCTTTCTGTCCAGGCCACCTTCTTCAGCCTCTGAGAAACCCCTAGAGTTGCCTTGCTGGTCCCAGGACGAGGGGTAGAATTTGGATGATGCTGTGCTGCCCTTGATGGAGAAGGCAGTTCTGGGAGGGGCTGAGGGGCAATCCTGGCCCCCAACAAGCTCCGCCCAATCACTGCAGCCTGACTAGTAGGGTCTGGTTGCCCAAGAGTTAATCTCAGGGTTTCCCCACCCCACGTGTACACAGTCAAATTCCAGGAACGCTTTCCATTAAGGACGCTTGGAGCAGATTTCATTTACATTAATAAGAACCAGAAAAATCTGCGGGGGTGGGTGGAGGTAGTGGTAGTGGTGGTGGCTGTGGCGTAGAGTTGCTGCTGATGGTTTGCTTTTGAGTCTGGCTGAGGGTGGAAAGGGGCTCAGGCAGGGGCTTTCAGTCTTAGAGGAGAGGCTATGCCTAGCCAGTGTTGAGGTGCTAAAGGAGACGAAGTGCCCATCCATTCCCAACAGGTCACTGTCTGAGGGAGGAGGCAGAGCCCAGCTGATTCTGGAGACTCCTTGACTTGCAGTGGTGGCAGAGCCCAGCTGGCCCCAGGCTTGCAATCTGAGGGGTCAGCAGCATTGACTCCAAGTGACGGATACCAGGGCATTGTGCTGGCAAGGGCAGTAGGTTCAAGTGAGGTTTCTAAACTGTGAATGCAAAGTGCATCTTGGAGGTGCCATTTACCAGTGTTACTGTGTCTGCTCCCTCTCCCCACAATGTGTAGTTGCTGTATTTTGCTGAGCCTTGAGCCCATCTGCTTAAGGACTGGGTCTGCTTCAGTCTATCTGGATCAAACTCTACCTTCCAATCCTAGACCTGCATAGTGGCTGGCTCACTGGGATCTGCTCAGTGAGCTCAGGAACTTTTTTTAGGGTAGAAATCCCTATGAGTCATCTACCTGGAAAAGGGGGAGCTGCAGTGACTGAGTACGTGCACAAGAGAGTGTGTGCTGCAGCCCTAGGGCTCTGCTGTTTCCAGCCAGTGGCTGTGAGAGGTTTCCTTCCTCCAGAGGTTAGCAGCAGTGCCTGCTTCCAGCACTCTTGAGCAAGTGCCAAGCTGTATTTGTATGCAGCCCCTCTTCCAAATACTGGGGATTAGATTCAGGGCCTTCACATCAAGTTATATTCCCAGCCCCCCTCCTTTTTTTTTTTTTTTTTTCAGAACCGGGGATTGAACTCAGGTCCTTGTGCTTGCCAGGCAAGCACTTATTCTACTGAGCCATATCCCCGCCATCCCCAGCCCCTTTTTGAATTTTATTTTTTGAGACAGGGTTTCTTGTCAGCAGAGGTCTGTACACATGCTTCACACAATGGAGGTGGTGTGCTAGGGCGTGCAGATATCTGCATGTATCAGCCTCACACACTTCTAGGGTGATGCCTGCCCCGGTGGGGCGGCTATCTGGGCCTGTGTATGTATGTGCATGTGTACATGCTGCATGTTTGTGAGTGCAAAGGGAGGGGAAACGGGAGGGAAAGGAGCCTAGTCAGTGCCCCACAGGATGTTGGCTCAGCTCTACCGTGTGGTGGGCTTCATGGTCTGGCCATCCTCTGGCGGTTGTCTGTGTTGGGCTTGGGGGAACTTGGGCCGAACCCAGCCCTACAGGGCAGGCTAGGCTGGCTCCCATACTTGTACCCTCCTTACCTCCAGACCCAAGTCGGAGGATGGAAGAGAAGGGAGACTTAGCAGTGGGGTTCTCTCTGTATGGGAATCTGCATTCCATCTCCCAAATAAGGATAGTGCTGGTTGAGGACACCAAGAGGTGCAGTTAGCTTCCCCTCCTGTGGGGAAAAGTTGCATTGTGTCCAGGAATTTTTTTTTTTTTTTTCAGTACTGGGGCCTGAACTCAGGATCTTGTGCTTGCCAGACAAACGTTTATTCTACTGAACTATCTCCCCAGCCCCCAGGAATTATTCTTTTTTAAAATTTTTATTTACTTTTTACATTTATTTAGTGTGTGTGGCCAGCTCAGCCCACCTGGGGGTGGGGCTGGCGGGCACATGGTGCTGGGGGATTGAACCGCGGTCCCTGTGCTTTGCCAAGCTTGTTCCAAGTAGGTGCTTTAGATCACTGAGCCATCTCTCCAGCCCCCCAGGAATTATTCTTGAATAGCTTTTTGCCCAGCTGGACTCTGAGTTATGGTGCCTACCTGCAGCTTGGAGCCCAGACCAGGGAACCTAGCCTGCACAGAGAAGAGAGCAGGGATCCTGGCCAGGCCTCCTAGAGCCTTTTATTTTTGGCAGTACCAGGGATTGAACTCAGGACCCTGTGCTTGCCAGGCAGGTGCTCCTGGAGCCTTCTGTTGCCTGCTTGCTGTGGCTTCTTCATCAGCATTCAGACTTAATTTACATTTGAGGTTTGTTGCTGCTTTTTTTTTTTTTTTTTTTTTTTT
>NW_004524584.1:15450550-15452126 GCF_000260255.1 Octodon degus | reverse complement strand
GGCCCAGAGATGGTGACTGAGACTGGGCTGGGCGTGGTGGTATGCCTGTAATCCCAGCATTTGGGAGGCTGAAACAGGAGGAGCCTTATGAATCCGATTTGTGTAGTAAGACCCTGTACTAAACACATTTAAAAAACCCCCAAACTTTCAGTTCTCCTGTCTCAGCATTCCAGGGTGTTGGGGTTATGGGCCTGAGTTGCCAGGACTGGCTCAGCTTGGTGCTAAGGGACAACCTCCCTTTCTGACCAGTGAGGATCACTGGTGGAGGGCAGGAGACCCTTAACACCTTGCCTTGGCATCTGCTTGACTCCACACAAACACTCAAGTGAATTCAAATTCTAACAGGTCTTTGTGTGTGTGTGTGTGTGTGTAGGGTGGTGCTTGCAGGTTAGCTTAGTTTAAGCGCCTCCTCTGGCAAACCCAGTCAGGGGCGGTTTGATCCCCAGCTCCATGTGCCTTACCAGATTTGCCCTTAAGGCAGCCTGAGCCAGGCAACAAAAAGAAAAAAATTCTAGCTGGTCTCCCTGAAACTCAGACCTGCTAAAAGGTCTGGGTACTTCCAGTTCCTCGGGTCTTGGTTAGGTCCCTTCTCCTACCACACAGAAACAGGTCCTGCTAAGTGATGGAGTGCTGCCACCTGGTGGCCACAAGTAGCATGTTGGACCTGTCCTCACAGGTTCTGTCCCGTATAATCTTCCCGCTCATCCCACCTGTCCCTGAGGGCATTCATCCCACAGGAATTAGGGTGGCTGGGCTCCAGGCGCCCTTGAGACCCCCAGCCAGACTATGCATGCCTGGGGAGCTTAGCTCAGGCCTGGCTGCTCATCTGGACTTTGAAACTTGTTTGATGCACAGCCATGACAGCTGCTCCTGGACAGCCCTCAAAGCCCTGCACATTGTAGCAGCAGCTATCCCAGCCAAGTGGAGTCTGGGCTTGGGAAACCTAGAGGCTCATTAGGTCAGCAAGAGCTCCTTCCGAATTTGGGATTTTGGGGGCCAGGGAGATGGCTCAGTAGGATAAGTGCTGACCAGCAAACACCAGGATCTGAATTCAATCCCCGGTTCCGCAAAAAAAAAAAAAGAAAGAAAGAAAAGAAAAAACGAATTTGGGACTTTGATTTTCCTAAGTTGTAACTTGACATGCTTTTAGGGCCCTTACATCAAGACAATTGGAAGAGCAGCGGTTCTGTGGACAGCACGCTCACATCTTTGGGGTTGGGGCCGAGGCTAACCCTGTTAGGGTAGTGGAAGGATATCTGGGCTCTTGGGTCTTCAGGCTCAGGGATGAGCCATTCAGTTGCAGCAGGACTCCCAGATATGTTCCTGAGCACCAAGACAGAGCCACCTGCTCAAGATACAGCTCAGCTGCAGGGTGATGGCTGTGGAGCCAGCAAGGCCAGTTGATGGATATGTTTGTAGAAGCGCAGGCTGAGGGCTGGTGAGATGGCTCAGTGGTCTGAAGCACCTACTTAGAACAAACTAAGCCAAGCAAAGCACAGGGACCGCGGTTCAATCCCCCAGCACCACATGCCAGCCAGCCCCGCCCCCCAGGTGGGCTGAGCTGGCCACACACACA
>NW_004524584.1:15449638-15450280 GCF_000260255.1 Octodon degus | reverse complement strand
GGGGCTGGCTGGCATGTGGTGCTGGGGGATTGAACCATGGTCCCTGTGCTTTGCGAAGCTTGTTCTAAGTAGATGCTTTAGACCACTGAGCCATCTCACCAGCCCCAATTTTTCATTATAGATAAGGCCATGTTCATTCTGTTAGCAGAGGCTATCATTTGGTACAGCCTGTGTGGAGCTCAGAAAGACTCCAAACAGCCACGGCAAGGTTTTATTGCCCTCACTGGCATAAGAATCAACTCAAGGCTAGAGAAGGCTAATGAAAGGATGGCTGCTCTAGGGAACAGACGGCCTACCTAACCTTCAATGCACTGCCTCACATATGTGGCTCACGGGCTGCCTGTGACTGTTGCTCAGGTGCTAGGAGGGCCAGCATCTCAGAGGCATGGGGGAGGTGCTTATCTACCCAACCTGGCTGACCCTTGTGTGGGAGGTATATTCCCTGCTTCAGAATAAGGAATTTGTGCCTCACTGTGAGGTCCTCAAGGCTTACTTTACTTTGTGGCTTGGGGCCTCCCTACTTGCCTCTACCTTAGCAAGGCTGTGATTAGGCTCAACCTCACTTAAGTAGTACCTGCTGGTTGGGGAGGACATGTGCCTTGAAAGCACCCCGAGTATTTTCTATTTCAACTATGTCAGGGC
>NW_004524584.1:15446922-15447543 GCF_000260255.1 Octodon degus | reverse complement strand
CCCTTTTTTCCTCTTCATCATCTTGCTGAGCAAGACCACCCACTGGAAGCAGCAAGTTTTATATGAAGACAGTTTCCTTTTTCTTTTTTTGGCAGAACTGGGGACTGAACTCAGGCCCTTGTGCTTATTTTACTGAGCTATCTCCCAGGCCCTGTGAAGACAGTTTTCTATGCTGGAGACCTGGAGTAGGCTTAAGACCTGCAGCAATAAAATAGGCTAAGACAGGTGAACCCATATCCTCTACTCCTCTATGTCTGCTCAGCAAGCATCCATGCCTGGTAAGGGCCCCAAAATATTCTATGGAATCTAGGGGAGGCCTGGTAATTAATTACAGGCACAAAGGATGACATCAGTAGAACTCATATATACAAGATACAGTAAAAATCTGATCTCAGCCATTCTGCTGGACAGAGTGTGCTAACTCAAGTCTGGGATAACCAACTTAAGGCTTTCTCATGGATGAAAATCCCACTAAATTTTAAGCTTTTAAATATATAAGGAAAAAAAAAAATTGGGGCTGGAGAGTTGGCTCAGTGGTCTAAAGCACCTACTTGAAACAAGCTTGGCAAAGCACAGGGACCTCGGTTCGATCCCCCAGCACCACATGCCAGCCAGGGCCGC
>NW_004524584.1:15441367-15446287 GCF_000260255.1 Octodon degus | reverse complement strand
GCCAGCATCAAACTGCTTCTTGCGCTTCGGCTCAGGAGGCTCTGGAATGCCATACTTCTCTCGCCTTTCGGCAGCTCTATCTCGGTATTTCATCTATGTGGGAGAAAAAAAAAAAAACACTGCTAGAAACATTCACACTTCAATTTGTAAGTCTAATGCACTTCAACTTCAAAGACTTTCACTCTAAATGTTTTTGATTTAGAGCTTGGTTTTTGTTTTTTTTCGGAACCGGGGGTTGAACTCAGATCATTGCGTTTGCCAGTCAGGCGCTTATCCTACTGAGCCATCTCCCCAGCTCTAGAGCTTGGTTTTTTAGTGACGGTATTTTTTGATAATGGGAAGTGAACCCAGGGTCTTCACCCTGAGCTACATCCCCAGCCCTTTTTTATTTTGAGATAGGGTCTCTCTTAAGTTCCTAAACTGTCCAGCCAGACTTGAATTTGTATTCCTCTGCCTCAGCCTCCAAGACTTCTAGGATTATAGGTGTGTGCCTACATTTAGAAAGCTTTAAGGGTATTATTTATGATCTTGTGCAACCTCAAGAAATGACAGCGTGGGACTCAAAAATATAAAGCCTGGGTGTACCTACATAAACAAGGGCTAGGTGACAAAATCCTTTTAACCTGTCCCAGTGACCTGGAACCAAAGGCCAAACTTAAAAGCTAAAGCCAAGCTGAACCCAGCGTTGTGTGTCTATAGCCCCTGTCACTCAAGAGGTTTTAGGTAGGAAGACTGTTTGAACTCGGGGGTTCAGGACCAGCCTAGGTAGTAAAAGAGACACTGTCTTAGTATAAGCAAAAACAAATCAAAATGAAACAAAGTCATTAAAGGAAGATAATCGTAAGACAGTCTTCCTAGTGGCACATTGTTTCTCATTCACCTCTCTCTCCCTCAGCTCCAAGGCTTCCAGCTCCTGCTCACTCAGCCTGGATCGTCGGTAGATGTCCATGTTTTGCTATATAAGAGATTGTTTTACAATTAGAGTTCAGACCACACTAATGTGAAATGTCATAACATTATCACTATTATATTTTAAAAGGCAAAGCCTAATACACATAACATCAAAATCAGAACCTAGGGTGCATGGAGAGGTACTGCTGCTCTCCACTCTATACTCTGGTACATTCCCACCATAATCAGGTCACTCTTATCATCTTACTGCCTTCCTTCCCCACCTCCACCCAGCTCAGGGAAGTAAGGCAACCTTGTGTAAGTCAGAGAGCTGCTGGTGCCTGATCAGAGCATCTCTGTTAGGGAACTGGCGACGGCAGAGCAGGCAGGCCATCTTTTTCCAGTCAGCAAGCTTTTCTTCTTCACTCTCAAGTCTTTCTACCAGCTCTTCCTCATTGTCACTGTCGCCACTGTATGCAGCAACCAGACCCCTCTGGGAACAAAGGAGGATGGGTTATTGGAAATACACAACAGGAAAATAACAGCTGCTATGTACCTGGGTAAAAATAAATAATTAACCTACAATGTGGGATAATTCTGATTATTCTGTGTTATTATTTAGCAGTGACTCACATTTAAAAACCCAGTTACAACAGCAAATCAGAGTAATGGCCCAGTGGGACCAGTATCTATCAAGCAGAGTAAGCTTTTTCTTGTGTTAATTTTCTCTTTCCAGACCATTAAAATTTCTATTTACAGTTGCAACAAAACTCAATTAACTGAGATTAAGAATTCAGGCTTCATTCACTGCTCCATCACACCTGCTTTCAGGTACAGAAAACAAATACCTGAATATGGATTTTTTAAAATGTATTTAGTACAGGATCTACAGGGTCTCACTATGTAGATTGGACTCCTAGTGATCCTCCTGTTTTCAGCCTCCCAAACACTGGGATTACAGGTACGCACCACCATGCCCAGTCTGAGTTGCTGTCTCAGTGCGCCCTGGGGGTGGGGCCAGCACAGCATGCCAAGCATCAAACTCCAGTCCTTGCATCTGCCAAAGCAGGCACTTTAATCCACTGAGCTATCTGGCAGTCACTGAATATGGATTCTATGTGCACAGAAGGTACTCCAAATACCCACCAACAGACACCACATACAGTTTTAAAGAGAAAGTGAAACAAAAACATAAAACACAGACACAATCTTTAAAACATGTTGTTACTCCCTTACTTTGAGGGGATTCTCCTCATCTCCATTTCGTACCAATTCTGGGATGAGTTGCTGCCTTTCAGATAAGGCTCCCTGGAAAACAAGCCATACATAAGCCTCAGCTTTCCATAGGCTTCCATTTTAAAGTATGGTTGGTTTTGTTCTTTGTTACCTTCTTCTCAAAGAGTGCAAAGCCAGCATCTGCGGCAGCAGATTCTCTCCTTTCTTCTTCCCTCAGGGAATTGACAGGTTGAAAGCTATTTTTAAAATTTTCTTTCTGCTTGTTTAAACTCTTAGCCCAGCGTTCCATGTCTTTGGCGATCTAATAAACAACAAACACCACCCCAAAACATTTAGTTTCCTGTTCCACAGCAATGAGACTTTTATTTTTTTTTTTTTTTTGCGGAACCAGGGATTGAACTCAGGCCCTTGCGCTTGCCAGGGAAGCGCTTATTCCACTGAGCCATCTCCCCGGCCCCTATTAATACTTCTTAAAAGCCCACATCCTTGAAGCACCCCTTCTCCCATGAAATTCAGGGCCTTGTACATGCTAGGAAAGCTACAACCCCAGTTAAAACTGCCCCCCCCTTTGTATTTTAGGGCAGAAGTCTACAGGGTCTCACTAAGTAGACCAGACTCGTAGTGATTCTCCTGTTTACAGCCTACCAAGCACTGGGATTACAGGTGCGCCACCACGCCCAGTGTCAATCACCATCTCAGCCTGCTCTGGGGGTGGGGCCGGCACACATCAAACATCAGAACCCCAGCTGGGGCACTCTGCCTAAGTAGGTACTTTAGTCCACTGAGCTACAAGGCTGGCCCCAGCCCAAGTTTTAAGAGTCTAAAGCAGATACAAATGTTACAACTGAAAGATGAAGAATTAAGCCAATCAATACATCAAGAAGAAAATTATAGGTTCCCTGGCTGATTTACACTACTCTTTACCTGCTGTGCTGTTTTGCTTTTAGGTTTTTCCTTCTTTTCTTTCCCTTCTTTTGCAGGAGGCAGGCCTGTCTGCTGGTGAGAGCTAGATTCTGCAGCTGGCACATAGGTCTCCTTCTCTCCATCCCAATAAAGATACTGCTGTGTTAAGGAATTATAGTAGTACTAGAAAAAGAAAATACAATTAATGCAGATTTTCTCTGGTCCTTCTGGGTTCCCAGTTTGAGGACTTGAACCCAGGGCCTTCACACTGAACTACATTCTCATGCCACCTTTTAAAATTTTGAGACAGGGTTTTAGTCAGTAAATAATAACTAATAACTGTCCATAGTTACCTTTTACCAACATTCCAGGGTATAAACCAGAGAGGAGCAATACATCTCTACACACACTAGGCTCTGATTTTAAGGCTACTTGTGACACAAAGTAACTAACTTTTTGAGGATAGACTGGACTACAAAGTGACTTCAAGGCCAGCCTGAAATGTATAGTGTCTCAAAAAACAAAAAGCTAATGTCAATTTTTTTTCTCGTATTTTAGTACAGGGTCTACAGGGGCTCACTACATAGATTAGACTTGTAGTTCTCCCGTTGCCACCACGCTCAGTCTTATTCATCATCTCAGCACACCCCAAGGGTGGGGCTGGCATGGCATGCTAGGGATTGAACCACAGCCCAGGCGCTTTAGTCCACTGAGCTACCTGGTTGGCCCTCTCCTATGTCAAAATTTATTTCATGTAATTAATTTATTTATTATGGCCAGTTCAGCCCAGAGATTGAACCACAGTCTCTGCACACTTGCCTAAGCAGGTGCTTTAGACCACTAAGCTATCTCAACGGCCTCTGTCAGATTTTAAAAAATAGGTTATATTTTTGGTCAAAAAGTTAAAAAACACAAAGGGGCTGGGGAGATGGCTCAGTAGAATAAGCGCTTCCCTGGCAAGTGTAAGGGCCTGAGTTCAATCCCTGGTTCTGGGGGAAAAAAAAAAGTAACATCTTTTTTTTCCCCCAAGAATCTCTCTCACAAAACAGCTCTAATTTAATTCCTGTGCCTACTAGAGGGCACCCAAAGAATACAGTGTATCACTTCTTTGCACAGGCAGTGTACACAAACCAAATGGCCACGATAGGTAGACATATGAGAGATATACATCCTCCATAACAATGAACTCACTCATATGGAAGGACCCCTAGGCAGTTAAGAGGGCTATGAACACTAGCAAGGGATCCCGCAAGGAAGTATCGCTGAAGGAAGCCAAGCTCAACAGGAACTACATCAGGGTACAGGTAATTCCTCTCCTCCTGTCTTTATTCCTGTCACTTTATCAACTCAAAACAAGGACCCGAGATGAGTTATGTGTAATTTTCTTTCAGGCATGGTGGTGTGAGACACAGAAATCACAATTTCTATGATCACAGTAACAAAAACTGCCAGGGAAGTGGCCAGACTACACAAAGGGGAATGGAAGAACTGTAGAGGGTAGGCCTGCTCAAGCAGGTCACACATAGCTTTACACTTTCCTCTCTCAGAAACCACAAGTTTCTGTTATATTCCTTAGACATAGCTCCTGGTCATAAATAGTTATTTATGGAGAATTAAAGATGCTTTTCTCTTAAAAAAATACACACCACTAAAAATAAAACATCACTCCACAGATCTGTTAAATTCCACTCTCAAGAATACATGGATAGGGCTAGCGAGATAGCTCAGTGGTCTAAAGCGCCTGCTTTGGCAAGCTTAGGCAAGCATGTAGGGACCTCGGTTCGATCCCCAGCACCACATGCCATGCCAGCCCTGCCCCCCAGGGTGGGCTGAGCTGACCATAAAAAAGAAAAAAATAAATAAAGGAAACATTTAAAGAAAAAAAAAAAA
>NW_004524584.1:15438509-15441109 GCF_000260255.1 Octodon degus | reverse complement strand
TTTTTTTTTTTTTTGCGGTACCAGGGATTGAACTCAGGATCTTGCACTTGCCAGGCAAGTGCTTATTCTGCTGAGCTATCTCCCTGGCCCTCTTGTTCTTAGTATAATGAAATTAGCTAGGTATGGCAGTTGAATAATGCCATGAATACACTAAGAATTACTGCAATATACACTATAAATGCTAAAATGGTACATTTTAACTTAATTGAGAAAAACGCAAGGAATGAAAACATTTTAAAACTTCTAGTTAGGGTTTTACACAAATCTTGGTAATACTTCCTCTGATAAAGGATATCAGAACAGTGGTTACTGAAGCTTGAGGATGCTGACTAGAAAGAGGTATGAAGAGTCTTTCAGGGCTGGGAATGTTCTGAGTGATGATTATCTATCTTATTCTTGTGCATTTTCCTATATGTACATTGTACCTCAAAACTTTTTTGAGATAGCATCCTGTATTGCCACACTACCCTTAAATTCATGACCATCCTGCTTTAGCCTCCCCAGTATATAGTATTATAGACATGTGCCACCACACCCAGCTATCTCAAAACATTTTCCTTTAAAGTGAAAACTTAAAGGCAGGAAAGGGGCCCTTAATTGCAAGCACTATGGGAAACTTAGTGAGACTCTGTCTCTAAATATAAACACACACACACACACACACACACACACACACACACACACAATTAGTCACATGTTGGGGGCCAGGGAGATGGAACCAATCCCTGGTTCCACCAAAAAAATAAAAAAAATAAAAAAAAAAAAAGGGCTGGGGATGAAGTTCAGTGTAAGGGTGCTGGGTTGGACTTCAAGTACTATGCCACCAACAAAGCAAAATAGGGAAGCGCTTAGCCCAGGCTCTTTATTTTTATTTTTTTGCGGAATTGGGGATTGAACTCAGACCCTTGCGTTTGCCAGGGAAGCGCTTATTCCACTGAGCCATCTCCCCAGCCCCAACAAAGCAAAACAAACACTTAAAATAAGTATTACATTTTGGTGGCTAAAACCTATGGGGGGGGGGGCGCTGGGGAGATAGAGTAAGTGCTCAGTAGAGTAAGTGCCTGTTTGGCAAGTGCAAGGTTCTGCATTCAATCCCCTGCGCTGCAAAAATAAATAAATAAATAAATAAAGTAAGTAAGTAAGTAAGTAAGTTATATTAAAAAAATAAAACCTATCTAGAGGATAGGGATACAGTTTAGTGGTTGAGTCTGATCCCCAGCACCACTATACTCAGATAATAATAAAATCAAGGGCCGGGGAGATAGCTCAGTAGAATAAGCGTCTGCCTGGCAAGCATAAGGTCCTGAGTTCAATCCCTGGTACCACACACACACACACACACACACACACACACACACACGAATCAAAACTTATTGGGTCACATAGCTCTTTGTAGAGAATTATTTTATCTCATGCCACATAAATACACTAAGCAAAAACTAAGATCTTTCTAGTGAAATTGAGGAGGAAAATATCACTCTTACTTGTGAGTTGGGGTCATAATAGAGTCCTGTTGTTGGATCATAATAATATCCTGAAGATTCATCATACTGGTAAGTGGATGTGTCTGGTACCGCTGCAAATACAAAATCCAGCAGTCATTCCAGATAAGAAAATGGCTTTATTTTTAATTCTAAGCCAATGAGACACAGCAGGCCTTAATGTTTTTTCTCTTTATCCCCAAGCCTCTGTCATCCATAAAGGCAGAACTTTTATTAAACAAAAACAGCAACTAGAACTTTCTAACTGTCAGCAGCCCATAAAGTTTAGCTTACCATATTTGTTACCAGGAACTACACCAGTGGGGGAAGCAGCTGGGGCCTGTGTACTTGTGCTAGTGCTAGGCTGTGCTTCCTCAGTCTGGAAAGAACAGCAGCTTCAATATAATTTCAAATGTAAAGTCTTTTAAGAAAACTGAATCACTGTAATCATCCAGGAGGAAGGGATCCCCTGACAGACACACCACAGCAAGGATCCAAAGCAATCCTTCAGCAAAACATAAGCTGACAACTTTAAAGGTCAAGCTGAAGCATGCAAAGTTTAAATATATCCTGTTTGTAATTTTATATTGGAAGAGACACATAGTAAAATTTCATTAATACAATGAAACAAAAAGTAGGTTGCAAAGTGTTCTATTCAGCTCAAGTTCATACACCATGAAAAGTACTTGTAGAGCCAACACAAAATTTCCCCAACAATCACAAATAAGAGGACAGAATTACCGGAGAGCCAGGTGGATTGGAGGTCTGATTATATAGCTGGGGACTCTGGGACACTACAGCTGCAGAGGTGGTGGTCACTGCTGCACAGATGATAAACACGGGTTAAGCAGAGCTAAGTCACTGAACCCCAAAAGAGAAGTGCAATGTCCAATTTAATCATTTTTAGGGAATGATTAGATTTCATCAAATCTAACCTAGATTTGAACCGTGTGCCTTGCATTTATCACTGAGCTACATCCCCAGCCTTTTATTTATTTATTTGTTTGAAACATTTATTTATTTATTTTGTGTGTGGCCAGCTCAGCCCACCAGGTGGCGGGGCTGGCTGGCATGTGGTGATGGGGGATTGAACAGCGGTCCTTGTGCTTTGCTTAGCTT
>NW_004524584.1:15431992-15437474 GCF_000260255.1 Octodon degus | reverse complement strand
GGGCTGGCTGGCATGTGGTGCTGGGGATCGAACCGCGGTCCCTGTGCTTTGCCAAGCTTGTTTCAAGTAGGTGCTTTAGACCACTGAGACATCTCTCCAGCCCACGTACAATGTATATTGATCTGTACTTCCTAGCAGTCTTTTCTGTATCACCACTCCTTTTTCTTCTTGCTTCTGGATATCCTGGTCTCTGAACATTGTACTACAGTCCACTATCTCACTGTACAGTAAGCACACAGCAGCACAACTATAACAATGTCCAGCAGACATGTAAACTGTTATTCTATAAATATAAACATTCTATAATTTTTTAATTTTTTTTTTATTTTAGGGAAGGATCTACACGGTGTTTATGGTCTCACTAATAGGTCAGACTCATAGTGATCCGCCTGTTTAGACTCCCAAGAGCTGGAACTGCAGGCATGTGTCACCACGCCATCTCTATGTTTTACTATGAGGTCTATTTGTATCTGGAAAGTTTACAACTTGAATGCTTTTAAGTCAGGGACTTACTATATTATTATGACCCTTATGATGGATGTCTTATCCTCTCTCTAAAGTCACATTCTTTGTTATATGAAATTATGTGTACACTAACAACTAATAACCAGGCAGACAAAGACAGAACTTAATTCCCAAAACAAAACACATCACCAAAAAAACAAAAAACAACAACAACAAAAAAAAAACCACCAAAAAAACAAAAACCAAAAACCACATCATAAGATGGTCTCCTAGGAGTTATACTGGTTATTTATTTATTTATTTATTTAGTATAGGTTCCTGCTATGTAGCTCAGACTTGTAGGGAATCTTCCTGGTTCAGCCTCCCCAGCACTGGGATTACAAGGTGTGTACCACCATGCCTGGTTTTGGTGGCTGGCTCAGTGGGCCTGGGTACCGGGGGATCAAGCAAAGGTCCTTGTGCTTGCCAGGTAGGTGCTTAGACCACTGAGCTATCTCCCCAGTCCCTCACACCCCTTTTGATACAGGGTCTTGCTACATAGTTCAGACTCATGGTGGTTTTTCTGCCTCAGCCTCCCCACAGCTGGGATTACAGGCATGTACCACCATGCCCAGAGTTTGGGGTCCAGCACAGCATGCAGTAACAGGGATCAAACTCAGGACTTCGCACTTGTCAAGCAGGCACTTCTGTCGTCAAGCTAGTTAGCTAGCTGTCTGTCTGTCTCAAATGGTTTGTCTTCTATTTTATTTTAATTTTTTTTTTGGCGGAACCAGGGATTCAACTCAGCCCTTTGCGCTTGCCAGGCAAGAGCTCATTCTACTGAGCCATCTCTCTGGCCCCTGTCTTCTATTTTATTTATTTATTTATTTATTTTTGTTTTTTTTTGGCAGAACCGGGGATTGAACTCAGGCCCTTGCGCTTGCCAGGGAAGCGCTTATTCCACTCAGCCATCTCCCTGGCCCCCTGTCTTCTATTTTATTTTATTTTTTTAAAATTTTATTTATTTGTGTGTGTGTGTGTGTGTGTGTGTGTGTGTGTGTGTGGCCAGCTCAGCCCACCAGGGGGCGGGGCTGGCTGGCATGTGGTGCTGGGGGATTGAACCGTGGTCCCTGTGCTTTGCTAAGCTTGTTCTAAGTAGGTGCTTTAGACCACTGAGCCATCTCACCAGTCCCCTTGTCTTCTATTTTAAAGAAAAGTACAACCAATAGTATCAAATTTCAAAACAAGATTGTAAGAGAGTAATGATGGTTACTACATTGTATACTGTTATCTTAAAATAGTTGCTCATGGGGCTGGGGAGATGGCTCAGTAGGATAAGTGCTTGACTGGCAAACGCAAGGATCTGAGTTCAATCCCCGGTTCCCCCCCCCCCCCCCAAAAAAAAAAGTTGCTCATATGTAACTTTTTTTTTTGGTACCAGGACTCAAACTCAAGACCTCATGCTTCCAGGTGGGCACTGTACCACTGAGCTAAATCCCCAGTCCTATACTGGTTCTTTTTTTTGGCAGAACTGGGGATTGAACTTAGACCCTTGTGCTTGAGCACTTATTTTACTGAACTATCTCCCCAGTCCCCCTATACTGGGTTCTTGGTATACATGAACCACTCTAGCCTTCCCAGAACCATGGGCACATGGTGACAGCCTTGACTGTGTCCCCCACATTCTTGCAGGGATAAAACATAACTTTGGGTCTAATCAAGACATTGGGACATCCCTCAACTGCAATTTTTTTTTTTTTTTTTTTTTTTTTTGAGAAAGAGTCTCACTATGCAGTTCAGGCTGGCCTTGAACTAATTTTGTAGTGCAGACTGGTCTTAAACTCGCAATGACCCTCCTGCCTCAGCCTTCTGAGTACTGGGATTACAGGTATGTGCCATCACACTTGGCTTCCTCACCCACAACTGCTTAAACGAAAAGTAAAAAGGAGATAATGTTTACTACCTGATACAGAGGATACATCCGATTCCAATCCACCAGCTTGTTGCTGATAAAACTGCTGGTAATCCTGTGAGTACTGAAGGAAAGTCTGCCATTAAAAACTATTCTCACATATTTTACAATCTAGAAGTTGAATGCTGGCCAAACAGACCTACCTGTGCATACTGAGCATAACCGTCTTGACCTGGTTGCAAGTAACTGTAGTCAACACTGCCTCCTTCACCACTTTGAGACTATAAAATGTCAAAAGAAAAGGGAGAAAAGACAAACTTAATGGATATCAAACTTAGTGGACATTTTTAGTAAAGAAGTTAGAACTACTCTCTGAAAATGTCCTTGCAGATTTCTACTACAAATACCAAAGAAGGGTCTGGGGATATAGCTCAGTGACATAAGCACCTGCCTGGCAAGTGCAAGATCCTGAGTTTGATCCCTGGTACCGGAAAAAACAAACAACAAAACAAAACAAAACAAAACAAATGCCAAAGAAGAGATCATCTCTGAATCTGGGCACCAAAACCATACCATCCTGAGCAAAAACAATGTCTCTCTTACCTGGGTAGATGACCATTGAGCAGCAGCAATGGCTGTACTAGCCACAGAGAAGGCGCTAACCCGATTGCCATCTGGGAGGACCAAGTCTCTGAAACCAAAGATCCAATCATGTCATTTTTTTTTTTCCCCCAGAGCCAGGGATTGAACTCAGGACCTTGCGCTTGCCAGGCAAGTGCTATTTCAACTGAGCTATCTCCCCAGCCTCCCAATCATGTCACTGTGTAACACTCAATATACCCCAAGTAGTGCACCATATTGCCAAAGGAGCAGAGATTTATGCTAGCTTTGTTAGGAGGTACCAATTGCCACCAAAGCCAACTTTTTTTTTTTTTTTTGCAGTACCAGGGATCAAACTCAAGACTCTGTGCTTGCCAGGCAGGCACTTATGCCCCTGAGCTATATCCCTAGCTAAGGGCAAATTTCTTTTTTTGTTTTTATTTTTTTGGCAGAAACAGGGGTTGAACTCAGGCCCTTGTGCTTACCAGGGAAGCGCTTATTCCACCGAGTCATCTCCCTGGCCCCTAAAGCCAATTTCATAGGGGAAGGTAAATTCATCAGCAAGTATCCCTGTAGTATCACTGCTCTATTTTGTAACTGCCACATAGCAAGGCACTTGGAAAACAGTTGTGCAAACACTGCCAAAGTCCAGACACTACAGTTTGCTTTTGTTTTTTTTTGGTATTTTATTAAGGGTCTATAGGGTCTCACTATGTAGATCGGACTCATAGTGATCCACCTGTTTTCAGCCTCCCAAGAGCTGGGATTACAGGTGCGCACCACCATGCCCAGTCTAGATGCTGTAGTTTGATTTTTTTTTTTTTTTTTTACAGAACCGGGGATTGAACTCAGGCCCTTACACTTTCCAGGCAAGCACTTATTCTACTGAGCTATCTCCCCGGCCCTGCAGTTTGAAATGACAATGAAGTTACTTACTTTCTGGCACTTTTTGCAAAATCAACCCCAATGGTTTTCCCATCAATCTTCAAAGGAGGATGAAGACTCTGTAATATCTGAAGAAGCTGAGAAGCATCCTGAAAGACAAAACAAACCAATTTGTCAGGTAATAAAAAATTTTCTCCCTATCTATTCAAGAAATACAGCTATTTTTAAAAAAAGCAATAATTTCTTACTGTATTTGCATATATGAAACTTTGAGAAAAGTAGTACTTCCAGGATGTGAAGAAATCCACTCTTACTATACAGAGGACTGCAAGTTCAAGTACAGTCTGGGCAATTTAGTGACTGAACAAGATCATCTTAAAAATTCAAAAATTTGGGGGCCTGCCCATTAGCTCAGTTGTTTAAGTGCCTAAACAAAGCACTCAAGCTCAAGCTGCTGTGGTTCGAACCCAGATACAGCAAACCAGAAATACCCTAAGGCATCTTCTGGCCTCCAAAAAAAAAAAAATCGAAAATGTAAAAGGCCTGGTGATATGATTCAATGCAAAGCCTCAGTAACCAGCCCCAAAATAAAACACCCCCCTCACACACAATGTAAAACAAAGCAGGAATGAGTAAACTGGCTCAAACTCCAGCTCTACCAGTTCTCTAGAACTGCATAAATTTTCAGAACTCATCAAAGAAGTTAGTCCTAGGGACTGGGGAGATGCCTCAGTGGAATGAGAGCTTCCCTGGCAAGTGCAAAGGCCTGAGTTCAATCCCAGGTTCCATTAAAAAAAAAAAAAAAAAGGGGGCCGGGGAGATGGCTCGGTAGAATAAGCGCTTCCCTGGCAAGCACAAGGGTCTGAGTTCAATCCCCGGTTCCGCAAAAAAATTAAAATAAAATAAAATAAAAGTTAGTCCTAAAAGCTGGGTACGGTGGTACACTCCTATTCTCTGTCCAAGCACTTAACATGCTGAGGCAGGGACGAGGGGAAATTTGAGACCAGCCTGAGCTACACACAAGTTCAAAGCCAGCCTGGACTACACAGCAAAACCATGTCTCAATATCACCCCACAACCAAAAAAAAAAAAAAAACAAAAACAAAACCCAACAACTACAAAAACCGATCCAGTAACTTAACATTGCAATGTGTCATTATGGAGCCTTTAACTTCGGGCTCCAGAAGTCTCTTACATAATATCAAAATAGGATAAACTACAATTCTCTTAAAATTTTTTTCAGGCCAGGGAGATGGCTCAGTAGAATAAGTGCTTTGCTGGCAACCGCAAGGACATGCATTCAATCCCCAGTTCCACAAACAAAAATAAATAAATAAAATAAAAATAATTTGTTTTTGTCTTTTGGTGCTAGTGACCAAACTTGAGGCCTCAAACATATAAGCATGTCCTCTAACCATTGAGCTTAATCCTCAGCCCCATTGCTGTTTCTTTAAAAGGAAAGATTTAACAAGAACCTCACCATTGCAGAAGACAGCTGCACAAATGCAAAGCCTCTGTTCTGCTGGGTTTGCTTGTCTTTTATGAGACGAATATTATTGACAGCTAAGGATGCGTAGGGAGACAGCGCTGTCATTATGGAATCCACTACAGTATGTGGAGCTATGTTCCGAAGAATGATTG
>NW_004524584.1:15427512-15428374 GCF_000260255.1 Octodon degus | reverse complement strand
CTACTGAGCTATCTCCCTGGACCCTAATATGCTTTGTTTTGAAACTGTCTCATTACTATTTGTTTCTCAATAAAATTAATAAAAAAAAATTAATAAAAAATAAAAAAAAAAAATTTAAATTATCCTATACCCTTTGATCTAGGCTCTCCACTCCTAGAATTTACTCACAAAAAAAGAGAATATTTCATGTTGATATTCACCTCAGAATAACCTACCATATACTGTATCAACACACAATGAGTAAAAGTTTTTCTTTTTTTTGTGGTACTGGGGATTGAACTCAGGACCTTGTGCTTACCAGGCAGGTGCTTACGTTACTGAGCTATCTCTCCAGCCCCCAAAACTGTTAAAAGAAACCTAAAACTGTTTCTTATATGTAATATTAAGATTATAGGGCTGGGGAAATAGGTTGGCAGTCTAAGTGCCTGCCTGGCAAGCGCAAGGACCTGGGTTTGATCCCTGGCACTGCATGCTGTGCCAGTCCTTCGCTGAGCCAGCCACTGAAACCAGGTGTAGTGGCACACACCTGTAATCCCAGCTCTCCAGAGGCGGAGGCAGGAGGATCACTACAAGTCTGAGCTGTGTAGCAAGACCCTGTATCAAATAAATACATAAATGAAAAGATTATATGATATGAGGCTGGGGGTATAGCTTAGCAGCATAGGTGCCTGCCTTTGCAAGTGTAAGATTCTGAATTCAATTCCTGATACCACACACATAAAAATTATGATATGAAATGTAGGAAAGGTGTAAAAAATTTTTTTTAAATTTATTTATTTATTTATTTTCATTTTGTGTGTGTGTGGCCAGCTCAGCCCACCAGGGGGCGGGGCTGGCTGGCATGTGGTGCTGGGGGATGAAC
>NW_004524584.1:15424865-15427412 GCF_000260255.1 Octodon degus | reverse complement strand
CATGTGGTGCTGGGGGATTGAACCGCGGTCCCTGATGCCTTGCCAAGCTTGTTCTAAGTAGGTGCTTTAGACCACTGAGCCATCTCTCCAGCCCAGCTCAGTTGTTTAAGTGTCTGCTCATGCAGATGCAGTCAGGCGCAGGATACTGTAGTTTGATCTCCACCTCCACTGGCATTACCAGACCCACCCCTAAGGCAGCCTGAGCTAGCCAAGAAAAGGAAAAAAAAAATTAAAAAAAAAAAAAAAAAAAAAAACAACAAAGTCTGATTCAAAGCACATCTAGCAATTAAACTGCTTTTTCTTTAAAATTTTTTTTAAATTTTATTTATTTGTGTGTGTGTGGCCAGCTCAGCCCACCAGGGGGCAGGGCTGGCTGGCATGTGGTGCTGGGGGATTGAACTGCAGTCCCTGTGCTTTGCTAAGCTTGTTCTAAGTAGGTGCTCTAGACCACTGAGCCATCTCACCAGCCCCTATTTTTTCCTTTTAAAGGATTTGTGGCTATAGTAAAATTCCCACACCCCTTTTTTGTTGTTTTTTTTGAGACAGGGTCTTACTATGTAGTTCGGGCTGGCCTTGAACTCACTATGTAGCCCAGGCTGATCTCCAGTTTACAACTGGGATTATAGGAATGTGCCACCACACCTGGCAGAACCCTATCATTTTGACATGTTTAGCCTAAAATGCAAACTTTGGTCCAGGGCAGGACTGGCATTACTCTGAAATAACAAAAAGCAGGTGTAGAATGCAAACCAGGTAAGAGAATTTAATTGTGGAAAATAAAAAGAATTTTCTTTCTTTTTTTTTTTTAGATAGGGTCTCTTATATATACCTCAGGCTGGCCATGGTGACCCTTCTGCCTCAGCCTTCTGAGTAACAGATGTGCACTACCACACCCAGATTAATTTGCTGTGTTTTTTGGTGGAACTGGGGATTGAACTCAGGCCCTTTGAGCCATCTTCTTGGCCCCTGAATTTTCTGTGTTCTTGCAAACAGTATAAACATCTACCTAGACTAAGATAAGTTTTAAAAAAAAAGTCCAAGTTAATTAACTGCCCTAAAATCTACACTATTCCTCAGTTTAGAGACAATTTCACTAGCTAGATTGTATTGCATTTTTCTAAGAGCTAAATTTATGCTTACCAAACTTGTCTGCTCCACATCGGAAGCATTTCAGTCTTTTCCTGAAATTGTTAAGGCAGCACTGAAAGAAAAAATGTTGTATTTATTTGTTTGATGAGGTTAAGAGTCTCATGCAGTTTAGACTGGTCTCAAACTCAATGATCCTCCTTCCTCAGCCTCCTATGCACTGAGATTATAGGCATGCAACACCACACTTGGATTTGTGAGTATTTCTCACATTAGGCAGGCATTCTAGTAACAGTGTACACATTAGAATAATGAGGCCACAAGAAAGTTCAGTAACTAATATAAAAAAAGTAGAGCCACGAATGTGAGTGCATGCCTGTGATTCCAATTCCTAGGAAGCTGAGGCAGGAGGATCACTGCAACTGTGAAACCAGCCTAGGCTACATATTGAGTTTAAGGCCACAGTAAACTACATAGGGAAACCCTGTCTCAAAACATTAAAACAAAACAAAATCAAAATCAAAAAATGCCCCCCTCCCATGCACACCAGTGACAGGGGCCAACAGAACTTTCCTTTATTTATTTTTGGTACTGAGAATCAAACCAGGACCTGGCACTTGTCAGGCAAACAACCGTGCTGCTGAACTATATTCCCACCCTACCCCCAAACTTTCTGTAGTAAGGTCCTCAATGATTTCTGTTCAACACTCTCAAGAGAATATGCCAAAGTTAAGTGTTCTGGAAGTCAACAAACAGTAAGTGAAAGATGCTTAAAAGTTTTTTTTTTTTTTTTTTGGTGGTACTGAGGATTAAATCCAGAACATGCCATAACTGAACTTTATCCCTAGCTCTTTATTTATTTGGCGGAACCGGGGATTGAACTCAGGCTCTTGTGCTAATCTCCCCAGCCCCAACTCTTTATTTTTTGAGATAGAATCTCACTCACTTGCCCAAGCTATTGCAGGACTTTGTCTTGTCTCAGTAGCTATGACTATACCTATGTGTCACCACATGACGTCCCTGACCTTATTGGCTTTGGAACCATAATCAAGTATTACATATTAATGTTAAAATCTTAACTGAAAGCTCTGAGTTTTGCAATCTTGGTCTCCATAAAACAAAATCTATTAGGTTCTAATCATTCTATCCTCTTATGCCAATACAGGACCTATAGAAAGTCACAAAACACAAAAATTACCTTATCATGAGATAAGGTAATTTTATTAATCTCCTTTTTCTGGACATCAAACAGAAAAACAGCAAAGCCCACAGGGCCTTCAAGATAGCTCAGCAGACTAAGCACCTGCTTAGGCAAGTGCAGGGACCAGGGTTTGATCCCACAGGCTGTGCTGGTCCTGGCTCTACAGACCGTGCTGGTCCTGCCCCTGGGTACGCTGACCAGCAACCAAGTCCAGGAATAGAGGCACACACCTGTAATCCCTGTGCTGGGGAGGCTGAAAA
>NW_004524584.1:15420318-15422130 GCF_000260255.1 Octodon degus | reverse complement strand
CTCTGGACTATCATAGTCCCGATAGTCATCATATCTATCACCTCTTCGATCATCACTAGATCTTTTATAATCAGAGTCCCTCCGTCTGCTTCTGGATTCACGCTCATCACGATCATCCCTGTCTATAATGGAACCGTATCTTCCACTTCGTTCTGTTCTACTCACTCTGCCAGAGAAAATAATTTTCACATAATCTGTAGCAAAGCATCAGGAAATACAAACCCTCTACAGATCAGTTTATAAGACAAATTTTTAAAAGTCCAGCTGGGCATGGTGGCACACACCTGTAATACCAGCACTCCAGAGACTGAGGCAGGAGGATTACTGAAAGTTCGAGATCAGCCAAGGCTACAAAGTGAGCTCAAAGCCAGCCTGCACTGCACAGGCAGACCCTGTCTCAGAAAGAGACAGATACATAAAATCCAAATAATTTAATGTATCCCTTAAAATTTTACCACCAGTCTCCTTTCCAAAATGATGAAAATGCCTATATCCCTACTGTAAAAATAGCTTTCAGGAATTATGCTAAATAAAAAAATAGCTATCAAATATTTAGGTTGTTTTTGAGAGTAGGTCATATTCTCAAAGTTTATTCTTCTGGTTTCTCTATAATCTACCCATTATTCACTTCCAATGCAGAGTTTAGTGAGCAAAGCTAGGAAGAAAGCAATTACTCACTCTTTATCTCATTTCAAAGAGTTTATCCTAATACATTTTTTTTAAAAAATCTTTTTTTTTTTTCCTTATAAACGCAAGGATCTGAGTTCAATCCCTGGTTCTGCAAAAAAAAAAAAAGATTTTTAAAGATTTTTTTTTCTGCAGAACCGGGGATTGAACTCAGGCCCTTGCACCTGTGAGGCAAGCACTTATTCTACTGAGCTATCTCCCTGGACCCTAATATGCTTTCAAATTACCACACCTACTGCTAAATGGACCAATAACCTAGATGAGCGAAGCTCTTCCATCAAGCTATTAACCAAGTAGTAGTGTTTCTCTTTTGGAGATAGGTCTTGCTATGTAGTTCAGGCTGGCCTCAAACCCATAATGATGCAACTAACTGTCTCAGCTTCTGAAGTGCTGGGATTATAGATGTGAGCCACCATGCTTAGCCTAAGTATTCTTTCATACACATAAGCAGATGATTATCCAAAACTAGCTCCCTTAGATAACACTTATTTTCCATGGTATCTGGTTTAGTTTTGGTTACCCACAGACCTAGGTATCATAGGAAAATATAATGTTAAGAGGTTTAAATCAGGGGCCTGAGTTCAATCCCTGGTTCTGGAAAAAAAAAAAAAAAAAGAGGTTTAAATTAGGGCCAGGGATCAAGTTTAGCGGTACATTGCTTGCCTGGCAAGCTTGAGGTTTTGTTTTTTTGTGGTACCGGGGATCAAACTTCAGACCTTGAGCTTGCCAGGCAGATACTTATGTCACTGAGTTATCTCCTTGGCCCCAAGCTTGAGGTTTTGAGTTCAGTTCCTGGCACCAAAAAAATAAGAGGTTTAAATCCATTTGATCACAGATGAAAAGTTCTTTCATAAATTACTTATCAGATTCATAAAACTATAATCACAAGACAAAGGGAAAATTGTAAGAGACTCATTTAAAATGAGTATGGTATACTCCTCTGAAGTCTCAATCTCAGTTGTTCCTGGACTTTGCCTTAGAACCTAACTAATAAATGTTTGCAGAAAATGCAAATATTGGGGGGCCTAGCCCTAGCTCAGTCCTTTAAGTGGCTGCTTCCACAAAGCTGTCAGCCTCAGGTTGCTGGAGTTCGAACCTCACAACTCTCCCGCTGGCCAAAAGTGC
>NW_004524584.1:15415445-15420218 GCF_000260255.1 Octodon degus | reverse complement strand
AATCCCAAAGGAGATTTGCTTATTTTTGAAGGATACATGCTGGGGCCGGGGAGATAGCTCAGTACAATAATTGCTTGCCTGGCAAGCTCAAGGGCCTGAGTTCAATCCCTGGTTCCGCAAAAAAAAAAAAAAAAAAAAAGATACATGCTTACTTTATTACAAAGCCAATCTTCAAACTTAGGTCTGGGATTGCTATAATGCATTGCAATGTGCTTTCCTTGAATCACCAACTTTTTCTGTAAGAAAAGAAGTAATTAGTTATTCCCATTGTGAGGAACATGTGTCCATTTTCCCAGGGCAGAGCACACTTCGGAAAAATCAGTGCTCTGGAATTAATGGACAACATACGGGGAGGACCAACCACCGCCACCTATACTCTGCCCATCCAATCCTTCAGATAGGCAGTAAGAGAATGGGATGCGGAGTAAAGGTAAACGGAATCAGGGAGTGCTGAGAAAGCTGCCAAACACTATACGCTGACATGCACCAGGCCGTGTCTCCAGCAGAGACAGAAGTTCTAACATTCAGCATTGACAGGCTGCCTGTGAGTGACAGTCTATTTCAAAAGCAGAAGACAGACCTCTCCCAGTCTTGAGTCTGTCTCCTGTGTTAGCCCTTAGCATGGTGTCCTTGGGCTTTGCTTCACTTTTTCCCAGTCCCTCAGCCTTATGCAAAGTAAAAGCCTTTATATTTCCCCTTCCCCTAAAAACTGTTTCAGGATGTAGCCTTTGAGAGGACAAGGGGAAGGGAACACACTTTTAAAGGGAATCTGATTATAACTCTTTCTTAGGAAGTCTGTTCTGAATGCCACCAACTCTAAAATAGCTAAATGAGATTTTTTCCTGTCAACTGCAACCATGTCATGTCCTAGGTGTTTTTTATTGGAACTGATGGTACTTGCTTCAGGATTAATAACCAGGAGGCCAATGAAGTTTCTTCAGGGGGGTAGGAAAAGTTCATAAACTGTACACTACTTCATCCTTAAAGTCAACCAAATGACTAAAAGGAACTCAACTTTAAAAGGTCAAAACTCCAAGCTGAATCAGTCTAGCTAAGAGTATACCTAGCACCTGCCCCCAAAGAGCCTTCATTTAATAGGAGCATCTTTTTTTTGGAGGGGACGACGGGAGTAGTGGTGGTCTGGCACTACCAGAACAGATTAAGGAGCAGTAGCAGGTTAGACATACAGCTTTCTTTTTTGCAGTACTGGGGATCAAACTCAGTACCTTGCACTTGCCAGGCAAGTGCTTATGCCACTGAGCTATCTCCCAGCCCCAATTATCCAGATTTCTAAAACTAACCTAATTCCTCTAAACATGTTATCAATTAAATCAAGTAATTTGGCTCATAAAAACTCTGGAATATTTAAAGCATATTCATACTGTGAATTTTGTCTCTGTAATATCTAAAGGCAAGTCTGCATGCCTGGCCAAGAGGGAAAGTACTGAAGGGCCATCCAATACTGTGATGTATAGAAGCAAATATAAGCTGGGAGATATGTCAACAAATCACCCTGCTAAGAGGGATGTGTGTTGAGGGAGATTCCAAACTACCTCTGAGTTCCTAATCCTATTGGCCTTTATTTCTGGAGTGAATTTGAACTATAATCAAGTATTACACATTAATATAGCTTTGTATACATTAAAATTGTGGCGATTTTTAAATGTCTTACAGACTTTAATTCCTTAGGAGTTTTAAACTCCCAGGTTAGTCATTCTGAAACATCCACTGCATCAAAATGATGCCATCAAGAAAAGGGACTCACGTAAAGCTTGTGTATGTTCTAGATTTACTAGGATGTTATCTGTGGTATGAAATGAAGATCCACTTCTACAAGATTAGGGTGTGACTTCTGAGTTAAGAAACTGACAGTTTTAAACATCAGTCTTACAAGAAATACCCCCTTATTAGTGAGTCTTATTACAAATAGTGATATTACTAATCAAAGAATTCTTATTCATGGGCAATTCAATCATAAAACATTGTAGAAAAGTCATGAGTCTAATAAACTTCCCAAATGCTCTTAAAGGCATTCAGTATTGTACTTTGAAATTCTTGCAAAAAAATTTTATTTAAGTGTCAAGCATTAAACATTATCTTGACAAACTGAAGAATACTTCAGTTAACATATCTAAGAACCATTTGAACACACTCCATTAAATATTCTCAGGGAGCTTAGCATGTTAACGCCACTTTAATTACATTATATAGTAGGACATAGCTCCAAGAGTAACCTCATCAGACTGTTCATAAATCCCACTATGTCCTTAAATAGTTCCTGAAGACCACCTGAACAGTTATGCCTCCAAGAGGCCTGTGGTCCTTAGGCAGGTATAAGAAATTAATTATGATACTGTTTGTCACAGAGTTCCATTGTATTCTCTTCATGGTTAAACAGAGAGTTTGATAATATTAAGATTACTCTCAATGGATAATAAATAGGAATATAATCCGGTAGGGCAAAAGAGAAGACTAAGATATTTTGGTAATTACCAGACAGGTATTCAGTAATTAGAGGTCTGCCAGGTAGTCATGCTTACAGCAGAACAAGTTCTTCAATGCAGTATTTTATACTATATTTATCCTAACAATGTCAATTTTAATATAT
Organism: Octodon degus; assembly: GCF_000260255.1. Taxonomy (NCBI): domain Eukaryota; kingdom Metazoa; phylum Chordata; class Mammalia; order Rodentia; family Octodontidae; genus Octodon; species Octodon degus. Next base: position 15,417,610 of record NW_004524584.1, on the reverse strand, counting down.
ACAAAGCTTTTTTTTTTTTTTTTTTTTTAAAGTCACTCCTTTGGAACAAACCACTCCTTCAACCTTTTTTTTTTTTTTTTTAATTGTACAGACTTGTTCCATTTTCATGAATATCTAGACTTGGTGAGTGAAGCAACCTGATTGGCTTCCATCCAGCTGGTAGCATCTTGCAAGTGATAAAACTCCACGAAGGCGAAACCACGGCTTACACCTAGAGACAGCATTCAGATATAGACGGGATACTCGTGTTAGTCAGTTCCTTTATAACAGGTCAATCTCTCTCCCACTGCTTCAAAACTGCGTGACAAAGCCAATTGGGAAGCAGCTTTACAAATGTGACTTGACTTGGGGATCTTCTTGATACTTTGCCATGGCAAGGAACAGGCCGCCTCAACTAAATGCCACTCGATTTGATTCCACACTTAAAAGTAACCATGCAACAGACTATGAACAGTCAAATGATGAGTTTACAAATCATTACTTACCTAAAGGGAAAAAAAATCCTAAAACCAAAGTTTTTAGAAAGTTCCTCAGATGTTAATATCGTTTTCAATGTGTCACATTCCTTAGCCATGGCAAACCTTTCATTCTGAATTCATGTGCTTGAAGAATTGGGGGATTATCAGGATGTTCTTTAGGGACTGAGGTGGGAATGGGGAAGAGAACAAGAGCAGTAGGAACTAAGCAAGCTCTCACCTGTTTTCCTTTTCATCAGCCTCACATCTGCAGGCTGAGGACCTTCAAAGGATTCCATCATTTCTCGAATCTACACAGGGTTTTACAAATCTACAGTTAAAACTTAGGCACACACTATTTTATACTAAAGAAAGGTTCAAGTAACAGGGGAATACATTAACTTTTAGCCAAAATTGTAACTCTTATCATCAAAATGCAATTATCCTTAAAGGGATAAAGAAAAAAAGGAATACATCTCATAGAAATCAGTGTATTATAAAGTCTTCAATGTATTCATTTCCTGAAAGTTTCTCTCTGGCATAATTTGTTATAATACAGAGACTTCCTTATGGTACGTCATCCCTCAGGTTCCCCTTTTACTCTAATCTCACTGTCCTTCGATCTACAGGACACAGAAAATGTGACTGAAAAAAGGGGACATGTTACTGTCTTCTAGGGTACATTTAAGCAAGAATACATAGCCAGAAAGAGAGATACACACTCAAGGCAAACATCTGATATACACCAATGTAAAAAATAATTTTCTTTCTTTTTTTTTTTTTTTGCGGAACCGGGGATTGAACTCAGGCCCTTGCGCTTGAGCAAGTGCTTATTCTACTGAGCCATCTCCTTGGCCCCCAAAATAATTTTCTTATATTCATTCACATTGTAAGTTTCATAACATTCTTAGGCTCCTAATAAAAGTAAACATTAATTGGTCCTAGAAGACAATACTCTGGCTGGAAGATGTGTTCTAGATGGCCATACTAATTTCTTCATTGCAAAAGACAATGATCACAGCTGGCAAGATAGCTCAGCAGGTCAAACGTGCCTGCTTAGGCACACAGAGGGACCACAGTTTGGTTCCCGGCACCACATGCCACACCACCAGGACAGGCTGAGCTGGCTACAAAAAAAAAAAGGCAATGATCAATAATACATTTGTTGGGAGGGGCCGGGGAGATGGCTCAGTGGAATAAGCGTTTCCCTGGCAAGCGCAAGGGCCTGAGTTCAATCCCCAATTCCGCAAAAAACAAAAAAACCCAATATTTGTTGGGGTCAGGGACATAGCTTAGTAGAATAAGTGCTTGCCTGGCCTGAGTTCAATCCCCGGTTCCGCCAAAAAAAATAAAAAAATAAAAAAAAAATAATACATCTGTCTTTGGGCTGAGTGTAGTGGTGTAGGGCTGTGATCCCAGCACTTGAGAGGCTGAGATAGGAAGATCACTGCAAGTTTGAGGCCAGCCTGAGCTACACAGTCAATTCAAGACAAGCCTGAACTACGGGGCCGGGGAGATGGCTCAGTAGAATAAGTGCTTGCCTGGCAAGCACAATGGCCTGAGGGCGATCACTGGTTCCGCCAAAATAAATAATAAAAATAATAAATTAATAAATCAACCAGGGCTGGAGAATGTCTCAGTGGTCTAAAGCACCTACTTGAAACAAGCTTGGCAATGCACAGGGACCGTGGTTCAATCCCCCAGCACCAC
>NW_004524584.1:15403210-15408680 GCF_000260255.1 Octodon degus | reverse complement strand
CTCAGGTTGCTGGAGTTCGAACCTCACAACTCTCCCGCTGGCCAAAAGTGCCCTGAAGGCATTCGAGAAAATGCAAGGACCTGAGTTCAATCCCCGGTTCTGCCAAAAAAAAAAAAAAAAAAAGAAAGAAAGAAAATGCAAATATCCTTCACAAATTTTTAAAAATCCAGTTAGGTGTGGTGGCACACATCTGTAATCCCAGCACTCTAGAGGCTGAGGCAGGAGGCTTGTTTTTTTGGGGGGGCAGGAAGTTTTCAAGTAGCCAATTCAAGAGTGGTATTCAGTTTGCTGTTGACTAGGTGCTGCCCTGAACCCATCTTGCAGAGGGTACCAGTATTCCTACATCATAAGAGGTGGTTGTACCACTGGTAGCTATTTCCAGGTTTTTTGTTTGGTTTTTTTTTGGTCCTTTTTGAGACAAAGTCTCGCTGGGCAGTGCAGGCTACCTTGAGCTCACTTTGTAGCCCAGGCTGGTCTCAGATTTACAACAGTCTGCCTGCCTCCAGAGTACTGGCATGACAGGGCATGTGCCACCACACCCAGCTGGTTTTGTTCTTCTCAAAGCTCTAAGATCCCTTAGATGCCACCAAAACACCCTGTACTTTTTAAAGCTTTACTAATACAGTATTTTATTAAATAACTGTAGAAGACATAGCATATTTAGGGTTTAAACTATAAAAAATTATTTATAGGCATTTTTTGATCATATCTGAAATATCCAGTTTTTCACAATTCACAGGTACTGTAGGAATGTAATCGTCACAAATTTCAGGGCCCTACTATATACAATTTAATAAAAAGCATCCAAGTAAGTAGTCTTAAGGATATTTCAGATCATTAAGTACGGAGTTGAAGACAGGCTAAAAGGGTAAATGTTAATTTAGTAAGTTATTTGGAACCAGACTGCTGCTGCAGCATTAAAATGATGACATTATGTGACATAAACAAGTACCTCTAGGCAGTTAATTTATCTATCACAAGAACTGGCCTCAATACTAAAGCAGTTTTTGACTGAAAAAGGAAAACTGTATTTAAGTCAAATGGTCTTAGGGAATATCCATAGTTGACACAGCAGCCAAATGCTCTCATCTTAATTCTCCACTAATTCTTTGGATCTTTTTTCTTTCATGTAACACATGGCTGCAGGCATCTCAACTCGATATTTAGGGGATAACAACAGATTGCTTGATGTAGCCAGGCATTGGATGATCTTCAGGTTTTTGTATGGTCTACTGCTGTTGTCCATACTTGAAACCCTCAGTGGCTCACCCTACTCTGGCCTCCTTTTCTTTCTTATTTAACCTCCAGACTTTATCTTTGAGAGATCTTTCTCCAGGATGCTTTCTTGATTATGTGAAAAAAAAAAACACCAAAAACAAAAAAACACGCTTTCTATATGTTTTAACAGCATTCTAAACTTCTTTTACTATAGTATAAAGTTTACATAGTATTTCAACTCTCTTACTACATTGCAGTTTGTGACGGCAGCACTATTATGGTGCTTATTAGTCAATACCTGGAACAAAACAAACACTGAAGTATTTGTTAGAGTAAAACAATTTTAAATGGAATATTTCAGTCTATACTAAAAGTGTCTTGTATTTAACTTACCGTTTGTCTGAACCCATTGTTCAACTGAAGATCTAGCAAAAGGCTTCAAAAGGCTCAAATTTTATTTTCTAGGAGGGAAAAAAAGAATTTCAATAAGAAACTCACAAAAAGACACAAGCATTAAGACTTCTCAGGGGACCAGGAAGGTAGTTCAGTAGAATATGCACCTGTCTAGCCAGCCCAAGGTCCTGAGCTCAATCTCCAGTACCGCAAAAAAAGAAAGAAAAGAAAAACGAAAGACTTCTCAGCTCCTACTTTAGGATTACAAAGCAGGGAAAAAAAAAAAAAAAAAGGCAGAGGTGAAGCAATCAACTCTTCACATTCTGTATCTGAGCAACTCCAATAGGATGAGTGACCATTAAAGCACGGATTTAAACGTCTTCATTAAAAAGAAATTCAACATGAAATTCATGAAGCATTAAATTCGAAACTTTCTATGAAAATTTAAAGACTTCTTAAAGCCTGCATATTGATTTGGTTGAAATCTACATTTATCATGCTATAAGTTGATCCAAAGCTATTTCTGTAAGACAAAAGCAAACCTCCACCCGACCTAATTCTTCGGGAGCAATGATCACCAGTCTTCCGTCTGACCCGACCATCACAGGCCACAGAATGGCGAGCACCCAGCCCTCTACCCCCAGGCGGTTGATAAGTCATCACCACTTGGACCACGTTCGATGCACCTGAGGTCCGAGAGCAGATAGGGCCATCGCCAGCGACCGGGCCTGAGCAAGTGCCCAGTGAACATGTTTCATTAATAAATGAGAAAATCATCTGGGGGAAAACAAGTCCCGAGGCTGAAGCGACGGTGCCGCCCCTCACCGCCCGGGCGGTGCCCGAACCCACCTCCCAGGGCGTCGGGGCCGAGATGGCGGCGCCACCGCCTGTGCGGCAGGGTTGGGCATCAAGCTTCACCCCCTGGCATACGCTCCTCTCGTCTCACAAGTGGTTCCCAGGCCGCAGACTGCCATAACCAAACACCCTTTCAGAGAGAGAGAGACTCAGCTGCAGCTGCGGTGTGATGGAGGCTGGCCAATGCCAGGCGCTCCCGAGCGGTGCCCGAGGGACAGGCGACCGCACCACCGCTTCTTCGGGCAAACGATGAGGGCATACGTCCCAGCGGGGAGAAACTTAGAGCCCAAAAGAATGGAGGCCGGGGTTAAGCTGGGAGTCGACCTCTGGAAGCTGACAGAGCTGGTGGCAAGGAAAGGAACGGCCCTCCAACGGCTTGGGTAGGCAGTTCTATCCCTCGAGAGACCCGGCTGGGGTAAGGGACTGCTTCTAGAAGCTGACAGGGAGGCTCAAGGAACAGCTCCAACGGCGAGAACCAGGGGTCACTACAGACGGCCGCCGCACTCACCGCCAGGAGGGACCGACGCAATGGTCGTAGCGGTTCTGGACCCCAGAACCTCCTACAGGGTTCGGCCGCTCCACAAAATGGCGTCTCTACGGACGGCTGTCTCCTACCCACAGTACCTCGCGCCTATCCCTCCTCCGCCGCCCGCCTCTCCGGAGATGTCCAATCCGCGAAAGCGCCTACTGCGCGAAGGATGCCGGGAAGTGTGGTCACAGGGGGCAGTTTGTCACTGGTTCCCCCACCCCACCCCTGTTAATTTCTTGCGTATTTCTCCTTAAACCACCCAGACTCACAAATCATCATTCAAAGACCCGGATGAGAGCTCTTAGCGGCATCTGTAGAAATAGTAATTGTTACAAAGGCTGACACTACGTAAAAAGCTTTTAACCTGGCTTCAAAAGAAGGAACGTTATTGATCCCTTTACACGACGCCAGATTACTGTACTTGATGCATCACAAATATTATCTTTTTATTTTCATAACCTGCGTGGTGACATTTAATCGGTTTTTCAGATGAGATAATTGAGAGAAAAAAAATTTTGAGACAGGGTGGCAATTTGTAGTTACTATGTAGCTCTGGTCTCAAACTTGTGGCGATCCTTCAGTTTCAGCCTCCTGCCCAGTGTTGAGATTACAGGCTTGAGCCATCACCACACCTTGCCACCCTGTCTCAAATTTTTTTTTTCTCTCAATTATCTCATCTGAAAAACGGATTAAATGTCACCGTGCAGGTTATGAAGATAAGAAGATAATATTTGTGATGTATCAAGTACATTAATCTGGTGTCCTTGCTTGGAAATTTAGGTAATTCTTGTAAGTGGGTCTTAAGAGTATCGTTCCACTGATACTGTCTGTCTCTCTGTCTCTGTCTCTGTCTCTGTCTCTGTCTCTGTCTCTGTCTCTGTCTCTGTCTTGTACTTTAGGGAAGGTTCTACAGGTGTTCAGGGTCTCATTACTAGATCGGACTCGTAGTGATCCGTCTGTTTACAGCCTCCCAAGAGCTGGGATTACAGGCACGCACCACCACACCCAGTCTCAAATGCTGTCTCAGTGTGCCCCGGGGGCGGGGCCCGCACGGCAGGCCGGGGAACTCCAGCCCCTGCTTGCAGGTGCTTTAATTCGCTGAGTTGTTTGGCCGGCCCCCATATTTTCTAGCGTAAAGCAAAGACTCAAAAAAGAGATCTTAAAGGGGGGGGGAGGGAAAGACATCTTCCAGATTACAGTTACTTTTACTTCTTATCTAATCGGCATGTCAGCATTAACACACATGCCTGTCTCTGCTACAGCCTTCTTTAGATTATAAATGACAATATTCAGCTTCCCACTGTCCAAAACAAAACCTTGGAGTAGTCACCCACTACTTCTGGCACTTCCTGTCATCTAATCTGTCAGCAACTCCTATTGACTCTACCTTCAAAGTATACTTAGAATGCAACCACTTCAGTCTAGTTTCCTAGTCAAAGCCATCACTGTCCTTGTTTTACATAGTAGGTCATACAGAGCTAATAATAGTGGTGGGATTGGGACTTGAACTAGTTTCGTTTGCAGAGTGCATGCCCTCCAATACTGGAATGTAAATTCCAGAAAGGAGCTTCCATCTGTCTAATTTACTACTACATTCCCAAAGTGTGATGGAAATTTAAAAAAATCAACTAATAAAATGGAAGTGGTGGTGCAAGCCTGCAATCTGAGCAATTGGGAGGCTCAGGTAGGAGGATCATTGTGAGTTCGAGACCAGCCTGGGTTACAGAGTGAGCTCAAGGCCAGCCTAAACTGCATAGTGAGACCCTGTCTCAAACAGACAAAAACAAAACAACTAATAGCATGACACCATACAAGGACAAAATGTGATCATCCAGCCCACCACATAGTTCAACAGTTAAATGCAGTTAGCCTTGCTTGGCTATACCAGCTGCAAACTAGAGATGGCCTGACCCAGCTCAGTCTGTCTGCATTGAGCTAGACACCCTATGCTTCCTAGCAAGAAGACATGACCAACACTATTACTTACTTCAAGGACTTTCTTCCCAGCAATGAAGGATGACCAACACTCACCAATAGAAATCACCACACTTTCAAGCTTCTGTACTTCTTGCTTGCCAAACCTATATAAGCCAATTTCAGAACCAGGTATGGTGGTGCATGCCTGTAATCCCAGCACTCAGGAAGTTGAGACAGGAGGATTTTTGCAAGTTCCAGACCAGGCTGAGCTACAAAGGGAGCTCAAGACCAGCCTGAACAGTGTAGTAAGACCCTGTCTGAAAAAGACTAAATAAATACGTAAGCCAATTCCAAAGCCAGCTCAGGGCTAAGGCTTTGAGCGTGTTCCCCCATCAGCCTGTTGGCCTAATAAAGTTTGCTGCCTTCCAACTCCTTGGTGCAGAGCATTTCCCATTCTTTTTTTTTTTTTTTAAATTTTATTTGTATGTGTGTGTGTGTGTGTGTGTGTGTGTGGCCAGCTCAGCCCACTAGGGGGCGGGACTGGCTGGCATGTGGTGC
>NW_004524584.1:15401691-15403110 GCF_000260255.1 Octodon degus | reverse complement strand
AAAAAATAAAAAGGGGCTGGTGAGATGGCTCAGTGGTCTAAAGCACCTACTTAGAACAAGCTTAGCAAAGCACAGGGACCGCGGTTCAATCCCCAGCACCACATGCCAGCCAGCCTGCCCCCTGGTGGGCTGAGCTGGCCACACACACACACACACACACACACACACAAATTAAAAAATAAAAAAATAAATCAACCAACATGAAATACCTTTTAACCATGTAAGAGCAATATTTCCAACAAAAATACATTCTCAATGGCCCCTACTACTGATTTTTCAAACATGAATTGATATTTCACAATTATTCAGGTATTACAAACATATACTGATAAAAATGTTTAGGAAAAAACAAGCCAGGCCAGGGAGATAGCTCAGTAGAATAAGCACTTGCCTGGCAAGCACAAAGGCCTGAGTTCAATCCCTGGTTCTGAAAAGAAAAAAAAAAAAAAAAAAAAAGGCCAACTCCTACCCCCCACCATTATATAGTCAATTTTCATTATTCGCAGATACATATTTGCTAATCTGGCTACTCATTAAATTTTTTTTTTTTAATTTTGCTTATTTATGTGTGTGTGTGTGTGGCCAGCTCAGCCCACCAGGGGGTGGGGCTGGTTGGCATGTGGCATGTGGTGCTGGGGGATTGAACTGCGGTCCCTGTGATTTGCTAAGCTTGTTCTAAGTAGGTGCTTTAGACCACTGAGCCATCTCACCAACCCCTACTCATTAAAATTTGTAATCCCTGAACTAATACTTTTGTGGTCATCTGCAGACATAGTTGTCTAAATGCTCATGTTGCTGGGCATGGTAGCACACGCACTATCCAAGCACTTGGGAAGCTGAGGAAGCAGGATCATTCCAAGTTCAACACCAGTCTGGGTTACAAAGTGAGCTTAAAGCCAGCCTGAACTACACAGTGAAAAACCTTTGCTTAAAGTTTCATACTGTGAACAAGTGCCTAGAACCTTGAGCCACAAAATTCTGTACTTTTTATGAGTAATTTCATTGTGTAAAATGGTTCTCAAACATAGCATTAAAGTGCTGTTAGTGTTCCTAAGCACTCAAACACCGTATGTACCTTATGGGAAAAATCTGTGTTGGATAAGTGTCATTCAGGCATAAATTATAATCCTGTTGGCTGTGAGTTAAATGTTAATGAATCAATATATATTACGTAAGGCATTTTATTTTTTTTTTTAATCTTTTTTTTGGGCAGTAACAGGTGATACACTAAAGTTTAGGAGACTTCTTTTTTCTTAAATGTATTTGCTACTGGGTCTCACTACACAGCTTGGACTTGTAGTGATCCTCCTGCTTTCAGCCTCCCCAGCGCTGAAACAGGCCCTTGCACTTGCCAGGGAAGAGCTTATTCCACTAAGCCATCTCCCCAGCCCCAAAGAACTGAGCTAAGGGGCAGGCCCC
>NW_004524584.1:15395000-15396130 GCF_000260255.1 Octodon degus | reverse complement strand
AAACTAACATAGAAAGTGTCCACGTAACAGTAAAGAAAGGTCCAATCAGTATGTACAAAAAGAAAGGGCACTGCTATTGTGGTGTGAGACCGCTGTTCATGAACTGAAACTCCAGGTCTTCAAGGAGAAACCAAAACCTAATAAAGCTAAGTCATTAATTTGCTCTCTTAACGCTCATTAACGTTATCACATACAACAGATCATAGTAATTCTTGATGCAATTTTTTTTTTTAATTTTTTAGTGGCACTGGGGATTGAAGTCAGGACCTTCTGCTTGCCAGGCAGGTGCTTGTGCCACTGAGCTTTATCCCCAGCCCAATACATAATAATTTTAATCATCTTGGTAAATAGTACATCTACATATCACATCTTGATCCTTTTTACACCTTCCTACCCCATCTTCTGATACCTGACACATGGTACACATAAAATGTTTATTAGACAGGCATGGTGGTGCACACCTATAATCCCAGCATTCAGGAGGGTGAGGCAGGATGCTTGCAAATTCAAGCCCAACCTGGATCAAGGCCAGTCTGAACTGCACAGGGAGACCCTGTCTCAAAGATACACAGGGACTGGCGAGATAGCTCAGTGGACTAAAGCACCTGCTGAGGCAAGTTTAGGCAAGCACAGGGACCATGGTTTGATCCCCAGCACCATATGCTGCACCAGCCCCACCCCCAGAGTGGGCTGAGCCGGCCAGAGTTGGGACTGGTGAAGTGGTGCATGCCTGTAATCCCAGTGCTGGGAAGGCTGAAAACACATGTATCACAGTGAATCCAAGCTACATAATGAGTCCTTGTAACAACCAGATACATTAACAACAACAACAACAACAAAAAAAAAACCCAAAACAATGCATGCCGTGCCGGGCCTGACCCCGGGTGTGCTGAGCTAGTGATGGAGTCTGGGCATGGTGGCCCGCACCTGTAATCCCAGCACTTGGGAGGCAGAAATCAGGAGGATCACTACAAGTGTGGGCTGTGTAGTGAGACCCTACACACACACACACACACACACACACACAAAGACACACATACACAAATGTTCATGAATCAATCCACTATCAAAACAAAAAGTATAGGGGGCCGGGGAGGTGGCTCAGTGGAATAAGCGCTTCCCTGGCAAGC
>NW_004524584.1:15392266-15394110 GCF_000260255.1 Octodon degus | reverse complement strand
TGGCATGTGGTGCTGGGGGATTGAACCGCGGTCCCTGATGCCTTGCCAAGCTTGTTCTAAGTAGGTGCTTTAGACCACTGAGCCATCTCTCCAGCCCTATTAAAACAAATTTAAAAATAAAACAAAATAAAGCCAACAAACCAAAAGCCTACTCCTATACTACTCTTTCCTGCCTTTGGCTAAGAAATCCTTCCAGAAGCCTAGGGATATAGTTCTGCGGCACAAGTGTTTGCCTGGCAAACACAAGGTCCTGAGCTCAATTCCTGGTTCAAAAAAAAAAAAAAAAAAAGTCTTTCAAGAATAAACAGATGTGCATGGTGGCACATGTCTGTAATTCCAGCACTGGGGAGGCTCAGGCAGGAGGATCATTAGGAGTTTGAGACCAGCCTGGGCTACAAAGTGATCTCAAGGCCAGGCTGAAATGCATAGAAACCCTGTCTCAAAAAAATAAAAACATGGGTCCGCAAGATAGCTCAGTGGACCAAGGGCCTACTCAGGTAAGGGCAGCAACCAGGGTTCAATCCCCAGGACCCCATGCCTCCTTGGCCCCACCCCTGGAGCACACTGGGCATGGTAACACACACGCCTATAATCCCAGCACAGGGGAGGCTGAAAACAGGAGAATTCCCTATGAATTTGAGCTGCATAGTGAGACCCTGTACCAATTACATAAATGAAAATAATAGTAAAAATAAGTAAATAAAAACAAAAAAAGTAAATTAAAGCTGGATGTGGTGGTGCACACCTGCAATCCCAGCGCTTGGGAGGCTGAGACAGAAGGATCCCGGCACGTTCAAGTCCAGTTTGGGCTACATAGTGAATTCAAAGATAGCCCAAACTACATAGTGAGACTCTGTTTAAAAAAAAAAAGTTGAAAGACAGAATAGGCAGAATTATTGAAGATACTGATGTAGATAAAGATTTAATGAACAAAACCCCACTGCACAGGAATTATCAAAAAGCATCAACAACTGGGATCTCATCTTTTTTTTTTTTTTTTTTTTTTGTGGAACTGGGGATTGAACTCAGGCCCTTGCGCTTGCTTACCAGGCAAGCACTTATTCTACTGAGCTATCGCCCTGACCCCCCCACCCCCCCCAAAAAAAAGACAGTGGAAGTACAACAAACTAAAATTTATGAAACACAATTGAAGCAGCTTTAACAGGAAATTTGTAACTGTCAATGTATACTTAAAAACGAGAGGGTAATCCCAGATAGCCTAAACATAATCTCAAGGTCCGAGAAAGACAAGAATATTTCAAATCTGAAACTAATGGAAACAAGTTGTAAAGATCAGAGCAGAAATAAATAAAATTCAGACTAAAAAACAATATAAAGTAACAATGAATCAAAGAACTGGTTCTTTGAAAGGATGAAAAGGGAGAGGGAGGGGGACTAAAATGGATCAGGATGCCATTTTGTTGTTTAGGGTCTCACTACCCAATTCAAGCAAAACCATGTCCAGTTTCAAGACAAATATACCAATTCCTCCATGATGAATGCATATTTCTTATGTATTGTAAACGTATACTAATAAATTGAAAAATAAAGAGCCTTTTTTTATGTAGTTCAGCTCCTGGCCATGAACTATGTAGTCCACACTGGCCCTGAGCTCATAATGATACTACCTCAGGCTTCCAACTACTGGCATTACGGATGTGTATCAGCATCCTTGGCATGAATGTCTTGCTCTTTACCAAAAGAGTTGTTGGGCTGGTGAGATGGCTCAGTGGTCTAAAGCACCTACTTGGAACAAGCTTAGCAAAGCACAGGGACCGCGGTTCAATCCCCCAGCACCACATGCCAGCCAGCCCCGTCCCCTGGTGGGCTGAGCTGGCCACACA
>NW_004524584.1:15390944-15391506 GCF_000260255.1 Octodon degus | reverse complement strand
TAAGCAGACGCTTAGTCTGCAGAGCTATCTCGCTGGCCCCCTAAACCATTATTTTTAAATGTTTTAATAAGTTGCTCAGCAGGATAAGCACCTTCTTGGCAAGCACAAGGTCCTGAGTTCAATCCCCAGTTTAAAAAAAAAAAAAAAAAAAAAAAAAAAAAAACCCTAGAAAAAAGAAAAATCCCCCAAAATTAATTTTGTTAAATGGTATAATAGAGAATTTGAGAAACAGCTGAACAGGCAGATACTTCCCTGGAGAATTATAGCTAGGAGGAAAGACCTGGGATAGCAGCTAGACAGGAATGTCAACACTTAAGTGTGCCAACTTGTGATCACAGAGGATAAGGCATCAACAGAACCCGGCTAGTACTCAAAGAGCTGTTGCACTGTTCCTTCCCATAACCATGAGGTGAGCAGAAAAAGCCTTTGAAAGCCCTGAAGAGTTGCAAATCTATGGAAATGGATTCTACTTCAGCAGTTACACCACACATACACACATACACATACACACGCACACACAACAAATAAACAGTGAGATGCTGTTTTTCACTGATGAAATTAG
>NW_004524584.1:15385583-15386679 GCF_000260255.1 Octodon degus | reverse complement strand
TTTTTTTTTTTGGTGGAACTGGGGATTGAACTCATGTCCTTGTGCTTGCCATGCAAATACTTATTCTACTGAGCCATCTCCCCGGCCCCAATTTTATTTCTTTTGATCTTTTTGAGACAGGTTCTCCTATCCAGTTCAGGCTGGCCTTGAGCTGCTCATTTTGTAGCTCACTGATCTCAAATTTGAAACAATCCTACTCCCTTGGCCTCCAAAGTGCTGGGATTACAGGTGTGTGTGCACCACCACACCTATAATGGGGCTATAGAATAGAGGTATGGCATTTGCCTGACATGTCCTAGATTTGATCTCCAGGACTGCACAACCAACCAACCAACCAACCAACCCACCAACCCACCCACCCACCTACCCATCCACTCACCTCTGTCCTCTTACTCAATTCTCTTACAAAGTATGTTAAATAATGCTTCTGGGGGGAGATAGCTCACTGGCATAAGCACATGCCTTGCAAGCACACAGTCCTGAGTTTGATCTCAGGTACCAAAACAATCCAACAAAAAAATTGGGCTAGGGATGTAGCTCAGTGTACAGCAGTCAAGGTCTTGAGTTCAATTCCTGGTACAAAAAAAAAAATCAAAAACAAAAACAAAAAAACCCTCTGGGTGCCTGCTATCTACACACTAAACTTGTTCTAGGAATGCAAAGATTACCAAGATTTGGCCATGCTTATGGAAAAGGATGGGTGAATTACACTAAAAGACATTCATGGAACACTGAAGAAAGAGTTCAACTACATGGCAACAGTTGGGTGTGGTGGTGCATGCCTATAATCCCAGCATTCAGGAGGCTGAGGAAGGAGGATCACTATGAGTTTGAGGCCCGCCTGGGCTACATAGTGAGTTCAAGCCCAGAGTGAACTAAAGAGCAAGACCCTGTCTCAATAAACTGACAGAGACAGACAACAGAGGGAACATAAACTCTGCAGGGTCATCATAAAAAATGTCATAAAAAAATGGAAAGACTTCCATGGAAAGGTACATACAAATTAGGTCTTGACAAATGAATTTGTGGGTTAGAAACAGTGCAAGAGGAGATGATACAAAGAAGTGAAAGAACACAATGTCCAAGAAAGGAGCAA
>NW_004524584.1:15372673-15384698 GCF_000260255.1 Octodon degus | reverse complement strand
CAGGGTTACAGAATAGAAAAAGTAGAGTCCATGTAGGAGGTAAGCTAGAATGATAACAAGATTTAATTAAGAGATCTAGGGGCTGGTGAGATGGCTCAGTGGTCTAAAGCACCTACTTAGAACAAGCTTAGCAAACACAGGGACCGCGGTTCAATCCCCCAGCACCACATGCCAGCCAGCCCTGCTCCCTGGTGGGCTGAGTTGGCCACACACACACAAATAAATAAAAATAAATAAAATTTAATTAAGAGATCTGGACATGAAATGATTATAGTTAATATAGGAAAATGACTGGGTCAGACCAGATAAGACAGTAGGCTATGATGTTATCACTCTATTATATAGGAACATAAAAGGTCTAGCAGGACTGGACTACAGTGTCACGTGCAATGTAATGAGTTAAGTGTGCAGTATGAAGAGCCTGAGAAGTGTCTAAGTACACATGCCCAGGATGTAATAGAAGGGTAAAAAATAAAATAAAAAATTAGAAATGAAAAATGAGGGGCCAGGGAGATGGCTCAGTGGAATAAGTGCTTCCCTGGCAAGCGCAAGGGTCTGAGTTCAATCCCCGGTTCCGCCAAAAAAATAAAAAATAAAAAAAAATAAAAAAATAAATAAATTAAAAAATAAAATAAAAAATTAGAAATGAAAAATGAGGGGCCAGGGAGATGGCTCAGTGGAATAAGTGCTTCCCTGGCAAGCGCAAGGGTCTGAGTTCAATCCCCGGTTCCGCCAAAAAAATAAAAAATAAAAAAAAATAAAAAAATAAATAAATTAAAAAATAAAATAAAAAATGAGGGCCGGCCAGATAGCTCAGCAGACTAAAGCACCTGCTTAGGCAGATACAGGGACCTGGGTTTGATCCCTGGAGTGCCTTGCCAGCCCCACCTCCATGGCATGCTGAGATTGCGATTGAGACTGGGTATGGTGGCACATGCCTGTAATCCCAGCACTTGGGAGGTTGAAAACAGGAGGATCACTATGACTTCGATCTATGTAGTGAGACCCTGTAGATCCTATACTAAAATACAAAAAAGAAGTAAGGGATTTTAGCTTAGAAAACAGAATTGTCTTGGGATAGGTCCATAAGACTTGCTAGTCTACTACTTGCAGTGGTTGAGGCCCTGGGTAACTCTGTAGCCCTGAATACTCAAATCTAGAGGGTAGAACAACAAAAATAAAGTACTGGGCTGGTGATGCAGATCAGTGGTAAAGGACTTACCTACCATGCATGAGGGCCCTATATTTATTTGATCCCCAGCACTACTAACTAGCTAACTAATTAACTAACTAATTTCTGAGAGCAGGGTCCAGCAGAACACTTGAACTTGCCCAGAAATAAAGAGGAACAGGAAAAAGAATGAGAAGGAAGACAGCCAGGAGAATGTGTTAAGAATACAGAAGAGTCTTTTTGTACTAGCACTTGCCTCATCACTGCTGCCTCAGGACATTCTTCCTTCTGGCTGACTCTGTCACTGGTCTATTATACATCAATTACAGAGAAAGATCCAGTGGGGTACACTTATTCAGATTAATTTATTTATCTATTGTATTTTTTAAAATTATTTATTTTTTTATTACAATTATTTCTTACTTTATGTCATATTTTATATTTTGGTTTTTCATTTTTTTCATTTTTTAAATTTTTTGAGGAACTGGGGATTGAACTCAGGACCTTGCGCTTGCCAGGCAAGCACTTATGCTACTGAGCCATCTCCCCGGCCCCTTAAATTATTTATTTATTTTTATTTATTACATTTATTTATTGTGTGTGTGTGTGTGTGTGTGGCCAGCTCAGCCCACCAGGGGGCGGGCTGGCTGGCATGTGGTGCTGGGGGATTGAACCGCGGTCCCTGTGCTTTGCCAAGCTTGTTTCAAGTAGGTGCTTTAGACCACTGAGCCATCTCTCCAGCCCTATCTATTGTATTTTTAGGGAAAGGTTTATAGTGTATTCAGGGTCTCACTACTAGATCAGACTCAAAGTGACCTGCCTGTTTATAGAGCTGGGATTACAGGCACACGCCACCATGCCCAGTCTCAATTGACATCTCAGCGCACGCTACCATGCCCAGTCTCAATTGTCATCTCAGCGTACCCTGGGGGTGGGGCCAGCACAGCAGGCCCAGGGATCAAATCTCTGACTTACTCAGTTCTGCCCTAGCACTTCTTAAAATAAAAACAACAGATCAGAATAGAAATAAGCACTGTGTGCTCATTGCACACAGTGGAAAGACTTCTTATTCAGTTATACACATTTGATTATTGGATAATAAAAATATATCTCTTCTAGGGGCTGTAATGAAATTTAGCTGGAATGTTAGAGCCACAGACCATGTCCTGCCTTTTCAGGGACTTAGCAGGTCAATCATTTCCCTTTCTGCACAGGTACAAAGACCGCGGACTCAACACCTCTCTACTTTCTTTTTTAAAAAATTTTATTTACTTATTTATTTATTTTTTTTGTGTGTGTGGCCAGCTCAGCCCACCAGGGGGCAGGGCTGGCTGGCATGTGGTGCTGGGGGATTGAACCGCGATCCCTGTGCTTCGCTTAGCTTAGCTTGTTCTAAGTAGGTGCTTTAGACCACTGAGCCATCTCACCAGCCCCTACTTTCTTTTGCTATATCATTAATCCTTCTACAAAACCAATTCCTAAAATGCAAAGTTAGATTCAAATTTTCCCACTGCCTTTAAAAAAAGCCATCATGAGTTGGCCTCCTACCTACTGGACTAGCTTTATTTTCGGTCATCCCTTCTAAGTGAACTGCCTTCCTTTTTACTGGATTTCTGTGCCTGCCCTGAGAGATACCGTATATATGCCTTCTCTATTTTGTGTAAAGACAGTCAATAATAACATAACTTGTCTGAGTATTCCTGTACTTAGCAGTCTCTGTACACAGTGGTTATCAGTAAGTTCTATGTAACTCTGGACTTTTGACTTTGGAGTTTTTATTTCGGAACTTATTAATTAGAAGTTAGAGATCACAGTCAACTGCTCAGCATCTAACTGTAAGAATGAAGATTTCCCAGAAAAAAAGCGTATTCTTATCAGGCCCATGAGGAGAGTACAATACTTTTTTTTGTTGTTGTTGTTTCCATACCAGCAGTTAAATTCAGGACAAGACTGCCAGGCAGGCATGTGCTACTGAGCTATACACCCTGACCCCAAGAGTACAGTATTGAGAAGAGGAAGGATTCCTGGCTATAGCTACTACAGTCCTCCTTTGAGTATGGGAAGCAGCCAGCCAACTTTCCATGTAAACACACACATTTCCAATATTAAGATAAAGGTCATGCTCCCTAAATTAAGACAAAACCCATTTCTGAGAGCCTTTATCTCACTTAGAGAGAGAATGGCAGCACATTTGGAGAAGAAATTGTTCTTTTTACTATGTCTTGAGGGTGCAGCTGAAAGAATTACTTACCTATCAGTTTCCCTGGAGTATTTAATCCGCTTCCTTTCTGGAGAGTCGAAAGATTGGAGTTTTTCCTTGCGATCATTTCCTCTTTCTTTAAATCTTCCCTGTTGTTAAGCAAAACAGAATTAAAATTTCTATGTGAGGTTAGGCAGTGGGAAAGTTTTATCCCATTCCAGATTTTTTTTTTTTTTTAAAGATAGCGTCTTGCTATGGTGCCCACACTAGACTCAAGCAATTCTGCTGCCCCAGCCTTCCAAGTTCTGAGACCATAGGCATATACTGCTGCTTCTGGACTAGACATTTCTTTTGTTTAGTTTTTTGAGACTGGGTCTTGCTCTGCAATTCAGGCTGGCCTTGTACTGACCACATAGCTCAGACTGGCCTTGAATTCACAGTGATCCTTTTGCCTCAGTCTCTTGAGTGTTGGGCTTATAGGCATGTACCACCTGACATTTATTTTAAAGCAAAGGTCAGGGATATAGCTCAGACAAGTGCAAGATCCTAAGTTTGATCCCTGTCAATCAATCAATCAATCAATCAATCAATCAATCGAAGTTAGCACAACTCCTGGAATCTCTTGCTCGTTCATGCTATTCTAGGCATAAGGTTTTTTTTTTTTTTTTGGTTCCTCGAATGCCTTCAGGGCACTTTTGGCCAGCGGGAGAGTTGTGAGGTTCGAACTCCAGCAACCTGAGGCTGACAGCATTGTGGAAGCAGCCACTTAAAGGACTGAGCTAGGGCCAGGCCCCCTCGTTCATGCTATTCTAGAGAAAGTAATTACTTCTCTGGTTGGCATGTCTGGAAAGATAGCTGGCATGTTTGCCTCTGCCTCTTCCCTTACTAAGAAGCAGGTGATCGCCCATAGGTTTCCACTGGTGGATTCTTTTTTTTTCTTTTCAAAGTTTTATTGATAAACAGATAGCAATGAGACAGTTTCAAGTCAAATCGGAAGTACAGTTTCAACAAATAATACACTGCATATATTCTTCTTAGTGGTTAATTGCTGTACAAGATGCGGACTTGTGATCCTATTTACAAACACCATTAGAACAAATCATTCTATTCATTAAGAGAATGGAACTATATATCTATCTCAACCACTCTGAATACACAGATACAAAATGGACATTCATAGGTATACCTCATTTTTCTAAGTTTCATTATTGAATATTATAGGTGTATAAACTCAGCAAAACATTCTAAAAGAGTCCAGTAGCCCATAACAGCATTGGGTCTTCTGTTTAACTGGCAATGTCAGAAATTATTGACCTGAGTCCCCCACAGCTCAACTCAACAGCATGGCTTTATTTCCTATATTTCATCTTCATACTTTTCTACTGGATGGTTAAGACCAAGGTAAAGCAGGACCTATGCAACAAGAGTTGTAGCTTTTTGGTCTGAGAAGGCCAATGAAATGCCCTCAGGATTTATCCTGAGATCCTGTACCTCAGATTGTAGAACCCTTGTCAGTGCAGCCATGTGGATGAGTCACGGCCATTGCTTGGCCAATGTGCTCTCTGTGAAAGCCCCAGAGAGTGTCTTTTCCCCATGTGACTCTCCTTAGGCACACTCTACGTCATCGATCACTCTCCTCTTTGGCCCCATAATCTTCTTGATCAGAAAATTTGGGACACTACCGAGGTACATGACGTTACAGTACAAGTTCTCATATGTCCTGAGTCTCAATTGACCTTAGAAGACTAGGGCCAAATGTTGGCTTTCCTTGTAGCCCTCCTTTTTCTCCAATTTTGGTCTGCAAACCACTGGTAGATTCTTAATCATCGTATTAGACCTGCCCCAGCCTGTTGAAGTCAATGATGGGCACTGAGTTTGCTTAATTGTACAGACCAGGTAGGAGGACCATGTGGCTCTAACACTAAGCTATGTCTTTTAACTTAGCCTTTAATAGTAAAGGATGGATTTTAGTGGCTCCATCCAATACTTCCATTTTCTTAACTAATTCAAAAGCTGAGCAGAAAAGAGAAGTGCTAATTTATTTGATCTACCAGGAGAATCTAGTATCACTTTTTTAAAAAAATACCCTTTGTTGAGGAATAATTTATAAACAATAAAGTATATCCCACTATAATGTAGAATTTGATGAGTTTTGACAAATTTATACATTATGTTTGGGGGCTCTTTCTCTGTCTTCTTGTAAGGAGGGATCAGTAGACCTCTACAGTAGAGAAAAAGAACTAGAGTTAAGGGAATAGCAGGTCACCCAAGTTTACCTCTCGTTCTCTCCTCTCCAGATAGGCTAGCTCCTGTTCAGACTGTTTGATCTTCCGGTGGATTTCCAGGTTTTGCTGAGAACAGAAGGTATTTTATGAATATTGGTCTATAGTAAATAGTCTTGGAAATACCTCTAGGCCTTTCCTGATAGGCGCTTTGACTGTAGCTCTTTTGATTGACCTTCCTAAATGATTACTGTACTCTGTAAGCAACAATCTCCAATCATCTTGCCTGACTCCCAGAGGAATACAGATTCTAATGCAGATTTGTCACCCAGATTTGGTTATATAAGAAGGATCCTGGGGCTGGGGAGATGGCTCAGTGGAACAAATGCTTCCCTGGCAAGTGCAAGGGCCTGAGTTCAATCCTTGGTTCCGCTAAATAAATAAATAAATAAATAAAGGATCTTTATTCTACTTTTCTCTAAAACTTGGAAGACAAAAATATGGTTCAACTCTAAAGTGAAAATAATAGGATAGAGCTGGAGAGATAGCTCAGTAGACTAAGTGCCTGCCTGGCAAGCACAGGGTCCCAAGTTCAATCCCCAGTACTTCGAGGAAAAAAAAAAAAAGAAAATAATAGGATAGAATCTGAGCACAGTAGTGAAGTAAACTGTATGTACACATACTCTGCCTACCATCTCCATCATCCATCATCCCCAAACATTAGTTGCTCTTTCAAAGGCCTGGAATAACATAAGCAGTAGCACTAGGGTCCTGAAAGTACATACACTCTTCTGAGGGACACACACTCCTCAAGAATGGTTCTTTTTTTTTTTTTCCTGCGGAACCAGGGGTTGAACTCAGGCCCTTGTGTTTACCAGGGAAGCACTTATTCCACTGAGCCATCTCCCCGGTCCCTCAAGAATGGTTCTACTACATAACTTTCCCAGATACATAGAAACACGGGAAAAACAAAACAAAGAAACGTGAGGAGTGGAGCAGTGTGTAAAACAGCTTCTGAATGATAATTACAAGGAAAAGGAATACAGTCCCTGTCCACTGTCCTAGGGACTGTTCAGTTTGTGGATTTAGCAGGCCTGTGGTTCTTCTTTCTTGACAATTACTTATTTTTCCCTCTACCTATTAGCACTGTCATCAGAGGGCTGAAGCACAAATGTGTTAATCTGAGGACTCAGAATTCCAGAGGGTCAAGGGATTTGTGGGGTAATCTGTTCCCGCGATGGTCAGGAGGGGCTTCTCAGCATTCCAAGCAGTTTTCAGTTTCCACAGGGGTAGTTGGGAGGAGCAGTGTACTATTACCAAAAGCACAGCTTCTCAGTTTTTAGCTATAGAAGACTGGGTTCTTCGTTGAGAGAAAATGTAAATCAAGTCCCCCCATACTTTCTCTTAGCATATCTACTAGAGGAGTGTGAAAAAAATTTCTCTTGAGAACATGAGTCCATTTAGGGACCTTTTTTATAATTTAACTCCTTGGTCAGTACATACAAATGGGAAGACTGAAGGGTAGGACCAATGAACGTCAATTTAATACCCCCAAAACAGCTGCTGTGCTGTGGCTTATAGAAATATTCACTGTAAGATGAGAATCTGACTCACTGCACACTGTTGTAGCTAGATAGAAAAGGGGTAAGCTACCAAGTACCAAGGAAACAGAATGGGTTTATCTGAGTTCCAACTGTTAGGTTAATGGCAGCACTAAGATTACATACCCAGCAAGTAAGCTGTTGACCCCACAATCCCGTCTCTTCCTGCATATTCTCTGTATCTGTGAATGGTCATGCTGCTTACCTTGTCTCAACACACTGAAGTTTTTTGCTCTTACCTTGGGTCTATACACAACCTTAATTTGGAGTAATTCATCAACAAAAAGAGGAAAAGCAATTCATTCTTGAACTGAACAAATTTAATGACAGGGACTAGGAATGACATAGGGAAGGACAGCATAAGCTACTTTATTTCCTGTAATTGATGTTAATGGTCAAAAATCTGAAAGGTTACAGTCCCTTCCCCTAATACCTTATGTAGGTCTGACAGCTGTTGGTGTTTGATGAGAACTTCTTTATTGGGAAACTGCCTTCTGCAGAGCAGACAAGCCAGTTTATTCCAGTCAGTGAGTTTGTCTTCTTCATTCTCCTTCTTCGCCAGCTCCTCCCGTGGTTGGGGCTGTGCTATGCGAGGCTGGAGGGGAGCAGTCTGCTCTTCTTCTTCTTCTTCATAGTCACTGTCTCCTCCATATTCACCCAGGAGGCCAATCAGTGGGTTTACCACCTTAGGCTGGAAGGAGAAGGCTAAAGATCAACACTAGCCTTGTTTTGGTCTTTTGAGCAGGGTACATTACACAGTTCAGATTGGGCTTGAATTGCCAGTGATCTTCCTGTCTCAGCCCCCCGAGGGCTGGGATTACAGATGTATATCACCAAGCCCGGCCTAAATTACATTTTGAAGTCCACTTCTTGGTTATTTTGACAGAGATACTCACTTTCTTTGTTTTGAGTTCAAAACAGGCCTGCTGACCATGCTGCTCAGATGGAAGCAACATGGCTAGAGGCTGATTTTATTTCTTGTTTACTGAGGTGAATGAGAGAGTGAACTCTAGCAAGAAAGTAATTCTAGCAAGAATAGTAGGGAAAAGGAAAAGTGGAATGACACAGAAAACAGTGAAAGATAATATGCCACACAGAGAAAGGAATTGAACATTTCAAGCCCATGGAAAAAGGAAAGGTGAATTTAATCAAGGAGATTTAAGAGGTATATTAAGTAATCTTCATCATAAGTATAACTTAGTTATACAGATTTTGTCTACAATGAGCTGAATTAATAATGTGATGTAGGCAAAGACTGTCTTATAGGAAATGCTTTATGATCAGTCAAAATTATAAAAAGAAAAAAACATGGCCACTATTGCTACATATTGCATTAATCAAAATCACTAGTGATTAGATTGAGACTATTACTTTAAGGTATCTAAAAATGCTTGCAGGGCTGGTGAGATGGCTCAGTGGTCTAAAGCACCTACTTAGAACAAGCTTAGCAAAGCATAGGGACCACGGTTCAATCCCCCAGCACCATATGCCAGCCAGCCCTGTACCCTGGTGGGCTGAGCTGCCCCCCACAAATAAATAAATAAATAAATAGGGAAACTGAATTGAAAAAAAAAATAAATAAAAATAAAAATGCTTGCAAAAAAAATTAAATAAATAAAGGCTGCAAATATTAGGACCATTTGGTCCAGCTAGATAGGCCAAACTATGAGTATGACCACACATGGGCCCCATATCTAACAAATTCTTGTGTATCATCAAAAAGGAAGAAACACTGAGGCCAGGAAAATAGGTTTGCTGATTTAGAAAAGACTAAAAAGAGTAAGATATAACAAAGGACAGACATCTCCTGGCCAGGTGGAAAGAGTAGAAGATAGAAAGGAAGAAAACAGGAAACTGCCTCTGATTCTCCTGTAATACACCAACAAAAAGAAATTTTTACCTCGCACTTACCCTCGAGAAGAGCACTTATTTCTAGGATAAGAGAGATTAAAAGGACAACAATGGAGTGAGGTACCAGCTTTTGAGCTTCCCCTCCCACCCAGAAGCAACCCAAGCCCCAGCCCAGGACACCATGCATTGGCCTTACAGGAGGAGGACTCTCTTCCTTCTTCATAGTGGGAGGCAGGGGCTTCTTAAAGACATCCTCTGGGGGGGTCTTCCCCTCACTGGCATCTTCCTGAAACTAACCAAAACCCAAGATAATTCTTTTTTTGTTTGTTTTTATCTTTTCTTTCTTTCTTTCTTTTTTTTTTTTGGCAGAACCAGGGATTGAACTCAGACCCTTGTGCTTGCCAGGGAAGCCCTTATTCCACTGAGCCATCTCCCCGGCCCCTGAGGTAATTCTTATATGATACTTAGTAGTCAAAAAATTGGTTAGGAGTTAGCCCTATTTGCTAAATGTGGTGGTACACATCTGTAATACCAGCACTTAGGAGGCTTAGTAGAAGGACTGTTGAGTGTTTGAGATCAGCCCAGGCTATAAAGTGAGCTGAAGCCTAGCCTGAACTGTATGAGACTCTGTCTCAAAAAAAAAAAAAAAGTTTTCTTGAAATAAGGCTGATTTTCTAAACCTCCAAAGATCTATAATGTTGCTACAGTAATTAGGGAACATTAAACACTTAAAAACTTAGGGCTGGGGTAGAGCTCAGTGGTGGAGTGTTTGCCTAGCATGTTTTAGGTCAAACCCTGACACCAACAACAAACAACAAAAAAAAATTACTATCTGTCAAGCACTGAATGAATTCTTTACATATAGCATCTTTAGCTTTTACTACAACCATCATATATGCATTATACATTAATATCTTCATTTCACAAATGGTTGAAAATACAGTTGTAAAGATTAAGGGAAAATAATAAAAAGAACAAAGATTAAGGGGCACAAGAACAATTCAAACACCAAGCCAATATGGACCCAAAGTCTAAATTTGTAGATACATAAATACACATGTACTCTTTCTTCTCTTCTTTTCACATCTTTAGATAACCCAGCAGTACTAGAAGAAAGAAAAAAGTGGGGCCAGGGAGATGGCTCAGTAGAATAAGTGCTTCCTTGGCAAGCACAAGGGCCTGAGTTCAATCCCTGGTTACACACACACACACACACACACACACACACACACAAAGCTATGAACTGAACCAAAAGCAAATTCATCCGTTTTTACAAATGCGTAACTGACACTAGTAAATAAGTGTAATTCTTTTACTTTTTTTTTTTTTATTAAATGTATTTGGTCAGGATCTACAGGGTCTCATTACACAGATCAGACTTGGAGTGATCCTCTTGTTTTCAGCTTCCCAAGCGCTGGAATTACAGGCATGTGACACCATGCCCAATCTCAATCAACCTCTCAGCAGACCCAGGGGGTGGGGGTGGGGGGCTGGCACAGCAAGCTGGGCGATTGAATTCTAAGCCCCCAAGAATAATTTTTTTTTTTTTTGGAATCGGGGATTGAACTCAAGCCCTTACGCTTGTCAGGCAAGAGCTTATTCTAGTGAGCCATCTCCCTGGCTCCTAAAGTGCAGGTGTTTTTTTTTTTTTTTTTGCGGTACCGGGGATTGAACTCAGGACCGTGTTCAGGCAAGGCCCTATTCTACTGTGCTATTTCCCCAGCCCTTCCCAAGTATAAATCTTCAGGCAATAATTTTGTATCAGATGTGAAAATAATTTTCATCTCTAATCCAGTCAGATAGCTCAGCAGACTGTACCTAACCAGGCACAGACCGGAGTTCAATCCCCAGCCTGCTGTGCTGGCCCCACCCTGGGGAGCACTAAGAAGGTAATTGAGACTGGGTGTGGTGATGCGCACCTGTAATCCCAGCACTTGGGAGGCTGAAAAGAGGATCACTATGAGTCCAATCTGTGTAGTGAAACCCTGTAGACCATGTACTAAATACATAAAAATAAATAAATAAAAAATATATACCCAAATAAGGGCTGGCTAGATAGCTCAGAGGACTAAGCACCTGCTTAGGCAAGTGCAGGGTCCAGGGTTTGATTTCTAGAACCACATGCCAGTGAAACCCTGAACACCCTGTAGACCCTTCCCTAAAATACAAAAGAAAGAAAGAAAGAAAGAAAGAAAGAAAGAGAAAGAAAGAAAAAAAAAAAAAAGAAAGCAGGGCTTAGTCCCCTGAGCTATCTGGTCCTAATCATAGTGTTTTTTTTTTTTTTTTTCTCAAAGTTTTATTGACAAAGAGATAGCAATAAGACAGTTTCAAATCAAATCGGAAGGACAGTTTCAACAAATAATACACTGCATATATTCTTCTTAGTGGTTAATTGCTGTACAAGATGCGGACTTGTGATCCTATTCACAAACACCATTAGAACAAATCATTCTATTCATTAAGAGAATGCAACTATATATCTATCCCAACCTCTTTGAATACACAGATACAAAATGGACATTCATCGGTATACCCCATTATTTCTAAGTTACATTATTGAATATTAATCATAGTGTTTTTAAGATAACTTTGTATCTCAAATCTAAGTCTCTGCTTGGCAGTCTAAGCGCCTGTTTGGTAGGCACAAGGACCCAGGTTTGATCCTTGGTACCACATGCATGCCTTCCCCAAGCTGTGCTGGCCATTGAAACTGGGCGTAGTGGCCCATGCCTGTAATCCCAGTGCTAAGGAGGTTGAGACAGGAGGATCACTATGAGTCTGAGCTGCATAGTGAGAACCTGTGCCAAATAAATACATTTAAAAAAAAAAAAAAAGTCTAAATCTCTTCTCGGGCTGGACATGTTGCTCAGTGGCACAAGATCCTGAGTTTAATTCCAAGTACCCCCTCTGTTCCCCAAAATCTCTTCTGTCCATGATGCCTATATGCTAAGTTACAATTATATAACTAAGAGACAACAGA
>NW_004524584.1:15366278-15372519 GCF_000260255.1 Octodon degus | reverse complement strand
TTTTTTTTTTTTTTTTTTCACAAGTCCTCTTACCTTTGTCATTGCTCTGTCTTTTTTCTCCTTGCTGTCTCTCTTAGGCATTTCTTTTTTGCTACTTGATTTTCCTTGACTGGTGGATTTCTTTTCCTTGATCTCTTCTTCTTCAGGTGACCCAGGTTCCTGGGGTACATAGACTTCTTGCTGTGATACATTTGGAAAGAGGTGAATATACAGGATGTTTCACTTTTTCACAATTCCAACTCTAAGGAACATAGTTCTTTTCTAGGGAAAAGAATAGGCCCCTGGGCAGGCATGATGGTGCATGTCTGTAATCCCAGCACTTGGGAGGCTGAGGCAGGAGGATTACTATGAGTTCAAGACCAGCCTGAAATACAAAGTGAGCTCAAGGCTAGCCTGAACTGCACACTGAGATTCTGGCTCAAAAAGAGAAAAAACAAATGAACAAAAAAAACAAAAGCCCTCAGCCCTCTTAACTGATTCACAAGCCTGAGACTTTATATTAATTTAAAACTTTATTCCAAGGCCCAGGACACATCCAAACCACCCAGTGTCCACTTTTTCTAAAAGTATCTGTTCTTACCTATAATGACACAAGGCACTGATTTTCCATATAGGCAATAGTTCAGATTCCACAGATTTAAGTTTTTCCATTTTTCATGCCATGAACATCCAGAGAATTCAGGGAATAAAATCCTCAAGGTATCAAATAATGGGTACTTTTCTCAAAAGAATCACTGACAAGATATAAAGCCCGAAGCTCACCTGGGTGTTGGGGTCATAATAAGTTCCTGCTAAGGGGTCATAATAGTAGCCAGTAGCAGAATCATATATGTAGCAGTCAGATGATGCTAAAGGGGTAAAATGGGAGTTAATGTTATTAACTATCCAATGAAGCCCTTACTGGGGTCTCAAAAAGAACCACCCACAAATTAGTGTGGCAAATTAAAACTATAGATGCTGGGGGCTGGGGAGATAGCTCAGTTGAATAAGCGCTTGCCTGGCAAGCACAAGGGCCTGAGTTCAATCCCCAGTTCCACCAAAAAAAAACTATAGATGTTTCTTTTTCAGGATGAACATTGTAGTCATCAGCCTCTCTTCTAACATTATGATTTTAAGAAGTAAGTAGCAAGTCAAGCAAAAAAGAAAAAAAGAAATAAAACAAAGGTTACTTACACTGTTGTCCTTGTCGCTGTGTGTCAGAAGACCAGTCTGAACTTCTGCCACCTCCCCTCCTATCTCGGAAATATTTTTTACCCTATCACAGAAAGGCAAGTTAAAATTATGGAACTAACCAAGAGCTACTAACCTTAACAGTCATCCACCGGAGCAAAAGTCAGAAAGTCATTACCCTTTCAATCACTTGAGGATTTAACAGAACATTCCCCACCTCTTAAAGCCTACCTGATAGTAATGCATATGATCAGAATGGTCCCCAGAATCATTTCTGTAACAAACAACACACTATGTCAAAAGCTTGCTACTCAAAGGTACTTTAAGAATCTAACCCTAGAGATTTACTGAGAAACTCTCTTTCCCTCAGGGATAGGAACCAACCCAAATAGCAAGCAGGATGAGTGATCCAGACACTCCTGAAGTGCAGGAGCAGCAGGACTTCTGCAAAACCAGCTCCTGGAGCAAATCAGTGATTGAGTGGAGGGTGCTAAAATACTATCTGCCCTTTCTCTAAAAGCCTCTCTCTTGATAATAGGTCAAGATGAATAAAAGAGAAATAAAGATTTCTCAGTGTTGGGCCGGGGAGATGGCTCAGTAGAATAAGTGCTTCCTAAGCAAGTGCAAGGGTCTGCGTTCAATCCCCAGTTGCACCAAAAAAAAAAAAAAAAAAAAAAAAAAAGATTTCTCAGTGCTGAGGAAAATGATCAAGGTCAGGGGAGTAGATAGAAAAGCATTTCTTAGGGTTTCAAAAGGCCAGGATATTTGAGACTTTTCTATGCATCTAAGACAGTATCACTTGGGACCTAAGACATAAATCCATTCAAATGGGAAAAGCCTGAACCCATAGTAGACACCTGTCATCATAGCACATTGGGACCCTGAGGCAAGAGAATTGCAAATTCAAGGCCAAGGTAAGCAATTTAGGGAGAGCCTGTTGTGTAGCACATGCCTGTAATCCCAGCACTCAGGAGGCTGAGGCAGGATTACTGTTGAGTTCCTGGTTATTATATCTTGCACACAAGTACAAGGCCAGCTTCTAGTAGTTGTGAAGCCCTGTCTCAAAAAAGGGAGGGGAGGCCTGAGGATATAGTTCAGTGGTTAAGTGCTTGTATAGTGTGATGTGCCTGGGTTCAATCCCTAGTAACTCATGGAGTGAGGGGCAAAAGTATTTAGTAATTGTTTGGGAATAAAAACAATTGAAGAATAAGAATAAGGCAGGCTCTAGAAAAGAAAACATGACACATATCACATTGAAACGAGTCTATGCCAGGAAGGTATCATTACTTACTGACCCTATAGCCAGGAAGAAGAGTTTCTTTACAAAAACTCAAGTGGGGGTAGCGCAAGGGATCCTTACCTTCGTTTTCCAGTGGCCAGATTTACGGCTACCATCTTCCCATCAATGCTAAATGGTGGATCAAGGTTCTGCAAAATCTTCACCACGCGAAGCGCTTCCTAGGGAACCAAAGACATATTTGAACAAAGAAAGGCCTTTTTTTTTTTTTTTTTTTTGAACTGGGGACTGAACTCAGGCCCTTGTGCTTGCTGGGCAAGTGCTTATTCTACTGAGCTATCTCCCTGGCCCCTAAAAAGTTTAGAAGCAATTTTTTTTTTTGGCCCGCTCAGGATGCCTTAAAGGCAGGTCTGGTAAGGCATGAGGATCTGGGGATCGAAACACAGACGAGCCTGACTGCTTTGTTTAAGCAGGTGCTTAAACAACTGAGCTAATGGGCAGGCCCCCCAAAAGGCCACATTATTAGAAAGAGAATTGAATGTGGATTTTCCTTCTCAGAAACCTATTAAAGGGATCGAACCACAGCAACCTGAGCCTGACTGCTTTGTTGAAGCAGGTACTTAAAGAGCTAAGCTAAGGGGCAGGACCCCAGAAACCTATTAAAGGACCGGGGAGATGGCTCAGTGGAATAAGTGCTTCCCTGACAAGTGCAAGGGCCTGAGTTCAATCCCCAGTTGCGCAAAAAAAAAAAAAAAAAGAAAGAAAAAAGAAAAGAAATCTATTAAACACCATGTTTTGGTCATAATTTTAACTGAGCACAGACAGAGGCAAAGACAGACAACTTTTTTTGAGACAGGATCTCGCTCCGCAGTTCAGACTGGGCTTAAAGTCACTATGTAGTCCAGGCTGGCTTCAAACTCCAGTGATCCTCTGGCCTCAGTCTCCTGAGTGCTAGGATTATAGGGATGTGCCACCATATCTGGCTAAGACAGGAAACTCTTTTTTCTACATATTTAGTACAAGGTCTACAGGGTCTCATCACACAGATCAGACTCGTAATGATCCTCCAGTTTTCAGCCTCCCAAGTGCTGGGATTACAGGAATGTACCACCACACCCAGTCTGAACTGCTGCCTCAGCCTGAGACGCCCATGGGCCCTGTGTCTGCCTAAGTAAGGGCTTTAATCTGATGAGCTATCTGGTCGGCCCTAAGAGAGGAAACTCTTAATGAGGAGTTAAATAAATTTTGGAAACTCAAATCACCTAGAGATGTCCCTAGAGCAGTGATGATGAACCTTTTAGAGACAAGTACCCAAATTAAAACCCTAAACTCATTTATTGCAAAGTTCCAACACAGCAATTAAAACTGGACATTCAAGTTTTACCTAAGAAAAAACAATGGTGTGGCATGTAGGCTATAGGTTCGCTAACATTGCCCTAGCCCATTACAAGGAGGGGAAACTCACCGCATGGGAATCAAGGTCTATGAAGCCATAGGTGTGGCCCATAGGGCCAGTTCTGTTCTTGATGATACGAACATTGGCAGTGGTAAGGCGGACATAGGGCTCCAGCACTTCCACTATCACCTCAGGTGGAGTGGAACGATAGATGCGTTTTAGCATGATTGCTGAATAAACCAAGCACAAAAAAAGAAAGAAGCAAGGAAAGAGAAAGAGGAAAATATGAAGTCCCAAGAGCCCAATGGTTCCTCCTCCAACCCCAGTCCTACGGATTTCACAGTAAACTACATCCTCAGTTCTTTCTTGTTTTTTTTTGAGACTAAGTCTCATTAAGCTGAGCAGTCTGGGCCTGAACTTGTGATCCTTTTGCCTCACCCTCCCGGAGTGTTGGGATTATTGGTTCATACCACCATGCTTTATTCTCATGGTCATTATTAATTTTGGATACTATTCTGCTCAAGCCAGGCTAGTTCTATGAAGAAATGCTAGACAAATACTTTCTACTTTTTTCTTCACTAGTATTTATTTATTTTTCCGGCACCAGGAATTGAACTCAGGACCCTGCATTTGCCAGGCAAGCACTTATTCTACTGAGCTATCTCCCTGGCCCCTTCTTCACTAGTATTGAGAAATCTAAAAATCATGTCTTCCTGCATTTGTACATCAGCTAGCTACCTAGAAAGTATAGGTTTCTTCAACTAGTATAGTAAGGCTAACAGAAAGCAATGGTTTCTGTAAGCAGGTAGTACACAGGCTTTCTTTTTTTTTTAAACATTTATTTATTTATTGTGTGTGTGTGTGTGGCCAGCTCAGCCCACCAGGGGGCAAGGCTGGCATGTGGTGCTGGGGGATCGAACCGTGGTCCCTGTGCTTTGCCAAGCTTGTTCCATGTAGGTGCTTTAGACCACTGAGCCATCTCGCCAGCCCATACACAGGCTTTCTGAGATATGAACAAACAACTGGTTCTTAGCCACAATCTGGGCCATCTATCCTGCAGATGTAGTGGTCACAGCCTGGCCAGGCCCTGACAAACCACTTACTTTTGCTCTCTCCATCCTGGCGTGTCTCTCCAGACCATGACTCCTTCTCTCGTTCTCTCCGGAAAGGAAACCCTTCCCTTCGAGAATGAGGCAGATATCGTTCTGCTTCTCTCTTTTGGTGTCCCAAGCGTGGTTCTTGTCCTTCTTCCTGTTTTCTAGATTCAGATTCTTTATCAGCTGGCCTTGGGGACTGGCTAGATTGTTTTTCCAAAGATGCTGGTATGGATGTTTTCTGAGGCTGAGGGTAGGTTACTAATTCTTGCTTGACCTCTGTAAGGGAAGAGAAACAGAAAGAGAATTCCTAGAAAGTTTTATCAAATAATATTATCACTTTGTTTCCCTCTTACCTGCTTCTATATACTCAAGACTAGAATACTGTCTCAGAAATACCTTCAAAAACATCCTTTGAAAGTATCTGGGAAAAGGCTAAAGAGCCATCACATGAAACAGTTCACAGAAGAAACTATATGAGCACTTAAATAATTTAATCTTCACTTAGCAAATACTTAAACATAGCAAATTCATCATGATACCCTGGATCTGACCAATGACCAATGAAAACAAATTTAGGGACAACATTATACTAAAGATTTACACTTAATAAAGACTTGGTAGAAAAACACATCCCGAACATATACATAGGAGCCTTTCTTATTCCAGTAAATCAATTGTCTGAAATTCTATTGAGACATAGGTCCTGCTTCTCCAAGAAAGTTAGGAATAAGTCTACTTGAATATAATTCATTTATAGGCACATAATTATGATGAGCAGATGTCCTTCAAAATACAAATGATTCATTTAAAATTTCCTTGTATGGCCAGGAATGGTGGTGCATGACTGTAATCTCAGCACTTGGGAGGCTGAGGCAGGTAAGAACACCTGCCTCAGCAGGTTCAAGGCAAGCCTGGCCTACATAGCAAGTTCAAGGCCAGCCTGAACTATACAGTGAAACCCTGTTTCAACCCCCCTCCCAAATTTCCTTTTATGCAAGGACAATTTGATTACTTAGAGGCACATTTCTGTCATTGCCTTTTAAGAGGGCCTACTAGAAACCACTTGGCTTAAAAAAAGACATTTGGTGCTTGCTTTGGTAGCACACATAATAAAAAGAGACATTTGATGGGAGGAATATAGAGATTACCTAGTTGGAGTAAGTAGTTGCTACTGACAGGTGACTAATGAATATCTGTTTTATGTATTTCCAGGTGAATGTTATCTAAGGCTCGCTTAGTGGTAAGGTACCCAAGTTTTAATGCAACATTCATTCATTTGTTGAAAGAGCTTAAGAAAGTCCTTTTTAAAAAATGCATTTGGAGGGCTGGTGAGATGGCTCA
>NW_004524584.1:15364980-15365583 GCF_000260255.1 Octodon degus | reverse complement strand
TGGAGTGTTGTGGGGATCGAACTACAGCAAACTGAGGCTGCCAGCATTGTGGAAGCAGCCACTTAAAGAACTGAGCTAGGGCTGGGCCCCCAAGAAGTCCTTCTTGAGGGAAAAACCACAAGTTTAATATGAAGTGACCCAACAGGCTCAAAATCTCACATGGTAATTTAGTATCCAAAACATACAGAACCTTCTCCAAATGATTTTCAGAACACCTGCCTTATATTTTTATTTTTATTTTTTTCTGAGACAGGGTCTTGCTGTGTAGTTCAGCCTAGCCTTGAACTTGCTATGTAGTCTAGGCTGGTCTAAACTTGCAGTGATTGTCCTGCTTCGGCATCCTGGGATTATAGGTGTGTGCCACACCAGTTCCCCTTCATTACTGAGTAGAGTCTCCATTACAGGCCAAAAGCCTAGCTAAGAAAACTGTAGACAGTAAATTCCATCCCCAGAACAGGTCCCTTCAGCATTGAACAGTATTTTACTATCATGTCCTGGCTTTCTGTAGGGATAATATAAAAAGCGGGCATAATATACTAGTTCTAGACAGAAGACATATTGTTTCTTTTTTCTTTTTTAGTGTGTGTGTGTGTGTGTGTGTGT
>NW_004524584.1:15352533-15364035 GCF_000260255.1 Octodon degus | reverse complement strand
AAGGGATTCACAATAACTTCAAAGAAAGTATGTGTAAGGCCAGTGATTTAGCTAAGGGATATAGGTAGCCCAGCTTGACAACTCCTAGTGATCATCCTCCCTTAGCCTCCCCAGTGTTCATATTATAGGAGTGCAACACCACACCTGACTTTTAAAGCGATGTCTCCTTCCAAATTGGCTCTGAACTCACTATGTAGTCCAGGCTGGACTCAAACTCATTATTCTTCTGTCTCAGCCTGTCAAGTGGTAGGACTACAGTCATGTGACACCATGCCTGGCACCTTACATATATTCTAAATAACAGTACTGATTCAGGTCAGCAGTCCACTTAGCTACTTCAGTTTAAAGAGCCTATAACCTCAACTGCCTCCTCTAGTACAGTGATGGTGAACCTGTTACAGACCTAGTGCCCAAACTGCAACACCAAACCCACTTATTCATCCCAAAATGCCAACATTGCAATTAAACCTAAATACTAAGGTTTCAGTTTAGAAAAAGCAACTGTTATCTAATGCTCAGCTACTGGGACAAAAAAAGACCAAACCAAACCAAACAAAAAATTGCACTTTTAGAAAGTTTTGCAATTTTTTTTTTCTTTCCATTTTGAGGTTTTAGAGATTGAGCCCAGTCTTTTTTTTTTGGCAGAACCAGGGATTGAACTCAGGCCCTTGCACTTGCCAGGGTGTTTATTCCACTGAGCCATCTCCCCGGCCCAAAAGATTTTATGCTTTTTTTTTTTTTTTCTTTGTGGTAGCAGGGATTGAACTCAGGACCTTATGCTTGCCAGGCAGGCGCTTAAGCTGCTGAGCTTTTTCCCCAACTCCAGTTTTGTAATTTAAAAATAAAAAAAGGAACATTTTACAAATTAATTTGCATATTGGGATATCAATTTGTGAAAGTCAAGGAAGTAAGTTTGTTTTATTTGGTGCACAAGATAAAAACTACAATTTCTGCTCACCTTCCTTTGGACACTTGCAGAATGAACATGAAGATCGATGCCCACTTGTGCTGGCCTTACACTGCAGTGAAAAAGGAAAGAATTCATTTTGACCAAAAACATGTTTAAAAACCTTACAAATACCCAATACACTAACACTTACCAAAAACAAAACAAGGTACATGTCAGAGTCCCTCGAAGTCTAAAGAACCTGATACTCTCCCATTTTTCAGTGCTTGCAGACAGCTTCTGATGCACAGCTGCTTTCTCACACAGTATTTGGACTCTGAAGTAGCCCATATGCATTTTCTATACGAAATGGACTAAAGAAACTGGACTTTTTTTCCCCCTAAAAAATGTATTTGGTTCAGGGTCTCACTACAAGCTCAGACTTGTAGTGATCCTCCTGTTTTTAGCCTCACAAATGCTGGGATTACAGGTGTGTGCCACAACACCCTGACTGGCCAGCTCAGTTTGCCTGGGTGTGGAGTTGGTGTGGCTGAATCCCAGTCCGTGCTTGCCTAAGCAGGAATTTAGCCCACTGGGCAATCTAGCAGGCCCGAAACTGGACTATTTAATGGCTTAAAGGACACTACTGCCCCAATGCCATTGCCATTTAGTCTACACTCAAAACTTGGTTGTTTTTCTTTTTCTTTTTTATGTATTTAGTACAGGGTCTACAAGCTCTCACTACGTGGATCAGACTCATAGTGGTTGATCCGAGTGCAGTGGTATTCATAACTAATTGATAACAACCAGTTACAGATTTCTTTGTTGGGCCGGCCAAATAGTTCAGCAGATAAAAGCGCCTGCTTAGGTAGATGCAGGGACTAGGAGTTAGATCCCCTGGCCTGCCTTGCAGGCCCTGCCTCGGGGGCATGCTGAGACTGCAACTGAGACTGGACATGGTGGCATGTGCCTGTATTCCCAGCACCTGGCAGTAAACAGGAGGATCACTACAAGTTGGATCTAGTAGTGAGACTCTGAACACACTGTACACCCTGTCCTAAATACAAAACAAACAAACAAACAAAAAAACAACAAAAAACACCTCATAGTGATTTTCCTGTTTTCAGCCTCCCAAGCACTGGGATTACAGGCACGTGCCACCATGCCCAGTCTCAACTGCTGTCTCAGCGCACCCCGGGGACAGGGCTGGTACAGCACACTGGGGATTGAACCGTAGCCACTACACCCTAAGTAGGTGCTTTAGTCCACTGAGCTATCTGGCTGGCCCTTTTTTCTTTTCTTTTCTTTTTTTTTTTTTTTTGGTGGAACCAGGGAACTCAGGCCCTTATGCTTGCCAGGGAAGCGCTTATTTCACTGAGCCACCTCCCCGGCCCCCTTGTTTTCTTTTTAAGTCAGGGTCTCACTATGCAGTTCAGACTGGCTTTGAATTCACTTTGTAGCCCAAGCTGGCCTTGAACTTGAAGTGATCTTCCTGCCTCAGCCTCCTGAGTGCTAGGGTTATAGACATGCACTACCATGCCCAGCTCAAAACTTGCTCTTGGACAGATTATAAAACCCCATTTACACTTGGCTAAAACTTATTTATTTTTATGTATTTAGTATAGGGTCTACAGGGTTTCACTGTAGATTGGACTCATAGTGATCTTCCTGTTTTTAACCTCCTAAGCACTAGGATTACAGGCATGTCCAGTCTCAATCACCCTCTCATTGCATCCTGGAGGTGGGGCCAGCATGGCATGCCGGGGATCAAACCCTGGCTGCTACACTCTGCCTAAGCAGGTGCTTTAGTCTGCTGAGCTATCTGACTGGCCCACATTTGGCTAAAATTTAGAAGAAATTAATTACCAACTCCTTTTTCAAACACTGATAATGAGGAACAAGAAAAGAGAAGAAAACAAAAGAAAGAAAAGAGATAAAAAGAGCTGGGGAGATGGCTCAGTAGAATAAGTGCTTCCCTGGTAAGTGCAAAGGTCTAAATTCAATCCCCGGTTCCATAAAAAAAAAAAAAGAAAGAAAGAAAGAAAGAAAGAAAGAAAGAAAGAAAGAAAGAAAGAAAGGAGATAAAATGTAGTACATCTGGCAGCTATGTGAAGGAAATTAAAGGGAAGAAAATAGTTACTAGTCTAGAACAAGGAAAGAGACACTTGCAATGTGAATATAGTCCTTGCCTGAATTTGTGAACAGAATCTCAAACACAGTTCTCTCATCATTCCCTTCACCATAAAGACATCACACACGAGCGCCAGCCTATTCTCCAGTGGCTGTGATACCTCTGGGTGGTGTGAGCATACCTGCCCTTTCCACTGCCAGTTATGGTCATGTGTCTTCCTTCAGCCAGCAGAGAGAGAGACAGAGTGAACATGACCTACATCAGGTATGGAAGAAGCTTAAGACCCACTGATTGTATGAATGAACCTTTCATTCTTTCCTTCAGCTAGGAGAACACAAACCTCCACTGAGACCTATGATGAGAAGCCATATGGCATGATCCATAGACCTTAAACATGTAATGTGAGTAGGCAGTATGTTTATTGTTTCTTTTTTTTTCTTTTTGAGACAGGGTCTCACTATGTAGTTCAGGATGGCCTTGAGCTTACTTTGTAGCTCAGGCTGGTCTCGAACTCACAATGACCCTCCTGCCTCAGCCTTCCAAATGCTGGGATTATAGGTGAGCACCAGCACGCCCAGCCTTCTATTACTTTTTATTGCCAAATGGTACTCCATGTTATGCATATACTATATGCCAATTTTGTATGTCCTTTCGTAAGTTAATGATTTTGTATGGCTTTTTTTCTTTTTTTGTGGAACCAGGGATTGAACTCAGGTCCTTGCGCTTGCCAGGGAAGCACTTATTCCACTGAGCCATCTCCCTGGCCCTGGCTTTTGCTTTTTGGCTAATATAAATACTGCCTATAAACATTTAAGGGAAAAGGGGATGCATGCTAGGAGTGTGGCTGAGTGGTAGAATGCTTGCCTAGCATGTGCAAGGCCCTGAGTATGATTCCAAAAAAGAAAAGGTCTGAACTAGATAGCACTGCATTGTAAAAATACACAGGGCCATTGATTTGCTTTTGAGATAGTCTTGAATTGAAGATACTCAGACTGGCCTCAAACTCCTGGGCTCAAATGATCCTCCTGCCTCAAACTCAAAAAAAAGAAAGAAAAAAGAAAAGAAAGTACAGTACTTTTTGAGATAGGTCTCACTATACAGTTCAGGTTGGCTTTGAGCTCACTTTGTAGTCTAGGCTGGTCTCGAATTCATAATGATTCTCCTGCCTCAGCTGAGTGTTGGGATTACAGGCATATGCCACTATGCCCAGAAAGAATTACATGTTAAGTGCTTTTAAGGCAGTATATCTAGGAAATGTGAGTGCTTTGGAGAATGATAATCAGTTATATTAACTATTTCATTGAGACTAACAAAAATGTCAAGTTGAAGTTTTTATTGAACTGTCACAAACCGGTCTTCTAATAAAGGTACAATGTAAACCAGACATAGTGCCATACACCTGTATTCCTAGTACTCTGGGAGGCTGAGGCAGGAAGATCACAAGTTTGAGCCCAGCTTGGCCAACTTGTATAAGAACTTATCTTGAATTAAAAACTAAAATAAAGGCTACAAATGTAACTCAATGTGAAGGCCCTGGGATCAATA
This sequence comes from Octodon degus, assembly GCF_000260255.1. Classification (NCBI taxonomy): domain Eukaryota; kingdom Metazoa; phylum Chordata; class Mammalia; order Rodentia; family Octodontidae; genus Octodon; species Octodon degus. Next base: position 15,359,473 of record NW_004524584.1, on the reverse strand, counting down.
TCTGCAGCACCAGTCCCATAAAACAAAACAAAAGACCCTAAAATATTTAAATATGATACTCTAAGAGAACACAGAGATAACAGAGGTAAAATACCACAATACCTCAAATTTTTTACCCTTCTAAATTCTAGAATACCCCAGATGTAAAGCTCCCAAACAACCAGGCTCTCCAAATCTACCTTTTTTAAAAAATTATTTATTCATTTGGTGCAGGGTCTTCTACGCAGCTTAGACTCACAGTGATCCTTCTGTCTCAGCCTCCCCATCACTGGGATTATAGGCATGTGCCACCGTGATGTGCCTGGGGTTCCAGAGCTGGCATGGCATGTGGTACTGGGGATCGAACCCTGGTCCTTGCACTTGCCAGGCAGGCACTTAGACCACTGAGCTATCTCCCCAGCCCCAAAATCTACCTTCTCAATAATTTCCTCATGACCATCTCCAAGAATGGTGGCTGAGGTTGTAAGAGTAACTGTCACTCTCTACATAATCAACGGAAACAATGGCATATGTCCTTGGGAAAGTATACGCAATGCCAGTGAGGATACATGCCCAACATAATACAGTACCTGAACCACACGAAACATGGATGACTTTGCTCTGCCCTCCAGTTTAAGTGAACTGAATTGAGGGAGCAGAGCTTTGTCTCTCACAATGCAATGCTAATGGGCAACATTCATCAACATATGGAAGTCCCACTGTGAAGAATGCTTTTTTTTTTTTTTTGCTCCGAATGCCTTCAAGGCATGACTGGCTGTCTTGTGTTGTGGGGATCGAACCACCGCAACCTGAGCCTGACTGCTTTGTTGAAGCAGCCACTTAAAGAACTGAGCTAAGGGGCAGGCCCCCAAGAATGCTTACTTCTACAGACAGGAATTATTGATACTTACTCTTTTGCAGTACCAGAAATCCAGACTTGGTACATACTCGAGAGTAACTTCTTTATCATGGATCATTACAGTTCCCTGAAAGATAAAAGATGAAAGCCATCAACATCAACCCTAAGAGAAACAGAGACAGATAGGAAGGCACAGACAGCCTTTCCAGTTCCCAAGCTGAAATATTTTGTAAGCTTATGTATCAGTAAAAGGAAATGGCTATTTTAAGCCACAGACTTGGGACAGTGTGACACAGAGAGATTCAGCTTAGGGAAGGGGAGTAGGAAGAGGTGAATTCAGTCTTCGGCCTCGGCTCCAGTGGGCTGGGTTGTTGTCCTTGGGCAGGCAAGGCCCAGTCTACTTCTTTAAAAGTCATGCATTGCATTCTTATGAGTCCCAGCCAAGTCTCCCACCTGGCTCATGAGCTAGTACACTATCAAGAAGAAGGCTCTTTCTTTAGCAGCTTAGAGACTAATTCACATCTCTTTGGAGAGGTATAAGGTCTTTTAACTTTGGTGCCTAAACATTTTCTTTGGCATACTGATTGTTTGGCAAACACACAAAGAGAGGTCAACGCTGAAGATAGGAAGAAAGGAGGAAGGTGAAAGCTTCACAACATATTACTTTCTTATAACAGGAAACTGCATGGTTTGTTGCAGCAGTAGTGGTGGTGACGGCAGTGGTAGCAGAATCACTCTGGCTGGGAGCCTACAGAGTGAATCAACCCTGAAATCTGAAGAGGAACCACCAGCAAATAAGCCTTTGGGAAAGTATGGTGGAGGAACAGGTACAAAAGGAGCTCAATAAGCCTGCAGACACAGAGCTCTCTTGCTCTTCCATTTTGCACAAGTCACAAATTCTGTTTCACAACCATTTAAAAAAAATAAGATTTGTTTAATAAACACAAGCTAGGAGATCTGTATTAGAGTAGAGGAAAAAAATCTCTACCTACTGACAAGGGACCCTCACATATACTTATAAAGTGAACTAACCAAGAATGTGACTCTGGAACTAGGCCCTGTTTTGTGTTCATTCTCTGCCCTCTAGTGTCCTGTATCTTCCCAGATAGGGCTCTGAGTTTTACAAGTCATTTCTTTGCCATGGACCTCAGTTCCTTGCTTGGATCCATACATCTGTCAAATAACGCTTTACTTCTCTGCTTTTCACACCAGAAAAGTCAAGAGATAAAATAAGATTATTAATCTTTTCAAAACCAAAGGAAAACTGCCCACCTACCTAGGGCTTAGAATCTGTTCTCCGGGAAACTGTTTCCTGGCTTGACCTCAAGGCTGAAGGACAATGACAATAAAAATTGCTAATATTTATTAAGTTTTTACTCAGAGCCAGAAACTGCTAAGTTATGTTATTTAATCTTGATAATTCCATGAAGTAACATTTCCACTTTACAGATGAGGAAATATATTCAGAGGGGCCAGATTATCCATCTGACAAAGGTCAGATTTGGAGTCTTCAGGAACCTTCTGTCTTGTTCACCAATTCCTACTCAACATTAGGCATTGACAATCTACCTCGGGAACTGATCAGGAAAGAAAGGATCAGGTGAACATCAGTCTCTCAAGCTCTACTCACACAAGAGGTTATTCAATATGGTCCCCATTCAAACACATGAACAGTGCATCACATCATTTAAGAGCATGGGCTCTGAGTCAGGCTTCCTAAATTTTAATCCCATTCCTATTCTATGACCTATATAGCAAGGTCTTTAACTTTGTGCTTTAGTTTCCTCATCTGTAAAGTGAGGATCACAGAACCTACTTGATAGGGTAGTGGTAAACAGTATGGAAATACAATATATCTAAAAAACTTATCATGGAATGAATATATAGTAAAGGCCCAATAAATAATGATTACTTCAAGTCTAAGTACTCAAAAAAGGATGAGAAGTAGCAGGTTAAGATTACATGGGAGTCAATCACTCACATCACCTTGTCTGGTGGGAATATTTCATAACCTACTTCAATCTCCTCCATGACTAAGCTTTCATATTGAAAGATCAATATACATCATTGTCTATCTTAATGACTATACTTTGTGTTAGCTGTCAAATTACTTTTATTATCAGGAGCAAACAATATCTAGTATAAAAGAGGAGTTTATAAGCTTCTGTGGAATGAAAGGTTAAATACAATCAGCTATCCTTGGGGAAACAGAAGTTTTGCACACAGAGAGTGTTGAGGTAGGTATTGCTTCATAGCATACATACGTATACCCAATCCAAAAAACATGTGGCCCATCATTTGAAAGCTAATGAGTGGTAACCACTAAAACAAGTAACACTGCATTTTAGTCAACTACAAATTCTGCTTTCACCAGTCCGAGGCAGTACATTCAGAAATTTCTAAGGAAGGAGCACTGAGACAACAAATACATTTTCACAGTAGTTGTGCACATGTGACCTTTTGTTGTGGGTGGCATATGCCCCCTGTCAGAAGTCACCATGGGCCTGTCAACTCTGAGATTCCTTTCACTGAAATTGCTACGAAGGAAATGATGTCTTATTGAGTATCCTATTAATTCAGGCAGCCTTTCTTTTCAATCTGCATACATAGCTAGATATCAAGTTGCCAGTAAATCAAGTGAAAGAATATAAAATGATTTTAATATCACTGATGAAAAAGTCAAACAAGGCTAAACAGTCACAGAAAAAAAATCTGAGTAAGAATCATCAGGACTACCTATGATTTGATTATTTCACTATTGTTAAACACAGGTACTTGAGATATACCAAGCACATGTGTGACATACATATCACCCCTCCCTATCTATTCCTGCTAGGTCTTTTCTCCAGATTCCACACAGCAGCAATCTATCAGAATCTCCCAAGGAAGTAATCTGTGGACAAAGGCATTAATAAACAAGTACAATGATGCCATCACTTTTAGTGGTTACTCTTGTCTACTATCTACCAAATTCACTCACTCACTCACTCACTCACTCACTCACTCACTCATTCACTCATTTATTGCCATATGGAATACAGGACCTTGCACTTGCCAGGCAGGAGTTTCAAGAACAATGACAGTAGGATGGACATGACAGTGCACACCTGTAGCACTCAGGAGGCTGAAGCAAGAGGATCACAAGCTCAAATCTCCCCAGCCCTATCTTTACATTCTAAAATTTTTATTCCTCATTTGAAATACTGGATTATTAAGCTCCTCAAGCAAAGGTACCATGAAAGTATTCAAGCAAAGCCATGAATTTGATGAACAGGTCTGATTTCTAAACCATCATAGTTTTGAGAGTAAAACTGAAGAAGTGTCTTTTTCAGCAGTATTAAACTTAAAATTAGATTGAAACCTGCTAAAATCCTCAAATCACAAGCTCTAATTTTGGCAAAGTTATATATAGATGTACCTAAGTATATTCCAAGGGGTCTTAACACAATGCTATAAAAAATACATAGATATTTTTACCCCAGAACTACAAAACAAGCCTTACTCTCCACCACCAGGACACTGGATCTGAGAGCTACTGAATTTAATATTTCAGCTACTCTTTAAGACTTCACAACTCCACTTTGTAACCGTCAGCGTGTGAGAACTTGTACCAGAACTAAGACTTTAATATATGCATCTTTTGGTTATAACCAACCCTCAAGGATTAAGATAGTGTAAGTGAAAATGTACAGAAAAGTTAACTCTTCTGGCCAGCAGGCAGCTCTATAGGTCTGCTGCAGGCCCAGTGTGTTTTACACTAAGAATACCACTGCTGTGTAATGTAAAAGATTTTTCCATTAAAGCACAGGCAGAGACAAATAATTAAAAGACAGGACAAAAAAAAAAAAAAAAAAAAAAAAAGTATGTGTATACTAAAAAAAATCAGTAATCTTCATTTATTTGTTCTTCCAAACACAATATAGGAGATTAAGTTACTATTATTTTTTCCTTTTTAGGGGCTGGGGAGATGGCTCAGTATAATAAGCACTTCCCTGGCAAGCGCAAGGGCCCGAGTTCAATCCCCAGTTCTGAAAAAAAACCCTATTTTTTCCTTTTTACATCTTTGGCACCAGGAACCAAACTTAGAGCCTCATACTTGCCCAACACGTGCTGCACCACATCTCTGGCCAAGGATTAGGTTATTGATGGGTGAGAACCGGTAATTTTATAAGACATAGTAATATTTAGTCACAAAGCAATTTATAGTTTATTACAGCATTCTTCACAAATGTCATCAAACCAGATACTAAGAAGAGCATGCATAAAACCTATTTACATATGGAACAGTATGGCACGCATACACGGAATAGCCTATCCAAGATTACAGAGCTAGTTAGCAACACATCACATACAAGTGAAGTTTTCTTTTTACCATAATGCCTTTCTTAGCAATTTATCACACTTGCCACACCAAAGAGGTAGTTTCTGTGAAGATATACAAGGTAAAGAATGAAGAAATTTGCTGAGCATGGTGGCATGTGCTTGCAAACTCAGCACTCAGGAGGGTGAGGGAGGAGCATGACTGCAAGTTAGAGGCCAGTGAGTGCCTCTCGCTGGCCAAAAACAGACCCTGGGCCTATAGGGAGTTTTAAAGACTGCTATAAGGACTTTTCTTCTAAACTGTATTGCCAATTCTCCAAACTGGCTTTCTGAAATTAGTCTTTCTGTTCTTAAAACTTCCATAATTACTTTAAGTATTGTACTTAAGGCAGAGGGCTGCCAGTAATGGCTGTTGCCAGGAGTTTCAAGAATTATGACAGTAGGATGGACATGACAGTGTGCACCTGTAGCACTCAGAGGCTGAGGCAAGAGGATCAAAGCTCAAATCCAGTCAGAACTAGACAGTGAGACCTTGTCTTGAAACACCAAATAAACAAAGTATGCCGGGCATGGTGGCACATGCCAGATGCCTGTAATCCCAACACTTAGGAGGCTGAGGCAAGAGGATCATTGTGAGTTTTAGGCCAGCCTGGGCTACACAGTGAGCTCAAGATTAGCCTAAACTACATATAAAGACCCTGTCTCAAAAACACAAAAATAAATAAAATAAAAAAAGAAGCATGATAGTAAAATGAACCCAGAGAAAGAGCAAAACAAGCAGAGCAAAAATAATAGCTTTAAAATAGATGAATAAGAGCTCTTTGTGTGCGCATGTGTGTTTTGTTTCTCAGGTGGTTAATTTTTCAGTACTCAGGATTGAATCCACGCTGAGAAAGTGCTCTATTCACTAAGCTACCTCTCTAGTCCTTCTTAACAATTTTGTGGGCCAATTAAATAGCTCAGTGGATTAAAGTGCTTGCAAGCAGGCACAGCGGCCAGGGGGTTGATCCTACCGTGCACCCCCGTGGCAGCTGAGATGGAAATTGAGACTTGGCGTGTTGGCACATGCCTGTAATCCTAATACTCTGGAGGCAGAAGCAGGAGGCAGGAGGTCTACAAAGTGAGCACAAGGGCAGCCTGAACTGTCTCAAAAAGAAAAAAAAATTATTTTTTGAGACTCATTCTTTATGGGTGCAAGGATATGCTGTTGTTCAAGTATTTTGTAAAGCTTACTATTTCCAAAGGTCAAAATCAAATGAGACAAAGGAAAAGAGAAGAGGAAAGGGAGGAAAAAAGGAAGTAAAGATTAGGAATCTTGAAAAATAAGGAATGCCTTGTGGCAGGTCGGTAGCTAGACCCATTGGCCTCTTTTGTGCTCTCTACTTAGAATGAATTTTCATAGAATAGAAAGTAAACTGTTCTTTGAGCATTCAGAAGATAAGCCCACACAGGCTTTCTATTGGGAAAAAAAAATTTCAGGGTACAATATTACTTTTTTGGAGGGGGCAACTGAGTCTTCTATGTGTAGCGCAGGATGGATTGGAGCCTGACAGGATCCTCCTGCCTCGGCCTCCCAAGTGCTAGGATTACACGCATATGCCACCAGGCCCAGCTTCATTGCATGTGCAGGGTTTAGTACTAGCTGCAGTTGTAAGTGTCCCTGGGGGGAGGGGGGTTGGGAACATATGCTCTACAGATTAGAGGGGACGGGCTGGAGAGATGGCTCAGTGGTCTAAAGCACCTACTTGAATCAAGCTTGGCGAAGCACAGGGACCACGGTTC
>NW_004524584.1:15348738-15351663 GCF_000260255.1 Octodon degus | reverse complement strand
GTGTGTGTGTGTGTGTGTGTGTCCAGCTCAGCCCACCAGGGGGCGGGGCTGGCTGGCATGTGGTGCTGGGGGATTGAACCACGGTCCCTGTGCTTCGCCAAGCTTGTTCCAAGTAAGTGCTTTAGACCACTGAGCCATCTCGCCAGCCCCATAATTTTATATCTTCTAACCAACATTTCACCTAATGTCTACAAGAACCTCAGACCATTTATTAGGTTAATAAATTATTTACAGGGCCCGGGGGGATGGCTCAGTGGAATAAGCGCTTCCCTGGCAAGCGCGAGGGCCCGAGTTCAATCCCCGGTTCCGCAAAAAAAAAAAAAAAAAAAATATTTACAAAGGTATGACTTTGGTAAAAGTAGACAATTACATCTGAACATATTTTACTGATAATCCTCAGAATTCAGGTTTCTATAACCTCTAACTTATTTTTCCCCCTTTTCCTAATTGGTTCCAATCACACAGCAATGAATTCACAATACTCATGAAATAGAATACATACATACATACATAAAACGCAGCTTGTTTTTTCTTAACAATTATCTCAGTTAACCCTAAGTAATTATGAGGTGTGTAGGGCAAGGGTTTTCAGTCCATATAAAAGAGAAGCTGTGTCCTATCATAATCACGCCCACAACACACCATGTTAAGGGAAGTTGATACTATTATCTATGTAATATTCTTAAACTTTTAGGTAATTACTGTCAATTCTCTGGCTTGTTTCTTCTGGAAAAGATAGGCCTTAAATTCAACAAACAGGCATGCTTCATTGCTGTGAGGAATGCATAAATTTCTTTATGTATTCCTTGGTTGATGGGCATCAGGGTGTTTCCAAGACCTAGCTATTAACAAGTTGTGTGGCTATAAACATGGATGCACATATATCACTGTGGTGTGATACTTTTAATTCTTTTGGGAAGATACCCAGAAGGGGAATTACTGGATCAAATAGGACCTCTAATTCTAGTTTTTTGAGGAATCTCCCCACTGATTTTGATTATTCAATAAACAAAGCAAATTAAGAAACTTTACATTTTCCACACTGATTTTGCACATTTCCCCCAATACTGACTCACTGACTCAGTTCAAAAGGAAGGAGAAACTGGGATAGTGAAATGGAGGGAAAAAGGGTAAAATCAAAATAACAAACAAAAACACACAGGGGCTGGTGAGATGGCTCAGTGGTCTAAAGCACCTACTTAGAATCAAGCTTAGCAAAGCACAGGGACTGCGGTTCAATCCCCCAGCATCACATGCCAGCCAGCCCCGCCCCCTGGTGGGCTGAGCTGGCCACACACACACACACACACACATAAATAAATAAAATAAAATAAAAAAAAACCACACATACAAGATAGTTAAAATAGTTTTATATTACTAATTTCTCTTAATTTATTGAAAAGGTTTATGTTAATATTGTCTGTACAATTAAGGGTCTATATCTTGTATTGAGTAATATAAAGATAACAATAAGCAATTTATTAATCATTGTTATTCTATTATCTTATTTTGAAATTGTTTCTAAAATAAAAATAAAATGAAACCACTTCTTTTTATTACTTGAGCTGACAGTGGGAGGTGGTAGGGAAAAGGTGATAGAAGCCCACTCATCCTCAGATACCACACAGGCCACTCTGCTAAGCTCATCTCAAAGGCACTGCGTTCTGCAGAATTCCCCAGAGAAGTTGCATGTATTCTTTAGATCTCACAACTGATGCAATTATTTCTACTAGCTCTTTATATTCTACTTTCTACATATAACCTTGGCTTTTTTTTCTCTGAAAGGTTTTTCTATTTAGGTTACCTGGCTTCAATCTTTGTTCAGACATTCAAAGAATCCTGCTGACTTACTTTCTGCAGTAACAGCATTCTGAAAAGATGATTAAATGCAGAGCCACTGGACTTCTGAACACACACTGTTCAATAGACATTTTAGTGAGGTCACCACCCACTGGTTTTTTTTCCCCCCTAGGCAAGACACTATAGACCCAATGCCACTTAGAAAATATAAAACTAAGATACAAGACAAAAAATGAAAGCTTCAAGTCAGAAAAGGTCCAGTAGAAGAGATTATAGCCTTAATCCTTTTTTGTTCACTCATTCTCACACAAAATAGAGAATTACAGAATTCAGCCCCTGATAAAAATGAGAGATGGCTTTTCACATTTAAGGCTACTAAAGTTAAGTCTTTATTTAGTTAGAAATATTTGCCAAGCTATAACATCAGGGTATGCAAGCTACTGAAATAGATAAGTACAGAGTGAAGAAATAAACTTTGCACAAAGCAAAAGTCTGTGATACTCCAGGTATTTGGGAGAAGATAGAGCCAAGAGGTCAGTAACAATGTCTCAGCTGGAGCCACTGCCTAGTGCTAAAAATGCACAGCTCACAGCCATCAAGAAACCTTCCTAATCATCCTGCAGGTCTTGACAGTCAATTAGAACCTTAATGTATGGGTGCATCTGACCTAGGATACATTCACCCATTTTTATTTTTATTTTTTTGAGGCAGGGTCTCATTATGTAGTTCAGGCTGGCCTTAGACTCATCATTATGTAGGTCTTGAACTCAAAGTGATTCTCCTGCCTTGACCTACTGAGTACTAGGATTACAAGTGTGCACCACCACACCTGGCCACCATTTACTGTATTAAAAAAGCAACTTTTATAGTTAGAAGACTGTATGGTTATATAAATGAAATTTTAATGATCATAAAATTAAATGATTAACTACAATTTCTCACTTTCATAAGAAAAACTGGGAAACACAAATTTAAAAATTGAGTCTTGCAGCCAGGAAAATGGCTCAGTAGAATAAGCGCTTCCCTGGCAAGCATAAGGGCCTGAGTTCAATAAAATCAGGATATAGTCTTATCCTTGCTAAGATGGGACTAGCAGAAATTCTGGTTCATTCAGACAGGAGGATT
>NW_004524584.1:15343236-15348399 GCF_000260255.1 Octodon degus | reverse complement strand
TTTTTTTTTTTTTTAATCACATAATGCCTCCTGTCTGAATGAACCAGAATTTCTGCTAGGCCCATCTTAGCAAGAATAAGACTATACCTGATTTTATTTTGTTTTGTTTATTTTTATCTTTTGAGACAGCGTCTTGATTTGCAATTCAGGCTGACCTTGCACTCACAATGTATCCCAGGCTAGCCACAAACTCAGAGTGATCCTCCTGCCTCAGCCTTCCTAGTGCTGAGATTACAGGTGTGTGCCACCAGCCCAGTGATATACAATTTCAGGTAGTGCTATGCACTTTTTTTTTTTTTTTTTTCCTTGTAAAGGTCTTAGGCTAGGGGGCCTGCCAGTTAGCTCATTTGTTTAAGTGCCTGTACATGCAAATGCCACCAGGCACATGATAGATACTGCGGTTCAAACTCCACCTCCACCTGACTAACTAGACCCACCCTTAAGGCAGGCACAGCCAGCCAAAAATAAATAAATAAAAAATAAAGGTCCTAGGCTAGGGACCAGTGAGATAGCTCAGCAGTCTAAGCACCTGCTTAGTCAAGCATAGAGACCGGGGTTCAATCCCAGGCACCACACGCTGCACCAGCCTTGCTCCCAGGTGTGCTGAACTGGCCACTGAGTCTGGGTGTGGTGGTACACACCAGTAATCCCAGCTCTGGGGAGGCTGAAAACAGGCGGGTCACAAGTCTGAGCTGTGTAGTGAGTCAATGTACCAAATTACCAAATATAAATTAAATAAATAAATAAAGGTCCTAGGCTTGATTTGTGCTAGAGCAAATGTTCTACCATGATATACATCCCCAGCCCAGTATGTTCTTACCCTCTTTTCTCCAGTCCTGGGGATTGAACCCAGAGCCTTAACACTGAGCTACATTCTCCAACTTTTTAAAAATAAATTTTATCTTGAGATAATAATGCCTTTACTAAGTTGTCCAGACTAAGCTCAAACTTGTGATCCTTCTGCCTCAGTTATGGATTACAGGCATGTGTTACTGTGCCCATACTGTTTACAAGTGTACTTGCTCATTATCCTCACCCTTTAAAACATATCTTCATGAGACCATTGCTGAGTTTTTGTACTGCTGCAGCCCTTATACTTAGTTGCTGAGATAGCAATTATGTATTGTTTTGTTTTGTTTTTTCATTTGTTTTTGAGGCAAGGTCTCACTATGTAGTTCATGCTAATCTTGAACTCAGTAGTCCAGGCTGCTTTCTAACTAGCAGTGGTCCTTCTGCCTGGGATTTTAAATGAACACTGTCATGCCTGACTGCACTTGTTCAAAAAGAATATATATGCTTTTCTGGCTAATGCACTTTGGGGAGATGAGGAGGTCTTATGGAAAGAGTGAAGAAGACATTTGTAGAATTCTAAGTCATCCCAGAAGAAGAAATAATCTCAATACTGAATCAAACTGAGAGGAACCAAATGCATGTTGTAATGTAACTATTATATTGATCATCTTTCAAACCCTGAAATTGGTTTATACTTTGTTCCACATAGTCATTTAAGAGGACTGAACACAAAGTTGGAAAATCCAGACATGCAGGTTACTTTGTATAATACAAACTTCAAAATGTTTCCATTTATACTCCTGGAGACTTTTTTTTTTTTTTAATTTATCTGTTTGGTACAGGATCTCAATATGCAGCTCAGACTCACAGTGATCTTCCTGTTTCAGCCTCCTTAGTGCTGGGATTACAGGCATGCACTACCACTCCCTGTCTTGGTGGCTGGTTAGGTGCCCCAGGGCAGGGCCAGCAAGACTCAAACTTTTTTTGAATTTATTTTATTTTATTTTATTTTAGAACTAGGGATTGCTCTAGCACATATCAAGCCTAGGACCTTTATTTATTTATTTATTTATTTATTTATTTATTTAATTTATATTTGGTAGTTTGGTACATGGACTCACTATGCAGCTCAAACTGGTTTTCAGCCTCCCCAGGGCTGGGATTACAGGTGTGCACCACCACACCCAGACTCAGTGGCCAGTTCAGCACACCTGGGAGCAAGGCTGGTGCAGCGTGTGGTGCCTGGGATTGAACCCCGGTCTCTATGCTTGACTAAGCAGGTGCTTAGACTGCTGAGCTATCTCACTGGTCCCTAGCCTAGGACCTTTATTTTTTATTTATTTATTTTTGGCTGGCTGTGCCTGCCTTAAGGGTGGGTCTAGTTAGTCAGGTGGAGGTGGAGTTTGAACCGCAGTATCTATCATGTGCCTGGTGGCATTTGCATGTACAGGCACTTAAACAAATGAGCTAACTGGCAGGCCCCCTAGCCTAAGACCTTTACAAGGAAAAAAAAAAAAAAAAAGTGCATAGCACTACCTGAAATTGTATATCACTGGGCTGGTGGCACACACCTGTAATCTCAGCACTAGGAAGGCTGAGGCAGGAGGATCACTCTGAGTTTGTGGCTAGCCTGGGATACATTGTGAGTGCAAGGTCAGCCTGAATTGCAAATCAAGACGCTGTCTCAAAAGATAAAAATAAACAAAACAAAATAAAATCAGGTATAGTCTTATTCTTGCTAAGATGGGCCTAGCAGAAATTCTGGTTCATTCAGACAGGAGGCATTATGTGATTAAAAAAAAAAAAAAGATAGCATTGTACCTGATCTGTATACATTTACATACAATAAAATTTAGAATACAGCCAAAGTCACCAGGTAATAATATATGCTCTTCTGTCATGCTGTGACATAGCTTATAAGTTTACTGGTATTATATTCAAACTGCAGATACAGAAATCCATTCTGACCTGTTTCAAAGCATAGTTTTAGTTACTAGTGCATATAAAAGTCAAAACCCACAAGTCTATGGGTCATTTCAAGGGAATATAATATAAAAACAGAACTGCATATTTTCACTATATTTAGTTTACATATCATATATTTAGTATTATAAAATTATAAAGATAATTAAGATTTAGAGAATTATATAACCTTGGAGACTGTTTTTTTGTTTTTTTGTTTTTTTTTGCGGAACTGGGGATTGAACTCAGATCCTTGTGCTTGCCAGTCAAGCGCTTATCCTACTGAGCCATCTCCCTAGCGGAGACTGGTTTTGAATCTAGAAAAACTAAGAGAATTTTTTTTTTAAAGTTGTATTTCTTTTTTTAATTTTTTTTTAACATTTAGTGTGTGTGTGTGTGTGTGTGTGTGTGTGTGTGTGTGTGTGGCTAGCTCAGCTCACCAGGGGGCGGGGCTGGCTGGCATGTGGTGCTGGGGGACTGAACCGCAGTCCCTGTGCTTTGCCAAGCTTGTTCCAAGTAGGTGCTTTAGACCACTGAGCCATCTCTCCAGCCCCACTAAGAGAATTTTAAGTCTACCAAACTCTACTTCTTTTTCATTGGGAATAAATCTTTGCATCCTTTATCCCTCTCTTGCAGCACTGAAGACTGAAAATAGGGCCTTCATGCTGAACTGAATCCCCAGCTTTTTAAAATTCTGAGGCTATGTCTTGCTAAGTTGCTCTACTACCCAAACTGGGCTTAAACTTTCTATCTTCCTGCCCCACCTCCTCAAAGTTCTGGAGTTACAGACAGGCAACACCACAACCAGCTTCAACTTGTGTTTTCATTAGACACACAGTGGTCTGGAATAAAGGAGTATCACCTCCCCTTACCACTAAGTGTAGTGATAGCTGAATTCAGATTAATTGAACACAAGCAGAAGTAGTGTTTGCAAAGTTCAAGAAACATCCTTAATGAGGAAGCTCGTTTTCATTTCTTTCTTCCATGGGTAGGCAAGACAAACACCAATGGACAGTCAAGCAGCCATGGTAGACAAAAGGCACAAGTCACAAGTTGAGGATCATAGGACTGTGTGGCTGAAAGAGCCTGGCTCTCTGATGATGATAAAGCCACCACTGAAGATGGCTCAGACTTCATTTACATTAGATAGAAATAAACATTTAAAAATGGTTATTTTTAGTTTTCAGTTACTTCCAGTCAGATCTAATCTACTCTAATATTTTGGAAATTACTGAGACAGGCAAGGGAAGTACTCTACTCAAAAGATACAAACTTGAAATAAGAAATCTGTGGAATAACGAAACATAAGAAATGAAAATTTGAATAAAAAACTCAGGTTTTTCTGTCAGGTTCTAGCTCTGTATCTCTGTTGGTTTATTAACAGGTTCTTCTATCACTTCACACTCAACACATCTAAAATAACAATTAGTCTCACTTCTTGAATGGCTTTATCACCTGCTTTATTTTGTTATTTTTTTTAAGATTTTTTTTTTTAATAATGCAAGCATTTTTATTTTTTGTTTTGTTTTGTTTTTAACATTTATTGTGTGTGTGTGGCCAGCTCAGCCAACCAGGGGGCGCGGCTGGCTGGCATGTGGTGCTGGGGGATCGAACCGCGGGCCCTGTGCTTTGCCAAGCTTGTTCCAAGTAGGTGCTTTAGACCACCGAGCCATCTCTCCAGCCCCTCACCTGCTTTATTTTGTCTTTTTTTTTTTTTCAAAGTTTTATTGACAAACAGATAGCAATGAGACAGTTTCAAATCAAATCGGAAGGACAGTTTCAACAAATAATACACTGCATATATTCTTCTTAGTGGTTAATTGCTGTACAAGATGCAGACTTGTGATCCTATTTACAAACACCATTAGAACAAATCATTCTATTCATTAAGAGAGTTTTGTCTTTTTGAAGTATGGTTTCCCTATGCAGTTCAGGCTTGCCTTGAACTTGATGTAATCCTCCTGCTTCAACTTCTGGAGTGCGCCAACGCACCCTGCCCCCATACTTTATTTCTGCCCAAGGTACTGTCCTTTAACTAAAACCAGACTTACCTCACCTCAAAAAACAACAGCGATCATATCAAATTAAAAACCTCTTGCACAGCAAAGGAAACAACTAATAAAATGTAAGAGACAATCTACAGAATGGAAAGAAAAGTTTTTCCAGTTACATAAAGAACTCAACAAAATTAGACTCCCTAAAACAGACATTTCTCAGAGTAACAAATGTTCAACATCTCAGGTCATTTGAAAAACGTAAACCTAAAACAATGCAGATTTCCTCTTACACCAGAAAAAAAATGGCTATCATCAAGAAATAAAATAAGGGGCCGGGGAGATGGCTCAGTAGGATAAGCGCTTGACTGGCAAACGCAAGGATCTGAGTTCAATCCCCGGTTCCGCCAAAAAA
>NW_004524584.1:15341436-15342256 GCF_000260255.1 Octodon degus | reverse complement strand
CTGTTTGTCAATAAAACTTTGAAAAAAAATAAAATAAAAAAATAACAGGGGCTGGGCCAGGGAGATGGCTCAGTAGAATAAGTGCTTGCCTGCCAAGCGAAAGGGCCTGAGTTCAATCCCCAGTTCTGGAAAAAAAAACCCCAGGGGCTGGAAAGCTAGCTCAGTGGCCTAAAGTGCCTGCTTAGGCAAGCATAGGCAGGTCCAGGGGACCACGGTTTGATCCCCATCATATGCCACACCAGCCCCACCCTCAGGAAAAAGAAAAAAGAAAAAAAAGAGAGAGAAATAAAATAAATTCTGGCAAGGCTGCAGGGAAAAAGTAACCTTTTTACATTGTTGGTGGGAATGTAAATTAGTACAGTACAGCCACCATGGAAAAAGCCGTAGTGGCATATGCCTGTAACAACAGCACTCATGAGGCTGAGACAGGAAGACTGTCCTGAGTTCAAGGCTAGCCCGGACTTCATAGTGAGTTCAAACCTAGTCTGAATTGCACAGCAACCCTATCTCAAAACAAACAAAAAACCAAGACCAATATATAAATAAATAAAAGGGCAAAATAAAAGACA
The DNA here is from genome assembly GCF_000260255.1 of Octodon degus. NCBI lineage: Eukaryota > Metazoa > Chordata > Mammalia > Rodentia > Octodontidae > Octodon > Octodon degus. The sequence goes on along the minus strand of NW_004524584.1, from coordinate 15,341,687 downwards.
ATAGGAAACGGTAAGGTAATCTTCCTAAACAGGAAAGGGATCAAGTGGGAAAGGGAGGGCCGGCCAAATAGCTCAATGGATTAAAGCGCTTTAGGCCCAAGGACCCAAATCCATGGGCCTGCTGCGGGCTCCGGCCCTGCCCTCACCCCCTGTCCCTGGGGGCACGCTGAGACAGCATTGAGACTGGGCATGGTGGCAGCATGCCTATAATTCTAGCACTTGGGAGGCTGTAAACAGGAGAATCACTACGA
>NW_004524584.1:15323382-15341221 GCF_000260255.1 Octodon degus | reverse complement strand
AGAGAGAGAGAGAGAGAGAGAGAGAGAGAGAGAAACAGACAGACAGACAGACAGACAGAGACAGAGAGACAGAGAGGAAGGGAAGAAAAAGAAGGTAACACAAATGAATTAAAATATATTATATACATATACCAACACTTCACAATGAATATAATCACTATATACTGCAAACATCTACTTTTTTTTTTTGTACTTTAGGGAAAGGTCTACGGTGTGTTCAAGATCTTACTACTAGATCAGATTCCGTAGTAATCTGTCTGTTTATAGCCTCCCAAGAGCTGGGATTACAGGCATGCACCACCACACCAGTCTCAACCACTGTCTCAGCACACCCCAGGGGTGAACCCCTGGCCCCTGGGCCTGCTTGCAGATGCTATTATCTGCTAAGCTATTTGGCGGGTCATTCCTGCTTCAGCCTCCCACATGCTGGGACCATAGGCGTGTGCCACCACATCTGGCCTTATTACATCTAATTTATACATCATAGGTATGTATGTGCAGGAAAAATATTGTACATATAGGGTTCAGTATTATCAGTAGTTTCAGAAATCCACCAAAGCCCTTGGGACATAGTGGACCCTTGACTTATAAACTCAATTAGTTACTGAGGACTCAAGTTGTCGATTGACAGCTCAGGCATCTCCACATAGCCTTCCAAGTCTCTCTCCTATACACAATCAGATTTCAATGTCCTCAGAGAGAGTGGCTCAGGATTTCTCAGTTAACACCATACATGAAAGGATGATGTAATGTTCTTTCTAGAACTCTTTAAGGGTGATGGATTTCCATCAGTATGGAACACTGCTGAGGTCATCATGGCAATAATCCAACATGGTGCTGGGCCCTAAAATGGCAATGTGTCCCTCCAAGACTAACTTCCCTATCCTTCTAGTCCCAAAATAAACTCCCCACTTCCTTTTCCCAGCCACACCAACAACTATTCAATCCTCTCCCTACACAAAGTTTCCTTCATCCTGAACTCTATCCCTAGTTCAACCTGATAAAAACTCCCCTGTCCTCCTCCAAAGGGCCTTGCAATGTCCTGCAGTCATCCAATGCAGACAATAAAGGGTTTCTTTTTACCTCAGTGGCTCTCCAGTGCCAAAAACCTTACAAAGGGCTAAATCTGCATCTGACTGACTGGAAGCACAAGCAGCTGGCATTTAGGTCATAATTTAAGACTTTAGTCTTAAATCAAAACTAAAAATTTTGGGGAGCTGGGAGATAGCTCAGTAAATAAGTGCTTGCCTGGCAAGTACCAGGGCCTGAGTTCAATCCCTGGCTCAAAAAAAAAAAAAAAAAAAAAGGAAGAAAGAGCAAAAGAAAACTAAAAATTCTGGTTGTAACCCAAATTATTCCTTTACCAGGCCGGTTGTAACCTGGAGACCACTGTACTCCCTGGTAGGAGGGGATTATTGTCCTTATTTAATTAAAAATATCTAACAAGGGCTGGCAAGATGGCTCAGCTGACTAAGCACCTGCTTTAGGAAGCCCGGGAACCAGGGTTTGCTCCAAGGTCCTGCATGCTGCACCAGCCCCACCTCCAGGGTGCACTGAGCCAACTACCAAGTGCGGGTGGGGTGGTGCACACCTGTGATCCCAGCACTGAGGAGGCTGAAAACAGGAGGATCACTAAGAGTCTGAGCTGTGTAGTGAGACCCTGTACCAAATACATAAAATGAAAAAAAAAAAAAAAAATCTAACATTGTATTTGTGGAATTATTAACCATTCAAAATGTATTACATTTCTTTGCCTCCTTATTTGGCAGTCCTGGGTGTCAAATCCAGGGCCTTACCCACACTGCAGGTCATCACTACCCTTAGGAGACACCCTATGCTCCACCTTGTATACAAATGCATATTCTATTGGTTGATCGCTTCATGTATCGAAAGCTAGCATGTTCTAAGGTCACTGACCAATGAATCTTCTTCATGATTCAAAAGGAGTAACTGAAGCTGGGTGTGGTGGCTCATGCCTATTAAGTGCTTCTTAACATGATTCAAGTACATGTCCCCTTTGGGGATATATACTATATCTAAACCATACCACCTTTTATTTTATTTTTTTATTTAGTGTGTGTGTGTGTGTGTGTGTGTGTGGCCAGCTCAGCCCAGGGGGCGGGGCTGGCTGGCATGTGGTGCTGGGGGATTGAACCGCGGTCCTTGTACTCTGCTAAGCTTGTTCTAAGTAGGTGCTTTAGACCACTGAGCCATCTCACCAGCCCCACCACCTTTTATTTTACAAGCTTGCTATAATCCCTTAAATGCCCTCTGGAGGTCAGCCTAGGCAATTTAGGGATTTAACAAGATTAAAAGGCTGGGGTATAGCTCAATGAGAAGACCCTTGGTTCCACTACTGGGATTGGGGGCCACTATCTAGGTGTGGTGGTGCAGGCCTTTATACTCTACGTTATATGGGAGGTTGAAGAAGAAAGAAGGAAAGTTCCAGGTCAGCCTGGGCAATTTGGTAGAACCCTGTCTCAAAATAACAAAAATGCTTACTATGTGGCTCAGCATTCCTCAGGTTGTGCCAAGTACCATGTGAATATGTGCACGCATGCACACACTACTGTAACTTCTTGCCCACAAATTTAATAACCAAGGTGAAATGAACCAAATAGAAAGCTACAATCTGTCAAAAACTACACAAGAGGGCCGACCAAATAGCTCAGTGGATTAAAGTGCCTGCATAGAGGCTGGGGGTTTGATCCCGCCCCTGGGGCACACTGTGACAGCAATTGAAACTGGGTGTAGTATGCCCATAATCCCAGCCCTTGGGAGGCTGTAAACAGGCGGATCACTACGAGTCTGATCTAGTAGTGAGACCCTGAACACCCTGTAGACCCTTCCCTAAAAAAATAACAACAACAACAAAACATTACACAAGAAAAAACAAGATGATCAGAATAGGAATATATTTATTAAAGAAACAGGATCAATATTAATAATTTTCTCATACATAAAAGTACCAGTGGCTACACTAGTGAATGCTGATTGTTATGGCTTCTGTTTAGATGTCCCTTCAAAAGCCTCATGCAGTCAGGGGTAGGGGGATCTCTAGTGTTATTCCCGTGATTAAGATTATGTGATTACTAAATTAGTCCAATGATTGGTCTGGCATAGTTTTGAGTGTAGATAATGGGAAGGTCCATCCTGAGTGAGTGCAACCTGCTAAGGGTATGTAGCCTGGATTAAATATAAGAGACATAAACAGGGCCGCTAACATCAGTCACTGCTGCCTCTTTGCTACTTCACAGCTTTGTCCACCATTAATGGTTTCTCCCCTGTTGTGTACCCTGCCTTGGAGCCTGCCAACTATTAACTAAAACTTCTACAATAAATGTTTCCTTCTTTAACTTTGGATGCCTAGTATTTTGTCTAAGCAATAAGAAAAATAAGAATTGACTATATTTAAGGAAGAAATTATACTGTTTTACTACAACTGATTTTAGAAGAAGAAAGTACAAGAATATTTCCTGACTCATTCTATGAGGTAAGAATTACCCTAATTTGTTTCCCCTTCGGTATTTTTGAGACAGTGTTTTGCCATGTGGTTTAGGCTGGCCTGGAACTCACTATGCAGTTCAGGATAGCCTCAAACTTTTGGGGGTGGGGGGGCAAGGAGATGGCTCAGTGGACTAAGCACTTGCCTTGCATGCGTGAGGTCCTGAGTTCAATCCCATGTACCACAAACAAAACAAAACAAAAAACTCTTGGGGATCCTTCTGCCTCAAACTCCTGAATGCTGTGATGACAGACATGTGCCACCATACTGGCAACTCTAATTCTACTACTGGACAAACTACTAGACAAACATAAGAAAACTATAAATCAATAATTTCCAAAAACAAAGTGTTAGCAAATTAAGCTTAATAAAATATAAAGAATTATATACCAAAACCAAGTGGAATTTATTCCCTGTCTCACAGGGATGGAGAGTTCCTAAGAGCAGGTTATAATCAAGTGAGGCCTCACTTCTCACTTGGTCCCTTCAGTAGAGTGCTGTTTCCTTTCCTACTTCTCTGCCATACTGTGACACAGCCAAGGCAGCTATCATCAGACATCAATAACGGTTGTGTAGGCTTTCTAACCTCTAGACTTGGGGCTAAATAAATCTGTTCTCTCTCCCCACTCATTTTATTTATTTATTTGTATTTGTAGCACTGGGGACTGAACTCTGTCTTCACACTGAGCTACATACCCAGCCCTTTTCTTTTCCTTTTCTTCTTCTGAGGCAGAGTCTCACAAAGTCATTATATTAAGTGGATCAAGCTGGAATCAAACTTGTGGTCTTCCAGACCTCCTAAACTGCTACAATTACAGGTGTGCACCATGCCTGGTTTAAATTTCTTTCCTTTATGAAGTTTCTTGTCTCAAGTATTTTGATATAGTAATACAAAGCAGACTAAAATAGGTTAATATATCAAGATCCAACTTCCTATATTTCAGCAAACTTTCAATTCAAAACTAAATAGCACTATATTAGCAGCAGAGAAACAAAATACTTGTAGTTACAAATCTAAAAATACGTATCTGGGGCCAGGGAGATGGCTCAGTGGAATAAACGCTTCTCTGGCAAGTGCAAGGGCCTGAGTTCAATCCCCAGTTCCGCAAAATAAATAAATAAATAAATAAATAAGTAAGTAAGTATCTGACCTGTATAAAAAAGCAACAGAACTGATGAAAAAGCCACGTGTGGTGGAGCACACCTGTAACCTGAGTGTTAAAGAGGCTATGTAGGGAGATTATACTAAGTTTAAGGCCAGCCTAAAATTCAAAAAAATTTTTTTCCGTGTGGTACTGGGAATCAAATCCAGGACGTTGTGCATGCAAGGCAAGAACTCTAGCCACATTCCCAACCCTGAGATGTAAATTCTTCCTCATATAATCTACAGATTCAAAACAATCTCCCAATAAAAGTCTGAGAAATTTATCTCATGGACATCAATAAACCAACTCTAAAATCTTTGCAGAGAAGCAAAACATCCACAACAGCTACCCCCTCACTGAATGAGAGAAAGTCAGCAGAGTGACACTGTTGGGAGTGATGGCACATCCTGTAATCCTTGTTGAGGGTGGGAAGTAGAGGGAGAGGAGCTAGGAGCACCCCAACTTTGAGGTTTCTCAGGTAACAGCAAGTTCCTGCCTCAAAATAAAACAATAAAGAGCTGAGGATGCAGCTCAGCACCACTCTTAGCCCTCACCCCCAGATCAACACTACCCAACTTCAAAACTACAGTAAACAAGATAGCATGGTATTGGCAAAAGAATAGATAAATACAGCAAAATGCAAAAAAAGGAGCCCACAAAAATATTAACACAAAGATAGTCAACTGGTCTTAGACAACAAAACAAAGGCAATGAAAGACAGTCTTTTTGACAAACAACTACTGGATATTCACAAGCAAAAACTTCGTATTATATCAAAATTAACTCAAAATGAATCACAGACCGACATGTACATGCAGAATTATAAAACTCTTGGAAACATGTAAGAGAAAAATCAAAGCAAGGTCTAGCAGCACATATTACATGCCTGTAATCCCAGCAACTGGGAGGGTGAACCAGGAGGATTATGAGTTTGAAGCCAGTCTCATAGCAAGATACTATCTCAAAAACAAAATGAATCACAGAAAATTGAAATAACATAGGGTTAGGGCCGGCTAGATAGTTCAGTGGATTAAAGCACCTGCTTAGACAGATGCAGGGGCTGGAGTTTGATCCCAGGCCTGCTGTGCTGGCCCTGCCCCCAGGGCGTGCTGAAATGGAAATTGAGACTGACCATGGTGGCACCTGCCTGTAGTCCCAGCATTGGGGAGGCTAAAAACAGGAGGATCACTATAAGTCTGAGCTGTGTAGTGAGGCCCTGTACCAAATTAAAAAAGACATTATCAAAAGAATAACAAGACAAGCCACCAGCTGGAAGAAAAATTTGCAGAACACATAGCTAACATACGACTGGTATCCAAAATATAAAGTTATGGGGCCAGTGAGATAGCTCAGCAAACTAAAGCACCTGCTTAGGCAAGCGCAGGGACCATGGTTCAATCCCTGGCAGCACATACCATGCCAGTCCTGCCCTTAGGGCGGGCTGAGCTGGCCACAAAAAGTATATATATATATATATATATATGTATATAAAAGTCATATCCAAGATGGGAAAAAGCAAATTACTATTATGGGTAAAGCAAAGCTGGGTGTAGTGATATATGCTTCTAATCCAGCTATTTGGTAGGTGAAAGACAGAAAACTGTTGAGTAGTTTGTGGCCAGTGGACAACACAGCAAAACCTTGCCTCAAAATCAAAACAAAATTGAGGGAAAAGGGCAAGAAAAAGAAAACAACTTTCTTTTTAAATGGGTAAAATAGTAGAGGTACAGCTTAGTGGCAAAGCAAAGCCCTGGGTTCAATCCCCAACACTGAAAAAGCCCAGAACTGTAAATACACATACCTCAACCCACATCTAGAGACTGATCCTTTGAATCAATCCTACAGATAAAAACTCACAATGGATTATAATCTAAACTATGTTTCTACTCACAAAAGATTGGAGACTATCTAAATGTCCATTATTTCAGCACTGGTTAAGGAAAGAAAGGTAGCTAGGAGAGGTGGTGCATACCTATAATCCCAGGATTTGTAAGAGGCAGGAGGATCTCCACATGTTCAAGATGAGCCTGGGCTACACAGTGAGTTCAAGGGCAGTCTGATCAGGATAGGTATACCCATCTCCAAAAAATGGAAAATAAAAGGGTAGCCAGTATGGTGATGTACACCTGTTATCTAAGCATCCTGGGAAGCAAAGACAGGAGGATTATAAATTCCAGCCCATCCTGGGTAACTCAGTGCCCTGACTCAAAAATAAAACAGGGCTAGGGCTGTAGCTCAGCACAATGCCCTTGGATTGAATCCTCAATATCCTCTCCCCAAAGCTCATTATAGAGGCCAAGTACCAAGTACTACAGATTCAGTACCAAGTACTACACCCTGCTAATAAATAAATAAATAAATAAATAAACAGGAAAGGAAAGGAAAAGAGGAAGGCACACAGACAGGCAGATAGGTCATAGTGTAGAGTACTATATCAGTATAAAAAGAACACAGACCTCCTGAAAAATTAAACATAGAATTACCACATGTTCATAGCAATACTACTCACAACAGCCAGAAGATTATAGAAGCAACCTAACTGTCCATCAATGGATGAATAAAATGTGATCTATCCAAACAATGGAATATTAGCAAGGCTTAAAAGGGAGATTCTGCCACATGCTTCAATGTAGATAACACTGAAGACATCATGTTAAATACAATAGTCCAATCACAGAAGGACAAATATTGTATGATTCCATTTATATGAGGAACCTGAAACAGTCATTTATAAGAGATGGAGCATGAAATGGTGATTCCCAGGGCTGGGGAGATAGCTTAATGGTCTAAGCCTCTGTCTGGCAAGTATGAAGACCTGGGTTCAATCCCTGGTACTTCATGCCGTGCGGGCTCCAAGCCAGACCAGCCACCAAAACTGTAATCTCAGCACGGAGAAGGCTAAAAATAGGAGGATCACTACTGAGTCTGAACTGTGAAATGAGACCCTATACCAAATAAACACACAAACAGTGACTTCCAGAATATGAGTTAATAGGGCAAAAAAGTACAAAATTTCATTTGAAGATTATCTTTTTTTTTTTTATTTTTTTTCCTTCAGTATTGGGGATTGAACTCAGGACCCTGCGCTTGCAAGGCAGGCACTTATTCTACTGAGCTATCATCCCGGCCTTTCATTTGAAGATTAAAAAAAATCTATAGATGGCAATAGTACTGCCTATCAGTGTTAATGTACTTAATGCCACTGATTATACACTTTATTTTTTTATTTATTTTTAAATATTTATTTATTTATTTTGTGAGTGTGTGGCCAGCTCAGCCCACCAGGGGGCGGGGCTGGCTGGCATGTGGTGCTGGGGGATTGAACCGCAGTCCCTGTGTTTTGCTTAGCTTAGCTTGTTCTAAGTAGGTGCTTTAGACCACTGAGCCATCTCACCAGCCCTGATTATACACTTTAAAATGGTGAAAATGGGGCCTGGGCATATAACTCAGTGGTACAGTGCTTGTCCAGCATGCATCAAAGTCTGGGGTTCAATACCTAGCACCCAGCCCCCCTCAAAAGGCTAAAATGGTAAGTTTTGTATTACATGCATCTTACCAGTATATAAAAATATTAAAGGCAAAAAAGTATAACATTTTTAGAAAAATATGAAAAGAAAAAAACAAGTAGAAGGCATGCATACTCCACCAAATAATATATAGAGATACCAAGTAAACATATCAAAACTACCCAATATTACACCATTAAGGAATTACTAAGTAAAACAATAAGGCACCCCTACAATCTAATGATGCCCAAATACTGCCGAGGATGTAGAATAACAGAACTATAATTCATTGCTGATAGAAATGCAAAGTGTTTTTGTCCCTTTAGAAAGCAGTTCAGGGCTGGAAAGATGGCTCAGTGGTCTAAGGCACCTACTTGGAACAAGCTTGGCAAAGCATAGGGACCGCGGTTCGATCCTCCAGCACCACATGCCAGCCAGCCGCACCCCCTGGTGGGCTGAGCTGGCCACACACACACACTCTAAATAAATGTTAAAAAAAAAAAAAAGAAAAGAAAAAAAAAAAAGAAAGCAGTTCAGCAGTTTCTTATAAAACTAAAAATTTTTACCAAGACCCATCAATTGAACTTACTGGTACTGAGTCAAGCCAGCTGAAAACGTATATTCACAAAATGACTCACACATGGATACTTATAGCAGTTTTATTCATAATTGCTATAATTGGAAACAACCAATGTATCAATGTTCTTCAGTAGGTAGTGTAATGGGTTAACAGAATTTTGTGCTTTAACTGTGGGAAATTATTAGGAGAAACCTTATGCTTTCCATTATCTACTCTAAGAAACGTGTTCTTAGGGGGCCGGGGAGATGGCTCAGTAGAATAAGCACTTGCCTGGCAAACATAAGGGCCTGAGTTCAATCCCTGGTTCCTCAAAAAAAAAAAAAAAAAAAGAAATGTGTTCTTGCTCTCTGCTCAAGGCTGATTAGCAGTAAATAACTATTTCTTGTTAAGGCAGCAAGCTAAAACAAACTCCCTCCCTAATCATCTCCTAAAAGCACAGCCAGTTTAAGATATATCTTATAAAAATATGCACTTATTGCTAAACTGTAGAAGACCTCTTAGTTACAGTTTGTAGCTGTGTCAAATAAATGCAGTTTTCTGTTGTTCTGTGCTAGACAACAAATTCCCTTACCAAACAAGATGTGATTTTTGTTATAAATACCCCTGCTACCTGCTAAGTCTTCTCCTGCATGAGAAATGGCTGACAGACCTGAGCTCAGTAAATAAAAGGCTCTATTCAAATTTTAATTTGATCTTTGATCTGATTCCTATGCTGAGTGACCCATAACAGTAGGCCAGCAAGTAAATGGTGATGTACCATATTCATACAATGGAATATTATAGAGGGGATAAAGAGGGAACTATCAAGCCACCAGTAAGATGTGGAGGAACCTTAAATCTGTAGTGAAAAAGTCAATCTGAAAGGCTATATATACACTATCCAATTCTAACAGTATGAAATTCTACAAAAGCCAAAACTATGGAGACAATAAAACAGTGAACCCTCATGTAAACTTAGGGACTTTGGATGGGAATGATGCTATCAACATTGTTTTTTTTTTTTTTTTTTTTTTTTTTGCGGAACCGGGGATTGAACTCAGGTCCTTGCACTTGCCAGGCAAGCGCTTATCCTACTGAGCTATTTCTCCGGCCCTATCAACATTGTTTTATCAACTATAACAAAAATGCCACACTGGTACAGGATGTTAATGATGTATTTGTGGGGTGGGGAAGGGATAAGTACATGGGGACTAAGTACTTTCTGTTCAATTTTGCTATGAACCTTAAACTTTTTCTAAAAACACTATTTAAAAGGAAGAAAAATGTCTATTAAGGTTGTTTTTTTGCGGAACCGGAGATTAAATTTAGGCCCTTGTGTTTGCCAGGCAAGCGCTTATTCTATTGAGCCATCTCTCTGATCCTTTTTTATTTTTTTTTGCGGAACCAGGGATTGAACTCAAGTCCTTGTGCTTGCCAGGGAAGCGCTTATTCCACTGAGCCATCTCCCGGCCCCTTTTTAAAAAAATGTATTTAGTAAAGGGTCTACAGGGTTTCACTACACAGATCAGACTTGTAGTGATCCTCCTGTTTTCAGCCTTGCAAGTGCTGGGATTACAGGCATATGCCACCATGACCAGTCTCAATCACCATCTCAGTGTACCCTGAGGGGCTGGCACAGCAGCTGGGGGATTGAACCTCCAGCCCCTGCACTATTAAGTTTTAAAAATAAGTAACAGTTCAAAATTGTTGGAGATACTAATTCTTTTAAAACCTGTATGCTTCACTTTTCCTACAATACAATGAATAACATAACCACATTGGAGAATGTGTGAAGTGGTAAAGAACTAACTAATTCTGGAAAAAAGGACTCTGACAATATATGTGCCAGTTTAAGACAATATCCAAATACTGCACTCTGGTTTTTAATAGGAATGTGAGTCAACGATCCTGAAACTACATGTTTATTAAGATAAAGTAAGAAAGTGAACATACTGTAGATAATGAGAGCTGGGATTTATGAGAACTAGAATAAGCCCTGTGATGCTGGAATGAAATAAAATTTTCAACACAAAATCATGTTTTTTAATTTTCCAATTTAAAAAATCTGAGTTCTTGGAGGAAGATGGCAAATTCTAGAAGCAGGGCAAGGCAAGCATATGATGAGCCTGGAACATCCTGTAGGGTCAGTAGAGATTTGCTGGGCATGGGGGCAAACACCTATAATCCTAGCACTTGAGGCTGAGGCAGGAAGATTGCTATGAGTTTGACAAAGGCCAGCCTGGGCTACAGAGTTCAAAGCCATCCTGAGCTGCATGGCAAAACTCTCTCAAAAAGAGCCCACCTCCAAAAAAAAGTTTTTAAGCAAAAAGGGCATGCAGAGAAATAGGATACTTCTACAATCTCAATGTATTTTTCTTTTTATTCATTTGCTGATATCACTTTTTTTCCCCCAAGATATTCATTAACTACAAAGGGGAAAATGCTGACTTTACAGTAGAGAAACCTGAACAACTTTATTCAAGAGAGAAAATTTTAACTTCAATTAATAATTAAACAAAAACTATGAGCCACCTTATAAAGTGCTGGGAAAGATATATTTTTCTTACCTAAAATGCATTAAAAAAAAAAAAAAAAGAAAAAAGAAAAGAAAACGTCAAGCAAACTCAATGTGAAAGGCACAGTTATTTTGTATTCTAAAACGTCAAGGTTGTGCTGGGGCTGTAGGGCAAGTTTTGAAAGGTAAATAGGAGCTAGCCAAGCAGAAACTGAGGAGACAGTCCACTCCATCAAAAAATGACAGCCTCAGGCTTGGGTATATAGCTCAGAAGTACAGTTCTTGCCCAGCATGCTAGGGCCTTGGGCTTGAATCCTAGTAACATAAAACAAACAAGTGTTAAGGCCATGAAAAAAAGAATGACTGAAGAACTGTGTGAAAGACAAGTTTCAGCTATAGAGAAAGAATAAATCTGGCAATCTATAACATGGTGACTACAGTAAATAGTAACAGCATTATATTTCAAATTTCTAAGAGTAGATCTTTAAAAAGAAATGATAAATATATGAGGTGAATATATGTGAGGGGGTGATTAATTAGCTGGATTTAATACCTTAAAAATGTACACAAATGTTATCATGACTTTACATTGTACTTAGCCCATAAATACAGAGTACACAAAAAAATATATACACACTTCAGCAGTTTGCCATATGTCTTCTGTTACTTTTCTCATTGGTAAGACAAAATAGCCAACATCCAAGTTGGGTGTTAAAGGAGGAAAGGTTTATTTGGCTTACAGTTTGTAGAGGTTTCAGTCCATGATTGTCTGGCTGCAAGGCAGGGCGGGCAAGTCATCACAGAGGAGGAACAGTTCATGGCGCCCTCAGGATAGTAAAAGCAACAAGCGAAGGAGGGGCAAGTTTCTGTCCTTTATAGTGTATGCAGGCTCCCTACCCTAGAGTGAATATAGCACTTACACCCTTAATCCTAGCCATAACTATGCCAAACCAATCAGTGGACTGATTTACTAATCACATACCCTTCATCCCAGCACCACTGAACATAAGCGACATTCAGCCGCCTCTGAAAACCCCACCCATGACCGCATGAGCTTTTGGGGGTGGAGGGGGAGATCTAGACACATACTAGTAACACCATACTAATAAATGTCTGGAAGTTGATAGCCACCACTTTGAGTACTTCCTATAATTGTAGAGGTCAAAGGTAATTTTTGTTAATCTTACAATGGCACAACAAATTATTAAAATATTTATACTTTTTCTTGATGTATATATTTTTTAGCAGATTCTGTATATACTACTGTGAATGAAAAACAAATTAAAAAGATTATAAAATCTCACCCCCACAGAATTTAAGAAGTCTGTATTTAATTCGTTTATCAACATACATCACTTAACCCAGGGCTTCACAGAAGTTTGCTCAGCATTTATGGTGTCAACAAAAGTTAAAATGAGTTGTTCTCTAATATTTCTTTTCTTTTCTTTTTTTTTTTTTTTTTTTCGGAACGGGGGATTGAACTCAGGCTCTTGCCCTTGCCAGGGAGGTGTTTATTCTACTGAGCTATCTCCCCAGCCCCCAAATTATTTATCATTTCAGACACCCAGTGTCTGGGTCATCTCCACCTGCACTGAGAGGGAGCAAAGCTCTCTTGAGCTTTGGACTGTCTCCTTTTTTTTGTGGAATCGGGGATTGAACCCAGGCCCTTGAACTTTCCAGGGAGGCACTTATTCATCTCCCTAGCTCTATTCTCTGATATTTCCAATGTGATTCCAAATAGTCCAAGAGCCGGCCAGATGGCTCAGTGGATTAAAGCTCCTGCTTAGGCAGGTGCTTATTTTGAGCTTTCTCCCTGGCCCAAAGCTCCTGCTTAGACAGAAACAAGGACTGGGGTTCGACCATCTAGCCATCGCCCATCCCGCCCAGCTCAGGCCGTGCCAGCTCTGCTCTTGGGGTGCGCTGAGACTGCAAGTGAGACTCGGTGTGGCGGTGCATGCCTGTAATCCCAGCACTTGGGAAGCTGAAAACAGGAGAATCACTGAGTCCAATCTGTGTAGTGAGATCCTGTAGACCCTGAACTAAATACACTAAAAAAACCCAAAACAAAAAACAAAAAACTCCAAAGTCCAATTACTATCATAGTATTTATACATAGTAGGCCCCATTTACAGCATTATACATCTGTAAAGGACCACCTGGGTGACTCTCCTTGAAAGAGGAGCAATTGTCTCCATTTTGGCTGAGGCTGACCCTATTTCCATGCATTCATATGTACAGAGCTGGCTAGAACTTTCTTCCTTATCCTTTTGATAGGCTCTAAGCAATGCATATTGGTCTAATAGAGAGGCTGGTTGTAATCTTCTAAGATGGCAGGCATGTTTCCCCGAAACCCCCAACTGCTGCTCCCTTGTTTGAGCCAGGACAAGATGAAGGAACAATGCTCCACACTTTGGCTGGGATCAAGCCTGGAGATAAGAGGCTATGACTTCCTGGGGCATGAAAGATTATACATCAGAGCTGAAGCACTGACCCTAAAACATTAGATACAACCTAAATCATGTTATGCAGATTATTCTTTCTGCACATACCTTCCCTGCATATTGCAGAGGTGAACACAGGCCTCCTACCCAACCCAATTCATGGCACTCATCTACTCTGTTCTCTGTCACTCATCCTCAATGTACTCCTTCCTTCATGAATGCTTAAGACTTTGGTTCGGCCTCAGGTCAAGGCTTTTTGTTTCAAACAGTCATCATGTCTTAGAATTCCTTGGTTCTCCAAAACTACAAATATACCTTAGTGTTATTCTCGACTGGGCTGCACTGGAAGTGGTAGGCTGGAGCTGACTCATTAAAATAACAATAATTTTCCATGGGATTATAAATATAAAGTTCTTGGACCGAGACAAGGACTAGGAAGGGCTCTCCACATGCATCTACATCCCTGAGTTCAGTTTCCATAATTAGTCTAGCATTTGGGCCCTGTAAAATGGTTCTGTGAAAACTTTCTAAATGAAAAGATGATCTATTTTTTTTTTTTTGGCAGAACCAGGGATTGAACTCAGGCTCTTGTGCTTACCAGGCAAGCGCTTATTCTACTGAACTGTCTCCCCGGCCTTTTTTTTTTTTTTAATGTATATAGGACAGGGTCTCCAGGGTCTCACCACACAGATGAGACCTGTAGTGACCCTCCTGTTTTCAGCCTCCCAAGCACTGGGATTACAGGTTCTTGCCACCACACCCAGTCTCAATTGCCTCTAAGCTCGCCTTGGGGGCTTGGCCGGCACAGCACTGGCACACCGGGGATTTAACCCCTGGCCAGTGCTCTGCCTAAGTAAGTGCTTTAGTCTGCTGAGCTACCTGGCTGGCCCTGAAAAGATGAGCTAAAAGATTCAAGTGGTATGTACAGTATAAGAAAGGCTGTAAAATTCAGCACTGACTTCTAAAATTTTCCCTGGAAAACTATCTGAAACGTGAACAAACTTGTTTGGCAATTCTAGTACCTACTCCCAAATGTATATAATCTTCTGAACATTCTCCTAATCTGCTGGGTGACATGGACTATCTTAATGATATTCACTGATTCTAAAAATGTTTATCATCTTAGGTTATTTAAATATTTGATTTGGTCCAAAGACTAAGTAGGTTTGATTCTACAACTTGTATCCTGGGCTCTACAGATTTTATTTTTTAAAAAATGTATTTAGTACAGGGTCTACAGGGTCTCACTACACAGACCTGACTCACAATGATCCTCCTGTTTGCAGCCTCCCAGATGGGATTACACGCGCGCGCCACCATGCTGTCTCAACAGCCATCTCAGCGTGCCCTGGGGGTGGGGTCAGCACAGTACAAGGGGTGATTGAACCCCCAGCCCCTGCATCTGCCTAAGGAGGTGCTTAAATCTGCTGCGTTATCTGGCTGGCCTTCTACACAAGATTTTTAAAAGGGGGGTGATATTGTAGCTCAGTGACAAATGCGAGACTCTTGAGTTCAATCTCTAATATGAAAAGGAAAGGTAGGAGGGAGAGAGAGACTTGGCTTCCTTTACAATACTTTCACAAACACCCAAGCCATTCTTGGTATTTTTTGTTTGTTTGTTTGTTTTGTCTTTTTAAGACAGGGTCTTGCCTAGAGTTTAGGCTAGTCTTGGACTTATTTTGTAGCCCTCGCCAGTCTCAAACTCAAAACAATCCTCCTGCCTCAGTCTTCCAATAATGAGAATAAGGTGTGTGCCACCACACCAGGTTATCCTTGGTATTTTCAATAAACTAAGTCCTCTTAATTTTGTTAACACAAGGGGCTGGGGGAAACAGCTTAGTAGAATAAGCGCTTGCCTGGCAAGCTCAAGGGACTCAGTTCAATCCTCAGTTCTGCCCCACCCCACAAAAAAAAAATAATTTGTTAACACACAGAAAAATACTACTTCATAAAACTTCACAAACTCTACAACTTTCTTTTTTCTTTTCTTTTCTTTTTCTTTTTTTTTTTTTTCCAGAACCGGGGATTGAACTCAGGCCCTTGCACTTGCCCGGGAAGCACTTATTCCACTGAGCCATCTCCCCGGCAAACTCTACAACTTTCATCTCCACACACAAAAAAGCTGGTATCTGGAGGAATTTTCAGGTCAGTGATAACAAAATGCTTTACTCTGCAATTTATTTTTTCATTTTGTGTTTACATGTTTGTAATATATGCAGTTTACAATCATCTTAGAGAATGATTGCATGCATATATTACAATTTTGTTTTTGTTAATTCCCTTCTCCTGCCCCCTATTCCTCAGGTTCATCATCTTTTTCATACTTGTTAATACTATGTATTTTAGCTTATAAGTTATGGCTTATAGTTTACACTGATTTGGGTTATAGGTTACTGTACTTGGCATATCTTTATTCCTCCCATTTCCCCTTCCCCTCTGCTTACCCCTCTCTTTGTTCCCTTGAACCTTTTCCTTATTGGACAAGATCTGTCCCCTTGTCCCTTTTTATCTATCTTTTATTATTTTGTTTATACTTTGCCTCAATCATGTGAGGTACACCATGTGGTATTCAAGCTTGTGTGTCTGATTTATTTCATTCAACATTGTTTTCCAGATGCATCCATTTTCCTACAAATGCATCAAATTTGTCATTGATAGCTGAATAGTATTCCATTATTTGGATAACACATCTTGTTTATCCAGTCATCTGTTGATGAGCGTACAGGCTGCTTCTAGGATTTAGCTATTATAAATTGTATTGCTATCAACACTGGTATGCGTATATCACTGCAGTGTGATGACTTAAGCTCTTTGGGGAAGACATCTAGCAGGGAGATAATGAGGTTATATTGAACATCTAGTTTTAACTCTTTGAGAAATCTCCATACTGATTTCCATAATGGTTGTATTAGCTTACATTTCCATCAACAGTGGAGGGATCCTTTTTTGCCATAGCCACATTACCATTTGCTATTGTCTGATTTCCTAATGATTGCCATTCTTTCCAGAGTAAGACAGAATGTTACTATTGTTTTAATTTGCATTTCTCTAATGGATAGAGATACTGAACATTTTTTCATATATTTGGTGGCTATCTGTATTTCTTCTGCTGTAAAGTGAATGTTTGTTTCTCTTGCCATTTCTTGACTGGGTAATTTTTTGAATTCTTTGTACAATCTAAATATTCCCCTCTCTGAGGAGTAGCTGGCACACACACACACACACACACACACACACACACACACACCTGTGTCAAAACCAACAACAAAACAAAACAAAAAAAAAGAAACAAAAAATCCTATGGGAAGCCATCCTTTCTAACCGCAGTTCTCATCTTTATACATCAATACTTCACTACCTCAACATTACCGACATTCCCACCCCTCCCGTGGGGGGGATCTTTTTGAGTCAGGTTCTCACTATACAGCTTAGGCTGGCCTTGAGCTAACTGTGTAGCCTAGCCTGGTCTTGAACACACAATGATTCTCCTGCCTCAGCCTCCTAAGTGCTAGGATTACAGGTGGGTGCCACCATACTTGGCTACTACTAACATTTTGGATCAGAGAATTCTTATTTGTACAGGGACATCTTTCGCTTTATAGGATGCTCAGACATCCTTAGCTATATTAAGAGAATCCTTTCCCAGTTGTGTCAACCAAAAATATGTTCATTAAATGACTATTTGAATGTACTGTCACTCTTCAAATAAGCTTCCCTCACCACTTTGATCTACTCTCTCAATATTTTACTACTATTTTTGTCAATTTGTTTCATTTTTCTCCATTAAGATAAAGTTTTATAGTCTGCCTTTTTCCCTGAGACATCCCAAACATTCAGACAAGGGCCTGTCATAGCAGGCACTTGTAAATGAATAATCTCATTTAACCTATATTAGAAATAAAGGGGACCCAGTCCTAGCCCAGGAATTTCTGCCGAGTTCCGGGAACGCCCAGATGCAGTCCTAGCCCTGGTCCACAGCGGGAAGGAGCTGAGCACAGCAGCCAGACCCAAGCCAGACGCAGCTGGATAAGTCCAAACTCTGTAGAGCTCCACCTTAACTTCAGTACATGTAAAGGTTATAACTACAGCAAAGATCTACAACAAAGGGCAGAGGACAGTGCTACACAAAATGACGAGAAGGAACAAAATGCAACCTCAGAACCCAAGC
>NW_004524584.1:15318137-15319737 GCF_000260255.1 Octodon degus | reverse complement strand
TCTTGTACAGCAATTAACCACTGAGAAGAATATATGCAGTGTATTATTTTTTTAAATTGTACTTCCGATTAGATTTGAAACTGTCTCATTGCTATCTGTTTATCAATAAAACTTTGAAAAAAAAAAGAAACAACAACCAAAAAAAAAGAAATAAAGGGAACTGAGGTAGAGGGAGGTTAAGAAACTTGTTGGAGGTACACCAGCTAGGAAGTTGTATCTGACTCCAGAACCTGCATTTGTACGTGTTTGTGTATGTATCTGATGTGTGTTGCTGAGGTTTGAACCCAGGGCCTCACATATACTAGGCAATTATTCTACCACTATGCCACATCCTCAATCTTGCATTCCTCATTTTTATGCTGTATTATATAAGTATGAAAAATTTCCCTGGAGAGTTTATGCTCAAAACTGTTTTCATCCAAATGATCTACATACATTCTAAGGTATGCTAAAGGTATTTACTAAAAAATGATGATCTGATCATGAAGTTTACATAGTTTATAGCAACAGAAGATTCTATCATATGGCAGTCTCAGCAGTTTGTCCTATGACTAAAGAAGAATAAAAATCTAGGAAATAGGGCTCATATATAAAGATATGGGCTGTATGATAACACATGCCTATAATTTCAGTATTTGGGAGGCTGAAGGAGGACATCCACAAGTTCAAGGCCACACTGGGCTACATAGCAAGATTCTATCTCAAAAAGGAAGGAACAGTATGGAAGGTATCTTTTTTTTTTTTTAATTATTATTTTTTTAAAATTATTTATTTATTTTTATTTTTATTACATTTATTTATTGTGTGTGTGTGGCCAGCTCAGCCCACCAGGGGGCGGGGCTGACTGGCATGGGGTGCTGGGGGATCGAACCGCGGTCCCTGTGCTTTGCCAAGCTTGTTTCAAGTAGGTGCTTTAGACCACTGAGCCATCTCTCCAGCCCTGGAAGGTATCTTATTAAGGAAAAATTTCAGTGAATATTGAAAATGAGAGCAGACAAAAAATTAAGAGTTTATAAGCAACCTCCTCTCAATGCTATCAACGAGCATTTTTCCAGATGTGGCTACAATAGAAAATGTACCTAAGGATAAGTTTTTTAAAAAGACTGTCCCATTTCTATTTGATACTACTGTTTAGGGGGTTACATACTATTTCAGACAGAAATTTTATAGAGACAGAGGGAAGAGGCAGATATGAGACAATACTGACATTTTAAAGTCAAAGATTACTGGCAAGCTTCCGCCACAGCAACCATTGAAGAAGAGTAGCTATGGCCTTCTGCTATCCTATGGCCGTGAGCCTCAACAAGGGCCACAAGGTGACTAAGAATGTGAGCAAACTGAGGCACAGCCGCCATCACGGACGTCTCACCAAAAACATCAAGTTTGTGTGGGACATGATCCGGGAGGTGTGTGGCTTTGCCCCCTACGAGTGGCCCACCATGGAGCTGCTCAAGGTCTCCAAGGACAAGCACACTCTCAAGTTCATCAAGAAAAGGGTGGGGGGGGGCCAGGGAGATGGCTCAGTGGAATAAGCACTTCCCTGGCAAGCGCAAGGGCCTGAGTTCAATCCCTGGTTCCGCAAAAAAAAAAAAAAAAAGAA
>NW_004524584.1:15313780-15316555 GCF_000260255.1 Octodon degus | reverse complement strand
AAAATTAAAAAAAAAAAAAACAACAATCAATCAGGCCAAAAATTTAGCTCAGTGGCACAATACCTGCCTGGTAAGCATGAGGTCCTGACTTTGATTCCCAGTACCTAACCTCCCCAAAAATGATATAACCATAAACATACAAATTGGAACCTTTGCCAGATGTGGTAGCGCATTCCTATAATCCTAGCACCTGAGAGGCTGAGGCAGAAGGATTACTGTGAGTTTAAGGCCAGCCTGGGATACAAAATGGGTTCAAGGCCAGCCTGAACTACATAGTGAAATCCTGTCTCAAAGAAACTACCTAACTTAACTAACTAAAGGAACCTTCACACTTCTCTCCAAAATTAACAAGTATACCAATCAATCTGATACTCAATTAACATTTGCAAAATGTTAGATTCAATGATGGACACTGAATAGTCAGTAAGAATCCTATTAAATTAAGAGGATATGGTCCTAATCCAGCCATTCCTTAAGGATCTGATAGTGCTTATTATACTAACATGGAGCAAGTATTCTCTTTAAAATGTTTTCCCTAATTAATGTTTGCTCCAACACATTTAGCACACAGCTCAGTAACATAAGGGGAAAACAGCCAAAGATAAGAACAGTAAGTGTAATAAGCCATGCTGAGCAGAACAAAGCTTACAAAAAAGGACTAGCCTACAGAAAAGGAAGAAACCTCATGCAGTAACTATCGTCTCTGGCAGAGCCTTCTTTTAAGATTCCAGGCTCACTGAATTCCAACTGTTAAGTATGGGCAGTGGGCACTTAAAAATTAAATTATATCCCTAAGCTTTGTATTTCCACTTTACATATAGAAAACAGACACCACAAAACACTACTTTCCTAAAGGAAATATTACAACAAGAAAGCCTAGAAATTCCCCCAAAAACTACCAGGCAGGGTTCAACTACAGGCAGAGATGCAGACAGGCAGGGGAACACACACCTGTACTCCCAGTGCTCAGACTGAGGAAGTGAATTATGAGTTTGAGCAGCCTGGACTACAAAGTGAGATGTTTCTAAACAACAACAACAAAGATAGATTACAAGTCTGTGTGGCAAGCTGAGTAACTCCAGATGGTTCACACATAAGGTAAGTGCAGATTCAGATTTACTAGCTTTGATTTAACTCAGCCACAGACTTGAGCACCAAATCCCAACTGGCAAAAACAGCAATGAATGCAATAGACACAAGCAATCAACTCCTCTTTTCTCCCAATGGCCCTCTTTCAGAAGCAGCACATGAAAGCAGGTCCTTAGTACCACAGGCGCTATCATCAGTGGTATACCCCCTAGGTGCACTCTGACCCAGGATTTCTGTTCCAAGCAAACCTTTGGGGTTCCATGCAACCAAGGACTGTTCTTTGGATCTGGATCCCTTTATCTATTACACTCCAGAACGTTCACATTTTTCCACTTACACTCTTTGAAATCTAGTCCAAGTACAACTGTGCTCTAGTTTTTAAAATATACTCTGTGTCCATTAAATCATATATTTTCTTAGGCTTTCTTAAAAGTTCTGCTCACAAAACTGCTTTTGACAGGAAATGTGGTATGCTCCAACGATAGAGTTCATGTACCTTTCCAAAGTGAAATCATTTAAAACCCTCCCTCCCCATACATTAAAAAAATATCCTTTCAGATCATTTGACCGAAGTATAAAGCAACCTGGTTGGCCTCCATGCATCCGATGGCATCTTCCAAGAGTGAAAACTCCACGCAGACATAGCCATAGTCGTAACCTGGGGACAGCATTTAAATACAGACGGGAGTGGTGTTAGTTCCTTGCAAACACAAAAGGCACGCTTCAATCCCGTTTCTGAACCCCTTAAACACAAGCCCTCCCAACAAACCCCTCCCTTCCCTACCCTAAGCAGAGTTGCTACCCAACAGACAAAGGTACTGAAGGAAAGTCTGGATGTTTCTGAACTTTGAGATTCATTCCAAAACGGCTTTTTCTATTAATCAGGAAGATCTTTGCCCTCTGTAGCAATGCTGATCTGGCAAGGGTGTCCCAGAACTGGGAATTCCCACAGAAGTTCATGTGGGAACCCAAAATATTTTAACCACAGGCTGATCTCCTAGAAAAACAAAGTCAACAGCAGCAAGAAAGTATCCAGGAAAAAATGTATCCAGAGAGAAGGAAGAGAAGCAATTATCCAAGTACTACACTAAAGGTCACACTTCAAGCAGAAACCACCTTCAAAGAGAAGTGCTGACAGATGGAAGCAACTATTGTTTGGATACCACTGAGGCTTCTGGTTATGATAGAGGACAGAACACACTCTATCTCATCCTACGCCCTGCTATCCCTGTTTCAGATAAGCTACATAATAAACCTGCTGAAATAGTTATGAAAGGAAGAAAGTATAAAAACATAGATATAATTATCCAAATTCAAAATTGTGTTTATGCACAAAGACTATAGGAGATGAACCTGGCTGGGGAGGGAAAGAGCAGTTGTTAGCAATCATGTATGTCCAAGAATTTTATGTACCATTAGAATTTTAAAATACCCTTCACCTTACTCCTGGGCAGCTGTCACCTGCAGCACAGGTCTAAAGTGCTCATGACTTATGAGACTGGGAAGTCATGGGATTTACAAGCTAACACTAACCCATCACTCTATAACTTCCTTGATGCTGCCACTATATGACTATAAATGTACACTTAGTGTTGCAATGTTCCACAAGCAGCTTTTATGCTTCCTCTACTGTCTCACTGGACAAAGGAGTTCTTCACTAGCAGTGACAATATACAAATGGAATAT
>NW_004524584.1:15311850-15312670 GCF_000260255.1 Octodon degus | reverse complement strand
AAAATTGGGGCCAGGGAGATGGCTCAGTAGAATAAGCGCTTGCCTGGCAAGCACAAGGGCCTGAGTTCAATCCCTGGTTCCACCAAAATAAAAAATAAAAATTAAAAAGATAAACAAAAGTTACTAGAAACTCCAGCACTATCTTGAGATTTCCTATCCTAACTTCATAACTTTAATTAACAAATTAAAACTAACTCCAACCTCCATGTAAATCTGTAACAAAATCAATCTCCTCTGACTAGCGACTCTGAAGAAATAAAAGCAAAGAAACAGATCACATATTTGCATATATCCCATTAACCACAGGAACTGTTTTGCTATTTGATTCCAAGTAACTTTCCTGACCAAATTCAGCGCACATTTCAAAAATGCACTACTGAAAGAAAAAAAATTGCAATATTGTGCATTTTATAGTGTTTTGAATATATGTGGAAACAGTGTAGATTAGCAGAAAGAGCTAGTAAGATGTGTGTTGTCACCAAACATGTACTGCAAACACTCAAAAGCACGTCTGCAATGGAACAAGCACATATGCACCTGAACATATTGATTAACTCTACAGAATGTATAAAAGGAATGCCCAGGCATAGAGAGGGTGCCCAGGCACCCTCTCAGCCAAGCATAGTGGTGGATGGCAGTAATCTCAGCATTGAGGAAGCTGAGCGGAAGATTGCAGTGAGTTTTGAGGTCAACCTAGGCTACACAGTGAATTAAAGTCCAGCCTAAATAACCTTGTGATCCTGTTTCAAAAATAAAAAAACAAAGAAAGCAACCCTATCTATAAGTGCCAAAATGAAAAACAGGAAAATGAAACCAAATT
>NW_004524584.1:15298004-15311703 GCF_000260255.1 Octodon degus | reverse complement strand
ATGTGGTGCTGGGGGATCGAACCGCGGTCCCTGATGCCTTTGCTAAGCTTGTTCCAAGTAGGTGCTTTAGACCACTGAGCCATCTCTCCAGCCCCGAAACCAAATTCTTGAAAACCTATTTTCATTCATTCACTCACTCACTCAGTCACTTATTTATATATTTTACTTTGGAACCCTTCATGAATTTATGTGTCACCCTTCTATAGGGGCCATACTAATCTCTTTATCTTCCTACTTTTAAGTGTATGTGCTGCCAAAGTGAACACCTCTTTCCATTCTATGCTTTAATTAAAACTTTAAAAAAATATACCAGTATAATCTTTGTGTTAGGCAGTCTATATGGTACTTGTCCTAATTGTACCATAAAACTGTTTGGAAGTTGCCAAAACAAACAATGATATAGTACTAAAGAATATTTACATAAACCTGAACATGGTGGTGTACACCTAGAATCCTAGCACTAGAGAGACTTAGGAGGATGGCTTCTAATTCAAGGCCAGCCTGAGCTATATAGTGAGTCTTTTTATTTTAATTAATTAATTACTTAATTTGGTACAGGGTCTCACTACACAACTCAGACTCTTAGAGATCCTCCTGTGTCAGCCTCCCAGGCACTAAGATTACAGGCTTGGGCCACAATGCCCGGTTTCGGTGGCCAGCACAGCATGTGAGACCAGGGATCAAACCCTGGTCCTTGCACTTGCCAGGCAGGCACTTAGACCACCGAGCTATCTCCCCACACTCTACAGTGAATTTAAAGCCAGCCTGAAATACAAAATGAGACCTTGTCTCAAAATAAACAAATAAATTTACCAGAACTTACTGAAACAACTTTCTATTTCAAAATACTTTATATTTTCATCTCATTTTATCTAGAGGGGAACAAGAAACGATAAATAGATCAGGCATGGCGGCACATCCCTGTAATCCCAGCATTTGGGAGGCTGAGGCAGGAGGATTTTTAAGAGTTCGAGGCCATGGGGCCGGGGAGATGGCTCAGTAGGATAAGCGCTTGACTGGCAAACGCAAGGATCTGAGTTCAATCCCGGTTCTGCAAAAAAAAAAAAAAAAAAAAGAGTTCGAGGCCAGCCTAGGCTAAGCAGTGAGTTCAAGATCAGCCTGGACTACAGAATAAATGAGCTGTCTCAAAATAAATAAATAAACAAACTAAATTAAAAAAAGAAAGGATAGTTTGTTCAAAGTCACTTTAATAATAAGTACCAATACTGAGCTTTAAACTGGGCAGTACAGGTTAAAATGGATGCTAAAGTGGCTAAATGGTGCAATGGATAACACATTGAACTTCTAAAATGGATTCTATTTACCTCTACACCCTGTAGAGCCTCTTGCTCTTAAGTTATTAGACTGATTTAAATAATCTGAACTCTAAACTCTACATAGCCCAGTTACAGAGTACCATATGTCTAAGCACAGCTAGTCTGTCATCTGTAGCTAAAAAATACTGAAATTAACAGCATAACATATACTGCTATTTTGAAATATCTATAATAGAACCATTGTGTGTGGGCTTAAATAAGCCAAGTTGGCTCTTAAATTCTTCTTTTTTTATTTTTATTTTTTTAAATTTTTTTTTACATTTATTTAGTGTGTGTGTGTGTGTGTGTGTGTGTGTGTGTGTGTGTGTATGGCCAGCTCAGCCCACCAGGGGGCGGGGCTGACTGGCATGTGGTGCTGGGGGATTGAACCGTGGTCCCTGTGGTTTGCTAAGCTTGTTCCAAGTAGGTGCTTTAGACCACTGAGCCATCTCGCCAGCCCTCTTAAATTCTTCTGAAAAGACAAAAATCTAAAAAGGCTTTTTGTGAAGGATGGCTATAAAAATCATACAGGGTGAGGAAAGATAGTTGATAGAGTATTTTTTAAAGTTTTACAGATATAACATTGTAATTACATAAAATGTGTATAGAAAAACTGGACTAGAATTAAATACAATGAAATTGCATTTAACTCAAGAGGTTAGAAACAAAAATCAGCATGTAAGATGAAAACCATGCACTGTCAAAACTGTACTTGAAGATCTGAAGGTAAAGAATAACATACCATCTTTCAATATAGATAAATCCAACATTGCCAGTTTTCCTCCACCGTCGCAACAGTTTTTTTCCTTTGGTTGACACTAGATGAAGAGATTGGCTTGCATTTAAGGGGCATAATGTATGAAAAACATATTGCTTTAAATAATAGGATCATAGCCATCACAGTAAATGCTTACACTAAAGAGAAACTTGAAAACAAAAATCAACTGAAGCCACAGCCAAGATTCATCCCCACCTCTACGACCATTCCATGAAATGGAAAAAAGGGTGAGGGATAGATATAAATGTAGTTTTTTTAAAAAAGGAAAGAAATGTAATGTAACACAACTACATACCAAAATGACTACAGTGATTGTATTGTTATAGTAGAATAATCAGGGACTTATATCACTTCCCTAATGTAAAAATATAACTCATGCAAAAGGTTCTAGTAGGCACAAATGATACTCTATCTACAGATAAAACATTCTGAAAATGCCCAACAAACCTTGCAGTTATAACTGCTGGCAACATTTGGAATCATCAACAAAGTAAACTCAGGGCTGGAGAGATGGCTCAGTGGTCTGAAGCACCTACTTGAAACAAGCTTGGCAAAGCACAGGGCCCGCGGTTCGATCCCCAGCACCACATGCCAGCCAGCCCCGCCCCCTGGTGGGCTGAGCTGGCCACACACACACACACAATAAATAAATGTAATAAAAATAAATAAATATTAAAAAAAGAAAAAACAAAGTAAACTCAGTATTGAAAGCCTCAGAGAATTTTTAGGAAGGAGAATATACAAAGATCTATTACCCAAAAAAAAAAAAAAAAAAAAAAAAAAAGATCTATTACCTTTCCCTTTAACCATCATTTGCTAGTAAAAAGTCTTGTGCTCTGATGGGTCTCTGCACTTACAAATATGACTACTGAAAAGCATACCTGACTCCACTTTCTAACCTGCATATCAGAATCTCATAAAAATAAGAATTTCCTTATGCTTTTTTTTTTTTTTTTTTTTTTTTTTAAGGCAGATGAGAAGGATGAGAATATAACAACAAGGGAAAGAAAACTAAAAAGATAACTATTTTTTTTTTGCTACGTACTCCACCATGGCCTTGAACTCTATATAGCTCCCCTTCCCTATTTTTTTTTCCCCTTCCCTACTGACCTCAAACTTTCTGTGATCCTCCTGCATGCAGCTTCCCAAGTGCTGAGCTTATAGATGTGCACCACCATACCCAACTAAAGAAAGTTAGCATTAAAATTTCAAAAGCCAAGGAGATAGCTCAGTGGCATAAATGCCTGCCTGGCAAGCCCAAAGTCTCAAAGTTTGATCCCTGGTATTGAAGGAAAAAAAAAAAAAAAAATCAAATCCCCACCTTCATGAACTATTTGGAGGCGTGGTCCCAAAAAACATCTAAAATAACAGCTAATCAGGCAGTAGGAGGAACAAAATACAGAAAACAAAGACCTAATGAGTAATATCTAATACCTGTACTAACTCTTTAGTCTCTGGCCTTAGAAAGGTTTCTTCCAAGATGCTGACAAACATTTCTCCAGACTGTTCAAGTCAAATGTTAATCTGTACCTGCCTCAGCTTTCCTAACATTATAAAAAGCACTTGTTGAGGCAAGTGAGATAGGAAGTTCTATCTCCAGACTGATGTAGAATAATACAATTAACATAAGCAAGTAGAGTTGAATTTCTTATTAAGACTATTGACATTAGGTGTGGTGGTGCAAATGTATAGTAACAGCACGATTGGGAGGCAAAGGCGGGGGAATGCTATAGTTCAAGGTCAGCCTGGGCTACAAAAAATAAATTCAAGCCTATCCTGAACTACATAGTGAAACCCTGTCTCACAAAAACAAAAACAAAAAAAGAAAAGAAAAAAAGAGAGGGTGACTACTGGCTGACTTTGAAACACCGCAAATGTAAAAGAGGATTGTGATGCTTAGATATAAGCAGGTGAGAGATAATGTTTAACTGGTATACTTGAGAGGAAAACATTTTTTTTCCCTCTAAACATGTATTATCTTGAATAGGGAATTATAAATATAAAGTGATTTCCAACAGGTATTTTGCTCTGTTAAAGCCAAGTGACTATGAACCTGGAAGCCTCAATTATGAAAATCAGGAAAATATCCAATCTATAGCATATGTTAAACTACTATTTGGGAAGAATGGGCTCAGTCCACATGCAACCTATCACTCTGACATAAGCATTTTTAAGCCAAGCATGAAGGTGCACGAGTATAATCCTAGCACCCAGGAAGGTCATATGAATTTAAAGTCATCCTGAGCAACATACAGCAAAGTCCTGTCTCAAAAACAAACAAAATGGGACTGAGAATATAGCTTACCAGTACAGCACTTGCCTGAAAAGTACAAAGTCCTAAATTTACTGGGCCAGCGAGATAGCTCAACAGATTAAGCACTGCTTAGGCAAGTGCAGGGAGCGGGGTTTGATCCAACATGTGGTGCCCTGCCAGCCCCAGGGCGTGCTGAGCCCACCCAGACAGGACACGGTGGCACACACCTTTAATCCCAGCACCTGTAATCTCAGCACTGAGAAGGCTGAAAACAAGGGGATCACTACCAGTCTGAGCTGTGTAGTAAGATCCTGTATCAAATACATTTTTTTAAAAAAGTCCTATGTTTAATTCTCAGTACCCAAAAACAAACAATCAAAGATATATATAAGGACAGCTGATTTATAATAAAAAAGAAGACACAGGAACACATTCATTGACAATGCTTCTTAAATTTTTTGCTTTTTTTTTTTTTTTTGCAGAACTGGGGATTGAACTCAGGCCCTTGTGCTTGCCAGGTAAGCGATTATTCTACTGAGCTATCTCCCCGACCCAGCTTCTTAAATTTTTGAAAACTGCATGGTTCTATTTTATTTAGTTCTTTACCTGTACCAAATGGTTAAAGGTTTTTCTTTTCAAAATCCAAAATTAAGCCCAGGGCCACTTTATTCTACTGATGGTCCTCTGGGCCCAGTATATAACATGTTAGGAAACTCCTAACCTTATTCAGTTCATTTGAATTCCACTGGCAGTAACGATCCTGTGTGAGCATGATGGACAGCAGTACCTTTCCTTACCCTCAGAAAATTTACACTACAAGTTATGAGAATAGCACGTAATTGAAACATGTTAAGTTGATCTCTTCAGTCATAACTAGACAGTCTTTAAACAGCCAGTAAATTTCACTCCATTTTCTTTCACATTCCCTCCTGTAAGCAACTGTAGAAATAAACAAGAGCCTTTCACGTATGCTTTCTTTTCTTTTTTTTTTTTAGTAAGGGTCTACAGGGTCTCACTACGTAGATCAGACTCGTAGCAATCTGCCTGTATTCAGCCTCCCAAAGAGCTGGGACTACAGGCATGGGCCACCAAGCCCAGTCTCAATTGCTGTCTCAGCATGCCCCAGGAGTGGGGCCATCACCCACATATGCTTTTCTATAGTCACAAACACTTCAACCTGGCAAGTCTCACCCAGAAGAGATGCACCAGTGCTTCAGCAAAATGCCTATGAGGAGAAGTGAACAGAGCAAAAAAGGTCTCAGATTAAGGACTGGAGTCTCTAAATTTCTGTATCCCCAACCCTAACACAATATCTAGTATTTAATGGCACTCAGTCAATGTCATAATTGTTGTAAGCACTGTCACTGGAGCAACATAGAAGCAAAGAAATCACCACAGTTACTTCTGTATTTCTTATATAGTAACAAACATTTTAGAAATGGGCTATGCGGTACTCTATTGATCCACTTACCCCTAAGAGACAACCAATGTCCAACTAAATGCACTAGATACCAACCATACCCAGCTTTGGACTCCCCATTTGTGGTAATCACACAGGATTTGGTGCTTGTACCTGGTTCCCAGGCATGGAGCTCCTTAAGCCCTTGGAATTTCCTGAGTAAAAAGATTGGCAGGTGTTGGGCATGGTAGTGCTTGCCTATATCCCAGCACTTGGAGGCAGAGCCAGGAGGACTTCAAGTGAGGTCAGCTTAGGCCATACAATGAGTTCAAGGCTAGCCTGAATTACATAGTAAGGTCTCTGGTCACAAAAGAAAAAAAAAAACAAAAACAAGAAATAACAACTACAAAGGAGTTTCTCTTGTTCTAACGATGTAACTGTGCTAGAGCTTCAGGATGAAGACTGGTATCAAAGACAAAATCTTGATCAGAAGCTTAGAACATATTGCCCCATAACAATAATCTCTAGAGAGGGGTAAGGAGTTGTGGGTTTGAATAAACCATCCATGGCCAATAATTTAATGAAAACTTCCATAAATATCTCTACATAGGCTTTAGAACTTCCAGGTTGGTGAACACATCCATATGCTGTGTGTGTATGTACAACCTAATTCAATGGAATAGAGACTCCTACACTCAGGACAGTCCTGGACCTTGCTGTATGGGCCTCATGTGGGTATTAGTCTGTGTCTTTTATTTTTTTTTCCCTAATCTTTTATTTATCTATTTATTTGGTACAGGATCTCACTACACAGCTCAGACTTGTAGATCCTCCTGTTTTCAGCCTCCTCAGTACCGGAGTTACAGGCATGCACCACTTGCCTGGTTTCAGTGGCCAGTATGGCACACTTCAAGTTCTGGGGCCTGCATGGCATGCAGCACTAGGATCGAACCTAGGCCCTTGTGCTTGCCAGGCAGGCTCTTAGACCACCCAGCTTATCTCACCAGGCCTGTGTCTTTTATCTTAAAGTACTAAACATTAAGTGTTTATATCAGGTTTTGTGATCTGTTTAGGTCATCTTTCATAATGCCAAATCCCCTCACTCTTTTTTTTTTTTTTAATTATTTATTTATTTTGTGTGTGTGTTGGGGGGGGCCAGCTCAGCCCACCAGGGGGCGGGGCTGGCTGGCATGTGGTGCTGGGGGATCAAACCGTGGTCC
Organism: Octodon degus; assembly: GCF_000260255.1. Classification (NCBI taxonomy): domain Eukaryota; kingdom Metazoa; phylum Chordata; class Mammalia; order Rodentia; family Octodontidae; genus Octodon; species Octodon degus. Next base: position 15,304,736 of record NW_004524584.1, on the reverse strand, counting down.
CTGTGCTTTGCTAAGCTTGTTCTAAGTAGGTGCTTTAGACCACTGAGCCATCTCACCAGCCCGCCCCTCACTCTTTAGGGGGGTAGTACCACAGGACCTTCACACTGAGCTATATTTCCATCCCTTTCTAATTTTTTAAATTTATTAGTATATATTTGTTAAGACATAATAAATACATTCATTGTGATAGTTTTTATCTTGACACAGGGTCTTGATAAATCACTAAGTTGCTAAGGCTAAGCTCAAACTTGGCAATCCTCTTGTGTTAGCCTCTCAGAGTGCTGGAGTCGCAAGCATGCACCAACATGCCAGGCTGACTCTAAGCCCTTTGGCAGGCAGGTAAATTTGGTTATCTTCTCCCAAGAAAAACTGCTATATTTATCAGGCACCCAGTAATTTCTCTTTTGAAAAGGAAGCAACAACTTGCCTCCAAACATCTTTCTCACACCTAAGCACTGCCTGAGTTGTCTGCTAGAACCCTATTCTAACCATATTCTTTTATTCCTTAGGGCCAATAATATCACATTCTCTGCTCAGTGAGATTGATATGATGCCAGAACCAAAATTTAAAGATGAAATTGAAACCTATAGGTGTAGTGTTTAAGCTAAGACAAATATAAACACACACACACACACACACACACACACACACACCCCAAATTTAATATGCTCCTACTTTTACCATCATTTCCACTACCTGATCTAAATACTCAAATTACTGGGCTTTTGGGTGTGTGCTGGGATTGGAAACTGGGGCCTAAAGCACACTAAACATGTACTCAGTCACTATGCTATAATTTTAGCCCTTAGATTCCTCTTAAATTGTACCAACAAATCTAAAAGACCTCTGGGAGAGAAGAAATTACCTTCTACTAAAAGCCAAATGATTTCATGGAATTAAAACATTTGTTTTCTGAGCCTTAAAAAGGCAAACAAAGCAATCAGACATATGGCAGTATTGTGGACTGTGGGTAAAGGATCAATGTGGTTAAAGTATTTACATAGCCTAGTCAAGAGCACAGGTTTGATCCCTTCTACTAGGGGCGACAAAAAAAGCAGTTGGGCCACAGAGATAACTCAGCGGTCTAAGCATCTGTCTTGGCAAGCGCAAGGACCCAGATTTGGTACCAAATGGTGATCCCTGATACTACATGCCATGCCTGCCACCAAGATCACATGTGGTAATTCACATGCCTGTAATTCCAGTGGTGAGGAGGCTCAAACAGGATGATCACAGTGAGTCCGAGATGAGCAGAGTAGTGAGACCATGTACCAAATACACAAAATTTAAATTAAAAAAAGTGTTATCTTGACATAGTCCATACAAGCCTGCTATAATAAATTATCTCCTGCCAATCTGTGAACATTCTGGTGACTATAACAATAAAAAAAGCAGGACATAGATAGTGGTACATGTTTGTAACCCCAACACTCTGAGAGGCTAAGGCAGGAAATCACAGTTTAAGCCCAGCCTAGGCAAATTAGCAAGACCCTCTCAAAATATAAAGTGAAAAAAAAGGCTGGGGACATAGCACAAAGGCCCTAGATTAAATACCAAGTACCGGGGCTGGTGAGATGGCTCAGTGGTCTAAAACACCTACTTAGAACAAGCTTAACAAAGCACAGGGACCGCGGTTCAATCCCCCAGCACCCCATGCCAGTCAGGCCCCGCCCCCTGGTGGGCTGAGCTGGTCACACACACACACACACACACACACACACAAATACCAAGTACCACCAAAAAAAAAAAAGAGGAAAAAAAAAAGAAAAGAAAAAATGGAGGGGGGGCAGTAGAATACAGGAAATGGGGGGGGGGCAGTAGAATACAGGATAGTCCCTTTTCTAAAACCTTTTATAGGGGCTGGGGAGATGGCTCAGTGGAGTAAGTGCTTCCCTGGCAAGCGCAAGGGCCTCAGTTCAATTCCCGGTTCCACCAAAAAATAAATAAATAAATAAATAAAATAAAAATAAAACCTTTTATATACAAATTAATGACACACCTTAAATTATACTCAAAAGTGCTCTACCCTCTAAAAATAGACTGAAATGGGCTATAAATTAAGAATATCAGGAAAAAACACAGAAATTACTGTCAAACTATGTTTTCAATAAAGCTATCTTTTCTTCCTCCAGGTGTTACATGTGGCTCAGAGACTTCCATGAGAACAGTATACCGGGGCTGGAGAGATGGCTCAGTAGAATAAGCGCTTCCCTGGCAAGCGAAAGGGCCTGAGTTCAATCGCCGGTTCCGCCAAAAAAAAATAGAACAGTCTACCATCCAAATCTAGTAATGTTTTGAATAAAGTAGGTTTTAAAGAGGTTCCATTATCAGATTTACAATGAGATTTAATATGTGAAAGTCTCACAGAAAGGTAGCCTAAGTCAGGTGTCTTGGTGCACACCTGAAATCCCAGTACTTGGGGAGGGTGAGAGGATAATCACAGCAAGTTTGAGGCCAGCCTGGATTATATAGTTGTTGTTTTTTTAAATTTTTTTTATTGAGAAATAATTATGAATGAGACTGTTTCACAGCTGATTAATAGGACAGTTTTGATAATCAATACATTGTACATTGTTATCTTCTTAGTGGTTATCCATAGTACAAGAAGTAGACAGGATATTCTGTTCAAACATTGTTAGTACACCTCTTTCTTCTCTTTGAATTAAGCGAAAGTAGCTGTAAATTTATCCTATTTTGTATATATAAATACAAAATGATCATTTCTTTGTATCTTTTTTTATTGTCTGTCAGAGGTGAATATTCTATTGGCATCTAAATACTATAGGTGTTTGAATTCAACTAAACAATCTAACACTGTCTACCAGTCTATAATATTAGTGGGTTATCCTCAGAAGTTATTGACTTGAGCCTTTTACAGCTCATCGTATTAATATGGATTTACTTTATATACCTCGTTTTTACACTTTTCTGCTGGATGGTTAAGACCAAAATATAGCAAGACCTATATAACAAGAAATGTAACTTTTGTATCTGATAAGGTCAGCCAAGTACTCTCAGGATTTATCCTGTAGTCCTGTACCACCCTTTGTATTTCCTTTTGTCAGTGTCAGACATGTGGATGAGTCACGGCCATTGCAGCCTGGGTTATATAGTGAGACACGATCTCAAAACAACAACAAAAAAGAACATAGCATATATACAGCCAGTAAAAGTCAATGACAATACAAAAATTCCCTATCAGGACTGTAAACTCTTCCTAGGGAATAACCCTGATCACGTAATTATCCTTGATAATTTAAGGAGTGTCAATAAACTAAAAATGAGTTTGCTCTCAGGTCAGAAAGTCAATTTTATTTTATAGGTTGGAAAAGATAACTATGCATAAGAAAAAAGGGTGTTACATGAAACTGGGAATCCTAAAGATTTGTTTTCTAAGACTGGACTAAGAGGGCCGGGGAGATGGCTCAGTAAGATAAGCGCTTGACTGGCAAACGCAAGGACCTGAGTTCAATCCCCGGTTCCGCAAAAAAATAAAATAAAATAAAACTGGACTAAGATTTTACTTTAAAATCAGGACCTGGCTGGGTTCAGTGGTACAGTGCTTGCATAACATGCATCAAGGCTTGGGTTCAATCATGAGCAACTAACCAACCAACCAACCAACCAACCAAATAAATAAACGGTAGCAGCAACCCCTGAAAAGGGAATAATCCTGATCAAGCCTTGCAAAGAAAATAGTACTTCTTAGATTACCCCTTTGCTCCTTAGCCAACAGTTAAGCTCTAGACACTAAACCCTGGTGCCCCACCACTCTCAAAATCCGTAAGAATTTCCAACTATCACTCCCCCAAGGGGCTAGCAAAGCTGTACTCTGCAGCAAGTACCACATCACCTAACAAGGTTCAAAATTATAAGCAAAGGTAACTCAGAGTGATTCTGCTCCACACTAGGCAAGTTTGCTGTTCTCAGAAATCTACCCATACTTACCAGCAGAACCTTCTACTGGAAAGTTTTTGAGGTAGGCAATTTAAAAAAGAAAGTAAGTACATCAAACACTGTCACTCTAAAAATGACTAAAACTGTTAGGTGTGGTGGTGCATGTCTGCAATCCCAGCACTCAGGAGGCTGAGGCAGGAGGATTACTACGAATTTGAGACCAGCCTGGGGCTGGGGAGATGGCTTACCTGGCAAGCTCAAGGTCCTGAGTTCAATTCTCAGTACAAAAAAAAAAACCCCAAAAAACAAAGACCAGGCTGGTCTATAAAGTGAGCTCAAGGCCAGCCTGAACTACATAGCACGACTCTGCCTCAAAAAGACAAAAAAACCCAAACAACAACAAAAAAAACCCCAACCAAAAACAGGGACTAAAATCAATCTTGTTTCTTCTAGGTACTCTTCAGGGCCAGGGAGACAGTTCAGTAGAATAAGCACTTGCCTGGCAAGCACAGGGTCCTGAGTTCAATCCCTGGTACTGCAAAAATCAATCAATCAATCAATCAATCAATCAATCAACCAACCAACCAACCAATCTAGGTACTCCTCTTCCCAGGACCACCCCTTCTGGCATCAAAACCTCAGGATTTTGAGGTGAATTTTTTATTTATAGTACTGAGGATCGAACTCAGGTAGCACTGAGATACATTACCAGTTCCTTACATTATTTTACTTAGAGATAAGGGGTTCACTAAGTTGCCCAGGCTAGCCTTGAACTTGCAATCCTCCTGCAGGAATTACAGACATGTGTCAGCATGTCATCATCAAGATTCTTCTTCAGGCCTGCCAGAATTCTTCTCCAACCACCCTCCCCACAAGATTCACACAGCCTGCCAGGGGTGATGGCACATGCCTGTACTCCCAGAACTGAGGAGGCTGAAGAAGGAAGACTGCCATGAATTCAAGGCCAGCCCAAAGTGTATAGAAAGACCCAGTCTCAAAAAATTGAGAGAGGGCTGGGGAGATGGCTCAGTAGAATAAGCGCTTGCCTGGCAAGCTCAAGGTCCTGAGTTCAATCCCCAGTACCAAAAAAAAAAAAAAAAAAAAAAAAAAAAAAAAAAAAAAAAAAAAACATTCCAGCAAGCCTATAATTCTAGCATTCAGTAGGCTGAGACAGGAGGACTGTTGTGAGTTTGAGACCAGCCTGGGTTAAGAAATGAGCTTAAGGCCAGCCTGAACTACATTCGCAAAAAGACCAAAAAAGAAAAGAAAGGAAGAAAAAGATTCATCTTGCGTTTGTGAGATAGCTCAACAGACTAAGCCCCTGTTTTGGCAAGCACAGGAACAGGGTTCAATCCCTGGTCCCACATGCAGCACTGGTGGCAACTGAGTCCAGAAGTGATGGCACACACCCATAATCCGTGCTGGGGAGGCTGAAAACAGGAGGATCACTATGAGTCCGAGCTGTGTAGTGAGACCCTGTACCAAATATATAAATGGGAAAAAAAAAAAAGAAAAAAGTCACCCAGCCCTAAAACCTGCCTCTTGACTTCTTAACTCATTTTTATTTTTCAAAGCTCAGCCACCTTTCTTTAAGGTTTCACATACAAATATTTTACCAAATGTTGTGAAGACTCCTGTTTAAAAATAAGACTTCTGGTAGGAAAGGAAATGGTAGGGGATGTACCTAGACAATAGAGTGTCTGCTTGGTATACTCAGGTCCTGGGTTCAATATCACAAAAACACAATAAAACAACAAGAAAAACGAGGTGTTGAAAATTATGAAAATTTAGCAATATGATAGGCAATTAGGATATTTTTCAATTAATATATGGCCAGTCACTCCAAAAAAGTATCTATTATATAAATGTCAAAAACTCTGCAAAATGTGTACTAGCACTTTTCAATTATAATTTATTCTTTCTAAATAATGTTTAGCTATTGTGTCTTTATCTCAGCACTATACTGGGACTTTTTTTTTTTAAACTTTCTGCAAAGCTTTATTCCAGAGGGACTCAGTCCTTCTTGGCAGCTGCCTTCCTCATGGTGGCCAGCACGTTGCTCAGCTCCTCACGCTTCCTCTTGGTGCAGATGTGTGTCCCACCCTTTTCTTGATGAACTTGAGGGCGCACTTGTCCTTGGAGACCTTGAACAGCTCCACGGCATGCCATTCATAGAGGACGAAGCCACACACCTCAACAATCACGTTTCACACGAACTTGGTGTGTTTGGTGAGATGTCTGCGACAGCGGCTGTGCCTTGGTTTGCTCACATTCTTAGTCACCTTGTGGCCCTTGTTGGGGCCCACAGCCATGGGATAGCAGAGGGCCATGGCTACTGCTCTTCAGTGGTTGCTGTGGCAGAAGCTATACTGGGATACTTATTCTCACTATGCTCATCCATCCTCCAGTTTCACAATGAATTTCTGTCCCTAAAGATCTTTAGATTTTTCTTAAGGAAGGCTTCACTTTTTCATAACAGAGGTAAAACTCACTTTTTTTTTTTTTTTTTTGTACTGGAAATCTAACTTAGAACCTTGTGCTTCTGCCACTGAGCAATACCACTGCACCCTCAAACTATTTTGTTGTTGCTTTGTTGTTTTTTCTCTGAGATAGGGTCTTGCTGCATAACCTAGGCTGGCCTCAAACTCATGGCAATCTTTTAGCCTCAGCCTCTTGAGTGTTAAGATTGCAAATGTGTGTAACCATTCTCAGAGACTCAAAATATTGTAACTGTGAATTAACAGAAGGACATGATCTGATTACCCTTAGGAAATGCAGAGTACAGGGCCTCTGATATGTCATTTCAGGAGACTTATAATAGTATAACAGGAGAC
>NW_004524584.1:15292444-15297898 GCF_000260255.1 Octodon degus | reverse complement strand
TGCAATTTTATTTTATTTATTTTTTGTGGAACCAGGGATTGAACTCAGACCCTTGTGCTTGCCAGGGAAGCGCTTATTCCACTGAGCCATCTCCCCGGCCTGCTGCTTGTTTTTTGACATAGGGTTTCACACCAGGCAGTTCAGGCTACCCTTGAACTCATTTTGTACACCAAGCAGGCCTCAAACTCACAGTGATCCTTCTGCCTCAGCCTCCTGCATGCTAGGATCACAGGGGTACACACAAATGCTTATTTCTTGAGAAGAAATTTCTTCCCCAAAGACCACAAAAACTGCCAATTTTATATGTGAACAGTGACAGAGTCAAGCAAGATATTGCTTCTCCCTACTAATATCACCCACTAATCCTATTTTTGTGATAATAGTTCATGAAACAATACTAAAATAAACCTGTAGCACATCAGTTACTATAGGAAATTACCTTCTATTTTTGAGATATATTAGTAAATGTAACCCAAAGTCAAATCATTTGTGAAAAAGTATCACAGCAAGCTTATTATTTTTTTTCACAGCAAGCTATATACTGTACAGTATGCCTAAAAATCAAGAGCTAGTCTATCTGCATTCAAACTCTGCCAGAATGAGAAGACCTAACTATGCCAAGAAAGGACAAGCATCTATGGAGGAAGTACAGTCAGCCCTCAATGCATCCACAAATTTAATCAACCACAGACTGTTACAGAAATAATGACATGGGAAAGAAGTCAAGAGCCAGGCATGGTGATGCAAGACTGCAATTGTAGCACTGAGGCAGGAAGATCACCAAGAATTTGGGGCCTGCCTGAGCTACATAGTAAGACTCTGTCTTAAAAAACAAAAGACAAAAGACAGAATGAAAGAGAGAAGCCCATAAACATTCAGTGCAGATACAACTTTGTGAATATTTCTGATCAACAACTGATTAAATCTACACTTCTAGAACCTAAAGTCTTTCAACTTTTTACTGGAAAAAAATTTCAAGTTATAATAATAGTGAAGAAGAAGAAAAGAAAAGAAGAGGAGGAGGAGGAAGAGAATGACAGTACAAGCCTGGCACGGTGGTGCACAACTATAATCCTGGCATTTGGCAAGCTGAGGAACAAGGATTGCTGAGATTTTGAGGGCAGCCTGGGCTACAGATTGAGTTTAAGACCAGCCTGAATTGCACAGTAAAACCCTATCTCAAAAGATGACATCACTGACATCATCGACATTATCATTATCATCATCATCTTCATCATCATCATCATCATCACCACACACTTTCATCTAGGTTTTTTGTTGTTGTTTTGTTTTTAAATGTATTTGGTTGTTGCAGGGTCTCACTATGCAGCTTGGACTCATGGTGATCCTCCTGCTTTCACTCACCCCAGTGCTGGGATTACAGGCATACATCACTATCCCCGGATTCTGGCTGATTCAGCCCACCCCAGGGGTTAGCGTGCCATCCCTGTGCTTGCCTAAGCTTTCCTAAGGAGGCACTTTAGTCTGCTGAGCTATCTTGCTAACCCCCTTCATCTAGTATTTGAGACAGGGTCTTGCTGTATAGTTCAGGCTTGTCTTGAACTCACTATGTCTCAGGCTGGCCTCGAACTCTCAGCAATCCACCTGCCTCAGCCACCCAAGTTCTAGGATTACAGGTATGTGCCACCATGCCCAGCTACCCCATACACTTTAACATTACTCTCTTCTTCCTTTCTCCATTCACAGAAAATAATGTTATAACCCGTAAGAAAGAAAACAGCGTACTTTGTAGCCTTCTCTTCTAAAACTGTCAGTGTGTCTAAGGGTAGTCGCTCACATATCCACAATAATACCAACCTCAACCCATTTATGACTGATATATTATATACTACCACAATCAAGATACAGAATAATGTCATTATCCCAAAACCTCTCTTATGCTTTCACAGTCAACTCCTTTCCCAACACCATGGCAACCATTGTCTTTTATCCCTAAAATTCTGCCTTTTCCAGAATATAAGTGTAAGTACAAAGTACAGAAGCTAGGCTGGGGAGATAGCTCAGCAACATAAGCACCTGATTAGCAAGTACAAGGTCCTGAGTTCAACTCCCAGTACAAAAAAAGGAAAAAAAAAAAAAAATTTAATCAAGCCAGGCATGGTGCTGCATGCCTATAGTCTCAGCTATCTAGAAGGATGAGGAAGAGGATCAATTCAGTTTAGGAGTTTGAGGTCAACCTGGGCAACATATCAAACTCACAAAATACACTGTTTTAAACTACAAAAACATCAGGAGTATTAAGTACACTCATAATGCTGTATAAGTATTACCAATAACTAGTTTCAGAGGATGTGTGTGTGTGTGTGTGTGTGTGTGTGTGTGTATGTGTGTGTGTGTGTGTGGAACCAGGGATTGAACTCAGTCCCTTGTGCTTGCCAGACAAGCGCTTATTCTACTGAGCCATCTCCCTGGCCCCTTTCAGAGGATTTTTATAATCCCAAAGGAAACCCCATATTCATTAATGTGTTCCCGCAAGCCTGAACTACCAGTGGTACATACATGACTGCCCCATTGGATGACTCAAAGGAAAGTCATATATGTACCACTACATGTTCAAGCTGCCTTACAGTAAGACATAGGAATTATGATTCCATCATAATCATATTGAACTGTCACTCATTTCCCCATCCCTGATAACTACTAATCTGCTTTCTATCTCCATGGATATGTCTAATTTGTTTATAGTATTAAGGATTGAAACCAGGGCCTTCATACTGAGCTACATCCCTAGTACTTTTTAAAGTTTGTTTGAAACAATTTCTTGCAAAGTCACTAAGCTGCCCATGTTGGGCTCAAATTTGCAATCCTTAGCCTCTTAGAACACTGGGCTTAGAGGAATGGTCTACCACAGCTGATATGCCTAACCTGTGTATTTAATGTAAGTGGAATCATACAGTATGTGATCATGTGTGTCTAGCGTCTTCCATGTTTTCAAGGCTCAACCAAATTGTAGAAAACAGCAGTATGTCGCTTATTACAGTGTATTATAAGTTTTGTGTATGGATTCTTCACTCAACATAATAATGCCTCTGACATTCAACTATGCCGTTGTGTGCCTGACTAGATTGCCTATTTTTACTGCTGAGTAGAATTCCATAAGTAGTGCATACCAGAGATTGTCCAGTTACTGAAAGACATTTTGCTAATACTTTCTCTAGAAATACAATCACATAGCTCAAGATAATGTGCAACAAATGAGATTATAATACATTTTGCACATGGCTAATGAAAACTCAAATATATACCATATATGCTCACAATTCCTTATCTACAATTCCAAAATCAAAAATCCCTGCCTCAGTCTCCTAAGTGCTGGGATTATAGGATCAATATACTCTTAGAGACCATCATACAGCCTAAAATGACTACCATTTTTCAATTATAATCACTAACTTAGCCAGGCATAGTGGTGTATGCCTGTAATCACAGCACTTGGAAGACTGAGGCAGGAAGATACTGGTGAGTTCAAAGCAAGATTGAAGTACACAGCAAGTGTCTCAAAGGGGTGAGGGGGGGACTTAGCCTAGTGGTGTAGCACTTGCCTGGCAAGGGTGAGGTCCTGAATTCAATTCCTAGTACCGACCCCCAAAAGTCAGTCTTTCCACTAAGATTCACATATTGGAACCAGGGATATAGTTCAGAGGCATAAGCACCTGTCTCACAAGTGTAAGAGCCCAAGTTCAATGCCTGGTGCCACAAAAAAAAAAAAAGTTTTAAAAAAAATTTCACATATTGGGCTGGCGAGATAGATCAGTGGTCTGAAGTGCCTGCTTAGGCAAACTTAGGCAGGTGCAGAAGACCAAGGTTCTATCCCTGGCACCACATGTAACACCAGACCCATCCTCAAGGAGGGCTGAGCTGGTCCAAAAAAAAGAAATAAAAAACTTACATATTATCTTTTAACAAATAAATAATAAAAAGTTCCTTTAAACATCTGTTCCAAGACACATGATTCAACATATACATAATATCTAAGGGCAGGCCAGGGAGATGGCTCAATAGACTAAGCGCTTCCCTGGCAAGCGCAAGGGCCTGAGTTCAATCCCCAGTTCCACAAAAAAAAAAAAAAAAAAAAAAAAAAAAACCTAAGGGCACTATTGAGAAACTTAAACTATCCTTTAACATGTTCTTGCAAATTTAAATGACTAGTGGTATATAAATGACTGTCCCACTGAGCAGCATGGGACTATCCTATCAAGTGTTACTGTAAGTCAACAGGACAGTCATGTTTACGTAACTGTCATGAATCTAAGAGGAGATCACAGCTATTTTCCACTTATATCATAGACATTTATTTATTCCATGCATGCTGAGAACTGCTGAGTATTAAGTACTACTATCACAAAGCTTTTTGCTGGCCCCAAACTCATGGCAATCCTCCTGTCTCAGTCTCCCAAGTGCTGGGATTACAGATGTGGACCCCTACCCCCAGCACGGAGCTGACTCTCTACTGAGAATGATGATATACAAAACCACCAAGAAAAAGTCAGAGTCATAGAACCAATGGCAACAAAGATGGTCAAGGATATAGCTCAGCGGCAAAAGCGCCTGCGTGGCAAGTGCAAGGTCCCAAGTTTGATCCACAGTATGGGGTGGAGGGTGGTACTGATGTGAATGCCAACAAAGATATGATGAAAAGTAACTAAAAGTGATTTTTGATTGGATGGAGATTAATTAGATTTTAGATGAGATTTAGATAGATTGGGTACAATGGCTTCAGAGAGGAAACACTAAAGAAAGCTAAGAACTAAACTGCAAAGGACAAGACTGTGAGTGGTGGTGCAAGCCTGTAATCCCAGCTCTTGGGAGGCTGTAGTGAGACTCAGAACATCCTGTAGAACCTTCCCTAAAATAAAAAAATAAAAATAAAAAAATGCAAAAGACAAGTGAAGACCAAAAGAAAGCAGTATAAAGACTCTGACTCAGAAAGAAGTTAGTACTGGCAAAGGTCAGGGTCAAGTCTGTATAGGTATAGCATGATGTGGCAAGCACAGAGCAGTAAGACAGAAGTCAGACAGCCACCAAAGGCTACTTCACACAGGGCTTTGTGAACCAGAACAAGGAGTTCCACGTGAAGTCAAAGCCAGAAGGTTTTTGGCATGGGGATAACATGATCTGGTTGATACTTTCAAAAATTGCATCTACTTCTTACATAGAGATGTATCAGTAACATGGACATTAGTAAACTGATCTTTTCGCTAAAAGAAAAGTGTACATGTACATAAACTATACTCTGTATAATAATATGGGGTTTTAAAACTCACAGTCCTGGGGGCTGGGGAGATGCTCAGTGGAATAAGTGTTTCCCTGGCAAGCACAAGGGCCTGAGTTCAATCCCCAGTTCCACCAAAAAAAAAAAAAAAAAAACCCCTCACAGTCCTAAATAATGTCATGAGTACATCACTATCTTTGGTCTGCCTATTATAATTCTTT
>NW_004524584.1:15278050-15292009 GCF_000260255.1 Octodon degus | reverse complement strand
TGTGCTTTGCCAAGCTTGTTCCAAGTAGGTGCTTTAGACCACTGAGCCATCTCTCCAGCCCCGACAATTTATTTCTTATTATATATATTTTTTTTCTGTATTTAGGACAGGGTCTACAGGGTTCCCAGGGTCTCACTACATAGATTGGACTTGTAGTGATTCTCCAGCATTCAGCCTCCCAAGAACTGGGATTATGGGCTCACGCCACCATGCCCAGTCTCAATCACCATCTCAGTGTGCCCCAGGGGCAGGGCTGGCATGGCATACCAAAGATCAAATCCCAGCTGCTGCGCTCTGCCTAAGCAAGTGATTTAGTCCACTGAGCTATCAAGCCAGCCCCATACCTGACAATTTAAATAGAAAGTAAATGGGGGAAAAAAAAAAGTAAATGGGGCTAGGGAGATAGCTCAGTAGGATAAGCACTTGCCTGGCAAGCACAAGGGCCTGAATTCAATCCCCGGCACCACCAAAAAAAAAAAAAAAGTAAATGAATAATACTGAGCAGGGTGATAAAAGCCTATACTCCTAACACCTGAGAGGCTGAAGGAGGCTGCCATGAGTTCAATACCATCCTGGGGAGACACAGTGGGGGCCTGCCCCTTAGCTCAGTTCTTTAAGTGGCTGCTTCAACAAAGCAGTCAGGCTCAGGTTGATCCCCACAACTCAAGCCAGCCAAACATGCCCTGAAGGCATTCAGAGCAAAAAAAAAAAAAAAAAAAAAAATCAGCATGAATTATATAGCAAGATCCTGATTCAAAAAAGAAAGAAAAAGCTAGGCATGGCAGCACACACCTGTATCATGAAGCTGAGGCAGGAGGATAATTGCAAGTTCGAGCCCAGCTGAGCTACAAAGTGAGCTTAAGGTCAGCCTGAACTGTGTAGTGAGTCCTTATCGAGAGAGAGAGAGAGAGAGAGAGAGAGAGAGAGAGAGAGAGAGAGATAAAAGGAAAAAGAGCAAAGAAGTATACTAAAAGAACTGAAGAATTTTAACTGCTGCTACTTCAACAGACACCTCTTTTTCTTAAATATATCAATACTTAACAAAAGTACAGTTCATAACATAACACAAGATTGAAGCTGAGGCTATCATCCTTGAGTTGAAGAGTATATTACCTGTAAATTCTACCTTTAATTTCTAATGAAATTATTTCTGAGATACATGGAAAATAGAAGTAACAAAAGTAAGGCTTACAAAAACAATGTAGTCATGTTTCTACAAATTCAGGGTTGATTTCAAAGCAAAGAAATAAATTGGTTCTCTTCCACACTTACAAATATTTTCTCAAGCATAAACTTTGTTTCTATGAATAATTTTCCTCTAGAGCACTAATTTGAAAAAGCTACCTAATTAAAACAAAAATTTTAACTATGGTAAACTGCTTATAAGTGAACTATAAGCCAGGCATGGTGGTGCACATATGTAATTCCAGTGCTCAGGAGGTTGACACAAGATTGCCACGAGTTCAAGGCCAGCCTGGGCTACACAGTGAGTTCAAGGATAGCCTGGACTACATCCTCCTGCTTCAGCCTCCCAAGTTCAGGGATGATAGACATGCATCGCCATGCCCAACATTGCAAGATTCTGTTTTTTAGAGGAAGGCTGAAAATTCAAGAAACCAGTAATTTGTACAACTTTTCTGTAAAGTCATAAATTTTATTTTGAAACAAGAAAATGTCCAATTTTATATATAGTGAGTTTGTTAAATCCTACTGGTGTTAAATCTAAGCATTACACCACTATGAAGCCTAAAAACAGAAAATTTAATAATTATATAAAATATATTCAGGGATAGATGCTGCAACACTTACTCTGTGTTTCACAGGCATTGAGGAGAAATGGAACATGCGCTCTGAAGAGATGTAGACAAACGTCTACACAGAATTGCACCGAAGACTAAAGCTGGCTGTTATTTGCAGGCACCCATAGGAGGTTTCTAGAAATCTTAATTGTGTTTTCTTAAAAATGTTTTCAAGTAGCATACAATGCTGGTATCTGACAAAGACTCTTACCAACCCAAGGCCACATACCTATAAACGAACTCACCTGTGTTATACTCCTTCAACTGCAACTCTTTTACAGGCATTCCATTGGCAGCTCGAAAGGCATTAAGAATCTGTAAGAATATGGTATTTACACAAATGATACGAATCATAGTTAAATACTACTATATTATCCCTAGTGGTTTTATTATATATAATTTCAAACTACAATTATTTTACAAAGGTAAAATTAAGTCATGCTAATTCAAAATTTCCCAAGTATATGAAAAGGCAGAAGAGTGTAACCTTCAAGAGCTCAAGCTCTAAAACTGAACTATCTAAATTCCAAGTTGTCTTCCTCACTTGTTTAATCTTTTAGTGCCAGTTTCTCATCTGGTAACATAAAATGATGCCCTGAACTCAGTCTAGTGCTATGGTATGTGAAAGTCTGGTGAAGTTTTTCTTCATCTCCAAACCAACTATCCTCTCACGACATTAAGGCCTGAGCTCAAATGTGGTATCAAATGTGATACTTTTCCTAATTGCTCAATCTAAAATGGTCCCAGGGTTCAATCCCTGGCACCATATGCCATGCCGGCCCCACCCTTGGGCATGCTGAATCAGCCACTGAGACAGGGCGTGGTGGTGCAGGTCTGTAATCCCAGCACTGGGGAGACCGAAAACTGGAGGATCACTAGAGCCCAAGCTACATAGTGAGACCCTGTACCAAATACATAAAAAATAAATAAAATGGTCCCAATCCCAGTGGCATTCTGTCTTTACTTCAGCTTCAATCGTCAGAAAATTTATCACTGTGTTACCTATCTTTTGCTTTCTCTTTTATTATCCAGGGAGGCAATAATTTTATAATATCCACTGACACATAATACAAAATCTCTAATCCAAAATTCTGGAATCCAAAATGTTCAAAAAGTTTTAGATTTTGGAATACTTTGAATTTAGTCTTACCAGATTAAGAATGCTTAACTAGAAAACTGCAAATATTCCAAAATCTGAAAGACTTCTTGCCCCAGTCATTTCGAATAAGCAGTCCTCCAACTTACAGTTTAGAATACATGGTGTGAATGGATTAAGAATACCTACTCATAAGATAGTGTCATAATTAAATGAACTAATGCTTATGAGCATTACACAATGCTTGGCACACAGTAAACATATTAGCTTTTTTTTTTTTTGTACTGGGGATCGAACTCAGGACCTTGCGTTTGCCAGGCAGGCACTTATCCTGCTGAGCTATCTCTCTGGCCAGCATATTAACTCCTATTGCAACATTTTAATCAATTCTTCCATAAATTCTGCCATAATTTAGTCAAAAAAGACTTCGAACTGAACAGTTAGGCAGCTCCCAATTTGTGATATTGTAGCCCAACTGCATCTTTATGTACCAAATACTGAAATAATATTCCCTCTTAGACAATAACCAGATTTGGAGTCAGCATTCTCTTAATGTTTTCCACAAACCTCATCTCAATGAATACAAGTATAACTGGTAAAATCTGAATAATAAAAAAGCTTTAATAAAAGCTTAATGGATTATGCCAAAGTCAATTTCCAACTGGACATGGTGGTGCACACCAATAATCCCAGCACTTGAGAGGCTAAGGCAGGAGTATTATCTGCAAGTTTGAGGCCAGCCTGAGCAACAACATGAGTTCAAGGCAGGCAGCCTAAACTGTATAGTGAAACTCTGTCTTAAAAAGGCAAAAGAAAAACAAAGTCAATTTCCTAGTATAGATATTGCACTATAGTTACATGAGATGAACACTAAGAGGGGGTGAGGGACCGGGGAGATGGCTCAGTGGAATAAGTGCTTCCCTGGCAGGCGCAAGGGCCTGAGTTCAATCCCCGGTTCCACAAAAAAAAAAGGGGGGGGGGGTGAGTGAAGAATATATACAATATTTCCATACATTTCTTCATACCTTCCTGTGAATCTATAAATTTTCAAACTAAAAACTTCTTAAAATGTTTTCAATTGACAGAAGTAGAAACATAATACATCTTACCTCTTCTTTTGTGGCATTTTCAGGCACCCCACTTAATCGAATAAGTCTGCTAGGTTTTTCCTCACTTGGGCCAGTCCTATAATCTTGGTCCTTGAATTCAGAATGTAAAATTATTTCACAAATATACTTTTGTGTGTAAAATTAAACTCAATATAAAATAGAGACATTGAAAATGACTTGTATAGGGCTGGGGAGATAGCTCAGTGGAATAAGCGCTTCCCGGGTAAGCACAAGGGCCTGAGTGCAATCCCCAGTTTCGCCAAAAAACAAAAGGGGGGGTAGTTATAAAAAATAAAAAGGGTTATAAAAGGAATTTAACTTTTGAGAAAAAAAATCTGTCACTTAAGTGACCATATCTCTTCTACGTCTATTGCCTGGCATAATTATCAGTATTACTCTCTTTTACTCTCGAAAGCACCAGGGTGATTTAAACAACAAATTGTGTGATCCCCTAGGTCTAACGTTATAACAAATCATTATTTGGTTAATATGCATCAACATCACTATCCAAAGATAACAAAACCTAGGGCCGGGGATATAGCTCAGTGGCATAAATGCTTTCCTGGCAAACACAAAGTCCTGAGTTCAATCCCCAGTCAAAAAAAAAAGAGCAAAACCTAGATAAAGATCTTTTTTTTTTTAAATTTGGTACCAGGAATCAAATACAGGACCTGGCGCTGGCCAGGCAGGCACTATGTCATTGAGCTAATCCCCAGCCCTAGATAAAGATTTGTAGAATCTATTTTATTTATTTTTTTTTTAATTTTTTTTTTAATATTTATTTATTACATTTATTTATTGTGTGTGGCCAGCTGAGCCCACCAGGGGGCGGGTCTGGCTGGCATGTGGTGCTGGGGATCGAACCGTGGTCCCTGTGCTTTGCCAAAGTTTGTTTCAAGTAGGTGCTTTAGACCACTGAGCCATCTCTCCAGCCCTGTAGAATCTATTTTAAAGATATTATTTTCACTGTTAAATTGTAAACATAAACCCAGGGATGGAGGTGCACACCTATAACCCCAGCTACTCAGGAAGTTGATACAAGAAATCTAAGGTTCAAGACCAGCCTGGACAACTTATTAAGACCCAGCTCGGGCCCAGGGAGATAGCTCAGTAGAATAAGCACTTGTCTGGCAAGCATAGGGTCCTGAGTTCAATCCCTGGTACCACAAAAAAAAAAAAAAAAAAAAACAAAGACCCATCTCAAAATAAACATTTAAAAGGTAGAAGCTTGTGTATGAGGCCTTGGGTTCAATCCTCAGGGCCAAAATTACCCTTCTTGCTTAGGTTCAGGAAACTTAACATTTAAGTGAACTAATTTGGCTTCAAGAGGAAATACACAACATTAAATATCACTTCTTCATGATCATGACAAAAGTACACAATTATGGAAAGACTGAGTTTAAAATGAGGAAAAAGTTCTAAATCACAAGATCTGCTCATGTCAGGGTTGTGAGAACTAACTCCCAAATATAGGTATTTTCAAAGTAAATTACGCCAGCATATTTATTTTTTTCTGATACCACGGATCAAACCTGACCTTGCGCTTCTGGGGCAGGCATTTATGCTACTGAGTTATATCCCCAGATCCCCATCCCAGGGTACTTAAATCAGTACAGTAATGAATACATACACACACTGCTACAATAGCAGCACTGAGGAGGCTGCAGCAGGAAGATGGTTTCGAGTGCTCAACCAGTATGGGCCAATGTAATGAATTCAAGACCAGCCTTGACTACACAGACAGATCCTGTCTCAAAAACTACAAAGAGGGAAGGGGAAGGGGGAAGAGAACTAAAGGTCCTTTTTCTAGAGATGTATACTCATTCTACTCCTAAATGCAAAGTTGGCTTTGTAATGGCTGTGAAAGGAAAGTCCAAGGACTAAAACTTCTGGACACCATAATGTATCTTTCAGAAAAGCCTTATGGAAAAAATAAATAAATAAATAAACCAAACAACACAAAAAAGAAAAATCTACCTCATCAACATACCTGAAGGTCCCGTTGGGCATCGCGGGCAGCTTTGCCCTCTGGAAAAGACTTGGTCTGGCCATAGCCAAAGATCTGGCTTCCAGGTAACCTGTGATCCACATCACGATACTCCATGCTTCTATAATCAGTGTCTTGTTGGCCAAGAAAGTCCAGATCACCCTTTTCTTTAAACACACCAGCATCTGAACTCTGTTGTTCAGCTCCAGAAAGCTGTGACTTGTCTGAGTCTTGAATTGGACTTTGACTCTTCTGAAAATCCGAAGGAGGCTCATGTTCAAAGGCAACACCTTGTGTTTCTCCTTCTCGTGTTTCTGAATGCTCAAATTCTCCCTTCTGAATGCCAAAAGTAGGCCTTTCTACAGTGCGGTCATGTGTGGATTCTTCTCTCTTATTCACGTTCATACAAGAATGTTCTCTATCTTGTGTAGAGGTCTGCATGTAATCCAAAAGTTTTGGATCCACAGGAGGCATCTCCCTATCTTTAAATTCCATACAAGATCCCATCTCTCTGCCCCTAAAATCCTGATCAGTCCTGGACCGGTGTCTACCTCTGAAGTCTGAATGTGGTGTATCCCTGTCCCTAAAGTCTAGATCAGTAGTACCTGAACCTCGGCCTCTAAAGTCCACCTGTGTTCCGTCTTTATCCCTAAAGTCCAAATCCGATATATCTCTATTCCTAAAATCAGAACGGGACTGATCTCTGGTCCTGAAATCCAAATCCGATAAATCTCTTCCTCTAAAATCTGCATGGGATCCATCCCGTCCTCTAAAATCTAAATCATAAGTGCCCCGGCCCCTATAATCAGATGGAGGATCCCTGCCTCTGAAGTCAACAGTGTGAGCATCCCTCTCTCTGTAGTTCATATGAGGTGTCTCTCTACTTCTAAAATCCATAGAAGTACCATCCCCTCCCCTATAGTCCATTGGTGGTCCTTCTCTATCTCGAAAATCCCCAGAATGCATGTCCCTACCCCTGAAGTCCAACTGTGAAGAATCTCTACTCTGGAAATCAGAAGATGAAAAATCTCCTCCCCTGAAATCATGTCCTGGTCCCTCCCCTCCTCGATAGTCACCATGCGGTCCATCTCTAGCTCCATAGCTGAAAGAATGCTCCTCTACATTTGCAAAAGGAGGCCCCGAATGCCCCTGGAAATCAAAGGGAAGTGAATCTCTGCCAGGAAAGTTGCCAGAGTGTCTCTCTTGAGCATGACTCTTAAGGGGAGGAGGAGGATAATCCCTGTTCCACCCGGGAGCAAACCTTTCTTCTTGGCTCCCACTGTAGAAACAAAGACAGTGTTACTCATATTGTCCAGAGAGTTTGAAATCTACACACCAGCATATTCTTCTCTAATCACAGCATATTCTTCTGTAAACATTTTTTTTTTTTTTTTTTTTTTTTTTTGGCAGAGTTCTGTAACAAGGTCCTAGATCTGCAGAAAACAGCAAAGCTTTGCTATCTTAAGACGAAGTCATGGAGTAAAGTTTTATGCTCCCATTTCAGAACACGAGGAAAGTCAACACAAGGTTTTCAACATGACTGCTGCAGAAAAAGCTTTCACCCAGTCCTGCAACAGGGAAAATCCGCAATACCATATAAGCTAACAATGTGACATTACAAAAATTTCCATTTCCTATAGCCAGGGAACTTA
The DNA here is from genome assembly GCF_000260255.1 of Octodon degus. Lineage (NCBI taxonomy): Eukaryota > Metazoa > Chordata > Mammalia > Rodentia > Octodontidae > Octodon > Octodon degus. The sequence goes on along the minus strand of NW_004524584.1, from coordinate 15,284,366 downwards.
GAATTCCAAGGTCAATATGATGATTCCTATATATCAGGAAAAAAATCAAGGCACTTTTAGTTTCTTACAGTAAGTTTCAAGGTGTACCCTTCTCATTGCTGCATCCAGGGGTAACATTCCAAAATATTTCATTACAGCTATAGCAAAAAACCACCCATTTGAAATGGATGCAGACCTAAAAGAAATGAACACTGGTTGTATATCAACCAGTAGCAGAAGCACACCGGCGTTCACCAGCTGAGTATCACCCTGGCATCTAAATCCCAGTTCTACAATTGTTCCACCCAGAAGTGTTCTCAGCTGGATCCTATTACTATACCCAAGGGTAGCACAGAAGGCAGCATGAATCATGCTACAAAGCATGTGTAAGTCACCTAAGTCAAGCAATAGCACCCAAGAGCTTAAAAGGACCTAGAGACAGCATTATACAGGTCTTTAAGCATTATCCTCATGTCCCAAATGAGGAAGCTTAGATATTTCAGATTCCAGTGCCTCACATACTAATTTTTCACAATAGTAAAAAGTATTTTTAAGCTAGGAATAGTATTAACAGTAACACATTCTCAGTTTACAGAATTTAAGAGATAAACAAGAACTGGTACAATGTTCTATATTTTGGCTTTGGTCAACAATTAGGAAATTTAAATAGGCAATTAGGGATTACTGGATGGATACATATGATTACTGGATGGATACATATGAAAAAGAAAACAAAACGATGAATGGGTTACCTGCTGTTTAGCAGTAAAACAAAAACTGTACTATAACACCAACACAGTTCTCTCCTCCCAGAACACAATTTCTATTATAAGGGACCCGTCTGACTTCAGACTACATCATATAATAAAATTTAAAAAAACACAACTGATTTCCAAGTCATTTAGTTCAAGAGTAAAGTTTAAACTAACAGGAATTTACCATTAACCTAAAAACTAGAATAATGTACATTTAATGGATTTTAGAACATAGCAACTTCCATTGATTACCATTAACACTAGTTACATCTATGTGATTCATCCTAAGACAAGCAAATTTAATGATTTTCATAAATAATACAATTTAACACTAAAATAAAGATGTTATAATTAACTATAGGGTCTCAGATATTTAAAAATCTTTTTTTTTTTTTTTTTTTTTTTTTTTTTTTTGCAGTAGTAGGGATTGAACTCAGGACCCTGCACTTGCCAGGTAAGTGCTTATTCTACTGAGCTATCTCCCCCGACCCCCGGGATATTTAAAAATCATTCAATGCCTGGGAGATAGCTCAGTGGAATAAGCCCTTCTCTGGCAAGTGCAAGGGCCTGAGTTCAATCCCTGGTTTTGCCAAAATAAAAACAAAAACAAAAAGTCTTAAAATCATTCAAGGCCTTCTAATTAGCTTGCTGCAAGACTTAAGCCTTTTCAGACGCTCATGAGATGTGGGCTAAGCCATCTAAACTTAAATGTTTTCTGACAAGAATGCATCCAACACTGCCTTTGGATACTCCCTTAGAAATCTCACTCTTGGGGCTGGTGAGATGGCTCAGTGGTCTAAAGCACCTACTTGGAACAAGCTTAGCAAAGCATAGGGACCGCGGTTCAATCCCCCAGCCCCACATGCCAGCCAGCCCCACCCCCAGGTAGGCTGAACTGACCACACACACACACACACACACACACACACACACACACATAAATAAATAAATAAATAAATAAGAAATCTCACTCTTGTGGGGGCCGGGGAGGTGGCTCAGTGAAATAAGTGCTTCCCTGGCATGAGTAAGGGCCTGAGTGCAATCCCCAGTTCCACTAAAAAAAAAATCTCACTCTTAGGCCAGCGAGATAGCTCAACAGTCTAAAGTGCAAGCACAGGGACCGAGTTCTATGAGTTTGATCCCAATCCCTAACACCAAGTGCTGTGCCAGCCCTGCCCCCAGGGCGGGGTAAACCAGCCACAAAAAAACAAATACTCTCACTCCTCTAAGATCAAAGAAATTTAGAATAACTTACTGTACTGCAGTCCTCTAATCTGTATTTTATGGACACTAAACAAGAAACAGTGCTATCAATATAGCAACGGCTATGAAAATCATTTTCAACAAAATAAAAAATTTAAGAAAGTTGTTTTTTTTTTTTTTTCAGTACCAGGGATTGAACTCAAGACCTTTTGTTTGCCAGGCAAGCGCTTATTCTATTGAGCTATCTCCCCAGGCCCAAAGAAAAGTTTTTCTAAGAAAATAAAAATAATTTTCTTGGCCTGAGGAGATAGCTCAGCGGCATAAGTGCTTATCTTGCAAGCACAAGGTATGGAGTTTGATCCCCAGTACCACAAGTTATGAGGGCCCTGGAACCCGGGGGTTGCTGTGCTGCCCAGAAACTGGGTGTGCTAGGGAGGCTGAGACAAAAGCATCACTACGAGTCTGAACTGTGTAGTGAGACCCTATATCAAATAAATAAATAAATAAATAAATAAATATTTCTTGCAAGATACCCCCAAAAGAAAATGCTAGGGGGCCGGGGAGATGGCTCAGTCGAACAAGCGCTTCCCTGGCAAGCGTAAGGGCCTGCATTCAATAACTGGTTCCACAAAAAAAATAAATAAATAAAATAAAATAAAACAAAATAAAATGAAAATGCTATATAAACTACATCTTCTTCTAATCCAAGTTTTTGTTTTGTTTGGGGTTTTTTCCTCCTGTGGAAGGGAGGGTACATAGGGATTGAGCCCATTCTAGGCAAGCAGCACTGAGATACAGCTTTATCCCTTTTTTTTATTTTGAGACAGGTTCTCACTAAACTTCCTAGGCTGGCCTTGAACTTTTGATCATTCTGTCCCCATGACTCAAATAACTGAAATTATAAATGAGTGCTACTGCAGCTGGTTAATCAAAGATTTTAAAATGGGGCTGGGGAGATAGCTCAGTAGGATACCTGCTTGCCTGGCAAGTGCAAAAACCTGAGTTCAATCCCAGGTTCTGCAAAAAAAAAAAAAAAAAAACCTTTCAAAGATTTTAAAATCAGGGGTTAAAATAGCTCAGTGGATTAAAGCGCCTGCTTAGGCAGACGCAGGGGCCAGGAGTTCGATCCCCTGGCCTGCTGTGGTGGCCCGGCCCCGGCCTCAGCCTCAGCCTCAGCCTCAGCCTCAGCCCCAGCCCCAGCCCCAGCCCCAGCCCCAGCCCCAGCCCCAGCCCCAGTCCCAGTCCCAGCCCCACCCCTGGGGTGCACTGAAAAGGCGATTCAGACTGGGCATGGTGGCACACACCTATAATCCCAGCACTTGGGGGGCTGTAAACAGGAGGATCACTACCAGTCCAGTCTACACTGAGGCCCTGTACACCCTGTCCTAAATACAAAAATAAATATATAAATAAAATAAAATTAGGAGCTGGTACTCACTTTGCCAGCATGTATACTAACATTGAAAAGATATAAAGATTAACACGTTCTCTGTATAAGGATGACATACAAATTCATGAAATGTACCATATCTTTAAGAAAATATGGTATTTATACACAATGGAGTACCACTTTCTTATATAAAAGAATAAATTTTAAGGGGCTGGGGAGATGGCTCAGTGGAATAAGAGCTTCCCTGGCAAGTGCAAGGGCCTGAGTTCAATCCCTGGTTCCGCAAAAAAAAAAAAAAAAAAAAAAAACACCCAAATTTTAGTCATCAGACACATAAGCTTAACTATCATGTGGTTTCTCTTATTATGAGAATCAAAATAAATAACAAATAAATAATAACAAAATAAAAGATATAATAGGAAATGGAAAGATTAATAAGGAGAGCAGGCTGGGAAGATGGCTCAGCAGAATAAGTGCTTCCCTGGCAAGTGCAAGGGCTTGAGTTCAATCCCTGGTTCCACAAAAAAAAAAAAACAAAACAGAGAGAGATCAAGAGATGGAAAGGGGAGGAGATGAAAAAAAAAAAGAGTGTGTTATATACATGTACCAACTCCCCACAATGAGTGCAATCATCATGTACTGCAAACATATACTAATAAAAATTAAAATTAACAATAAAATCAGGGGCTGGGTGTATAGTGGTGGTACAACACATACTTGCTGGGTTTGATACCCTGAGTTCTACACTGGGTGTATTCCCTAGCACAAAACCAAAATTCTCAAAAATGAAAATAAGAAAGAAAAAAAGAGAGGGGGGCCAGGAACATAGGTTGGTGGCACAGCACCTGCCTGACAAGAGTAAGGTCATGACCTCAATTCCAAGGCCACAAAACAAACAGGGGCTGGTGAGATGGCTCAGTGGTCTAAAGCACCTACTTAGAACAAGCTTAGCAAAGCACAGGGACCGCGGTTCAATCCCCCAGCACCACATGCCAGCCAACCCCGCCCCCTGGTGGGCTGAGCTGGCCACACACACACACACACACACACACACACAAATAAATAAAAATTTAAAAAAATAAAATAAATGAAAGAGACAAAATGCCTATCATAAGGATGAATAAAACTAAATTTTAAAAAAACAAACAAAAAAGCATGTAACAATTCACATTTAAAATGAGAAAAATACAAATATTAATGTACAGAACTGATGTGGTGGCACACGTGTAATCCCAACAATAAGGCAGGAGGATCCCTTTGAGTTCCAGGCCAGCCAGGGATACAAAGTGAGTTCAAGGCTAGTCTGAACTGCACAGCGAAACCCTGTCTCAAAACAAATGGAGGGCTGGTGAGATGGCTCAGTGGTCTAAAGCACCTATTTAGAACAAGCTTTAGCAAAGCCCAGGGACCACGGTTCAATCCCCCAGCACCACATGCCAGCCAGCCCGCCCCTGGTGGCTGAGCTGGCCACACACACACACATACGCAAATAAATAAATAAAATTTAAAAAAAAAAAAAATAGCTTAAAACAAAGGGAAAAAAAGTCTAAAGCATAAATCCACTGATCCCAGAGCAGTGGTTAATAGACTATTTTATAAAGAGCCAGATATGGGGTTGGGGAGATGGCTCAGAATAAGTGCTTCCCTGGCAAGCGCAAGGATCTGAATTCAATCCCCGGTTCCGTCAAATAAATAAATAAATAGCCAGATAGTAAATATATTAGCTCTTTCTGGGTCATACAATCTCTATAATAGCTCTGCAACTGTCACTAGAACATCAAAGCAGCCGTAGACAACATGTACATAACTGAGTCACAAGAACATTTTATTTAAAAACAGTCCTTGAGCAACAGTTTGCTGATAAGTGATCTAAAGCTTAACATATATTGAAAGAAAAAACATACCCAGCACTACTACTAAGAATTGGAAGACCTCAAAAAAGTAGACCTTTTTTATTTACCATTTATGAAATGTTAGTTGTACTAAATATTACATAGAAGTTTCTCTTTTTTTAACATAGATTTGCTTTTTTTTTTTCTTTTTTCATGGCAGACTCATCCTACCCTGAGGCCAGGGCTGGTGTGGCATGTGGTGCCGGGATCAAATTGTGGTCCCTGTGCACTTGCCTAAGCAGGCGCTTTAGACTGTTGAGCTATTGCACTGGCCCTTAACATAATATTCTCTTTCTTTCTTTCTTTCTTTCTTTCTTTCTTTCTTTCTTTCTTTCTTTCTTTCTTTCTTTTTGTGGTACCGGGGATTGAACTCAGTACCTTGCACTTGCCAGGCAAGCGCTTATTCTACTGAGCTATCTCCCTGGCCCCTATTTTCTAAAATTAATTTTTTCCTAAGTTTTCCATTGAAACCTAAAAGCTTCAGAATAATGAATGCTCATACGGAGATGTTAAACAATATTTCACTGACTGCCAATTCAAATAAAAATTTACTAGCAACAAGTTTCAGTTGGAACATCAATACTCAATTTGTTTGTTTGGTTTTCTTCTTTTCTTACTTGACACATTTTTGTGTTGTTTTGCAAGTTCTATGTAATCCAGGCTGGCTTCAGACTATGGCAATCTTCTTGCTTCAGACCTCTGGGGTGCTGGGGTTATAGGAGAGTACCACCACACCCAAATCACATCAGTATTTATGACTATATAAATTTAAATCAGATTTCTTTGCCATATACCAAAACATACATTCACATAGTATTTCACTAACTGTAAATACAATACAGGCATAAAAATTTTAAGAATATTATCAGGGGTTGGGGAGATGGCTCAGCAGAATAAGCGCTTCCCTAGCAAGCACAAGGGCCTGAGTTCAATCCCCAGTTCCGCCCAAAAAAAAAGAAAAAAGAAAATTAATTCCAGAACGGTATTGGCAAAGGAGGGAGGATTGTTTGAGCTCAGAAGATTAAGACAAGCCCAAGAAATTTAGCAAGACACTGTCTCAAAACATATATATATATATGTTTGGTTTCTTTTTTTTT
>NW_004524584.1:15271142-15276260 GCF_000260255.1 Octodon degus | reverse complement strand
TTTTTTTTTTTTGGCAGAACCAGGAATTGAACTCAGGCCCTTGTACTTGCCAGGCAAGCACTTATTCTACTAGGCTATCTCCCTGGCCCCAGCATGGTACATGCCCATAATCCCAGCACTTTGGGATGAGATAGGAAGACTGCAAGTTCTAGGCCAGCCTGAGCAACTTACACTGTCTCTAAAAATAAGAAGGTGGGGCCGGGGAGATGGCTCAGTAGAATAAGCGATTGCATGGCAAGCACAAGAGCCTGAGTTCAATCCCCAGTTCCACCAAAAAACTAAAAAAAAGAAGGTAAAGGCAACCCATTTGGGACCCCTCCTACCTCTCAAGAGCTATGACCATTCCCCATTCCTCTACTCCTTGTCCCCAATTTATTTTTCCAATAAAATTTCCTACTGTTTTTTGGTTTTGTTTTGTTTTTTGGTATTTAGTACAGGGTCTCACTACACAGATGAGACTCATAGTGATCCTCCTGTTTACAGCCTCCCAAGCACTGGGATTATAGGCATGTGCCACCATGCCTAGTCTCAATTGCCATCTCAGAGGGGTAGGCCAAGGATCAAACCCTGGTACCTGCCTGCCTAAGGTGGCACTTTAATCTGCTGAGCCATATGGCTGGCCCTAAAATCTCTTACTCTTAAAAACAGAAAAAAACAAAAAAGGATTAGGGATACAGCTCAACACTTCTAAGGCTCAATCTCTATTACCGCAAAAAAAGAATAAGAAGAGTGATTTCTACTTTTTAAAACATCTGAGCACTTTTTCTACAAAGAAAAATACTCTTTTATGCTAGGCAAAAATGTTATATATTTACAATTGAAATACTGATGATTTTAATAATTCAAATTTCAGCACTTACCGAAAAGGTCCTGTTCTGTTACCAGACCGAGAATCTCCCCACATTTCTTTCTAAGTCAAGAAGTTTCAATAAGTAGATCTTTTTCTACAAACTTTACAGTAGTACCTGTAAAAAGTAAAACACAAAAAGTATGTACCTAAAACAAAGGGTAGTTACTCTCTATACCACCCAGTTTGGCTAAATGGAATAGTTTATTAATCCTCACCACACTGATTGTTTTGAAGACAGGCATGTAACCCAAATCAAGCTGAGAAAAATAGTTCAGTAGCAAGCATGAGGCTCGGTGTTCAATCCTAGTGGGAAAAAGGGGGAGTGAGAAAGGGACTGGTAATGTAGCTCAGTACAAATAAGGGAAAGCCCTGAGTTCAAGTCGTAGTACCATAAAAAAAAAATCATTGTCCTGCCACATCCTTTTTTCCAGCATGGCAATGATTTTGGTCTTGAAGTAGAAGCAGTCCAATTCTTAGCTCCTCTGTCAAAGAACAGAGAAGAGTAAAGCAATTTACTTATAAACTATTCTGTATATTTGTTTCAACTTTTCTAGAGGGATACTTTTTTTTTCTCTTGTATTTTAGGGAAGGGTCTACAGAGTATTATTCAGGGTCTCACTACTACATCCGACTCGTAGTGATCTACCTGTTTATAGGCCTCCCACGAGCTGGGATCACAGGCACATGCCACCACACCCAATCTCGATTTCAGTCTTAGCCTGCCCTGGGGGCAGGGCTGGCACTGCAGGTCCGAGGACCCCCAGTCTTAGAGGTGCTTTAATCTGCTGAGCTATTTGGCCAGCCCTCTAGAAGGATACTTGATTTTATTTTATTTCTTGCAGTACCAGGGATTGAACTCAGGACCTCACACTTGCCAGACAAGCAATTAAACTGTTGAGCTATCAACCTGGCTGGAAGGATGTTTGAAAGACTGATACAAAATGATCATCTCTAATTTTCTTAAAATTTATTTTTCTTGCCTGGAATCAAACTCAGGACCTTCGGCCAGTGAGATAGCTCAGCGGTCTAAAGTACCTGCTTAGGTAAGCACAGGGACACTGGTACAATTCCCGGTACATGCCATGCCAGCCCCACCCCCAGGTCAGGCTGAGTCAGCCACAAAAAAAAAAAAAAAAAAAAGAACTCAGGACCTTGTGCTTGCCAGGCAGGCACTATGCCACTGAGCTATCTCTTTGGTCCCCCATATGTCAGGAAAAGAAGTCAGTTGGGAAAAAGCTGTGGCACTGGTAATAAAAGCTATAAAATAACTAGAAAATTACAGACATTTGAGGCAACAAATGAAAAGTAGAGACCTAGTGGAAAGGTCAGGGAGAAACTCTGGAAATTAGGACATTGAGAAGCAGCAGGTGTAGCTGAAGACAGAGCATTCACCCAGCAAGCATAATGCAACCATCTCTGTCTTGTCTGTCTCTATCTTTGTCTCTGTCTCTTCTCCCTCCCTTTCTCTCTCCTCTCACATTAGAAGCCACTCATAACACCAGGAAAGACAGAATGATCATAAAACAGAATACCATAACATTTCATTCACCTAAGGCTCATGCCCATCCTCAAAACAAACCAATTATTGAACATATATCCCAGGGCTAGGGAGATGGCTCAGTGGAATAAGCATTTCCCTCACAAGCCCAAGGGCCTGAGTTCAATTCCTGGTTCTGCCAAAAAAATTAAAATAATAATAAATAAATAAGGAGCCAGGAAGATGGCTCAGTAGAATAAGTGCTTGCCTGGCAAGTGCAAAGGCCTGAGTTCAATCCTCAGTTCTGCCAAAAAAAAAAAAAGGCCTGAATTACATAGTGAGACCTGTCTCAAAAATCAAAATGAACCACCATCAATAACAACAGAAACTCAGCCAAACAAAAAACATATAATAAACACTAGCTAAAGGATAGAAACTTCAGGGCCAGCCTGATAGCTCAGCAGACTAAAGCACCTGCTTAGGCAGAGCGCAGGGGCTGGGGTTAGATCCCAGCACCACATGCTATGCCAGCCCCACCCCTGGGGCTCAATGAGATGGCAACTGAGACTGGGCGTGGTGGGGCGTGGTGGTACTCTCAGCGCTTGGGAGGTTGAAAACAGAAGGATCACTACAACAAGTCCAATCTGTGTAGTAAGACCCTGGAGACCCTACACTAAATACATTAAAAAAAAAAAAAAAAAAAAACCAACAAATTTGTCACATTATAATAGTCAAAATGCCAATTTTTAACAACAATAATAAAGGCTTGGGATATAGCTAAGTGGCACAAGAGCCTGGCAGGCAAGTACAAGGTCCTGAGTTTGATTCCTAATCCTCTCCCCCAAAAAAATAAATAAAATAAAATTTTTAACATTGGGCTGGGGAGATGGCTCAGGAGCACAAGGGCCTGAGTTGAATCCCAGTTCCACCAAAAAAAAAAAAAAAAAAAAATCATAATATACAAAGAAAGAGGACAACAGGGCTCCTTTGAGGAAATAAATATACAGAAACAGACCATAAGAAAGTCCAGAAGGGTTGGGGAGATAGCTTGGTGGTCTAAGTACCTGCCTAGCAAGCTCAAGGACCTAGGTCCGATCCCCAGTACCAAAGGCCATGCCAGCTGTACCAAACTGATAAACAAAAGATTAAAATATGAAAAGAAAGCCAAGAAACAAGATTTTAAATAGACAATGACAAAGATTTTAAAGTTGTCTATTTTTGCCAGCCATGGTGGTGCACACCTGTAATCCCAGCACTCAGGAGGCTAAGGCAGAAGGATCATGTGAGTTCAAGATCAGCCTGGGCTACAAAGCTAGCTCAAGGCCAGCCTGAACTGCATAGCAAGACCCTGTCTCAAAAGGACAAAAATAAATCAATAAAGTTGTCTTTTTTGCTAAGTGGGGCGTTGGCAGGGACCGAGAGTGAACATCAGATCTCGAAAATGCTAGGCAGGTACACTACAAACTAAACACTCAGTCCCAAAATAACTGTGTTAAACATGTTTAAAAAGCTAAATGACTGGGGCTGGGAAGATAGTTCAGCAGTGTAAGCACCCACCTGCAAGCACAAGGTCCTGAGTTTGATCCCTGGTACCAAAAAAAAAAAAAAAAAAAAGCTAAACAATAGCATGAACAAAATGAAGATAATATATATGCAGAAGAAAAGTGTTCATAATGAAAAATTCACTAGAGGAATAAACAGTAAAATTGGCAAGCAAAAGGAAAGGATCAGAAAACCTGAAGACAAGACAATTTATTCAATAAGAGAAGCAAAAAGGGGAAAAAAATGTAAATAAAGCCTAAGGTACCTGCAACAGCTTCATCAAGTAGACCACATATGCATATGGGAGCTTCAAGAAAAAGAAAAAGGAGGCAGAAAGAATATTTAAAGAGGAGGGGCAGGGGAGATAGCTCAGTAGAATAAGAGCTTGCCTGGCAAGTGCAAGGGCCTGAGTTCAATCCCCGGTTCCCGCCCCCTCAAAAAAAAACTAGTTTGGGACCAGGGAGATGGCTCAGTAGAATAAGCGCTTCCCTGGAAAGTGCAAGGGCCTGAGTTCAATTCCCAGTTCTGCCAAAAAAATAAAAAAATAAAAATAAAGAGGGGCCAGGGAAGACCAGGCATAGTGGTACATGCCTGTAATCCCAGCACCGGGGAGGCTGAAAACAGGAGGATCACTAGCTGTGTAGTGAGACCCTATGCCAAATAATTAAAAAAAGAAAAGGGGGGGGGGTCAAGGACATAGCGTGGTGGCATAAGCACTAGCCTGGCAAGTACAAGGTCCTAAGTTTGATCCCCAGTACCAAAAAAAAAAAAAAAAAAAAAAAAGAGAGAGAGAATAAAGAGATAATTGGCAGCTCATCCTTTTTGCAGCCATTGCTTAAGTGGCAATAGCCAAGATAAAATGCAATACCTTTATGAATTCTATGTCATCTACACTAAACAAGTATAGTGGGAAAAGGTTATTGGTCAAACTGTCTATGACAGCAAAGTGGTTACTACTAGGCTAAACCTGAACAAAGTTTCCTTGAACAGGGCCAGACAAAGAGCTCAGAAGATTAAAGGCCAGACGATTGATCCCCAGGCCTGCCATGCTGGCCCCATACCCAGGCACATTGAGACAGCAACTGAGACTGGGCATGGTGGTGCAAGCCAGTAATCCAAGCTCTTAGGAGGCTGTAAACAGGCGGATCACAGGGCAGGGATATAGCTCGGCAGTGTAAGTGCCTACCTGGCAAGCTCAAGGTCTTGAGTTCAATCCCTGGTACCACCAAAAAAAAAAAAAAAAACCAGG
>NW_004524584.1:15265077-15270444 GCF_000260255.1 Octodon degus | reverse complement strand
AAAAAAAAAGACAAAGAATCATAAAGGCAGCAAAAAAGAGGCAACTTGATCACATACAAAAAGATCATAATAAGATTATCAGCCAAACGCCAACCAGATAGCCCAGCAGTCTAAAGCGCCTGCTTAGGCAGAGTGCAGCAGCTGGGTTCGATCCCAGGTGCGCTGTGCCGTGCGGGCCCCACCCTCAAGGCTTGCCGTGTGGTGCTGCACACCTGTAACCCTAGCACTTGGGAGGCTGAAAACAGGAGGATCTCTATGAGTCCAATTTACATAGTGAGACCCAGTAGACCCTGTACTAAATACATAAAACTTTTCTGAAAAATTACCAGCCAATTTCTCAGCTGAAACCTTTACAGTAAGATGGCAATGGAATTATAAATTAAATGGGTAGGGTGGTCAACCAAGATTCTACTGCCAGCAAAACTGACCTTCAAATATCATACATAGAGATAGCTAAGCGGCTTAAGGGCCTGCCTGGCAAGCGCAAGGTCCTGAGTTTGATCCCCAGTTCCACCAACAAACAAAAGTCATACATACATAGATACATACTCATACATACATAGACATACTGAGGATGGTAGAACAGCATGCCAGAAATCCTAGCACTAAAGCAAGACAGCCACAAGTTCAAGCCCACCCTGGACAACTTAACAAGATTCTTGTCTCAGAAAAAAAAAAAAAAAAATTTTTTTTGAACACTGTCTCACTATGTAGTTCAAATTAGTCTTGAAGGGGCCAAGGAGATGGCTCAGTAGAATAAGCACTTTCCTGTCAAGCACAAGGGTCTGAGTTCAATCCCTGGTTACACACACACACAAAAAAAAATTGCTCTTGAACCCACTATCTAGCCCAGGCTGGCCTCACAGCAATCCTGCCTCAGCCTCCTGAATGCTAGGATTGCAGACATGTACCACCACACCCAGTTGCCTTAAACTCATGATTGTCTCAGCCTCCCAAGTGCTAGAACTACAGACATCTGCCATCATGCTCAGCAGTAATTACTTTAAAAGTAAGTAGTTTAGGGGCTGGGGATTTGGCTCAGCGGTAGAATGCTTGCCTGCCTAGCAAGTTGGAAGCCCTGGGTTCAGTCCTTGGCACCAAAAAAATAAAATAAACCTCCCCTTAAAAGTAAGCAGTTCAGGGCTGGAGAGATGGCTCAGTGGTCTAAAGCACCTACCTAGAACAAGCTTAGCTAAAGCACAGGGACCGCGGTTCAATCCCCCAGCACCACATGCCAGCCAGCCCTGCCCCCTGGTGGGCTGAGCTGGCCACACACACACTAAATAAAATGTAAAAATAAATAATTAAAAAAAAAAAAAAAAAGTAAGCAGTTTAAGCTTTCCAGTCAAAATTTGAGATTGCCCAGGCATAGTGGTACTTACTGGTAATCTAAGCTACTCTACAGACAGATGTAGAAGGATTTGTAGTTCAAAGCTAACCTGGGCAAGACTATGGTTTTTGTTTTTGGTAGAACCAGGGATTGAACTCAGGCCCTTGAACTCAGGCCCTTGCCCTTGCCAGGGAAGCATTTATTCTACTGAGCCATCTCCCCAGCCCCAAGACTGTTGCATAAAATTTTTAAAAATATTTTTTAATCTTTTATTTATTATTTATTAGATACAGGGTCTCGTTATACAGCTTGGACTCACAGTGATCCTCCGGTCTCAGCCTAGCTTCCCCAGTGCTAGAATTCCAAGTGTACACCACCGCACCCAGTTTCAGTAGCACAGTTCCCAGAGTTCTGAGGTTGGAATGTCATGCGGTACCAGGGATTGAACCAGTCCTTGTGCTTGCCAGGCAGGTGCTTAGAACACTGCACTATCTCTCCAGCCCAGCTTCCCCTTTTTTCATTAAAAAATTTTAATGAAAGTGCTGGGGATGTAGCTCACTGGTAGACTAACTACCTAGTATGCATAAGGCACTGGGTTCAATTCCCAGCACTAGAAAAACAAAAGGAGGAGGTTGGTAAACTAGATGAACAGAAATGAGATTCAAAACCATACTGGTTTTTTTTTTTTTAATTTATTTATTTATTTATTTATTTGTGTGTGTGTGTGTGTGTGTTTGTGTGGCCAGCTCAGCCCACCAGAGGGCGCGGCTGGCTGGCATGTGGTGCTGGAAGATTGAACCGTGGTCCCTTTGCTTTGCTAAGCTTGTTCAAATAGGTGCTTTAGACCACTGAGCCATCTCACCAGCCCAAAAAAACATACTGTTAATAAGAAATTCACTTTAGGTCCAAAGACAAATAGGATGAAAGAAAGGAAAAGATATCCCAAACAGACAAAACTGTTAAGGTGGCCCTACTGATGTCAGCCAAAATAAACTTCACTTAAATACAAATAATTAAATTCAAAGAGATGGAGCTGGAGATGTAGTTGAGTAATATAGCACTTGCCTCACATATGCTGAGTCTGTGAGTCAGATCCCCAACACTGTACAAAAAAAGCAGGCTACAAAAAACAAAGACCTCATAATTTAAAAGTTTAGGGTATTAGGGTATAGAGTAAATGGAACATTGGGTTTAATCTCCAATACCAAAAACATAAAAATGAAAAGGTTCAATACAGCTGACCAATACAGTTGCCTATAGTCCCAACTACTCAAAAAAAAAAAAAAAAAAAAAAAAAAAAAGGCAAGAATACTATTTGGGCCCAGGAGTTCAAAGTCAGCCTGAAGCTTACACATCATAGAAACAAAGATCCTACCTCAAAACAGGAAGAGGAAGAGAAGGAAGAGGAAACAGGACAGCAATAAGAGAAAACAGGAGGGGAGGGAAAGGGGGAGGGGGAAAGGAAAGGAAGTAGGAGAGTAGGGGAGGGAGCACAGGGGAAAAGGGAGAAGAGGAGACTTCAATAAAAAGCAAAAAAGATATAGCAATGAAAAATATAACACATCTGCAGAGAGTGGTGGCACACACCTGTAATCCCCATACTCGGGAGGCTGAAGCAGACGGACCACCACAAGTTCAAGACCAACCAGGGCTACACAGTGACATAATGAGTTCGAGACCAGCCTGGACTACATGATGAGACCCTGTCTCAAAACAAACAAACAAACAAACAAACAAACAACATACACAAAAATAAGTGTTGGCAAGGATGTAAAGAAATTGGAATATTAAGTCTGCTAGGACACAACAAAATACCACTGACTGGATGTTTTAAACAATTTAATTCTCACATTTATAGAGGCTAGAAGTCCACAATTAAGATATTAGCAAAGTTAATGCTATGCTGGCCATCTCCCTGGCTTGCAGACCTTGGGGCATCCTCATGTCACTCTTTTTGCTCTATATGTACAGCTCTGGTACATAATTTTCTTATAAAGACACAATTTCTAGCAAGACACCATGCTTACAATGTGAGTTTCTGTTTTTGTTTTGGATAGTAAAGATCAAACCCAGGTCCTTTACACTGAGCTACATCCCTACCCCTTTTTTATTTTTGAGACAGGACCTCACTTTCAATGCTGGGATTATAGATATGTACCACCATGTCTACCTATGACCTTTTAATTTTGTTTTGTCTGTCTTGAGACAGGGTTTCACTATGTAGTTTAGGCTGGCCTTGAACTCACTTTGTAGCCCAGGCTGGCCTCAAACTCCCAGTCATCTTCCTGCCTCAGGTTCTTGAGTACTGGGATTATAGACATGTACCACCACACTGGGAAACCTCTTTTAATTTTATCTCCTGGGCCAGGGATATAGCTCAGTGGCTTAAGCACCTGCCTGGGAAACACAAGGTCCCCACTTTGATCCCTGATTGCGGGGAGGGGAGGGCTATCTCCTTAAAGATGCTATCTGCAAATGCACTCACATATACACTTTTTTTTTTTTTTTTTTTGTGGGGATTGAACTCAGGCCCTTGAGCTTGCCAGGGAAGCACTTATTCCACTGAGCCATCTCCCCGGCCCCTCACATATACACTCATTTGAGGGGTTTGGGCTTCAACAAACGAATATAGGGAGAGTAAAACACAATTCAGCCTGCAATAGAATCCTGTACTGCTGGTGGAAATATAAAATGGTACAGCCACCATGATACCACAAGGTATTTCCTCAAACAAGTTAGGGACAGAGGCTGGGGAAATACCTCAGCAGTCTTAAGTGCCTGCCTAGCAAATGCAAAGAGGTTCGATCCCTGGTACCACATGCCATGCTGGCCCCAGAACCCCAAGGGCGCTGTGCTGGCCACTCAAACAAGCATGGTGGTACATGCCTATAATTCCAGCACTGGGGAGGCTGAGACAGGATGACCATTATGAATCGGAGCTGCATAGGGAGACCCTGTACCAAATAAATAAATGAATAAAAGATTAAAAAGGGGGGGGGGGCTGGGGAGATGGCTCAGTGGAATAAGCGCTTCCCTGGCAAGTGTAAGGGCCTGAGTTCAATCCCTGGTTCCACAAAAAAAAAAAAAAAAAAGACAGAGAAAGCTAAGAATATAGCTCAGTGGTAAGCAAGTGCCTAGCATGGGTTTGATCCCCATAGTGCAATGATGATGATATAAAAATAATAAAGACACATATGGAGATAGATATTCGACCCAATTCACTTCTGGGTCTTTACCAAAAAAAAAAAAAAAAAAAGGAAGAAAGAAAGCAGGGATCTGAACAGATGTTTATAAACCTATGTTCATAATAGTCAAAAAGCAGCAACAAATCAACTGATTAATAAATAAGCAAGATGTAGTATGTAATGCAGTATTACTCAGGCTTCAAAAGGAATAAAATTCTGTCAGGTTTGGTGGTTGTCAAGAGACTAGGGCAATAGTGATGATCTGAGGGCAACCTTGCATGTAGCAGGCTGTGTGCATCATTTAAAGCTCTAAAAGGTTCATTACTGGGCTGGAGGATGGGCAAATAGAGTTATAGCTTAATAGGTACAGAGTTTCAGTTTCAAAAGATGACAAAATTTCTAAAGCTGAATGATAAAAACACAATAGTATAATTTCATGCCACTGAATAGTAGATGCAAAATGATTAAAATGAGCTATACACAATAGAACATACCTATAATCCCAGCTACTTGGGAGGCTGAGACAGGAAACCTGGGAAATTTAACATCTTGTCTCAAAATAAGAACTGAGAAAAAGCAACTGTGAAGGCACACACCTGTAATTCCAGCATTAGGAAGCCTGAGGCAAGATAGTAGGTTCAAAGTCAACCTAAAACACAAATCAAAAAGGGGGTTGGAGGGCACTGGAGTTCAACAGCTGGACACCACTAGGTTGGATCCAAACTACCAAAAAAAAAAAAAAACCTTCAAATGCAGTCAGAAAGAGCTGGGGAGTAGCTCAGTCGAATAACTGCTTGCCTACCACATGCAAGGGCCTGAGTTCAATCCCTGGCTCCATCAAAAAAAAAAAAA
>NW_004524584.1:15262778-15264632 GCF_000260255.1 Octodon degus | reverse complement strand
AAATTACAAACTCACACACAATAGCACAGACTAGGGCTGGAGAGATAGCTCAGTAGAATAAGCACTTGCCTGGCAAGCACAAGGTCCTGAGTTCAATCACTGGTTGCACAAAAAAAAAAAAAAAACAATAGCACAGACTATCATAGTAGCATTATTCAGTAGAGTAAAAAGGTAGAAACTACCCAGGGATCTATAGTAGCCATTGAATAAATAAAATGTTTCCCTATAAAGGAATGTTCTGATAATGCTGTAACTTTGAAACTATTCTAAGTGCAATAAACCAGACACAAAAAAAATAAAGAGAAATATTGTATCATTCAATACATACTTGGTACTAGAACATGCAAATTCAGAAAGTTGATGGGAGCGGAGGACAAAATGGATAAGAGGGGCTTGGTAGGAAGACCAAGTTAACTACTTAATGATTACAGAATTTGTTTGAAATAATGAAAAGTTTCAGGGGCTTGTGAGATGGCTCAGTGGTCTAAAGCACCTACTTTAGAACAAGCTTAGCAAAGCACAGGGACCACAGTTCAATCCCCCAGCACCACATGACAGCCAGCCCCGCCCCCTGGTGGGCTGAGCTGGCCACACACACAAATAAATAAATAAATAAATAGAAAAAGCTTTAAAAAAAAAAGTTTCAGATAGACATTGCTGTTGATTGCACTGCATGGTAAATGTAATGAATGCTACTGAATTATATACAAGTACTTTTTTTTTGAGACAGGGTCTGGCTATGGAGTTCAGGATGGTCTTGAACTCACTATGTATCCCTGCTGACCTCAAATTGAGGGATCTCCTACCTCAGCCACCAAAGTGCTGGGATTACAGGCATGTGACCCTCTCCCAGCTCTGAATTACATACTTTAAAATGGTTTAAAAGGCTTTTTTTTTTTTTGTAGAACCGGGGATTGAACTCAGCCCCTTGTACTTGCCAGGCAAGAGCTTATTGTACTGAGCTATCTCCCTGGCCCCTAAAAAGGCAATTTTTAAAAGGGACCAAAAAAAAAAAAAAAAAAGAGTAGAAGGAAAAAAATGGAAAAAAAGCTTTTGTAAATAAGGAAGCATGGGGCCGGGGAGATAGCTTAGCATAAGTCTGGCAAGTACAAGGTCCTGTGATCACTCCCTGGTACCAAACAATATACATATATATGAGGGGTGGGAGAGAAAGGAAAAGGGGAAAAAAGAATCAAGTCATATCATATACAGGTAAAATTCCTTATAATGAATGTGATCATTATAACTAAAATGTACTAATAAATTTAATTAATGAGGCGGGGGGTATGGCTCAGTAGCATGGCACCTGCCTGGCAAGCATAAGGTTCTGAATTGGTTCTGGTTCAAAAAAATAAATAATCTTTAATTTATTTATTTAATTTATTTTGGCGGAGCCAGGGATTGAACTCAGGCCCTTGCGCTTGCCAGGGAAGTGCAAAAAATTAATTTAAAGAAAAATAAATAAGAGGAGGGCAAGAAGGGTTAAAGGGAGAGGAGGGAAATGGATAAAAAGAAACAAGATATATGATCTGCAAGTACAAATTCCCTCTGATGAATGCTATCATGTGTATCTAAAATGTATCAACAAAATTTTTTAAAATGCAAAAATATTTTTGAAAGAGGACCAGGTGTGGTAGTACTTGACTATAATTTCAGCACTAAGAAGGCTGAGGCAGGAGGAGTGCCATGAGCTTAAGGCCAGTCTGAGCTATTCACTGAGACACTATCTCAAAAACAAAAGGTAAAATTTTGTTACATGTAAAAATACAGGGGCCGGGGAGATAATGCAGTAGAATAAGCATTTGCCTGGCAAGCACAAGGGCCTGAGTTCAATCCCTGGTTCGGGGAAAAAAA
>NW_004524584.1:15257865-15262018 GCF_000260255.1 Octodon degus | reverse complement strand
ACTGACCTCTAACTCACAGCCACCTTCCTGCCTCAGCCTCCTGAGTGTTGGGATTACAGGTATGCACTACACCAAGCTGAGGTGACTATATTTACTAACGTCATTATTTCTGAAGAAACTGAAGCTCAAAGAAGTAGGGCAATTTGTCAATGAATTGCTGAAGGTTGCAAGGATTCAGTCCCTATCTGATCTGAGATCTTAAATATAGTTACCCACTCTTCTACTCTGTTATAGTGACAAGGTAATAAAAAGTACTCAGTAGGTTCCAATTAACTAAGTGAACAAGGTGAACAAAGTGAACATGTTGCAGATATCTAACAAAATTTATATATAGCTTGTATAAAGTCAAAGAACGACTTTTTGGAGGAGGTCGGGCGCGACACTGGGAACTGAATGCAGGGCTTTGTACTGAACTATATTCCTAGCCCTTTAAGACAAGGCCTTGCTAAATTGCCTAGGCTGGACCCAATCTTTCAATTCTCCCATCTTAGTTGTCCAGAGTCCTGGGATTACAGGAATGTGCCACTGTACTGGGCTTTGCAGAAAGATTTATGACTTTTTTTTTTTTTTTGAGACAATCTAGCTATGTAGCCCAGGCACCCGGGCCTTAAACTCAAAGGGACTCTCCTGCCTCATTCTCCTAAGTGCTACAACTACAGATGTACATCACCATGCCCAGGAAGATTTATAACTTTTAAATTTTCACAACTTCTAAACTTTCACAACTTTCCAATAGTTTTAACCTCCATACAACTGAATCAGATTAACATGTTCATACATTTATTAAACATGTTGATAGATTAGAAATTTGATCTTGCTAAAATTTCTGCGAGTATATTAAACCTCCCCCTGAAAAATTCTACCATGTTTGAAAGGCTAAGACACCCTAAAGGCTAGAAAAATTAACCCAAGTCTAGTCACAATCTATCCTTTTTTTTTTTTTTTTTTTTTTGCGGAACCGGGGATTGAACTCAGGCCCTTGTGCTTGCCAGGGAAGCGCTTATTCTGAGCTATCTCCCTGGCCCTTCTAGTCACAATCTATAAGGAGAGGGCTGGGGAGATAGCTTAGTAGTCTAAGCGCCTACCTGGCAAGCGCAAGGATCCCATGTTCAAATCCCAGAAACATGGGCTCACTGCACCAGCCTCAAAACCGGGCTGGTGCGAAGGAGGGCTAGATGGTGTGGCTCAATGGCAAAGCCCTTGCCTAGTGCTCATGACGCCTTGGGTTTCAGAACCTGCACGGGGTGTGGGAAGGCCTTCCACAAGGAAGGGTGTTACTACTGTACAGAATAACCTGGTGCCTCTCCTATAGGTTAGATATCTAGGTAGGTGGTAGTTAGGGAGAGAAGGTTCAGGCTCAACTTTTGTGTTTTGCCAAATGGTAACATATCAGTACAGTAATTACTTTCCACATTGCCAGTCCTTAATACTTCTCACTGGTCCTCACAAGTACGGGTGACACATTGTATTGTCTTTTTTTTTTTTTTTTTTTGGTGGTGGTATGGGACCTTGCGCATGCCAGGCATGCCAGCCAGGCACTTATGCCACTGAGCTCTCTCCCCGGCCCCTGCATATTTAATTTTTTTGTATATTTAATTTTTAAGTCACTCACACTGATGGCATTACTCGGAAAAAAGTTGGAAACTAACAAAGGTAGGGCACAGACACAGCTCAGAATATGAACCAGCTGAGCCGCTGCATCACATTTCACTTTCATTTAGATCCAGCTACTCTGAACATCGCAAGTAAACCGAGAATGTGCACAAAAATGCAACTACCCTTACAGTTTATTCACTCTATAAAGCAAGCTTTCTCTTTTTATTAAAATAGATGAGCTCATTAACATAGTATCAATTCTAAAGTTAGAAGAAAAAGAACACAACTGTGAAAAGGGGGACACAAATCCTTTCCTCCCACATTCGCCCAACGGGCGAGGAACCCACACGGTCGCTCCCGCCAGATGCGACCGAGCTCTCGCGCCCTCCCGCCCTGGCCAGCCAACCGGTGCCTGTCAGTGTCTGCGTGCGACGCTGCGTGCTAGACATGAAAAGGGCTCCCGCTCTAGCGATGCCTCAGAACTGGAACAGAAGCAGGAAAACAGAAAGAAAGAGCCCGCCCGCAGCTCCGCACAGCCAGGGAGCTTGGAGCCCCCACCACGCGCCGGTCCCCAGCACCACAGCGGTCCTCGCTCCGCGCCAGGACCGGTAACTCTGCTGCCGACCCGGGCCCCGCCCCGGGCCCTGACGCGGGCGGCGCCTCCCTGACCACACCGCTGCTCGGCTATTTTTCCTGCGGAGGCCGTGGCTGGCCCGCGACTCCGGAGCCACGGCTTCCAGGCCCCGCGGGCCCGCGCCATCCAGAGCGGCCCAGAGCGAAGGTGCTTAGCTCAAAGGCTTCGGCACGCCCTCTCTCCCTCCCTAGACCCTTACCGAGGCAGCGCAGCCTCCAAGGCCCGCTCCTCCTTCTCAGCCGCCGCCACCGACCCAGCACCACGGAGACCGGAACTTCCTCCCAGCGGGCCGCTGCTTCCACAAAGGCACCGCGCCGCCGTGTCGGGCGCTCTGCCCGCCGGGAAATGCAGTACTGCGGCCTCCGGCGGCCCGGCCGCCTCCACTCCCACGGTCCCCCGCGCGCAGGGGGCTGGTCTTCTGAGGCGGGGCCTAGGGCGCGATGCTTGCCGCAGCCAATGGGAAGGCGCACCTCCCCGCAACTGTCGGTGGGGCCTGCTGGAGGCTTAGGTTTGGCTCCTTCCCTGTTTCCACTCTTTTGGTTTGTTTCTGTGGTACTGGTATTAAACCAATCGCCTTCACATCGAGGGATGTCCCTAGTGCTTTTTTTGGTACTGGGAATCGAACTCAGGACCTTGCACTTGCCAGGCAGGTGTTGTGTTGCTGAGCTAGATTCCCAGCCATCCCTAGCTCATTCAAAAAATGTTTTAATTTCAGACAGGGGCTCACTAAATTACTCAGGTTGGGCTTGAACTTGCCGTCCTCCTGGTCCAGACTCCCTGATTATTGGGACCAGAGTCCTGCATCGCCACACTTGCACTGTTTTTGGAACTGAACAAGGCCAAGTTTGTTTTGGGCTTTGCCCTCCCTAGATTTGCTTCCTGCCAAGAGCTTCGGTGTGTGTATGGCCTGCCTTGCTCCAAACTACCGTATTAACAGTGTGAAGGAAATGGAAAGCCTTTTTGTTGCAGACAGTGCATGAGCCCACAGAAGGCCCTTGGTTTCAGGCCCTCCCAAGCCTGGACAGCATAGCTCTTGTAAATGAGATCCAAGCTGGGCATGGTAGTGCATGCCTGTAATCCCGGCACTCAAGAGGCTGAGACAGGAGTATCATTGTGAGTTCAGGACCAGCCTGGGCTACAAAGTGAGCTGAAGGCCAGCCTGAACTACATAGTGAGACTCTGTCTCAAAAAGACTAAAAAATAAAGAACAGATGAGACCCAAGGATAGGTATAAAAGAAGCACTTGGACTAGAGAAGCAGTACATCACAGAGGCTTGTCTTCTTTTCTTTCTGATGGTTTTTAGACATCCCAGTTCAAGAACACCAGACAGATACCCATTTTGAAGATTGAATAGTCAGACTCACAAAGGAAAATGCACTCAGCTTCCACATGATGAGCTGTCAGGCAATAAATCTAACCCAGAGTAACTTATGCAATGTCAGAGAGGAGCTGGAAGGAAATGCAAATTGTTAATCTACTGGAAAACAAGAAAATACAATGTTTGGGGTTTTTTTGAGACAGGGTCTCCCTACATAATTCAGGCTGGCATTGAATTTGTGGCAATCCTCCTGCTTCAGCCTCTAGAGTGTTGATATTAGAGGTGTGTGCCACCACACCTAGCAAGAAAACACAGCTTTTCTTCTACAGCTTACTTCCAAAATCTTTGTTAGGAAAAAGGAAAAGAAGGGACCGGGGAGATGGCTCAGTAGAATAAGTGCTTGCCTGGCAATTGCAAGGGCCTGAGTTCTGAAAAAAAAAGAAAAAAAAAGGAAAAGAAGCAGAGGTATGAGCTCAACAGGATAGAGTTATTTTAGAACAAAGGTAAGTGGGACTGCTCTGGCACTAAAGACCAAACCAGCTTACTCTCATACAGGCTACAAGGTCTTTTATAGGGTCATGAGCATTAAAAAAAAAAAAAAAAA
>NW_004524584.1:15255398-15257765 GCF_000260255.1 Octodon degus | reverse complement strand
TTTTTTTTTTTTTTTTTTTTTTTTTTTTTTTTTTTTTTTTGTCAGAACCAGGGATTGAACTCAGCCCCTTGCACTTGCCAGGGAAGCACTTATCCCACTGAGCCATCTCCCCAGCCCCTCTGGAGTGGAATTTTCAAGCATGAGAGTTCAATACAAAGAAGTTGTGACTACCTGCCAGGGACAGGTTTGAAAACATACAAGGAGTTATGTGTTGTTGTCAAGAGCAAGCAGGGCTAGACAATAATGATTCAGAATTATAGGGTGTAGATGTGCTTACTGGGCCTTATCCAGTCATGAGGACACATCTGCAGCAGGTGTAAAAGCATAACACAGGGGAGGGATTTAAAGTGGTTTCTGCTCAGACCAGAATGACAGTGCTCAGATTCCTTCACTTTCAGCTAATGTTTTTCCAAGAACTGAGCTTGCTCCAAATTTCCAGGTTTTCTGTCTATGTTTTGAAAAGCTTATTGGTCGCAACCACCCGATACCCTGTCAGACCCTCAGAGCAGATAACCTGGTTTTGTAGCCTAAATTCAATATTATGAGATAAAAGAAGTCTGGTGCAAGAAATGCCCACAATGCATTCTAAATAAAGCAGGTTTGGGCTGAGTGAGATAACTCAGTGGCATAATTGTCTGCATACTCAAGGTTCCAAGTTTGACCCCTGGTACTGCATGCCATCCGCGATGGTGCACACCTGTGTTCCCAGCACTGGGGAGGCTGGGACAGGAGGGTCACTAAGAGCATGAACTGGGTAGCGAGGCCCTGTGTTTTTTTTTTTTTTTTTTAAAAGCAGGTTTCATTGTAAAGAAAGGAGGTTGTTGGCTTAAAGAGTCTTTAAAATTACCTTCTCTCCAGTAGCACACCCCTATAATCCCAGCACTTGTGACCCTGAGGCAAGAGGATCACCACAAGTTCAAGGGCTGTCCAGGCTACATAGTGAGTTCAAGGACAGGGTGAACTACATAGGAAGACCCTGTCTCAAAAATTAATTTAAAAAGTTATCTTCTGGGGCTGGTGAGATGGCTCAGTGGTCTAAAGCTCCTACTTAGAACAAGCTTAGCTAAAGCACGGTGACCGCGGTTCAATCCCCCAGCACCACATGCATGCCAGCCCCGCCCCCTGGTGGGCTGAGCTGGCCACACACACACACACACACACACACAAATAAAAAAAATTTTAAAAAAAGTTATCTTCTGAGGAGTAAGGTGGTAGGGGCCTATAATTTCAGGTAATTAGGAAGCTGACATAGGGAGATCACCTCAAATTTGAGGCCATCCTGAACTACATGTTAAGACACTTTAAAAACAAAATAATGTTGGGCATGGTGGCTGAGGCAGGAAGATCCTTGTGAGTTCAAGGCCAGCCTGAACTACATAAGCAAAGGCTAGCCTGCATTAGATAGTGAGGCCTTGTCTTCCTTTTTTTTTTTTTTTTTTTGCGGAACTGGGGATTGAACTCAGGCCCTTGTGCCTGCCAGGCAAGCGCTTATTCTACTGAGCCATCTCCCAGGCCTCAGGCCCTGTCTTTAAAAAAAAAAAAAAAAACATGAAATGTGTGCAGTGAGAAAAATACTGTATCAGGCAATAGAAATACAAAACTTAATAAAGATAATACATTGTTGCCCTAGTAGAGAAGGGAGTAGGGTGGTTGTTGGACACAGACCAACTAAATAAAATACACTCTGCAATCTCTCTCTGTTGATAATAAATGTTACAGAAATAAATAAGGGGAAAGAGCCAGATATGGCTCAGGCCTATACTTCCAGAGCTCAGAGGCTATGGAGACAGGAAAATCACCACAAGTTGCAGACCAACCTGGCCTTCATGAGTTCAAGACCTCCCTGAACTTCATAGACCCTGTTTCAGAAAAACAAAGGAGAAAAAGAAAGAAAGAAAGAATTTTAGCCATTGTATTAAGTTGAGACCTTGTTAAAATCTGGGTCCAAAGATGAACAAACAAGCTTGCAGGATATCTAGGCAAAGTGCTCTGGGCAGAAAGAACAGTAAGGGCAAAGACTATAATGTGTAGGAATGCCTGGAATTTTCCAGAACCACTAAAGAATTGGGTTGTTTGGGGGTAAATATGAGAGGAGGGCACTTCCTTCCCATGTCTTACAGGTTGCTGAGATAAGTTTGATTTCTGTGAGGAAGGAGATGGGAAGTTATTTGAGGGTTCTACATAGAAGAATACCATGAACTAAATTCCATGTTAACAGGATTCCTCTGGATGTTTTGTTGAAAATAGATTGAAGATGACAAAAAACAGAAGCAAAGGCCAGTGAGGTAACTTAGTGGCATAAGTGCCTGCCTGGCAAGTGCAAAGTCCTGAGTGCAATCCCCAGTACAAAAAAAAAAAAAAAAAAAA
>NW_004524584.1:15252428-15254134 GCF_000260255.1 Octodon degus | reverse complement strand
TTATGACTCTACAGCATCTGAAGAAGAAATTTAATCAAATGTAAACATATTCATATGATACAAGAGCATGGGGAAAATTATCAGCACAGCAGGAAAACTACTTTACCAGATGCTACAGTGTGATAAAAGATAAGAAGAAAAACCTCTTCAAAATTGTAGGAAATCGGGCTGGGGAGATAGCTTAGTAGAATAAGTGCTTGCCTGGCAAATTCAAGGTCATGAGTTCAATCCCCAGTATGGGGGGAATAATGTAGGAAATCAGGCCACAGAAATAGGTCAACAGCATAAATACCTGCCTGGCAAGCACAAGTTCCCGAGTTAGATCCCTGGTACAGAAAAAAAAAAATTAAATAAAATCCAGGTGATGCACATCTGTAGTCTCACATCTGGGAGGCTGAGGCAAGAAGATGACTGGAGTTCAGACTGAACTACATAATACGACTAGTCCTTGTCTCGAAAGATAAAACAAAAACAATTTTTTTTTTTTTTTAGCGGCCAGGGATTGAACTCAGGCCCTTGTGCTTGCCAGGGAAGCACTTATTCTACTGAGCCATCTCCCTGGCCCCCAAGACATTCCGGGGCCGGGGAGATGGCTCAGTAGATTAAGCACTTGCCTGGCAATCACAAGGGCCTGAGTTCAATTCCCAGTTCCGCAAAAATAAATATTTAAATAAATAAAAATAAAGACACATTCTGTAATGTGTTACAATTTTTTTAAAAAAGGGGCCGGGGAGGGGAGATGGCTCAGTAGAATAAGCGCTTCCCTGCCAAGCACAAGGGCCTGAGTTCAATCCCTTGTTCCACAAAAAAATCAATCAATAAATAAATAAATAAATGACACTGCACAGTTTAAAAACAAATCTTTTTCAAAAACAAATATTTTTATTTTTGTCATATTTTTAAATTTTTATTTATTTATTTTTTGGCAAAACTGGAGATTGAACTCAGGCCCTTGTGCTTGCCAGGGAAGTACTTATTCTACTGAGCCATCTCCCTGGCCCCCTTATTTTTTATTTTTTAGGGAAGGGCCTACAGGGCATTTAGGGTCTCGCTATAAATCAGACTTGTAGTGATCCACCCGTTTTACAGCCTCCTAAGAGCTGGGATTACATGCACGAGCCACTACCAGTCTCAATTGCCGTTTCAACACGCCCTGGGAGGTGGGGCCAGCACAGTAGACCCGGGATCAAACCCCCATGTCTGAGCCTGCTAGCAGGTGCTTTAGTCTGCTGAACTCTTTGGCCGGCCCTTAAAGACAAATCTTACACAGCCCTACATTTCAATTTATTTTTCTTCAAAAGGAGTGAAGGGCCCAGGGAGATAGCTCAGTAGAATAAGCGCTTGCCTGGCAAGTTCAGAGTTCTGAGTTCAATCTCCAGTACTGAAAAAAAAAAAAAAAAGAAGTGAGTTGTGTACCAAGGGGGTAAAATGCTTTAAGGACAAGAAAAAACTGCACTAGGACCACCTTATTGATCATCTTTCTCCTCCTCCTCATGCTCTTCATTTCATTTTCTTCCTTCTTTTTCTTGTTTTCAGCCTTGATCACTTCCTTTTTTGCGGAATCAGGTTTTTCTATAGCTCAGTAGACAATGATGTCCTTTTCATATTTTTCCTTAAGTTTAGCAGCCTTCTTCTCATACGACTGCTTTTTCTCTGCTGCAGCATATCTCCCAGTTTCTTTTTTATTTTATTTTTATTTATTTATT
>NW_004524584.1:15250329-15252328 GCF_000260255.1 Octodon degus | reverse complement strand
CTATGTAGATCGGACTCATAGTAATCCTCCTGTTTTCAGCCTCCCAAGCATTGAGATTACAGGTGAGCGCCACCGTGACCAGTCTCAATTGCCGCCTTACAGTGCCTGGTGGCTGGGCCAGCAAGGCACACCAGGGTTCAAACCTCGACTGCTGTGCTCTGCCTAAGCAGTTGCTTTAGTCCACTGAGCTATCTGGCCAGCCCATCTCCTGGTTTCTTTGTGACATCACCAATGGAGAGGCCAGGATGTTCTACTTTGATTTTTGGGCAATATTCAGAACAGAACAAGAAGGCCAAAGGAGGCCTCTTTGGTACATTGGGTCCTTGAACTTTTTTGTCTCTCCTTTAGGAGGAATATAAGTTTTCATTGTCTTTCATAACAAGCCTTGTCTGTCTTTACCCTGTCTTCAAATTTTCCTTTCTCTTTAGCAGACATGGTCTTCCACCTTCCTGACCACTTCTTAGAAAACTCTGAGACATTAACAGAAGCATCTGCGTGCTTCTTCTTGTGCTCCTCTCAGCAAGTTTGCACAAAGAATGCATAAGATGACATTTTGTTTCTCAGCTTCTTAGGATCTTCTTTGCCATGTTTACTTGTTTTCCTTAGTGAGGCACAGAATCGCCCAGTGCCCATCTGGCTCTCACTTGCCCTGGTGCTATCTCTATGGAGCTCAATGTACTGCCTTGTATTTTTTGTACGAGGGGAACTTCTGAAGATGTTGATGCAGTCACGAAAGATTTGCTCCAAGTCACAGAAGCGGGATAGTAACAGGTCTGAGAATAGATTACAGTCACAGGATACACTTTATTCACAAACTTGCCAATATCTCAGGTTCTAAAATCTCCACTGAAGCTAGAAAAGAAAGGTGATCTGGAGAACAAGTCTGTAAGTGTTACACCTGCTCCAGTCACAGCTAGTTTATCCTGCTGTTTTGATGGACAGGAGTCCATAGTGAGTCCACAAAAATCACAAACCCAAACCAGAAAGCTGGCGCTTTAAGGATCTGACTTGGAGCTAACAGGAAGTGCTGCACAGCTTGTTAATTGTGTTAAAGTCCAAGACAGAAGTAGTGTCTTTAATAAGCTGGAATTGGTAGGAGGGTTTGATGTTGTTTCTTGCCTCCTCCACTTTCCATTCTGAGGGAAAGAATAATTAAGAAATGGCATATTTTCACAGGGGAGGCTTCCCTTAAACTATGAAAGGGAAGGACTTGATGGACTTATGCAAAACCACCTCCTGTAAAATGCCACAGTGTTATTGTTACTGCATCAATCACATGCCAGTGTGGTGCAGCAGGCTCCAAGTGGAGGCCATGTGGACTGTGAGGAAAACCCTACACTGAGCAGAGAGCTGAATTAGACACAGAAGACAGCCTTAAGTGGTCGTGGGAGCAGCAGGAAGAGTCAGAGGTGTGATTTGTTGTGAGGTTTTTTGTTTGTCTCTTCGGCTTTTTTGTTTGCTTATTTGGTTGGTTTATTTTAATTTTTTTGAGACTGAGTCTCACTGTATAGTTCAGGCTGCCCCTGAATTAACCCTATAGAACAGGTTGGCCTTGAACTCATGGTAATCCACCTGCCTCAGCCTTCTGAGTGTTGGGATCACAGGCATATGCCACTACTCCCATCTTTTTTTTTTTTTTTACGTATTTAGTACAGGGTCTACAGGGTCTCACTACACAGATCGGACTTGTAGAGATCCTCCTGTTTTCAGCCTCCCAAGCACTGGGATTATAGGTGTGCCTCCATGACCAGTCTCAGTTGCAGTCTCAGTTCCATGCCCTGAGGGCAGGAACTGCATGGCACAGAGGGGGGCTATTTGTTTTTAAGGCAGGGTTCACTATGTTGTTCAGGATGGCCTCAGCTAAGAGTGCTGGGATTACAGATGTATGCCACCATGCTGACTCCAGAGTGTAATTTTTTACTTTTTCCTTCATTGTAGAACTGTTGGGAGAATTAAACATGAACCTATAAACCAAGTTAATTGCTTCAGAAAAATATGT
>NW_004524584.1:15212357-15246530 GCF_000260255.1 Octodon degus | reverse complement strand
TTTATTTTATTTATTTATTTATTTATTTTTTGCGGAACTGGGGATTGAACTCAAGACATGTAATTTTATTTTTGAGACAGGGTTTCATTATGCTATTTATGCTGGCCTTGAACTCACTTTGTAGCCCAGGTTGGTTTCCAACTTGCAGTGATCCTCCTGCCTCAGTCTCCCAAGTGCTGGGATTATAGGCGCAGCCACCACACCTATTTACTTTTTAATTTTTTAATTTTTAATGTATTTAGTACAGGTTCTCCAGGGTCTCACTTGACAGATCGGATTTGTAGAGATCTTCCTGTTTGCAGCTTCCCAAGAGCTGGGATTAGAGGTGGGCACCACATTATTTATTTATTTACTTATTTTTAAACTGCTCCCCCAAAATAAGAGCTGTTTAAAAAAGCCTTATGTTTCTCGTTTAATTTTAATTTTTGGTGGTACCAGGGATCAAACTCAGGACTTGGTGTTTACCAGGCAAGTACTTATTCCACTGAGCTATCTCCCCAGCCTCTCGTTTTTATTACTTTATATCTATAGGATATCTTTGTATCTATCTACAGTGTTTCTTCCCTGGCAAATTACCGGAGAAACTTTCTTTTCTTTCTATAGGGAACTTTAAAATAATACTGATGCTTGGTTTCCCACTTTCGTCTAATTAAATCAGAGCCTCTATGGATTCGTGCTTTTTGAAGCTCCCCAGATTATTAAATGTTTAGTCATAACTTCATACTAATATATTAAAGCGAGGTGAAAAGACGTTTTTAAGCCTAGTTAGTGGATTTTATGCGCATGCCCAAATCCTTTACAAGCATTATGGCTGCGCCCATGGGTGACATGTCTCCAGCCTCAAATTTGTATTTCTTTTGCAATCAGTGGGGAAATGACGCCGTTGCTCCTTTCTGTCTTTTGAAGTAACCCTTTCGCTGGTTCGGACGCAGGGTCCAGAGTCCGGGTCTGCTGCCAGCGCGTGACTTCGGGCCCCGTGCGGCACCGGTGCCCGGGAGGCGACCGGACCTAGGCCAGGCCCCACCCGGGCTTCAAGGGGCCCGGCAGCTCGACAGTCCGGCAGTCCCACAGCGCCGCCTGCGGCGGGGAGGGGTGACTACATCTCCCACAATGCACCCCGGGGGCGGGCTGGGTCTGGCCAAGGGGCTGGAGCTGGGCCTGGGCTCGATGAGAGCCGGGAGAGCTGTCTTTCTGCGTCGGCGGCCGGGCCAGGGCCGGTAGGAGTCGGTGCCTGCACTGTGGCCATGTCTGTGTCAGCCAGGGACCGGGGCCCCGCAAGCCACAGCCCTCAGGCCAAACCCGGCTGGACACCCATGTCTCCCTGGGGGTCTGGCAGAGGACAGTGACTGGCACCCCCCGTGCGCCCGGTGTTCCCCCCAAAGAAATAGGTGAGTCCGACTTTCCACCCACGTGGCCTGAGAGCGCTGATAGTAGAGCTGTCATCCTTGGAGGGAGGGGCTTGAAGACTTGGGGTCCCTACCACCCATCGCAACATTTGCAATAGGAGGCCTGGATCTCCCTGGAACCCCCAGCCGGCTGGCCCCCTAGCTGGGGAGTACAAAAGAAAAGGCCTGGAACCCACCTTTGGCTAGGTCAAGATCCGGTAGGAGGCAGGGGCTAGGTCAGACCCACCCCTTTCAATGCACACACACTCGGTCTTTAGAGTCCTCTTAAAATCGACACTGGTGCTAGAGAGAGAGACAGCGAGCTCTTTGGAAGGGTTGTGGGACCTGGGACTTTGTTCTTAACTGGTTGCCCTTTTCTAGGTTCAAGTTTGCCGAAGAGTGGGACTAGCCTATGCCAAAAGTTACACTGACTATGCTAGACTTTTCAGCATAAAGTAGACACCCTGCTGAACCAGCCACAGCACAACCTCACCTGGCTTCTGTCCTGCATTATGTATCCTGGCATCACCTTCCAGATAGCCCATTCCCCAAATGGTTAAGAAGGGTAAAGCTCTATTCAAACAGGAAGAGGAAGCGAAGTAGTTAGTAGCCGGCAGGGAGGGGAGGAGCTTTTGCAAGGTGCTGCCTACTCCCAGGCCACCTGAGGGAGATAGATACACTAGAAGGACTGATAGTGCCTACCTGTTTGGTGACATTGCCTCAAGCCCTGTTGGGTATTTCTAGGAAAGTAGCAAGCTCTGAGGGCATCTAGAGAGAGTGCCCAGAAAGAAGCACTGGGTCTGGTTTGAAAAGACCTGCTTTCCTCCTTCAGAGCTCCTAGGAGCTTTGGCTGCACAGTTTGAGGCTCCAGTTGGGATTGGGATGGACTTTGCTGTGATGCAGTCAGACTTCCTGCCTGAGTTTCCAGGGTATCCAGAAAGTTTTTTGCTTCTTCAGGGTTTCTTGCTGGACGTCTAGACTGACCTTGAAGAGGCTAAGATGTTGAGATCTCACGTAACAGAACTGTTGTAAAAGAAGCATCCACTAGCCCTAGACAGCTAGCTGGCCCTTTTCCATGGAGGTACTGGTTTGGGTACACTCAGACACATTAATTTGGCTGAGTGTTAGCCAAAGCTCACTAGGAATCAGGCAGTTGTAGACCTTATTTGGATTTTGTTTTGTTTTTTGATTGTGGTACTAGAGATTGGACCTAGGAGTACTTTATCACTGAGTTATATCCCCAGCCCTTTTAAAATTTTTTATTTTGAGCCATTCTCACTAGGTTGCCCAGACTGGCCTTAAATTTGTCATCTTCCTCCTCCCTTCCCAGGTAGTTGGAATAACAGGTGTGTGCCATTGTGTCCTTCCCTTATTTGGATCTTTGATCCAGAAGTGCAAAGCCACAGAGCAGGGACATTTTGCAGATCAAGGAACTAAACTGGGGAGAGACTTCCCAGAAGTAGCAGAAAGGTAGTGCTCTGTTTCTAAAATTCCTATGAAGGGCCAGCCAGGTAGCTCAGCAGACTAAAGCACCTGCTTAGGCAGAGCACAATGGCAAGGGTTCGATCTCCCACATGCTGTGCTGGCCCTGCCCACGGGGCTCACTGAGATTGGATGTGGTGGTGCGTGGCTGTGATCCCAGTGCTTGGGAGGCTGAAAACAGGAGAATCATTACTAGTCTG
This sequence comes from Octodon degus, assembly GCF_000260255.1. Lineage (NCBI taxonomy): Eukaryota > Metazoa > Chordata > Mammalia > Rodentia > Octodontidae > Octodon > Octodon degus. The sequence goes on along the minus strand of NW_004524584.1, from coordinate 15,243,463 downwards.
ATCTACGCAATGAGACCCTGTAGACCCTGCAGACCCTGTACCAAATACATTTTTAAGAAATTAAATAAAAATAAATAAAATAACATTCCTATGAACAGCCAGTTAGCCTGGTGGTACTCCCAGCCTGAGGCCCATAGATAGCTCTTTTACTCTGATATCTTAGTTGGGTCACTTCAGCTAGAAGGTCACAACCAAATGCCCAGGCCACTTACCCAGCATCTGTTAAGGCACAACAAACTCTCAAAAGACTGATTGAGATGACTGAGACCACTGGATCTGTATGTATGTAAGTGCTGTTACATGGTCTGACTGCTAAGTAAGTATGGTGGCACGTGCCTATAATACTAATCCCTGGGAGGCTGAGGCAGGAGGATTGCCTGGACCTAGAGGCCCACCTACACTTCATAGTGATTTTTTTTTTTTTTTTTTCAGAACTGGGGATTGAACTCAGACCCTTGTGCTTGCCAGGCAAGCACTTATTCCACTGAGCCATCTCCCCGGCCCCTTCATAGTGATTTTAAGACCAGCTTGAACTACATAATGAGACCCTGTCCTCCAAAACCCAAACCAAAGCAAAACGAAACAAAAACATTTCGTGGGGCTGGGGAGATAGCTTGGCATTCTAAGCACCTGCCTGGCAAGCATAAGGACCTGGATTTGATCCCTGGTACCACATAGTGCATTGGCGCTGGACCGTGCCGGATCACTGATTCTGAGCTGTATAGTGAGACCCTGTATCAAATAAATCAATAAAAGATTTATTTATTTATTTTTCTTTGCAGAACCAGGGATTGAACTCAGGTCCTTGTGCTTGCCAGGGAAGTGCTTATTCCACTGAGCCATCTCCCTGGCCAATAAAAGATTTTTTAAAAAAGTATGTGTTGGGGCTAGGGAGATGGCTCAGTAGAATAAGCGCTTGCCTGGCAAGCACAAGGGGCTGAGTTTAATCCCTGGTTCCACCAAAAAAATAAATAAAAAATAAAAAGTATGTGTTAATGGTAGCTGCTGAGTATACAATACCTGCTTTGTGCCATGGTAACCAAATCATATGTAGGATAATCTCATTTAATGCTCCTGCAATCCAAGGAATCCATAGTATCAGAATCAATACTATCATTAGCTCCAATTTATGGATGAGAAAACTAAGACCAGTAAAACCAAGCCTATCTGACAGCGAAGGCATTGTTCGTAAATACTTGACTACCAGCAAAGACAAGTCTTTATAGGCTGGATTTTCTTTATCATAAGTGTGCTAGAGCTGGGGGCTCATCACAGATCTTTCACTCTCTCCCAAAGATGTTTATTGGGCAGATAGTGATACAACTACTCCTGCATGTAACTCTGAAGGGCTGATATTTGTAGCAGGCCACAGAGTGACTTTCAGCCCAGAGAAGTAAATCCAAGTAAACAGGGATGTTGCCAGAAGGCCTCTTTGATAAGGCAGTACTTGAGGAACAGCCTAGAGGAAGAAAGGGAGGAAGGCATTCACTAGCCCAGGTAAGAAAATTTGTGGCTTGGGGCCCCAGAGGGATATTCAGAAAGAGCAGGGTTAGAAGTAAAGGAAGTAAAGGAATGCTCAGGAAATTTAGAGAAAGCCAAGAGACCCATGTGACTGTCTTCAGGCAGAATTAGTAGGGAGAAAGGATAGGAAATTGAGGTGAAAGGAAAGCCAGGTACAGTGGTGGTGACACATCCTGTAATCCCAGTGCTTTAGAACAAGAATTTCTCTCTCTCTCTCTCTCTCTCTCTCTCTCTCTCTCTCTCTCTCTCTCTCTTTCTTTCTTTCTTTCTTATTTTCTTTGAGACAGGGTCTTGGTATATAGTGTAGGCTGGCTTTGAGCTCACTTTGTAGCCAAGGCTAGCCTCAGATTTGCAGCAGTCCTCCCACCTCAGCCTCCTGAGGCCTGGGATTTATAGGCAGGTGCCATCCTGCCTGGTGAGGAAGGACTGTAAATTCAAGCCCACTCTCAGTAACTTCAATGCTTAAGTGAGGCTGTCTCAAAATTTTATTTTATTTTATTGTTTTTCGGAAGTGGGGATTGAACTCAGGCCCTTGCCCTTGCCAGGGAAGCACTTATTCCACGGAACCATCTACCCGGCCCCTGTCTCAAAATTTAAAAGAATGAGGTTCTGAGTTCAATTACCGGTACAAAATTAAAAGAAAAGAAAAGGGGAGCTGGGCATGGTAGCGTGTGGCTGTCAGCAGTCAAGAAGCTGAGGCAGGGGGATCGCTGTCCATCCTAGGTAATGTGGTGATTTTAGGACCAGCCTGAACTGCATGGCAAGACCCTGTCTCTAAAAAGAACAGGGGAAATAGCTCAGTAGAATAAGCACTTGTCTGGCAAGCACAAGGTCCTGAGTTCAATACCTGGTACCACACACACACACACACAACAAAAGAAATAATAATAATCATAATGATCATAATAATAATGAAAAGAACAAGAAAATTAATAATCTGGCTGGCCAGATAGCTCAGTGGACTAAAGCGCCTCCTTAGGCAGACGCAGGGACCAGGGATTTGATTTGATCCCTGGTGCACTGAAGATGGTCGAGGTGATGCACGCCTGTAATCCCAGCGCTTGGAAGGTTGAAAACAGGAGGATCACTACAAATCCGATCTGTATAGTGAGACCCTGTAGACCCTGTACTAAATACATTTAAAAAACTAATATTCTGCCTTGTGAAAGTTGAACATTCTGTCTGGAATCACTTAAGTGTTTATTTCCTATTATTATTATTATTATTATTATTATTATTATTATTATTATTATTTGGTAAAGGGGATTGAACTCAGTACCTTGCACTTGCCAGGCAGGTGCTTATGCTGCTAAGCTATCTCCCCAGCCTTTGGTTTTTTGTTTTTTTTTTTTTTTTGAGACAAGGTTTTACTATGTAGATAGACTGGTTTTCAACTCAGTATACAACCCAGGCTCACCTGGAAAGCAAGGTGTTCCTGTTGCCTCAGCCTCTGAAGTGCCAGTTTTACAGATGTACACCACACCTGGCTTTGTTTCTTTTTATTTTTTGTTTCTTTTTTTGTTTGGTTGGGGATTGAACTCAGGCCCTTGTGCTTCCAGGGAAGTGCTTATTCCACTGAGCCATCTCCCCAGCCCTTGTTTTATTTTTTGATACAGAGTCTCACTGCAGATTCAGGATAGTCTGAATTTACTATGTAGCCCAGGTTGAAATTGAACTCTCATTGATCCTCCTGCTTACCAAGCAAGCCTTATTCTACTGAGCTATCTCCTCAGCCCCACCCCCCTTTTCTTTTTGAGATAGGGTCTTGCTATGCAGTTTGTGCTAGCCTTGTGCTCACTTTTTGTAGCCCTCAGTCTGGTCATGAACTCGAAATGATCCTCCTGTCTCAACCTCCCACATGCTGGGATTACAGGCATGTGCCACCACACACAGTTCTGAGGCCAGCACAGTGTGCCCAGGGTTCTGGGTCCAGCACGGCACATGGGGCCAGGGATCTAACTCGGTTCCTTGTGCATGCCAAGTAGGTGCTTATGCCTCTGAGCTATCTCCCTAGCCCCTATTATTATTTTCAGTACTAGAAGTTTTTTTGTTGTTTTCTGTGGGATTTTTCTTTTTCTTTTTTTATAGATTAAACCCATGACCTTGACATGCTAGGCAAGTTTTCTGTCACTGAGCTATATGTCCAGTACTGCCCAGTGATTTGGTTGGATTGTGTGTGTGTGTGTGTGTGTGTGTGTGTGTGTGTGGTACTGAAGATCAAACTGAGGCCTTGAGCATGCAAGGCAAGAGCTCTACCACTGAGCCATATCCCCCAACCTGTGCTGTTATTTCATTTTATTATTTTTAAATGCATTTGGTTGTTACAGGGTCTCACTATGCAGCTTGGACTCACAGTGATCCTCCTGTTTTCAGCCTCCCCACCGCTGGCATTATTGGCATTTGCCTTGCCTGGAATCTGTGGCCAGCTTAGCCTCCCCTGGGGTCGGGGCTGGCAGAGTGTGTGGTGCCAGGGATCAAATTGCTTTCTCGGGCTGGTGAGATGGCTCAGTGGTCTAAAGCACCTACTTAGAACAAGCTAAGCTAAGCAAGGCACAGGGGCTGCAGTTCAATCCCCCAGCACCACATGCCAGCCAGCCCTGCCCCCTGGTGGGCTGAGCTGGCCACACACACACACACACAAAATAAATAAATTAATTAATTAAAAAAAAATTGCTTTCTCTGTGCTTGCCTAAGCTTACCTAAGCAAGCACTTTAGCCTGCTGAGCTATCTTGCTGGCCCCTGTGCTATTATTTTATTTATTTATTTATTTATTTATTTATTCTTGTGGTACCAGGGATTGAACTCAGGGCCCTGCACTTGCCAGGCAAGCGCTTATTCTACTGAACCATCTCTCTGGGCCCTGTGCTGTTATTATTATTTTTTTAAGTTTATTTATTTATTTGGGGTATGTGTGTGTGTGTGTGTGTGTGTGTGGCCAGCTCAGCCCACCAGGGGGCGGGGCTGGCTGGCATGTGGTGCTGGGGGATCGAACTGCGGTCCCTGTGCTTTGCTAAGCTTGTTCTAAGTAGGTGCTTTTAGACCACCGAGCCATCTCACCAGCCCTGAGCTTGTTCTAAGTAGGTGCTTTAGACCACTGAGCCATCTCACCAGCCCTCCAAGTTTTCTGCAACAAATATATCTTCCTTTCATAATCAGAAAAGAAAATGTTTGTTTTGGTACTGGGGATTGAAACCAGTGCCTTGACAGCATCTTCTAATTTTTTGTATATTTATTATTTATTAACTTATTTATTGAGACAGTCTCACTAAGTTGCCCAGGCTGGGGTCTAACTTATAAATCTTTCTGTCTCAGCCTCTCAGAGTGCTCAGCAAACTTCTTCTTTTTTTTTGGTGGAACTGGGGATTGAACTCAGGCCCTTGCAGTTGCCAGACAAGCACTTATTCTACTGAGCTATCTCCTCAACCCAGAGATAGGTATATACCACCATGCCTAGCTAATACTCATTCTTTTACTTTTTTTTTTTGGTACTGGGAATTGAACTCAGGACCTCACGCTGTCCAAAGAGGCACTGTGCTACTGAGCTACATCCCCAGCTACTTATTATTTTAAAAAGGAATACTCATAACCCATTCCCCAAGGATTTGTGTCAATTTTCCTGTACTGTCAATGGTGATGATGCTAGTGACTCTACCAGTTGCCCTTTCACTTTACCTTCTGTGATGCTTTGGTTCACCATGCAGGACATGGCTGCTGATGTGCAGACGAAGAGAAGCAGTGACTGTCCTGATGGTACATTAGCCCCTTCTGATGGACAGAGTGTGGAGAGAGCTGAGAGCCCCACGCCAGGACTGGCCCAAGGGATGGAGCCAGGTAAGGACAGATTGTGCAGTTCCAGCCAGTTGACAGCTGGGTTGGTATTCCCAAACACTCTTTCTGTCTCACCTGTTCAGGCACTTATTCCGTCACTCACTGGGTATTGTCAGGTGCTGACAATGCTGTGGAGAACTGGGTTTTGACTGCAGGTGACCATTGTCTCCATTTCCTGTTGTGCTGCTCAACCTATGTACCCTGGCTCCTGTTCAGTATTTACAGTGCATTTCCCTGGCTCCTTCTCCTCTCTTCAGGTCTCAGTTCCAGTGTCACAGGGCCGAGGATATGGCTCAGTGGAATAAGCGCTACCCTGGCAAGTGCAAGGGTCTAAGTTCAATTCCCGGTTCCACCAAAAAATAAAAAAATAAAATGCAACTCAGTTCCAATGTCACAACCTCATAGATTGAGCCTACTGTGACCAAATTCTGTTTTAGGACACTAGATATTTTGTGATTATGTGTATCTTGTCCATCTTTTTCTTCTACAAGATTGTATACTCTTTGTGCACATGACAGTCACATCACCACACGTAGTATGGTGCCAAAATCATAATAGAGATTCAGAATATATCTCTTTAACCATTTGGTCAAAAATAATCGGTAAAGGAACCAGGCACAGTGGCACACATCTGTAGTCCCAACTACATCGGAGGCAGAGGGCTGAAGGATCACAAGTTTAAGGCCAACTTGGACAACTGAGACTCTGTCTCAAAAATGAAAAATATTTCCTAAGGGTTGAGGATGTAACACAGTGGTAGAGCACTTGCCCGGTATGCACAAGGCTCTGGGTCCACTCCACAGTATCACAAGAAAAAAAAAAAGGAAAGAAGGAGACAGAGAAAAGACAGACAGAAAATAAATGCTAGGGTCTGGGGGTGCAGTTCAATGGTATAGTGCTTGTGTAGCTTGCTCAAAGCCCTGCATCCATCCCTGTCCTGGGGGATCCACAGGCTAGTGGAGCCCATCAGGGGCTCCTGGGTGAGTAGGGGAGACTTCCCCCAGAGAGAGATTCATCAAGTATGAGGGGTGCTTCTAACATGAGGAGAGGTGATGGGTACACAGCATACTGCCCTTGAGGATTATTATTGTATTTGGGGAGACAAACAATAGCTTGCACACTTCCCAAAGGCTGTCAATTATCAATGAGAGAGAGAGAGAGAGAGAGAGAGAGAGAGAGAGAGAGAGAGAGAATGGATTATTTGTGTTTGGAGCCAGGTAAGGATGTAACATCTTCCCCTAAAACTAAAGTATGATAAGCAGCCCACCTTGTGGGGAGGTAGGAGTGCTTTCTAGGCAAGCAATAATATGGAGCTCCTAAGGTAAGTCGGGATATGTTAAGGTTGTCCGGCAAGCACATGGACAAAGACCAGTGTGACTGGGATGGGCAAAGGATGGACAAGGGGATGTGCTGTGAGATAAGTGTGGAGGGGTAGGCAGATACTTGCTGCCATGAGGGCTGGGTCTTATTTGAGGTGTGATGGGAGGAGACAGATCTGCTGTAAATTGCAGACTATGCAGCCAGTAGCTGGAGGGCAAGTGTCTTGGCCGCATCAGGGCGGGTGGCCATGCTACATTAAGTACTTTGCTGTGCAGAGTGCCTGCCAATAGCTAGTTCTCTAAGCACCAGTGCTTTTGGTTTGCAGGTGCCGGGCAGGAGGGTGCCATGTTCGTCCATGCCCGTTCCTATGAAGACCTGACTGAGTCAGAGGATGGGCAAGCTTCTGGGGACAGCCCCAAGGAGGGGGCTCAAGGTCCCCCGCCACTCCCTACTGATATGCGCCAGATCAGCCAGGACTTCAGTGAACTAAGTACCCAGTTGACAGGTGTGGCTCGTGACCTGCAGGAGGAAATGCTTCCTGGAAGCTCTGAGGACTGGCCAGGACCCCCCAGCGCAGGCAGCCGGCCAGCTATAGAGCCTCCAGGGGAAGGCACAGATGAAGGGGATGAGAAGGATGCCACAGAGGCATGGCGCCTCCACCAGAAGCATGTCTTTGTGCTGAGTGAAGCAGGGAAGCCTGTATACTCCCGCCATGGCTCTGAGGAAGCGCTTTCCAGCACCATGGGTGTCATGGTGGCCCTGGTTTCCTTTCTGGAGGCAGACAAGAATGCCATCCGCTCCATCCATGCAGGTGAGCTACCAGGAGAAGGCAGCAGGGAGAGCTCTACTGGCCAGGGTTACTTCAGAGCAGATTTTGGATCCCCGCAGAGCAGAGGACGGGATGTATGGGATGTGCTGTGTTAGGTCAGTCCTTCACCTCTCTGAGCCTCAAGGTCTATTTACCGGGGATTGAACTCAGGCCCTTGCACCTTGTCAGGCGAGCGCTTATTCTGCTGACCCATCTCCCCAGCCCCGAGCCTCAAGGTCTAGCTGAATATAGTATACCAGCAGTGCCAGCAGCCTCATGGGGGATGTGGTGGGGCCAGAGAAATCTTTGAGGTGAGCTTCATTGTTGGCAGTGGTGAGAATTGCCTGGGGAGGTGCCAAAAAAAATGACAAAAATTAAATTGGTCCCTAGGCCTACTCAGCCCTTGGCAACACAGTTACCACACAAAAGAATGTGTTTTTCTGAAAAGCTTCTTGTTTTTTGTTTAGTCAGCTTTTATTGGTATATTTTAGATATACATAGTGGTCAGCTTGTGATTTTGAGGAGATCAACCTGTGAAGCTAGTGGCAAAGAAAGGGACAGTGGCTCCTGTATTTGCCCCGTAACCCCCTAAGCTCCTGCTGAACGCAAAGCTCTGCACCAGGAGAGCATGTGGAAAGTGAAGGGCTGTCCAGCGCTGGCAGAGTGGGAAAAGGCCCCTCTGGGAGGGCTCCTGAGGGAGGGGCTGAGGCTGACACCCTCCCCTGCCCCTAGATGGCTACAAGGTGGTATTCGTCCGCCGGAGCCCACTGGTGCTGGTGGCAGTGGCACGCACACGACAGTCGGCACAGGAGCTGGCACAGGAGCTGCTCTACATCTACTACCAGATCCTGAGCCTTCTTACTGGTGCACAGCTGTGCCACATCTTCCAGCAGAAGCAGAACTATGATCTACGGCGCCTGCTTTCGGGCTCAGAGCGCATCACTGACAACCTGCTGCAGCTCATGGCACGAGACCCCAGTTTTCTGATGGGGGCAGCAAGGTGTCTGCCCCTGACTGCGGCTGTGCGGGATGCCGTGAGCACCAGCCTGCAGCAGGCGCGTGTGCGAAGCCTGGTCTTCTCCATTTTGGTAGCCCACAATCAGCTGGTAGCGCTTGTTCGCCGAAAGGACCAATTCTTGCATCCCATTGATCTGCACCTACTCTTCAACCTCATCAGTTCTTCCTCCTCCTTCCGTGAGGGGGAGGCGTGGACGCCAGTTTGCCTGCCCAAATTCAACTCGGCGGGCTTCTTCCATGCGCACATCTCATACCTGGAGCCCGACACTGACCTCTGCCTGCTGCTAGTCTCCACTGACCGCGAGGACTTCTTTGCGGTTTCTGACTGCCGCCGACGCTTTCAGGAGCGCCTTCGCAAGCGTGGAGCCCACCTGGCGCTGCGGGATGCACTGCGCACACCCTACTACAGCGTTGCCCAAGTAGGCATCCCTGACCTGCGCCACTTCCTCTATAAGTCCAAGAGCTCAGGACTCTTCACCAGGTGAGGGAGGGCACTGCTTCAGGGAAACAGATGTGGGGAAGGGGAACCTGGTTGTTCTTTAGCTCTAGGATGCAGTCCTGAAGCTGACCGTACCTCTGGGAGTAGACCAGCATGTTGGGAGCTTACTCTGGCACCAGAAACCCAGACTTCCCATCACCCCACAGGCATACATTTCTCTACTTTCATGCCCATAAAGCCTAGGCATGACCATTATGCCTAGGGAAAGAAGCTGGAAGAGAACTCTCCCAGATCCTTTGCCCTAGGGCACCTGTGTTAGGGATTATTGTGCTTTAGCCCAGGATACAGACCCTTCCCTCACCCACTTCCCCAGTGAATGATCTGGACAGAAGAACCAACTTCTAATCTCTTTTTGGCCCAGAGTGTTTCCTAGATTACCTTACCTGCACTCCAGGTCTGTCACTTTCTCTGGAATGCTGAAATTCATATTGGCGTCTCCAACGAAGGATCCCCAAAGACACCGTGAACTAGGGGAGTGGGAGGAAGTAGGGCGTCAGTCCCTCCCAGTGAAACTTCTGTGGAGAGACAATTCTATGACCTAGGGAAGCAGCTAGAGAATGAGAAATGTTGTAGTCTCCCTGCCTAGGAATAGGTGTTTCCAGATCTTCAGAGAAGGCAGTAGAAGTCATGCCTTTGCAAATTCACTCCCTCATCTGTAGTCCTGAGATTGAGGCCCCATACACCAGTGAAGAGGAGCAGGAGCGGCTTCTAGAGCTCTACCAGTACCTGCACAGCCGAGCCCACAATGCTACCCGCCCACTCAAGACCATCTACTATACAGGCCCCAACGAGAACCTCCTAGCCTGGGTAAGGTAGCCCTGGATGGGATGGGCTTTGTGGAGGTTCTGGGTAGATGCCACAAGGGGCATCTGTCCTAGATGATCACCCTTTGCCCCCTCATCCAGGTGACAGGCGCCTTTGAACTCTACATGTGCTACAGCCCTCTGGGGACTAAGGCATCAGCCGTCAGTGCCATCCATAAGCTGATGCGATGGATCCGTAAGGAGGAAGACCGCCTCTTCATCCTCACACCCCTCACCTACTGATGGGAATGTGTACAGGACCACTGGACATGGGAAGCCATGCGAACCTCTAGGTGGGCCTGGCTTCTCCTGCCCAGCCAGCTGTTGGGGACTGTGGATTTCTGGGTGCATTAAAGTGCTTTGAGGAAGATATTTGTTGTGAGCACGTGTTGTAGCTGATCCTTTTACCTCTTCATTCTCAGAGTTTGGATCTCCTCCCCAGCCCTATATGTGTTCCCTTATATTCAAAGGCACAGGAATATTGGAGCCCCTTCCTTTCAGCTCTAATACCAACATGGGGTCACATGATGAGCTGGACCCTGGTTTGGAGCTGTTTTGATTTAGCTGAGGTCCTGCCAGATACAGAATAAAGGTTTGTCAGGTACCACTGTCCTACCCTTCCTCACTGATCTTGGCTTCAGTGTGCTGCAGTGCCTGACTCCGTGGCTTCACTTTGTGGACTGCTGTCCTTCTGCATGGGCTGAGTTGAGTAATATAAAAATGCTCAAAGTGGGGTAGTCTGGGGTTTGGGGCAGGTGGGAGTACTTGGTGGGCACCCAATGTTCAGCACAAATTCCGAGTTCATTCTCGTAGCCATAGGCCTTTGGAGAAACTATCCCTATATAGGCCTCTTATAAAAGGGAGTCAGCTTCAGCTCCCCCTCCTCAGTCAGCACATTCCTCAGAACAGCACCTAGGAATAAGCTAGAGCAGTAAGGGCGAACCTTTGGCACACATGCTGGAGTGAGCTGTTATTGAAAGCTATAAAAGGTTCGCCATCACTGCACTAGATGATCTGAGAAGAGACTCACTTGAGTTACATGGGAGCATATCTGCCTTCATAGGGCTGATGCCAATCACTATACTGGGCCTTTTCCTTGGGCTGGCATGCTCACACTGCATGAATCACCAGGATCCTCCCAGTAAAGGCCCATCCCAGGGATATAAGCAGTAAATGTGCAGCCTCATTCATTCACCCTGCCATGTATCAGGAGGCCGTGGGCAGATCCCAGGGTACAGTGAGGAGATCTGTACCTTGCTGTTGACCAAGAAAGCAAAAGGCCTAGGGAGTGTTTGTGGGAGAAAACTGTCCACTGATGTAATTTTTTTAATTTTATTTATTTATTTTTTTTTTGCGGAACTAGGGATTGAACTCAGGCCCTTGTGCTTGCCAGAGAAGCGCTTATTCTACTGAGCCAACTCCCCAGCCCCTGTAATTTTTAAACTTAGAATTACCCTCATGAAGCTGAGTGTGGTGGTACACAACTGTCATCCCAGCACTCAGGAGGCTGAGGCAGGAGACTTGTTGCAAGTTTAAGACCAGCCTGGAGGGTCTAAAGCACCTGCTTAGGCAGAGTACAGCAGCTGGGGTTCAATCCCCCGCATGCCATGCCAGTCCCAGAGCTCACTGAGACTGGGCATGGTGGTGCATGCCTGTAATCCCAGTGCTCGGGAGGCTGAAACAGGATCACTGTGTCCAATCTGTGTAGTGAGACCCTGTACTAAATACATAAAACATTATTTGACTTTATTTTTATTTATTTGCCAGCCCTGGGGGTGGGGCTGGCACAGTATATGGTACTAGGGATTGAACTGTGGTCCCTGGGTACCTGCTCATTTGCCTAAGCTTGCCTAAGAAGGCGCTTTAGACTACTGAGCTATCTTGTTGGTCCCCCTTTTTTGGAGGAAGGGTCTGGCTAAATTTCCCAGGCTGGCCTTGAATTTGCAATCCTTTTGCCTCTGCCTCTTTTTTTTTGCGGAACCAGGGATTGAACTCAGGCCCTTGTGCTTGCCAGGGAAGTGCTTATTCCACTGAGCCATCTCCCCAGCCCTTCTGCCTCTTGAGTAACTGGAATTATAGGCCTGACCATCATACCCAGCTATTTTGTGCTCCTATTTCTCCTCTTTCTTCTGATCAGGACATCAAACCACTGCCTCAGGGACCAGGGTGATGCAAGATTACTCTCCCTGAGTATTATGGGTGTTCTGGTCAATAGTCAGCCCGTAAGCACTTCTGTTGGCTCCCCTGTCCCCTGCAGATTCTTAGCTTCCTTGTAGTTTATCTTTTATTCTGGTCAGGATAGGAAAGGGAGGGTCACAGGTAACTGTGTATCTAGGACAATAGTCATGTAGGAGTGCAGGGTTTTACTCTTTGGGAGGCAGAGGTGGGATGAAAGGCAAATAAGAGAGCATGGTCCTAGCTAGGGAACCAGCCTATGCAAAGCTTGTGTCCTATAACTGTTACAGTGAAGCTGGAGAGCCTGCATCACCTTGGGGTTTTCAATCTCCAGATGAAAGTCTGGCAGGAAGCCAGGAATGGTGGTGCACACCTATAGTCCCAGCATTTGGGAGGTTGAGGCAGGAGAATTGCTGTGAGTTTGAGGCAGGAGAATTGCTGTGAGTTTGAGGCCAGCTTAGACTATATAGTGAGTTCAAGGCCAGGCTACCGTACAAAACAAGACCTTGTCTCAAAAAAAAAAAAAAGTCTGGCAGGACAGTCATTTAGAGCTACAGTGCATGTGGTCATATTGTAATTAAAAAACCCTTGATGGTGACCTTTGGGTTGAAGAAAGAGCTTGGGCCTAGTCCTCTGAAGTAGTGTTCAGTGGGGACCAGGAGCCCAGGGAGTACTAAGTAGCTAGCACTGGTACATGGTAACAAGAGGGCAGGGCAGTGGGGGAGCCTAGTAAGTTGACCTCTGGGAAGTGCTAGTGTTTACTTAACACCACTGGACCCCAGCAGCCAACCTCCACATAACCTCCCTGGTGCCCACTTGCAGAGCCTACTAATGGGTAAGGACAAAGGATATCTTTCTGAAATCCTGCTATTGAGGACCAGGGCTGCCCAAGAGGGAATATCAGCCTTGGGTCAGTCACCATGGTGCCCCACGGTGGCAGTTCTGAACTAATGGCTGCTGCAGTACACTTTCAAAACTGGGGCAGGCCACCAGACCTACTTAGGAGGGCCTGTGAGGCTTCCTCCTAATCCCCAGAATCTCTCGGACTCTGGATTCCTGGTGGAAAGTGTTTCATTTCAGTTTTTGCTTTGCATAACTATCTTCAGACTTGTTGACCATAAAATTGTGGAACCATGCCAGGATTTCTACAGGGGTTTATTCATTTCCTGGCCAACTCTGGTTCCGGAAAGGAATGATTTTTATGTTGCTGGGGGCACAATATCTTCTCTGCATGGGTGTGGCCACCTCATGTTCTCTTTTCTCCCAGTCACCAGCTGCTCAAGGAACTCTAGCCTGGCAGGAGGGCAAGGCCTGGACTGGTCCTGGAGGAACAGAGGAATGCTCAGAGCGATGTGTGCTGGGGTGCATGTAGCTTAGGCTCTTTGAACCAAGAGGTCTTGAGGAAGGTTGGGTCCTGAAGGCCTCCTGGGGGAGGTCCTGTTCAAGTTACAAGAGGAAGAAGGGGAAGGGGAAAGGTGCTCCTGGAAGCAGGAACAGCATTTGAAAAGGTTAGGAGAGGGAAGCAGGGAAAGGGTCTAGCACCCCAGGCTAGGCTGAATCTTACTGGGCTCCTTCCTGTCCCAGATCCTCTTACCCACTGCAGCTCTCAACCCAATGATGCAGATCCGGGGTTGCCTGTGAGGCTTCCCCTCCCTCTAGAATACACCAGGCTGACAGAGTATCAGGTCAGGACTCCTCCAGGTCTTCCCTCCAGTGTTGCCCAAGGATAAATGCTGAGGTACAGGTGGGGAAAATGACAAAGCAGGCATAGGCTCCACCCATCAACCCATTCCCAGACTGGAGAGAGGATTCTGGGTTAACCAGAACTGCATTCTAATTTCAAAGACTGAAAAACTAAGGCTCACAGAGCAGGTTAGAGGTGCCCTGGGAGCCAAAGTCCATGCTCTGCATGTTGGGGGCAGGCACTGGAGTAAAAAGTCAGTCACAGGACTCCCCCCATGCCCCCTTTTTTGTGCTAAGGATTGAACCCACAGCCTTTGCACTGGTCTACACTCCCAGCCTTTTTCATTTTTTGAGACAAGTTCTCCTTAAATTGCTAAATTGCCTAGGCCAGAGTAAAACTTGGGATCTTCCTGCCTTAGTTTTTCCAAGGGCTAGGATTACAGGCTTTCTCCTCTGCACCTGGCTGAGAGTGCCTTTGTGGCTTGTAGCTCCATTCTACAGGTTCACATACTGTAGTGGAGGGATAGATGTAGGATTAAGCCTTTACATAAGTCACCGCTGACTGTCCAGCCAGCAGGGCCAGGTCCATTGTGCCCCTGGAAGGCAGAGCACAACACACTTTCCTCTGATACTGACTGCTCAGAGCAGATATGGAAAGATGGTCCCTCCCCACAGAGGGTAAAACCCCATGTCATCCCTTGCTAGAGCCCCTCACATCTTCCTCTAGCCTTCCATGCTTTTTTTTTTAAATTTTCTGAGACAGGGTCTCCCTATGTTCTTCAGGCTGGCCTTGATTGACTATGTAGCTCAGGCTGGCCTCAAACTCGAGGCAATCTTCCTGCCTCAGCCTCCCAAGTGGTGGGATTTCAGACATGCATCACCCAACCAGCCTGTTTTATTTATTTTTGTATTTTTAGGGAAGGGTCTACAGGGTGTTCAGGGTCTCACTACTAGATCAGACTTGTAGTAATCCGTCTGTTTACAGCTTTCCAAGAGCTGGGATTACAGGCGCGCGCCACCATGCCCAGTCTCCCAACCAGACTCTTTCCGCAGGTTCTTGATCTTCGTTCCCAGATGTGGGAATTGGTGAGTCACAGTGTAAAGTTGCTTCACCGGAACAAGAGCTATATAGTGCCTGAGCCGGTTGGTTGTGGGGGGACGGAAAGGCTCAGGCCTCCTCATTTCTTTCCAGGCCACTCCACATACACATACCTGCAGGCCACTAAGATACAGGCGCCCACGCCTTAAACTTATAAGATACAGACTTCCAGGACCAGGCAGATTCAGAGGACCTCAGGCCTTGAGTGTGGCGAGCCTCATTCAGTAAGGCTCCGCCCACAGCTCCGCCCTGCCGGCCTCCGCCCGGCAGGTCCACTGTGCTGGAGCTCCACGGGGCGGTAGGTGAACGGTCTCTCCGCTCCGGCTCCAGCTCTGGCTTGCACCCTGAGGAGGCTGGGCTTCCTCGGAACGTGGGCAAAGCTCGGCTGCCCATGGGCATTGGGAACCGTCACTTCACACTGTTGCCAGCCAGGCCGGCACCCGCGGGATCCCTGAGGGGCTCTGGCTGGCCTCGATGGAGCTCCTTCTGGTCGCCGTTGTTTTTGCTGCTTTTGCAACCGTCTGCAATATCATCTGCAGACCCGGACTGGCAGTGCCCGCGCACACCCTACGCCGCCACCCGCAACTTTGATGTGAGGTATGTGGTGCCTTTTTTCTCTGCGGGCGGCCCTGTGCAAGCTGTAGTGACCTATGAAGGTGGCCAGGATGGCAGTGCTGTATTTGTGGCCACACGCAATCGTCTGCATGTGCTTGGGCCTGCCCTGCAGTTTATCGAGAGCCTGGCCACTGGCCCTGCTGGAGACCCGAGCTGCCAGACCTGTGCGGCCTGTGGACCAGGCCCTCATGGCCCGCCAGGTGACACAGACACACTGGTGCTAGTGCTGGAGCCTGGGCTCCCTGCGTTGGTCAGCTGTGGCTCCAGCCTGCAAGGCCGCTGCTTCCTGCATGAGCTGGAGCCCCATGAAACAGCCTTGCACCTGGCGGCACCAGCATGCCTCTTCTCTGCCCACCGAAACTTGCCTGAGGACTGTCCTGACTGTGTGGCCAGTCCCCTGGGTACCCGAGTGACTGTGGTTGAGCAGGGCCAGGCTTCTTACTTCTACGTGGCATCCTCCTTGAACACAACAGTGGCTGCTAGATTTAGCCCCCACTCGGTGTCCATTCGGCGCCTCAAGGCTGATGCTTCAGGATTTGAAAGAGGCTTTTCAGCGCTGTCCGTGTTGCCCAAATACCTGGACTCCTACCATATTGAATATGTGCACAGCTTTCAATCAGGAGCCTTTGTCTACTTCCTGACCGTGCAGCCTGCCAGTGTGACAGACACTCATGCCCTACAAACACACCTAGCAAGGCTCAACGCCCTGGAGCCGGAGTTAGATGACTACCGGGAGCTGATCCTTGACTGCTATTTTGCACCTAAACGCCGCCGCAGAGCCCCAGAGGGTAGGCAGTCCTACCCAGTGCTTCAGGCAGCCCACTCTGCTCAAGTGGGTGCCCAGCTTGCCTCTGAACTAAGCATCACTGAGGGCCGCGAAGTGCTATTTGGAGTCTTTGTGACCAGCAGGAGTGGGAGCCCTGGAATGGGCCCCACCTCTGTAGTCTGTGCCTTCCCCATTGACCTGCTAAACCTTGTAATTGATGCTGGTGTGGAACACTGTTGTGAGCCCCCTGTTACCCCTCGTCTTCCACGAGGCCTCGAATTCTTCCAGATACCCAGTTTTTGCCCTAACCCGGTGAGCAGAAAGAAGGGGTCCCAGATGGCTCATCTGGCCATGGCTGAACACAGGCTGGTTCTCTTCCATCACACTGAGGGCCTGGGAGGGAACACACAGACAGAAAAGCATTCTCTTCTACCCAGTTCCTCAGTCCTGGGGCCAGTGGAAAGAAAGAAGGACCAAGCAAAAGCCACATGAAGGTTCATCTTCCAGCCAAGATTCCCCCCCCCCCCATCTCCTTTTGTTCTTTCATCCTCTCAGCCATCATGGCTCTGGGTTTTTTTTTTTAGGTAGTTTCCTGAATTATGTGAGGATGGGATTGTATCATAATTATCTCTCTGCCAGCACAGCTATCAAATTCTGGATAGAATGATAGATATCCCCTCCCATCTGTCCATCACGCATGCCCTCAGGACACATGCAAAAATGCATATGCAAACACAAGTACTGAACACAGGCAGGTACTTATTATGTACACACATACACAGAGCCCAATGGGAGCACTTGTTTTGCTCTGCTTTCCAAAGAGATTGGGCAAGAACCCCTCCACATCACCAGGTTTTAGGGAGTCTCTCAGGCCTTGGAAGTCTGAGGGCTTGGTAAGGAACCTGTATGGCCCATGCTTCACTATCTCATTCTCAGTCAGTCATTTGGAGGACTCAGGACACAATGGGAAGGCAGCATAGCGCTGGCTTGTCCTCACCTCAGCCTGCGCAATCAACTGTAAACATCTGCAGATGAGTAAAGGCCTAGTT
Organism: Octodon degus; assembly: GCF_000260255.1. NCBI lineage: Eukaryota > Metazoa > Chordata > Mammalia > Rodentia > Octodontidae > Octodon > Octodon degus. Next base: position 15,226,279 of record NW_004524584.1, on the reverse strand, counting down.
TTACCAGACACTTAGGCTCATGTGCTCAGGCCTAAAGAAAAACAAGTTTTAGTTTTTAGTGCCAGTTACACTAGGAGGGGCTGGTTGGAATTGGTTCAACTGAGATTTTTATGCCATGACAGTGTAACTGAAGCTGTCGGAATAAAGATAGAAATAGCTGGATGTGGTGGCGCACGCCTGTAATCCCAGCACTCACAAGGCTGAGGCACAAGGATCGCTGAGTTCAAGGCCCGCCTGGGCAACAGTGAGTTCAAGGCCAGTCCGAACAGCATAGTGAGACCCTGTTTAAAAAAAAAAAAAAAAAAAAGAGCTACCCTAAGAACAAAACTCAAATTCAATTCTGGAAGCTGCTTAAATAGTCCCACATGAGATTATAAGAAGTTAGGCCAAAGACAGGGATTGAATGGAGCACTAGATGAGTGGTCTTTCATCAAGCTGACCCTGCAGTGACTGCTCTGAGTTTCTGGCCACTCAGGCTGCTGGCTCTCTTGTGACCTTCTCAACTCACTGTTTTCCTGCTCCACTGGAGACCCAAGAGACGGGAGAATTTATACCCAGTGTGGGGTAGGATCTGCAGCTTCCTATCCTCAGCTGACTACAACTAGATTGAGAGGCCCAAAGGGTGGGGACTTCTTTTCCAGCACTGGACTGCCCTGCCTGGCCTCATCATCCTCTCTCTGGGAAGTCAGAAATTCTTTCCAACTTGGTTAGTTAGTAAGTCAGAAGATACACAACATGGCTGGGCAGTGCCAGGCACAAGGAAGATTAATCTTAGGCCCTCCCCACAGACTGGCTAGGCCACCAGGTGGTATGGGAAACTGTGCAACAACTCTGGGCATGTAGCTGCTGGGACAGCACTTGCTTTGTGCCCATAGTGACTGCGCTCAGGTAGTGCTGGCCTACATGGCTTCAGGAGGGGGCCAGGTCCTCTACAAGACACTGTGTGCTTATGTGTACTTAGGAATCAGGGACCCCTAATAAACCTTAAAACCCAAAGCTAAGATCGTGGATCCTAGAAGCAAGCACACAGGGCTGTAACCCTGGCTGGATCAGGGCCTCTTTTCACCTCCAGAGCCCCACCTGTCCCTGAGTCATGCTGAAAACACCTGGCAACCTCTAGACTAGGGCCAGGCCTCTTTTCTTCTCAAGTGAAGACAAAGTCCTAGTCTCCACCCACACAAGCTACAGACCCAGGATGTGGGGCAATTCTGCACCCAGCTGTACCTTCTGTTCCTCTACACCCCCTGCTCTGCACTGAAGTCACTGGAGTGGGTTAAATCTGTGTGGGTGTTTTTTTTTTTTTTTTTTTGGTGGAACCAGGGATTGAACTGAGGCCCTTGCGCTTGCCAGGCAAGCACTTATTCTACTGAGCCATCTCCCTGGTCCCTGTTTTGTCTTTTTGAGACATGGTCTTGCTAATGCAGTTCAGGATGGCCTTGAGCTCACTTTGTAGCTCAGGCTGGTCTTGAACTCACAGTAGTCTTCCTGCCTCTGCCTCTGGAGTGCTGGGATGACAGGCATGTGCCACCACACCTGGCCAAATCTGTGTGATCTTGAGGAGTGCTCTTGGTGCAGGCCGGGGAGTCTTCAGCATCTACAGTTGGCTACTAAGCCTGCCTGTGCTCCAATCCCAATCCCAAAACCTTCAATTCACACACTGTGTCCCTTTTTGAGAAGCTTCCAGACTCATGCTCCAGAAGTACAGTCCCCAAATAACCCCAAGCTAAGAGCAGGGAAGAAGTTAGCATCTCCTAGCTTCTGCAACTTAGCCTAGCACCCCCTCCTTAGGGCCTTGCTGTATTTCTTCTGTACATGAGGGAGGTATAAGTAGCAGCTAGAGGTGCAGAAGGATCTTTGGCGTCTCAGGGAGACTGCTCAGGTTACCAGAGCGCTGGCCAATTAACTCCAAGTTCACCCTATTACACAGTTGAGGAAACTGAAGCCCAGAGGGGACAGGATTTGAGGAGCACTTGCAGAGGCAGAGATGAGCCAGCAGGGGGCAGGAGAGGACTCTAGTTAAAAGTGCAGATTTCCAATTTGGCTTTTGAGATGGGACCTCAGAGCCTGTTTGCGCTCTACAGGTTTGTTGTGAGATTGGGTCTGTAAAACTCAGTAACTCTTACTGCAGTGAATATGGCAGAATAAGGCAAAAAATGGACAAGCTGGCCTTCCAGCCTGGGCCTCCTTCCTTCCAAGCCTTTGCTACCTCTAAAAGCCCCATGGGATGTAGCCGCAGGTAACTGGCAAGCCAAAAGCCTTCTCTAGTCGGGCCAGGTGAGGAGTGGGAGTTCAGGGCAGTTGTGATCACTGAGAGAAGTTGAACCCTTTTTCTCTTCCCTGATTCTCCTTAGCCAGACCCAGAGGCTCCTAGCCCCAACATCAGCTGCCGCTACTTCCCTCTGCTGGTCAGCAGTAGCTTGCCGCGTGTGGACTTATTCAACGGGCTTTTAGGTCGAGTGCAGATCACTGCACTGTATGTAACACGCCTTGGCAATGCCACAGTGGCCCACATGGGCACAGCCGATGGACGTATCCTGCAGGTAGGTCTCTTACCTCACAACTCCCTAGCCCTGTTTTCCTGTCCCCATGTCTATTTTGCTTACAGCTGACCTATCCCAGGTGGAGCTAGTCAGGTCACTCAACTACTTCCTGTATGTGTCCAACTTCTCACTGGGCAACAGTGGACAGCCTATTCAGCGAGATGTCAGTCGCCTTGGGGACCACTTACTCTTCACGTCTGGGAACCAGGTGAGGTAGTCAAGGTCACATCCTGGAGTCAGGGAGATTTTTTTCTTTCTTTCTGTCTGTCTGTCTGTCTGTCTGTCTGTCTTTCTTTCTTTTTTTCTTTCTTTCATTCTTTTCTTTCGGACATGAGGATTGAACTCAGGCCCTTGTGCTTGCCAGGCAAGCACTTATTCTACTGAGCTATCTCTCCAGCCCCATCTAGGGAGATTTTGACACAGAGTTCCCACCGCCACAGTTTACAATAGGCCCAAAAGGGTCCCTTCCTCAGTCATACCTAATTCACCTATCTGTCACCCAAGGTCTTCCAGGTACCTATCCGGGGCCCTGGCTGCCGCCACTTCCTCACCTGTAGGGGCTGCCTGCGAACACAGCGCTTCATGGGCTGTGGCTGGTGTGGAGACATGTGTGGCAGACAGGAAGAGTGTCCTGGCTCCTGGCAACAGGATCACTGTCCACCTACACTTACTGAGGTACAGCTTTCCTGGCAAGGCACAGGTAAGGGTGGGATAAGCAGAGCCTACAGTGGGGATTGGCAAGTCTTGACCATGATGTGGCTCAAGCCTAGAATGCCCTCCTTATCTACAAGAAAGACATTCTTGGTGGAGGGGAACACATGCAAGACTTTGGAGGTGGAAAATGTTTGAATGAAGACAAGCAAGTAACCCAAAATGGCTGGATACAGGGCAGTTAGAGGGTATGGCAGGGTACTCTGAGGGAGCAGAGGGGGCTAAGAGAGCCCCACCCAACACAAGAACTTAGCCTCTCTTTCCTTGGCTTCAGTTTTACCCCCACAGTGGGCCCCTAAGGGGCAACACAAGGCTGACCCTGTGTGGCTCCAACTTCTACTTGCACCCTCGTTCTCTGGTATCAGAGGAAACCCATCAGGTCACCGTGGGCCAAAGTCCTTGCCGGTTGCTGCCTTGGGACACTTCAGACCTCAGGTACCAGTTGGTCTCTTCCTTCCTTCTATTGTTTGTGGGGGCAACCAAGCAGCCCCTTCCATGTGCAGGCCCTGTCTTTTGCTTATCAAGGGTAGGGAGACTGGAGCAAGCTGTAGTAGCTCTGACTGCCCCATTCCTGGGGAAGCTTCCTTGTCTCTTTTTAATCCTGCACATGCCCTACCCATCTGTTTAGTCATGACTTAAAGATTAGTTCTTGCATGTGGCCCGATCATACCGGTCCTAGAGGAAGGCATGAGTCTTAGAGGTGCCCTGTGACTTGTGGCCAGCATGCAGTCAGGCTTTGTGATTCCTGGTTAATCTCAAGCTTTCTGTTGGTGTCACAGCCCAACACCCCGGAAGGACTTTGTAGAGAAGCTGGAGTGTGAGCTGGATCCTTTGCACTCCCAGGAAGCAGGGACTACCAACATCAGCCTCACTGTGACTAACATGCTGCCAGGCACACACTTCCGTGTAGATGGCACCTCCATGCTGGGAGGTTTCTCTTTCCTGGTGAGGCCTCCTTGTCTTGTGTGTGTTCTTGGCCAATAGATGGTACAAAAAGGGAAGGGCTTGGGGTTGAGGGCCTTCTATAGCTAAGATACCTTGATGCCCTCTTAGAAGCCAGTGCTGACAGCAGTACAACCTCTCTTCGGCCCACGGGCAGGGGGCACCCGGGTCACCCTTGAAGGCCAGTACCTGACTATAGGCACCAGCCGGGCTGTGCTGATCAATGGAACTGAATGCCAGTTGAAACAGTGAGTATCAGCAGCAAGGAGATTGGAAGCCACATGGCCCCATTTAGGGGAACCTTACTAAGTAGGTCCTGGATCCTATAAGGGTAGAGAGAAGAGGGCTCAGTTACATGGTCAGTGTGAAGGAGCAGTTTCAGGAAGGATCTTCTTCCCCGCTGGTCCAAAGGCAGGAGACCAGGTCAAAGAGTCTACTGGCTCAAACCAAGAATGTGAGGAACCTGTTCCCTCCCTTCTCTCATGAAGGACTTACTTACTGGGACCCATGGAGTTTAGGTTGGTGGGGGAAACATCCAACAGAGGAACTGGAAGGAATTAGCAGGCCTATGGAGGAGGTAAGACTGGCCAGTGTGTGTGTGTGTGTGTGTGTGTGTGTGTGTGTGTGTTGGGGGTGCGCACCGTGTGTGTGTGTGTGTGTGTGTGTGTGATGGGGGTGAACCAAATCTCTCATTCCTGTAGGGTCAGGGAGAGGCAGATAGTATGTGCCACACCCCCTGGTGCTGCCATAGGCAGTGTCCCACTTGGCCTGAAGATGGGAGGTGCTGAGGTACCTGGGTCCTGGACCTTCCACTACAAGGAAGATCCCATTGTGTTGGGTATTACCCCCAACTGTGGCTACACGTAAGTGTCACCTCTTGTATACATCAGCCTCTGAGGAATGAAAGAGTCAGCCTAAGAGAACACCTAAACCAAACCATTCTGCTCTCCTCCATAGTGGCTCCCATGTCACCATCCATGGCCAGCATCTGACTTCAGCATGGCACCTATTGTTATCATTCCATGATGGGCAAAAGGCAGTAGAGAACAGGGTAAGTGGGTGCCAGCCAAGAGGGAGGAAGGCTGGACCAGTCCTCAAGCTCCAACCTCACCTACACTGGCATGAAGAATCTGGGGCAGCCACAAGTGGAGTGCCTATCTAACCATTCTCCTGTGGTCTCATCAGTGTGAGGGGCCGCTTCCAGAGCAGCATCGATGCCGTCTGCCTGAATATGTGGTCCGAGACCCCCGGGGGTGGGTGATAGGGAATCTGAGTGTCCAGGGAGATGGAGCTGCGGGCTTCACACTGCCCAGATTTCGCTTCCTACCCCCACCTCGTCCACTCATTGCGGAACTAGCCCCACTGAAGCCTGAAGAACATGCTGTTAAGTTCCAGGTAGGTATGAGGGATGAGGCAGGGACAGTGAGGGATGATGAAGTGGGGGCCAGGCCACTGACTGGTCCTCATGACTGTCTCTGCAGTATATTGGGCTGGATGCTGTGGCTGACTGCGTTGGTGTAAATGTGACTGTGGGTGGTGAGAGCTGCCAGCATGAGCTCCGGGGGGATGTGGTGGTCTGTCCACTGCCTCTCTCAGTACAATTCAGCAAGGATGGTGTCCCATTGGAGGTAGGCAGCCCAGCTGGCCTTCATGGGAAACATAGCTGAAGGCCTGTAGTCTAGGCTTCAGCTGCCATCTGCTTCCAGGTCTGTGTGGATGGTGATTGTCACAACCTGGGCAGAGTGGTCCGGGCAGCCCCAGAGGGCTTCCCACAGAACATACTTCTTGGTGTCCTGCTGGGCTTGCTCCTGCTGGTGGTTTTACTGGCTGTTGCACTAGTCTTTAACTACCAGTGGCGGAGGAAGCAACTAGGTGAGCCCCCACTTGCAACCTGACTCAGCTTCTTACCTCTAAAGAGTAGCATCTCCAAGCTCCAACTTCTTCCTTCTGCCCAGGCCTTGGGGGTCTCTCACAGCTCCCTGGTGGGGGTTGGCTCCCAGGGACTTGGAGCTGTCTTTCCACAGTCCTTTCTCCCAACCCAGATGACCTAGCATCCCTGAGCCAGACTGCTAGAGCTATGCTTCTGCCTGTACTCCACTTAGGCTCTATGGAAATGACTGGTGAGATGACAGAGGTGCTAGGAGCTAGGACCACACCTTCTCCACAAGCTCTCATGCCTTCTCCCCTACAGTACTCTCTGCCCTTGATGGTCCACATTCTCCCACTGGAGTCCTTGGAGAATCCTCAGGCGGCAAGGAAGCATCCTCTGTCCCTCTGCTGCGGACAGAATCCATCCGGCTCAGGGACCTGAACTCTGTACTCCTGGCTGAGGTCAAAGACATACTGATTCCTCACGAACAAGTGATCATTCACAGTGACCGAGTCATTGGCAAAGGTATGGGGCCAGGTGGGGAGAGAGCAGAGAGTGTTCTAAGATAACATGAGCTCAAGGAACAGTTGGGCAAAACTCGGCTGTGGTTTTCTCACCAACCTGTGTAACCTTAACTATACCACAGAACTTCCTTTGCCCATCTGTGGAATGGGGGTTAGGACAATTTTATCTTCCATGTGTTCTGGTGTAATGGACACTGGAGGGCTGCAATCTCTACCATATTGAAGATGTTGCCTTTCTCCATACCCTTTTTTTCTTTAGCCCTAGGCATTAAACCCAGGGACTTCACATTGAGCTACTTCCCCAGTCCTTTTTTAAGACAGGGTCTCACTGAGTTGTGTAAACTGGGCTGGAACTTGTGATCCTCCTGCCTCAGCCTTCCAGAGTTCTAGGATTACAGGCTTGTGTTACCACACCTGGCTATTTGTTTTTATTTTTATTTTATTTATTTATTTATTTATTTATTTATTTTTGCTATTTGTTTTTAATATTTTTTTTTATAAAGACTTTTTTTAAAAAAATTTATTTATGTGTGTGTGTATGTGTGTGGCCAGCTCAGCCCACCAGGGGGCGGGGCTGGCTGGCATGTGGTGCTGGGGGATCAAACCGTGGTCCCTGTGCCTTGCTAAGCTTGTTCTAAGTAAGTGCTTTAGACCATTGAGCCATCTCACCAGCCCTGCTATTTGTTTTTAACATCAGATAGGCCTGTTTGGTCATCTGAAGCCTGGATGCTAATGAGGAGGTGTGCTATGAACCTGGGCACCAAGCTCTCTCTGACCATCTTTTCTTGACAGGCCACTTCGGAGTTGTCTACCATGGGGAATATACAGACGAGGCCCAGAATCACATCCACTGTGCCATCAAGTCACTCAGTCGTGAGTGGGGTAGAGGCTGGGAAGAGCCCCAGGCTGGAAGGCTCCCTGTTTTTACTGTGTTGTCAACTTACTAAATGACCCTAAGCCAAGCAGAAAGGCTTATTTTCCCCATCTGACTTGGAAAAGTGCTCCTCTCCCTGAGCCTGACCTAAGCCATTTCCCAGGTATCACAGAGGTGCAGGAAGTGGAGGCCTTCCTTCGAGAGGGGCTGCTCATGCGTGGCTTGCACCATCCAAATGTTCTGGCTCTCATCGGGATCATGCTGCCCCCTGAGGGACTGCCTAGTGTGCTGCTGCCCTATATGCGCCATGGAGACCTGCTTCATTTCATCCGCTCACCTCAGCGGGTCGGTGCCCAGCCAGTCCATGGAGCATGGGAAGGGGTAAGCAGCAGCTGGAGATGGGCTGTTCTACCCTTGCTCATGTATACACTGTGTTCCCAGAACCCCACTGTGAAAGATCTCATCAGCTTCGGCCTGCAGGTAGCTCGTGGTATGGAGTACCTGGCAGAACGCAAGTTCGTGCACAGGGACCTGGCTGCTAGGAACTGCATGTGAGTGACTTGGGCAAGGCCAAGGGGCAGGGCAGGAGAGCACATAGGTGCCCAAGCCACCTCAGGGAAGAGGCCACTCTAGCCCTGAGCTTATTTTCCTTTCTTTCTGGGCCTCAGTTTTTTAGTCTGTCCAGTACAAACTAAGCTCTGAAATTCTGTAAAGGTCTGGAAGAGATGGATGTACAGCCTGGTGGGAGTGAATTTTAATGTGATTCCTTGCAGGCTAGATGAGTCATTCACAGTCAAGGTGGCGGACTTTGGTCTGGCCCGTGACATCTTGGACAAGGAGTACTACAGTGTTCGTCAGCAACACCATGCTTGCCTACCTGTCAAATGGATGGCACTGGAGAGCCTACAGACCTACAGATTCACCACCAAGTCCGATGTGGTAAGGCCCCACCTGCCCTTGGTTTAGATGACTTCAATGTCCTGGAGAGTTAACATTACCCACTCAGCTTCTTATAATCAGAATCCAGAGAATCCCTAGTTAGGCAACCTCCACAGCTCATTTGTCCATGTCTTGGGGAGATGTGAAATGGAATCTGACCCCTTCCCCCAGCAAGGTAAGAATGCATTGGCTTGTCCCAGGCCATTCAGAACTTGCCCAACCCCAATTCTGGGGGGAGATGCATGTTGTGCAAGATTCAGACATGGGCTCAGACTAGAGGGTGGGGTCCTACATTCCCAGTTGAAGGACTCTGGGAGGTAGAGGACCTGGGGGACCCACCTACCCCAAATTTGAGGTAAGAGGTGAGTCCTTTCACTTCTCCCTTTTTACAGTGGTCGTTTGGTGTGTTGCTGTGGGAACTGCTAACAAGGGGTGCCCCACCTTACCCCCACATTGACCCTTTTGACCTCATCTGCTTCCTGGCCCAAGGTCGGCGCCTACCTCAGCCTGAATATTGTCCTGATTCTCTGTAAGTACATGAATGTAGTAGGAAAAGATGGACCCCTGAAACAAGGAGGGACCTTGAGGTAGAGTTCTCATCTTGTTTTCTGCTTGACCCTTTGATTGACTAGGAAAGAAGGCCCCTCTGGGCCTCAGTTTTCTCATCTGTGGACTTCTCCCCGCCCCCCCAATTCAGGGCAAGATGCTGAGAGGGCCTTGCAGTTGCCATGACAACAGGATTCCAACTCATAGTCTGGGTTGAGGCCAGTGGCTTGCATCCCTGGCTCCCCCCTTTTCTTGTGAAGGGGGCTGCTTTCCATCTCTCCACTTAGCCTCAAGGAAAGATTCCATTAGCTTCCACAATGGCCCCTTCACATCATTAGATCCGGGTTTTCTCACAGGAGGGAGCTTCAGATTCCCTGTTCCCAGAGTGACAGCAGCAGCCATGCTGTCATCAGTGCCTGTGGGGTGGGTCTGCCTTCCTAAGCAGCATGGATGTCTCAGCTGTATTCAAGTCTACGGGGTTAAAGCAGGAAGAATCAGGTCACAGATAAAAGTGGTCGGTGACTCTTGTCCCAAGCCATAGTCCAAAAAGTGAGTAACACTTCCCCAGCCCTAGCTGTCTTGGATTTGACTTTTATGATCCACTTCAATAAAATATCTGATTAAAAGGGAAATTGATTTCACTGCTGCCTGCATCCACGGTGGGTTCCAGGGCAGACTCATGGAGATTTCTATGTAGGCTTCATTAGAAACTTGGGGCAGGGGAAACAAGGCTAGGTAAAGGGAGAGGGTGACTGGAATGCAGATGCAGGAAAGGATGCAGCCCATCCCCCAGGCCTGCATGAGCTGGGCTGGCTCTTCAGAATCTTTTGAAATTGAGACCTAAGGGTCTGGGGAGAAAGCTTGGCCATCTAAGCACCTGCCTGGCAATCTTGAGGACCTGGGTTCTTTTTTTTTTTTTTTTTTTGGCAGAACCGGGGATTGAACTCAGATCCTTGCGCTTGCCAGGGAAGCACTTACTCTACTAAGCCATCTCCCTGGCCCTGAGGACCTGGGTTCTATCCCTTGTACCACATGCTGTGCTGGCCACCGAAATGGGGCATGGTGGTGCATGCCTGTAGTCCTAGCGCTAGAGAGGCTGAGACAGGAGGATCACTATGAGTCCAAGCTGTGTAGCAAGACTCTATACTAATGAAATAAAAAGTTTTTTTTTTTTTTAATTGAGATCTAGGGGCCAGATCTCTATAGCAGGCATTCATCATCAGTCACTGGTCATAGGCTGTCCCTGCTGGTAGTGGTGGTGGGGTGAGCTTGTAGGAGGCTGTTCTCTGCAGAGGAGGGGCAGTACCAAGAGAAGTGTTCTTCTGCTTCAGAACCATGGTACCACTAGTGCCACCCAAAATGCTACTCCTTTAGGTCTTTAAATCCCTGTTTTACTTTTTTTTGTAATGTATTTGGTTGTTGCAGGGTCTCACTATGCAGCTCAGACTTGTGGTGACTCCTCCTGCTTTCAGCCTCCCCAGCACTGGGATTATAGGCATGCACCACCACACCGGGACTCTGGCTGACTCAGTGCATGGGGGTGGGGGGTGGGGTGCTGGTGTGGCATGTGGTGCTGGGGATCAAACCACAATCCCTGTGCTTGCCTCAGCTTGCCTATGCAGGCACTTTTTTCCACTGAGCTATCTCGCAGGCCCTAGTTTTAGGATTTTTTTTTTTTTTTTTTGGCTGGCTCAGGCTGTCTTAAGGGTGGGCTTGGTGCAGCATGTGGAGCTGGGGATCAAACCATGGTTTCCTACACCTGACAGGGTTTGCCCAAGCAGGCACTTTAAATAATGAGCCCCCAGCCCCGGTTTTAGTTCTTTACTACAATACACGTGAACTAATCAACACAGCCTGTGAGCTGGGCCCTGTGCTAACCACTTTATAGCTATCCTCACCCTGCTCTTCTACTTCTCTGTGATCAGAGAAGTCAGAGGTACAGAAAGGTTAAAGAACTCACCCAAGATCAGTCCTGTGCCATAGAGTACCAGGGCTGAATTCTCTTCTTTTTTCTTTTTGCATTACTGGTGATTCCACCAAGACCTATGCACTGAGCTTAATCTCTAGCCCCTTTCTATTTTTTATTTTGATACAGGGTCTTGATAAGCCACTAAATTGTCCAGGGTTGGGCTCAGATTTGTGGTTCTCCAGTCCCAGCCTCCTAGAGCACTGGGATTACAGGCATGCACTGCTTTTAGCCTCTGAGGCAGGGTGGACCTCTGTTAGGGTGAGAAGGCAGGATTGCATCAGTGATCAGAGCAGTTAGAAGAGCTGTCCCTGATTGGGCACTGCCGGGTAGTAGGCCCTGAAATGTGTTCTGTTTGGCCTGACTGGGGACTAACAGCAGCTAGGCGCCCAGGAGCCCTGGGTCAGGGTGCACTGTGCCCTTGACCACCTCCTCCTCCTGCAGGTACCAAGTGATGGAGAGATGCTGGGAGGCAGACCCAGCAGCACGACCTACCTTCAGAGCACTAGTGGTGGAAGTGGAGCAGGTTGTGGCCTCACTGCTTGGGGACCACTATGTGCAGCTCTCTGTAGCCTACGTGAACCTGGGCCCCAGAACCTTGGATGAGGCAAATGTACTCCTGGAAGATCCACGGTCCTCACCTGTGCATAGGAGCATGTCTCGGCCCCGACCCCTCTCAGAGCCACCTCTGCTCACTTGACCTAGGTTCTGGGAAGGTCTATGGGGGCTGAATTGGCTTAGTGGCCTTGAGCTAACCCCTGGTGGTCTGTGGGTGTACCAAGCTAGAGGATATGGAAGTTCTACCTTGGGCCTGCCCTTGAACCTTCAGGGAGGACCAAAGGGCGCATTGGTCTCTCATTACACAAAATGAGCCTGTGAGACCAACTCTTCTACAGCACATATTTGTGGAGCACTTTCTGTACCATGCCTGCTGGGAACTGAGGACTCAGCAGTGACACAGAGACACTTACAATAAAAACGGATTTTTTTTCATGTACGTATATGTATTTGGTACAGGGTCTCACTACACAGCTCAGACTCACAGTGATCTTCGTTTTCAGCCTCCCCAGCACTGGGATCACAGGCATGTGTCACCACACCCAGACTAGGTTTCTGGCTCAGCAAGCCCCTAGGGGGCGGGACCAGCACTTGCCAAAGTAGGTGCTTAGTCTGCTGAGCTATCTTGCCGGCCCCAAAAGGAATATTCATGTACAAACTATAGAAACGCTGGGAGAGAAAGATAGATGGAATGGAGGACTGCTTTAGATCCAGAGATGACTAGAGAGGGAAGCCTCCAAGGAAGTGATTTTTTTTTTTTTTTTGAGACAAAATCTTGCCATATAGCTCAGGCTGACCTTGAACTATGTTGTTCAAGCTGGCCTCAAACTCGTAGCAATCCTCTGACTCAGCCTCCCAAGTGCTGGGACTACATGTATGTGCCACCATGCCCAGACAGGAGGTGACACTTTTGCTGAGGCCCTATCAGGTGGGGAGAGATCTGCCAGAAGCAGAGTTTGGGGAGAGTTTTTGGTAGGGTGAACAGAATGTGCAAAACCCCTGCTGCTATAAAGACTCTGGGCCACACAGATAGTTACAGAGGATAGAGATGGTAGGCAAAGCCCAAGTCAGATTATAGGGCCCTGAAGACTATTGGATCAACAGCAGCCAGGACGGTTTCTCCTGGGGCTCAAGCTGTCTGTCCTCACCTAGCACTTCTTCTGCAGGGCTCGCTTCTCCATCTGCAGCATCACCCAGCACATGTGCACACGGAGTCAGGACATGAGCACTTGCTCATCTCCTCACACACAGTCAGGGCATCAGCATTTGCCTACCTCCCAACCCTGGCAGCATTACCCTTGCAACCTGGAGAGAGCAGAGCTGGCAATAAGGCCTCAGCTCCACTGTGGAGGAACCAGCTTAGAAGCACCAACTGCCCACAGTATCTATACTTGCCAAACCCACTGCCACTACAAGGGCATGTTTCTCTGGAGGAGAAGTAGCCTCTGCCCTAAGGTGCCCCACAACCTGCCTGCTGAGGGAGGCAGCTAGGCCCTGCTGTTGTGGGAGCTGGGGTGCCAGGGCCCAGGATGTAGATCACAGTGTTAACTTTTCCTTGCTAAGGACCCCTATGGCCTCTATCCTTTTAGTTTGGAGACCCCTAGTTCACCCTAAGCAGGGCAGGCTCTCTCCCCTCTCAGCCTTTAGCACTGTACCCTGTCATACATAGAACTCTGGTTTGGAGCAAGAGTTCCCTGCTAAGCAGAGTGGGGGTCTCCTTGGGACCATGGATGCCCAGGTGTTCCTGTCTTCCACCCATACCACAGCTCAAACTGTCATTTCAGGCCAGAGAGGAGCTTAGTCCTAGGGATCCCAAGGGCCCTGAGGACAAGTGGATAAGGCTTTAAAGGGTACTCTTCAGCTGAATTTCAGGGGCCCAAAGATGAGGTGCTTGTGAGCTAAAGATGGACAGAGACAGGCAACCTATTTATGGCTACATCTCTGATGCCTCTCACAGCAGGGGCATAGAGAAAGCTACGGCCTCACATGCTTGGCCACTGACTCTTGTCTATGTGTGAATATGGTAGATTGCCTCTCCCTGAGGCTGGCAGAGAGGTAAGTGGAGTATCCTGGAATGTCCCAAAGCTGTGTTCCCTGTAACAGTGGGAAAGCACTGTTGCCATCCCTCCAACTTATAGTCCTCATCCTTTAACCCATCCCAAAGGTCTAAGGGTCACCCATAGTGTGAGCAGTGGATAGGGAGTGAGGAGAAGGGCCAAGGGCTCCCACCCCACTGGCTCATGTGTTCACAAGAGGGTTCAAAGAAGAAGGAGGTCTCTGGGCAAGAAAGAAGCTTAATGGAAAAGGGGTCCTAGAGAAGAGGGATAGGGATGGGAGAGAGAGAGGGAGGGAGGGAAAGAGAGAGGGAGAGAGGGAGGGAGGGAAAGGGGGGAGAGGGAGAGAGGGAGGGAAAGGAGGGAGAGAGGGAGGGAGGAAGAGAGAGAGAGAGAGA
>NW_004524584.1:15210582-15212257 GCF_000260255.1 Octodon degus | reverse complement strand
GGGAAAGAGAGAGGGAGAGAGGGAGGGAGGGAAAGGGGGGAGAGGGAGAGAGGGAGGGAAAGGAGGGAGAGAGAGAGAGAGAGAGAGAGAGAGAGAGAGAGAGAGAGAGAGAGAGAACACGCACTCAAATTAATGACTGAGCTGTTAGGGGGGACAAATAGGAGGATCAGTTCCAGGTCTCTAGATGGGGTTGGGAAGGGCTGAGTTGCCTCTACCCTTAGGAGAAGCCTGAGTCTCAAGTAGCTCCAGTATGGCAGGTGGCCAGAGCAAAGGGAAGGTTGCTCTTGGCCATGGTACGTCTACCAGGTTAGAATGTGGTGAGTCAAGGTTTCTGTCATCCTCTCCATGAAGAGCAGCAAAGGACAAGTACCTGCCCCTCTGTCTCATCTCCATTGGTCACAGTGCAGGGGTCCTGGGGGCAAGCAGATCTCAGTAAAGGCTGAGGAAGGTGAGGGAGCGAGGTAGGACTAAGAAAGCAGCAATGATTCACAAGCTCTTGAGTACTCATAGGTGTTTCTCTTGTCTGGCACCTGAAGGGCACACATGGGGTAGACTGAGCTGCTTTGATGGGACAACATTAGTCTACCCTGAGATTCTTCTAATGCCTCAATCCCAGCCTTCCAGGAAGTTTCCCAGGGGCCCAAAGGCTCTCTGGGGGCCACACTGAGGACTCCAGATACAGTACCACTCCAAACCCATCTCCCTGTTCATCCACAGCAGTGCAGAGATCAGGCCAATAGTGATTGCCATTTGAGCACAGGTGGTAGGAACTGAGGAAAGTTGCTAGATCCTTGATGGGCCAAGACACAGGGACCAGTAGTACCAGAGTTCCCAATGCTAGGGCACCCTCTCCTATATGCTCCCTTCTAGGTTGGGAGCACACTTGTGGCCAGGAATTTAGAATCTGAGAATTTAGGCTCTGGAATGCAGTATGGACGGTGGGGGCTCAAAGCAACTGGTAGCCAAGATGACAGGATTCAACCTGATTTGAACTACTACTCCTTTCCTCCCTCCCTCATGATTTGAGTCTCTCCTGGGATGTTGCAGCCTGAACATAGAGAATTAGAGGACCCCGAGGGGTTGGCTCTATTCCTGGGATCCATGGCAATGACAACTTCCACCAAACTTCAGTCTTTCTGTAAAGTCATTTCAGACCAAGGAGCCCCTCTTCAAAGGGGAAAGGAATTGTTTGAGTAGCTCCATTCAATGTGCCAACATGGACTTGTGCCCTGGTCTGTCAAGTCATTTGTTTAGTTTTTGTTGTTTTTTGTCTGTGTGTGTGTGTGTGGGGGGGTACCAGGGATTGAACTCGGGACCTTGCACTTGCCAGGAGGACGCTCATGACACTGAGCCCCTTGTTTTTGTCTTTTTGGACAGGGTCTCACTATGCAGTTCAGGCTGGCCTTGAACTCACTTTGTAGCCCAGGCTGTTCTCAGACTTGCCATGAACCTCCTGCCTCAGCCTCCTGAGTGCTGGGATTGTAGGTGTGCACTACCACACCTGGCTGGTGTTTTGTTTTTGAGACATAGGGTCTCCCTATGTAGGTTAGGCTGGATTTAAATTCATGACTTAGTTCAGGCTGGCCTCAAACTCATGGTGATCCCCTGGCCTCAGCCTCTCAAGTGTTAGGATTACAGCTACATCACTGTGCCTGGTCAGTTGCCTGTTCTTGCA
>NW_004524584.1:15183672-15210472 GCF_000260255.1 Octodon degus | reverse complement strand
GGTGCTGGGGGATTGAACCGCGGTCCCTGTGCTTTGCTTAGCTTAGTTTGTTCTAAGTAGGTGCTTTAGACCACTGAGCCATCTCACCAGCCCCTCTTGCAGTCATTTCTGCTCTCCACTGGGGCCTGGGTTGTGTAGGATCCCTGAAAGAGAGTGACTCTTCTTATACCCCCTTCTGGAAGCGTGGTTGGAGTTCTCTTTCAGGGAATCATAAAGTCATGTGTGTTTCTGGCAGCATTTTTTCACCCTCACACTATTATCTACACTGGCTTTTGATGGAGGGGTCCCCCTAGAGGGTATGAGGAACTTACTCAGCCCCTAAGCCAGCTGTGGGCAGCAGTTAGAGCTGTGCCCTTGCCCTCCCTCTGGGCTGATGTGGCTGGCCATCTTTCACGCAGAGTTACGTAAGCTTGAGTCAATTGGGACTCAGAGCAGTTCATTGTGGGCTATTTTTAAGCTGCAACACATCACAGCAGAGGGGTCACTGCACCGCCAGCTTGCAGAGAAGGTTGTTTAAACATCTGTTATTTAAATTTCCCTGTGTCTTAGAGCTCAGAAGCCCTATCCTCCCAGCACTAGTAGGTTTTGTCTTCCATATCCCAGATTAGGAATGGATTATCTCCCCTCACCCACCCCTAGGCTCCCTTAGTGCTCTGTCCCTGCCTGTCTTCCTTTGAGGTCAGCATGGTTCTGCTTCCATGGAATGGAGTGTCCTGGCTGGGAGAAACTTCCAGGAAGCAGGAGGTCTAGGACTCACAGGTCACTTGGGGAGTGCCAAAAATGGAGGTTAAGAAAGAGGATCACACAGTGCCAGTGAGGAACTGTGAGACTCGAGACTGAGAATATAACTTGTCCTCCTTCTGGCCTCAGTTTCCAATCAGCACTGAGAAAGAGCTGGATCACAAGATCCTTTGGCTCCTTTTAGAAGCCTACCTTTTTCTGGACTGTGCTAGCTGGAAAGTCCTCCCTCCCCAGACTCAGAAGCTACCCATCTGCAGCCTCAGGAGCAGAAAGGTTGGTGTATATGCTCCTGGACAGTAGACAGGGATGAATCTTTGGGGGAAATGAACCTCATTTTCCACATCTTTTATAAAGTAGATGGTTACGCCGGGAGCCATTGAAGGCTCTTTCTGACCCTAGGTTTCTGGAGATAGCCAGAGCCTTCTTAGGGCACCAAGGGTAGAAAGCATGAAGAGCACAAACCCAGGGAACTGACAGACCCGCCTACCTCCTGAGGACTGTGTTGGAGAAGTAGGCCTGTAGACCTGGTCCACTATAGAGCTCCCAGTAATGTAACCTTTTGTGCCTCTCTCCTTGATGACCTACCTTCTTGCCACCTCTGTATCATCCTAAAGACCTCCTAGGTGATGAGTTTCACCTGATACACAGGGCAGAAGAGTTCACAGGGTGACTTGACTCTCCCCAGAGCTTGGCACCTTTTCCCAAGCCTGTCTGGGGGGGTGAGGTGAAGGTGAGGGAGACAGTAATTCCAGGACTTGTCTTTACAGGGTTGAATCTGTCTGAGTTCCTTCCAGCTCCTCCCTGCACCCCACAGTCCTCAGCCTGGGGAATGGGCTCAGCCTGGGGGAGGGGCTCTCTAAGTTGCCATGGCAACACGTTGGCCCTCCTCACTTCCCAGAATCAGAAATAGAATTGGACACCCTTCTTCCTGGTGAGAGACTATTTAAAAACAAGTGGGGGAAGGGCACAGGGGCACTATCCCTAAGGGCTGGGCAGGAGGGGTCCAGATTGGTAGCCGATGTACCTGCCCTGCTGTCCTTCCCTTAAACTGAATGAAAATGGGAATAAGCTTTGACCAGTCAAGAATTCAAAACACAAGGACTCAGCCTGGCGTGGCATCATGTGTACCTGGTCCATGCTCCACACCACCAGGTTCCTGGGAGGGCACTGGATTAGTGTTGCCAGCAGGGAAAATACCCCTTCCTCAACTGAGCTACCTGCTAAGCTACCCAGAGGAAGAACAGGTCCATGAGTGTGGGGCTTAGGGCTGCAGCGCTAGAAGGGAGGTATGTTGGGTCCTTTTTGTCCGTGTATGGCTTTGGCATGGCATTCAGTCCTGGCACCACAGCTTCCTGAGGTTGCCACAG
Source organism: Octodon degus (assembly GCF_000260255.1). Taxonomy (NCBI): domain Eukaryota; kingdom Metazoa; phylum Chordata; class Mammalia; order Rodentia; family Octodontidae; genus Octodon; species Octodon degus. The sequence goes on along the minus strand of NW_004524584.1, from coordinate 15,208,364 downwards.
GTCTAGGCCCTGAGGGCTTGCTTAGCTTTGGACATTGGTTCTATTGTACACTAGCTAAGAAAAGACTCTCCTCCCTTTCTGAGCCTTGATTTTCCTAATCTGTAATAAAGGTACAATAGTACCCAGTTTATAGAACTGCTGTGGGGCTTGGTTGCCTGGCACAGAGGAAGGACTTGATTAATATCAGTCTGGTTTTTTTTTGTTGTTGTTGTTGTTTTGTTTGTTTGTTTTAAAATTTTTGAGACAGAACTCTATGCAGTTCAGGCTAGCCTTGAACCACTATGAAGCCCAGTCTGGCCTTGAATTCACAGTGATCCTTCTGCATCAGTCTCCTGAGTGAGAGGATTACAGGAGTCTGCCACCATACCTGGACACATCATTGTTATTACTGCTCTCAGCTCTTTTGCTTCCCAGGTGGAAAAGCCCTTCTCTCTCCTGGCTGCCTCCTCAGACCAGACTATTTATTTAGGGAAGGATCTACAAGGTGTTCACGGCCTCACTACTAGATAGGACTCATATTGATTCTCCTGTTTACAGTCTCCCAAGAGCTGGGATTACAGTCATACGCCACCACCGTCCAGCCTGTGGCTAGACTCAGCTGGCCCTTCTCTCTTTCCTCAGGAGATCCCAAGCCTGTTGCTTACAAAGGACCCCAGCCCTGGAGAGGAGGACTATGCCTAATTCTTCAGGAGTTACAGAATGTGTCCATTATCATATAGGAAGGGGATTCTCTAGGCAGCCCTCTAGCCTTCTGTGTTTTTGCCAGGGACAGCCCAGCTGCAGTGCTGCAGAGGCACTAGAGGTTGCTACTAGATCAGTGCCATGAAAAAACAACTAGCTTGCTCACACCAGAATGTAATACATGTTCTGAAAATATGTGTGTACACACATGGATGTATACACATACACAGCACACAGCCTCCTGTGCTCTACCACATTTCCTGGGTCATAGCATGAGAGAAAACTGGCTCCTTGGTGTCTGAGCTGTCTGTCCTGGTTCTTAACTAAAGGCTGCATTTGAAGATGGGGAAAGGGCCCAGGAGGCCTGAGATGTGGCTGAATCAGGCTTTGCCCAGCGCCAAGTCAGAAAGGTGCAGATACAGCGTGGTGCTAGCCTTGGTCCCTGATCACACTGCCTTGTACCCCATGGCTAACTGCAAGCACTATTTTTAACCTTTGTGAAAATACATTGCTTCAGAAGGCAAGCCTATCGCTACATTGTCCACAAACCTGTTTCCTGGGTGGAAATATTGAGGCCTAAAGGGACACAGCCCTGAAGGGGAGGGGGAAAAAGAAGGAGGTGATTCTGGTTTTGGGGGCTTTTTTTTTTTTGGCGGAACCGGGGATTGAACTCAGATCCTTGCATTTGCCAGTCAAGCACTTATCCTACTGAGCCATCTCCCTGGCCCCAAGGAGGTGATTCTGCCCCAAGTCAGAACCTCAAAACCCAAGCTCATGACAGGGATATCTCTCTACAGTCTAGGCCTGTCCTCTGTGGCTGCGGGGCAGCCTTGGGGCTGTGGGGGAACTTCAGGTAGGATCCAACTCCTCCTTTCCCTTCTTTGTCCCCATCTAAAAAACAGGAAGAAACTGTCGCCTAGTCTGATAGCTTACATTCTTACCCATCAAATCATGTCTGGCCCTTGTCCAGTTTTCCTTACTGTAAACCCAGTTCTGTGCCCGTGTATTCAGCCTTGCACCTGCACTATACCCACTATGTTTCTTCTGTGCCCTATTTTGTAATTGCCATTTAGCTGGCCCCTTGGCCATTATGTCCCAGACTTGGGCCCAGTGCTTTGCCCCTGTTATGGCAGAGGTTAAGCTGACACAATGTGATAAGAGGTAGAACGTTCTGACTTGAAGATTCTGAGCAGAAGCTCCGCCCCCACCCCTGCCGCCCCCATCCCCACTCCTCCGGGATATTGGTCCACGGCTTTAGGGACATGTGGCTCTGGGGAGGGGGCTCTGTGAGGCACAGGCAGAGGAGAACCATCTGGAGCAGCAGAGATTGCCAAGGAGCCTCTGTCCCTAGAGCTGGAACTGGGAAAAACAGTGGAGAAGAGCCTGGGCATGCTTGGCCCCTCATCCTCTTCTGTCTCCTAGGACTAAGTGGTGAAGGGCCCTCACTCCCCAAAGGGCCTATATCTAGGGGCTTCCTCAGAACCTCCCCTGCCTTCCCACTCCCTTGACCTTACCCCAGCCTGTTCTGAAGTGTTGTCCTCACGCTGAGGTTGGCCTGAGCACAGTGGACACTGGTTGGGTAAGGTGAGAAAAGCCTGGCTTATAGCTGGCCAACTTCAAGGGACCACTGAGCTTCTATGCCTGACAAGTATGGGCCCAAGAGCAGGCCCCTACTCCTTAGGGGTGGGGCCCTAGTTTGTCACACTGTCACCCCCAGGTCATTGGGGGCTATGATGTGTGGTGTTGCCATAGCAATGAAGTAGGGGCAGGGCACCCTAAGGCATGGAGCAGGACTATGGAAACCACCAAGAAGGCAGGGGGCCAAGATTCATCAGGCCCCCAGGGCCAGCCCTCTTCCAGCAGCCAGCAAACAGGGGGTGGCCTCAAAGGATCCCATGGATCATGTATAAGCTCAGGATCTCTAAACTTCAAGCAGAGATTGTCATCATTCGCCGAGGCCACCACTGATGAGGCCTGTGGCCCAGCTTCCCAGGCCCACATCCCTGAATCCATTCACCAGGTACACCAGGACCCAGCTCAGCTTAGCTCCCCGGGCAGCTATGAGCAGGCCTCCCAGGATACCCCAAGACTCTCTTCAGCTAGTGTATTTTCAAGCCACACCATGGGAGCCCAACAGCATCTGGTGATGGATGATGGGACTCTGAATCAACCGGTGTGCATGCGTAGAAACAGCACTAGTGACATGACCCAGCATGGATCCTGCTGCTCCTGGCTTCAGGTGCATCTTGGGCGGGAGGGCAAGGCTCCAGCTAAAGTCCTGGTAGGCTGGGGTAAGGGCCCCTGCAACACTGATCATATGGCACCTGTGGGCACCAGGAAGAGTCGACGGCTACCCTACTTCCCCTCAGGAAAGGATGGTGTAGCTAAAGACCAAAGTCTTCTGGCTTCAGCACAGTCTCCAGCCCAAGATCAGGAGCAGGGCAAGAGCCCATGTCCAACTCTGACTCCTGTCCTAGGTACAACTTCTCCACTGTTGCCAGCTTCTCCAACTCCAGCTCAGGCTGCTAATTCAGCTCTGCATTCAACTCCTGCAGTCGAACCTTACAACAGTACCCTTGACCACCTGACTAGTCACATTGCTGGCCTATCTCAAGACACATCACTCAAGAGATATGGCAATGAAAATTCAATCCTCTCAGCATCTGGCCAGGACAAAGTGAACGTCTACTCTAATGGAGAGCCTCCTACCACAGTACCTACTCCAAAAATGTTCTCAGACCTTGCCCAGGAGTACAAGGTTACCGGAAGGCAAGTGCTATCTGAGCAGTCTGAAAATCTGGGAGAGAAGCCTTTGGTCTATACCCCTAGCTCACCAGAGCCCCAACGTACGCCCAAGTCCCAAAGAAATAACCAGAAGATTTGCAGCTCTCAGCTAGACAAGCAACTCTCGAGTATCTGCAACAGCAATGGCTCCAAAGTGCCACTGTCTGCCTACCAAGTAACCTGCCAAAAGCAGTTACCACCTCAGTCTCCCATGGAAGCCATGCAGATCCCCACTTCCAGTGCCCCTACTTGTCAGCTCCAGGAAGGTGTGGAAGACTGTGTGCTGGTGTTTGATATGGCCACAGGCAACACCAGGATGGGGCTGCTGTGCCATGACCCTATGGGCTCCCGGGCAGTGCTGGTGGGCCTCATGCCTAGCCAACCATCTATCTGTGCCACTGAAAATATCCTGCCCACACCACCACCAGCCAGGCCCATTCTCTCCCCTACCAGCAATAATTCCAGCTTGTGGTCCACCACAGCCATGTTGTCTAGCCCTGTGCCTTCTAGCCTTTCATCTGGCAGCTACCGAGAAATAGCCCTGCTTCCCAAGGAAGCCAGACTCAATCTGAATTCACAGAACTCCCCTAATACTGAGACACCCACCAGGGTTGGGATGCTCACTGGACCTGTTTCACTGGGAAGATCCTTCCAATTTGGTGGGGCGATACCTACTCATATTCCTAATCCTGACTTACCCAAACCTAATGCCAAAGAAAATGAACTTAGTCAGACTATCTGGATGTTGGAATCCTCTAAGATGCCAAATACCTCCCAGGTCCAGACCAAGGAACTGCCATGTATGAACTCTGCTTCACCAGCCAATATCCAGGTGGTACCCACATCTCTGTTCCAGCAGGATGTAAGTCGCAACAACCAGAAAGACAACATTACCACTCACTCCAATAACGCTCAGGCTGAAGAAGTTGTGCAGGCCCTTATCACTGGTCAGGTCTTCCACAATGGGAACCTTGCTAGGCAGCTACCTGTAACTGAACAGGGCTTGCTCACTGGTCATACCCCTTCTACCAGGCAGACCACCCTTACTAGTCAGTCCCATTTCACTGCACAGACTCCTCCCTTGGGCCAGACTCCTCTTGCCAGGCAGCTGTCTTTCCCTGAGCAGACACTCTTCACCAGGAAGCCCCTCATCATCAACTATCCCACCATCTCAAGAAGGCACCTTACCTCTGAGGAGTCTGGCCAGCTCTCCATCCAGGATGGTGAGCCCTTGGGCCCAGCTACCCATGTAGGGGTACTTCAAGTTCCCCTGACCCCTGAGGAAACCTCTAGCCATATGAACAGAGACAAAGTTGGCATCGGTAGCACTCAAAACCCCAGTATACATCAGCAATCTGGCAGCTGTTTAAAGGTCCAGGAGGAACAGCTTTCTCTGATCACATTTACCACACCTGGCACTGGTTGCAAAGTCTTGCCTATTACCATGGTGGGCACTGAGAACCAGAGTAGGAGCCAGTTCAATCTGACAGGTGAGAACGTTACACATTCATCAGTGATTGCACATCTTGGGCCGCTCCGTGGGGCATGTTATGAACTGGTGTCTACCATGGATACCCTGCCAAGGCCGTCATCAGTGTTTTGCCACCACGCATTGGGCCCCTACCAGGGCATGGCAGCAGTAGTGATCGATACAGGAATGGGATTCACCAAATGTGGACTGGCTGGAGAGGACCATGTCCTCACTGTGGTACCCTCACAAGTTCAGCTGCTTCAGCACCCAGCCCAGGGCCAACCCCGGTATGCAGTTTCTGAAAACCAAGACAGCTCCTACCCGGTGCTGAACCGAGGGGTGGTCTCTGACTGGGATGCATTAGAAGTGCTGTGGCAGCACCTGTTCTACTGCAGACTAGGGGTACAGCCCGAAGAGCTAGCTGTGCTTGTGGCTGATTCACCCATCTCGCCGCGTACCAACCGAGAAAAGGTGGCTGAAATACTCTTTGAGCATTTCCATGTGCCAGCCATGCAGACAGTGCATCAGGCCCTACTGGCACTCTATGCTTATGGGCGTACCACTGGGCTGGTACTAGGCAGTGGCCATGGCACCTCCTATGTGGCACCCATCCTCACTGGGCAGTTGGCCCCATCTGATACCTACCGGCTAGATGTGGCTGGTGTTGACCTCACTGACTATCTGGCTCAGCTGCTGCTGGCAGGGGGCCACTCACCACCCAAGACAGGGCTGGTCCATCAGATTAAAGAAGCTTGCTGTTATGTGGCCATGGATATGGCAGCTGAGCTGGCCCACATCCAGGCACAGGCCCCAGTGGACTTTGTGCTCCCGGACAAGCAGGTTATCACACTGGGCTCTGAGCGCTTCTGTTGCCCAGAGGCTCTCTTCAAGCCCAATCTGCTAGGCCTCAACCAGCCAGGCCTTCCACAGCTAGCCCTGCTAAGCATCAGTCGGCTGGAGACCAAACAACAAGAGCAGCTGCTGGCCAATGTAGTACTGGACGGGGGCAGCACCCTGTTAAGTGGCTTTCCTGAGCGCCTGAAACAGGAGCTGGGCCCTGGTGCCTCTGTGTTGGGTTCTCCTCACCGTGCAGTTGCTGCCTGGCTTGGGGGCTCCATCATGGCATGCAGGGACTCCTTCAAGAGCCTATGGCTCAGCCGCCATGAGTATGAGGAGGAGGGCCCATGGGCTATCTACAAGTACCAGCTGTGAGCACATAAAGTTCTGCTTCTACTTTAAGTACTGGTGTATGTTTCAGGCAGAGGGTGGTACATGGAAAGCAGGAGTCCAGGCATATGGGCAGGGATGGAGGCATTGGCTCTCCTAAGGCATACTCTACCTCTGCACTCTGGAACTCTATGGGCCTGGGCTACCTGCCCTTTCTGGAGAGCCCCAAGACTCCTGGATAGCATTGGTTTTGGTCTGGTCTGACCTTTACTGCACCCCAAGGGCAACCACGGAGAATGGCTGCTGTGGGTTTTGCCCCGTTGCCCTGACAACAAAGTACAATTACCCTTGATTGCCAGCTAGTTGCCATGGCAGTTTCAAACATAATGTAATAACCCACACAGCCTGGAGTGAGTCATGAGGTGGGGGGTTGGGGGAGCCCCTTCCCCTAGCTCCAGAAGGAAAGACTGTTTACCCTTCTTTATCCTTGGCCCTCTTCTGGGGACTGAAGCCAGCAACATGGACAATAGCCAAGCAATTCCAAAGATAGCTGGGAGTATGGGGCATTGACCCCAAGTGAAGATCTCCTTTAGAGCTGAGCTTCTCAGGGAAGATTGCCTGGTAACAATCTGAATCTTGGCTAGGGCTCTGTGCTGGGATGGGAATGGGGATCAGGGTCTCTGTCCACCAGCCAGAGCATGACAGCATGGGAATACTGGTCATTGGCCCCTAGGACAGGGAATGAAGAAAGTAGGTAAGTCCTGAATCCTGAATGGGAGGTAGCACAACCTGGGCATTGGGAGTGAGGCTCTGGCTTGTTTTCTGGGCCCTGTGTACACTGAAGCTCTCAACTTATCTTACCCCTTGACTTTATAGCTTTGGGAGCCAGAATATACATATTCTTCTCTTCCCTAGTCTTCCAACTCTAGTAGCTCCTGCTTTCAAGGTGGCCAGGTTATAGTTCTTAGGAAGTGGGTTTGCCAAGAAGCCATGGAACATTGCTGATGCTACTGTCTCTGTTCTTGACTCAAAATCTGCCCCACACTTCAGGACTTCCTGTCATCTCTGTGGCGAAGGGGGGAAGCTAGAAGTCATGTCCCCTGACCCTGGACGACTCTAAATAGGAACAGTAGAAACAAGGCTTAGAGTTGGCCCAGTCCATGGTCTAGAAAAGCTGAGAGGATGGCATTCAGCTGGTATTACTATCCCTTGCCCAGAGGGCAGCTGGAGTTTGAAACCAAAACACTGAGGTCAGTCCTTACCTGCCTGTGCTTCCCTGGCCAGAGGCTTAGAGACACGCCATACCTTTGTGTTGCCCTCTACAAATGACAAAGATCTACCTACCCTCACACCAACCTAAGAGCAAGAAACTACCCAGATGGGAATCTTGGTAAAAGTTAATGATGTGTGGTCACTATATACCCTGTCTACACTGGGTTTAGTCCAGCCTTTTCTCATGTTCTGCTCTCACAGCCTGGTTCAGCCACAATCCAGAGACTCGTGTGAGGCAGGAAGGGGATCCACAGCTCTCAGGACTGGCTACAGCATCCACACACACGTGCCAGAAGCACGCCTGGGTGCACACAGAATTCAGACACACGTGCCCCTGGGCACCACTGCATACTCTGTGCTGTTGCCATTTCCCTTGGCAAAAGAGAACATACACGTGTGTGTGCACACACTGCCACGTGCTCTCACCCACATGCACGCATAGTGTGCACAGGACCAAGAAGAGGTGGAGTACTGCCAGCAGCAGGCAAGGCTCTTAAGGAACCACCCCTTTCCAGCTTCTCCTTGGATCCCTGCCTAGATAACCATGACCCTGAAAAAAGAAAGAAAACAGGTATATGACACTTGTAGGCTCAGCAGCCCATTGCTTAGCTACCCTGTAAAATTCAGAGACCCATTGTTTTAAAGACAGTGGGCATATGACTGGAAGGTCTGAGTGCCAAGCCATTTATTCATTTTGCAGACATTAGCTGAGCACATTGAGATGAGAAACAGCCTCTGCCCTACACATACCAGCTTTCCAGGAGACTCCTGCTCAACAATGAGGTAGATATTATGACTCAGAAACACTCAGAAGCCAGTAAGCCCAAAAGTGGCACCATCTTGATCCAGAGGAGGTAACCCAAAGCCACAGCAGAATGTGAATGGTTTCTCAATATCCTCTCTAGAGAAATGTTTTGTTTTGTTTTAGGACAGGGTCTTGCTTTGTAGTCCAGGCTGTCCTCAAACCTGTAGCAATCCTCCTGCTTCATCCTCCCAAGTGCTGGGATTACAGGCATGTGTCACACTGTGCCTAGCTTTGTGGAAGAAGGTATTGAGGGGCCTTGTTTGAGATAGTCATTTCCAATGCCAGCCTTCAGTCCCAGCTTCAGCTTCTTCACTGGCACAATCCATATCATCGGCCATGGTAGCCATGCAAGGAACCTCATACGACACAGCTGAAGATTTGGGGATGCTCTCATCCCCCATACCTAAGACAGGGCCAGAAGGCTAAGCAGAAAGGGTGGGATGGGATGAAGCCCAGCTTCTGACATGGAAAGATCTAAGCCTAAATTAGGGATGGTGCACAGAGCTTGTGAGGGGAGTGGGGACCGTGTTGAGCCCATATACCTTCCTGCTAAAGAACAGAGTCATGGCAGAGGACCTCCTTCAAATCTTCTTTCTTCCTAGCAGTTCTGAACTCCCCCCACTTGTCACACACCAGGCCTCATAGGCCTTTGGTGCCACAGTTCTCCGGTGTCACCATATTCTAGCTCAGGAAGCTGCTTGAGAGGTGTTTGAGGATGATTAGACTGAAAAGAAAGCAGACTCCACATTACATCCCAGGTGACTTTTTTTGTGGGGGGAGTACTGGAGATTGAATGCAGGGCAATACCCCTAGCTCATTTATTTTATTTTGAGACAGGGTCTAAATTGCCTAGGGGGAGACTCCTGCCTGGATCTCCTAAATAACAGGTGACTTTTATAATTTGGGCAATTTAGTGTCATTGGGAGGGGGAACACTGTGCCAGGCAATCTAGCTGGGACTTAAAGCTGGGAAAGATTTTGGTTTTGCAGGTGTTGGGGGCAGAATGGTCTGGAGCTTCATACACTCCTGTGTGTTTACTGCGCCTATATAGAGAAGCCTAGCAGCTGCCCATGTGACTTCTCCAAGTGAATCCCATCGTTTGGGTCTGCGTTGGGGAGCTGGGCAGAGTCCCAGTCAGCTCTAGAATTCAGATTTCTCCCCAGTGCTCCACTCCTGTCCCCGACACTGGGTAGAAGGAGGCCCCTAGATCTCCTGCTGCCGCTGCCGCCGGGTCGGGAGTTCGAGTGTCCAAGGGAACCGCGGAGTCTGGCCAAGACTCCCGGGCTGCACAGCCAACCTGCTAGCGTTCTTCTTGGGATGGGATTCCAGTCTCCGAAACTGCCAGAGTGGGGGCGGGCCGGCCAGGAGACCCCGCCCCCAGCCCGCCCCCGGCCCAGGGTGCGAATCCGCTGCCTGCAGGAGGCTGGCGATGCTGGGTTCGCGAGCCCGAGCGGCTGCAGCTGGCGCCGCGTCTGCCCCGCGTGCCCGGAGCGGATTCTGCTCTCGCCGCCCCCGGAGCCCTCGGCGCCCTGCTGAGCCCGCGGCAGCCTCTTCTCAGTGACCGACTGGTGCTGCAGGTGCGGAGCAGGGTGGGCTGGGGCAGCGAGGGGCGCCTTCCACCCGGATGTGGGGTCCTGGGGGTTTGGCTCCCTGGCTTGAGGTTCCGGGCGCAGAGTGCACGGGGACAGCTAGGGCTCGGGTCCCCGTGGGGTCATTATGCACGGGCTCTGCAGAGCGGGGGTGGCATGAGGGGTCGTGCTAAAGTTCCCTTGGCTCGGATGGCTCCGGGGTCGTGGGGGAAGCTTCTGCGCCTCCGAATTGTGGGAACATTAACCTTTGAAAATTGGAGGTGTCCCATGAGGGTAGGGGCCGAGGGCTGAGCGGTCCCCTCCCGGCTTCCAAAGCCGCCTCCAGCCCCTCCCCGTTGCCCCCGGGCCCCCTCCCTCCAGCTTGGCAGTCACTAATTTCCATGACAACGAAGAGTTCTTTATGGGCGACAACCCGAAGGGGGGCTGGGCGGGGCTGCTGCGGGGTTGGTGGGGGAAAGAGGCTCAAGAGCCCCTGAGGATCTGCATCTCCCCCCCCAGCCAGGTGCCAGCTTCCGAGCCTTATGAGGGCCCGCTAGGGGTCCTGGGTGCGAACCCACGTGCGCAGCGGGGGTGCGGGGCGCTCCCATTCTTGCTGGGAGGTGCGGGGCTTGGCGCTCACACGTGTGCCTCCCGCATGTGTATTGCTGTGCCAGCGGGGGCGAGCCAGCAGCACTAGGGAAGGGGGTCAGGGTGGCACCACAGTGGGGCCAGGGTCCCTGGCCGGGGTTAGGGGTGCAGTTAGAAGGGTACAGTTAGAGCATGAGTTTCTGCTTCCCCAGTGTTAATGTCTGGCAGAGACCCTGGCCTCTTAAGTCACATCCCCCCCAAGTCTACCAACTGCTTTTGTATGCGCCCAGTGGGCAAAGCCTGCTCCATTAAGTTCCTTCCTAGAAGCGGTGCCTTCTGCTCTTTGCCAGAAGCTGAGTCTGTACCAGCCTAGCACAGGATCCTTCTCCCCAGGCCCAGGATTTCAGCCCCCCAGGTACATCTTCAGAGATCAGTTATTCTCCCCCTGTCCCTCAGTGATTCCTGGACCTGTTTCTTCAACTGGCAAATTAGTCTCCACTCCCCTCAGAGCCAAGTTGGTCTCCAGGGTAGGGCAGGGGTTCCCCTTTTCCATCATTTGGTGTGGACTCCTAGGTGCCCCAGGCTGGCTTTGCTCATATTTTCTGTTCCTCTCTAGCCCCATGCCCTGGCACCTCTTGCAGGCAGGCAGGCATGCAGGCAGTTAGGCAGTTCCTTGCCCTGGGAGAGGTCTACAGAGTCTGTGGTCTCTGTTCAGGGAAACTGAGGCATGGGAGTGGAGGTTGTTATGCAGATCCTGTTTCTCGCTCCCCTGGCAAGATCTTGTCGGGTGGTTGGTGACAGGATGAAGCTAAGCTGCAAGAGAGGCTGTGGAGGCAGCAGATGGAGGGTGGCTTTGTCTGGGGGGCCTAGGTACAGCTGGGCTAGCTGAGAGGGAGTGGAAAGGGAAGCAGCCTGACCTCTGAGACTCATTTCCATCTCCTCCTTGCTTCTGCCTTCAACATGTTGAACCTCCTTTACCTAAGCTGCCCTAGTGACAGGGAGAGGCTGGGGACTGCCACAGCTGGCCTCTTCCCCATCAAGGGGCCACAAGAAAGTGGCCTCTTTTTGCTATGCTTTCAGTGCCAAGTTCAGGGCTTGTATGGGGGATACAGGAGGGTTCCGTCTCAAAAGTCCAGATACCAGGTTACCTTGTGGCCCAGGGATTCAGAGTGTATGCCTATGGTAGCCTGAGGGTATTGCTGAGAACCCCAAGTCCCCTTCAGAACCCTCTGCTTACCCTTCCCTTGCCCCACCCTGTGTCTTTGTGCCTTTTACTCTGTCGCCTCCTTGCTCTTCTATCACAGCCTCTGCCTTTGTCTCTGTCCCTCTCTCTTTCCTTGAGTTTCTCTGTGCCCCCACTTCCCTTCTTTGATAGAGACTAGGGTCAGAGAACCCATGGGGAAGGAGCCAGGCCAAAGTGTCATGGAATTCTTAAATAAGGGACCTTGATAACACATCTCCCTTCCCCCTCCCCTTGTTTTAAAACTTCCATCACCATAGCAACCCTTTACTCTAGTGCCTTCTGCAGTTCCCCTCCTCCAACCAAAGAGAAGCAGGGCCTCCAGTGAATTCTTTAGAGGTTCAAAGATTAGTACCCCATCTGTGATGGGGGGCCATCGGCTCTTGACTCTGCCTGCATGTTGAGGGCTGAACTTTCTGGAAGTAGCACTGGACTGCATGCCAACCCCTAAGACTGGAAAAGATCCCTTCCTTCATACTTTCTCATAAGGTGAAGGGAGTGAACCCTAGGAACTGGTTTTTTGTTGTTGTTGTTGTTGTTGTTGTTGTTGTTTTATTTTGTTTTGTTGGTAACAGGGATCAAACTTGGGACCTTGTACTTGCCAGGCAGGCATTTATGCCACTGAGATATCTCCCCAGTGGGACCTATTGACCATGCATGGTTCAGGTGGTGGCCTGCCAGGGTAGTCCCCTGTGCAGATGGACAGGAAACTGAATACTAGACTCTGTGGTATCTCCTTCCCTAGATGCTATGGCTGAAGCCTCAGCTATGAATTAGGCAGGGATTGGGCCCCCAGTGTGTCCATTTCAGCAGGAGACTCAGCCCTTGTCCCAGAGAGAGGAGAGAAGGGGAGGTGATGGGCTGCCCGAAGGCAGGTGTTCACAGCTGCCACTAAATCAGGAGGTGTTGCCAACAGTGGTTGGAAGGCAGCTGGGAAGCCTCCTGGGGCCCTCCTAACCTCTGTAGATTTACTGCAAGCTCTAGCACTGCTCCACATGTCAGGGAACCAGGGCAGCAAAATACTCTTGTTTATGACTATGAAAGATGGGACCTGAACCAGGCTGACCCCTGTGGAGGAGAGGAGAGGACTCTGAATGTCAGGACTCTTGGCCTCTGCTTCACTTAGGCTTCCTCAGAGTCAGACTTGGCTAAGGTGAAGTGGAGTCCCTAAAGGACCTCTGATTACTAGAGCACAAAGGATCTGAGGTTTCAATCCCCAAGCCTGGTGGTCAAGACTCAAGAGCAGGCAGCAGTTGGGGAATGCTGAGCCCTCTGGCTCCCTAAGAGCCGATTAGAGGGCAATGGCAGGGTGGGCTCTGCAATTTTTCCAACATGTCCTTGGATGGTCGCAGGTGCATGCTGTTTATTTCCTGTGCATAGAAGGGTGGGAATCAAGTCTCCAGGGAAATGCTTGCTTTGAGGCTTCTGTGCTCTCCAGGAGCCAGTGTGGACCCCATTTGTAGTAGCATGCAAATCCCTTGTAGTTGGGAGGGAGCTCACCATTGTTTGATGTTGGCTTTGGGGTGTGGGGGTAAAGAAATGCAAACCCTTTTTGCCCAGCCAAAACTGATCTTAGTGCTATCACTTGGCTGCTTCTCCAGTTTTGGGTCCAAGATCAAGCTAGGAGCTTGGTTTATACAACATACAGCTTGCCAGGGATAGCAGGTGATGGTGTGGATGGAGGTGGAGGGATCAAAGGTGCTAATTGGAAGCATGGCCCCCTTTTGTCCTTTCTGCATTCTGGAGTAAGTCTAGGGGGACAAGTGAGGACAGGCTGAGATCGGGGCAGCCATACTAGTAGGTAGGAGATGCAGATCTGTCCCTGTTCCAGCATTGAGGTCTGCAGGACATGGTTCCAGGTAGACCATGGCTTTCTATGGTAAAGACAGACTCGGGACCAGGCTTAGACCCCCCATTAGCATGAATGCATATGCAGAGCCAAAAGCTGAGGCCAGGATCAGGGACAGGCATACACAAAACCTCCCACCCACATCATGCTCACAGAGCTGGAAGCTGTTGGATGGAGTTGGGGGTGGGGAAGGTATCACAGAGAAAGGCCGTTTTGCATCTGGCCTTGGAGCATCAGGATTGTTTTAGACAATTTGTTTCACAGACAATCTTGTCAGAAATCACAATGAAAAGAGATTCACCCCAGGTCTTAGCACCTCAGCTCATGTGGCGGCTGCTCCAAAAGGAAGCCAAAGTGGGCAGTATCTTTGCCAGGGCCCACACTTCCTGTTACTAAGTGGACACAGAGCTGGAAAGTCACCTGTTGTTGGACTAGGCAGTTTCTAGTTTTGGGTTTTTTTTAATGTTATAAATAACTGCTGTGACAAATAGGATTCTGATGGGAAGTTTTGGGGGAAGGGCATTTGTTGCAAAGGGAGTGGTGTTAGCAAAGCACCCCAGCTGGGAGACCTGCAGGCTAAGGCACTACTCTTGCCCAGCACATGGTCTCCACATTCAGCCTGGGAGGGCAGCTGTTGCCCATCAGAGTACATGGGGACTGAGGTAGCCCTCCTCCCCTAGATGTTGTGGCATGGAGATGGATGGCTAGCAATAGTGGGTGGCTGTGCCTCTGCTCTTAGCTGTGAGGATGGAATTCCAGCTACATGCTCCTTCCCAACAGACATAGGAGCAGAGCTGTGGCCCTCGTGGCAAAGACATGCAATTGGTAATGATCTTCAAAGCCTCTTTCAACTGCCTCTGAGGTGCCTCACTAGATGGCTTAAGCTCAAACTTTAATCATGATAATGAAATGCATTTACATTCCCTGAGCCCAGATGAAGGAGGGATGGAATTTGTTTACTAATGTAGAGGGCATATTGAGAGAGGACCAACAGAGCTGTGATCCCTGGGAACTGGGTGTCTAACCTGTGTCTGGGAGGAAGTGAGAAACAGCCAGGGCTGGCCATAATGTAAGACTGGGTCCCAGTCTTTGACCCCTGCTAGAATAGTCCTTCTGTCCAAGCTGCCTTTTCTGAAGATGCCTTCTTCTCTAGAACCCTGAGACTGACTGCCTTCAGGAAGGGGAACAACTAGGTACTCAAAGCCCCAGCCCAGACCCAGCCCAGAGCAGGCACTAGTTGGTATGGAGTGAAACACACACAGTCCCTAGAGATAGAGCAGATTGCCGTGACAATGCTGGACTCCCAGTGACCAGGCATTATGGAGGCAGAATTGCTCAGGTCTGTAAAGATCTATACATAGTCACAGTTCCCCTACCTCTGAACAAGGGCTGAGAATGGCTTTTCTTCTGGGTGCTAGAGCAGCTGCCCAGCATTCTAGATGAGAATTGAGCTATAACTCACAGGGTTGTGGACCTGGGAAGCACCACACCCCAGGTGCAAAGTGCCCAGAGTCTACTGAGTCAGCTGTGTCTGGTTAGGTCCTTACACCTGGATCTGACAGCTAGGTCCTCTGGGGATTCCTCCACTGAGGTGTTTGTGAGGCAGGCTTGTCTTGCTCTTGTTGACTGTCACCCCTCTATGCCTCCTGGCAAATCCTTCCCCTCAAGACCCAGTCCAAATGCTGCCTTTCCACCCACATGGTGCTTCTCCCTTAAAGGAACCCCCTTCCCTTCCCTAGCACGGTGCCTAAGCAAAATATTTACTAAATTAACCAATGACATCATATGAAAAATTCTAATGGAAAATTAATCAATACTGTAAAAGGTCTGAATCTGCCCCCTCCACATTCAATTCTTTGTCTCAAAGAGAACTCATTTCTTTGATGTCCTTCCAAAAAAGAGTTTGTGAGGTCAGGTAGATGTGACATTCACATTTGTAATCCCACCACTGTGGGAAGCTGAGGCAGGAGGATCACAAGTTCTAGCCCAGCCTGGGTAACTTAGCAACTTAGTGAGACCCTGTCTCAAAATGTTAAAAAAAAATCATTTAAAGGGCTGGGAGAATAGTTTAGTGTGAAAACCCTGGGTTCAATTCCTAGTACCACCAAAAGAAGAAAAAAAAAAGTTGTTGAGCATACACCAATATTTGAACTTTAAAAAATTTACCCAAAGAGCAGCATTCTTTACCTGCCATTCTTTCTTTCTTTTCTTTTTCTTTGCAGAACCGGGGATTGAACTCAGGTTCTTGTGTTTGCCAGGCAAGCACTTATTCCACTGAGCCCTATCCCTGGCCCCTTTACCTGCCATTCTGTCCCTTGCTTTTTCACTGAACATCTCTCCTACAGTAACACACTTTATTTTTCGTAACAGCTACAAGCATTCTTTTTTTTTTTTGTAGCTCCCCATTGACCTGCAGCAGAGCTGGTCTGGGTTGCCTTGAGTATGTGGGAATGGAACCACGGCTCAAAGAAACTAACTGCCTCCTTTAAGCAGGCACTTAAACAACTGAGCTAATGGGCGGGCCCCCACAAGCATTCTTTAGTGTGAGTGGCCCTACTGTTTAGTGACTTTTTTATTAAGTACACTAAAAAAATCTAGGAATGTCCCCAAAATTTATATGTACATTTTTATAGATTGTTAAAAAGCACAAACCTTTGTATCACTGGGATCAGAAGCAGACCCTCCAAGTCAGGGATGGTAGTGCACACCTGTAATCCCAGTACTTGGGAGGCTGAGGCAGGAGAATCACTGTGAGTTCATTCCTTGTTTACATAGCAAGACCTGGTCTCAAATAAAATAAAATAAAATAAAATAAAAAAGAAAGAAAGAGAAAAGAAAAAGAGAAAAAATAAACCCTCTAGAAGACTTCCATGTCTTAACTCAGTCACCACCCCTCCTTTCTCTTAGAAGCAGTCATTTGTTACCTGACTGCTGGTGCTTATTCCTTAGTTGTTGTTGTTGTTGTTTTTTTTATTTTTTATTTTTTTTTAGCGGAACTGGGGATTGAACTCAGGCCCTTGCTCTTGCCTGAGAAGCGCTTATTCTACTGAGCTGTCTCCCTGGCCCCTATTCCTTAGTTTTGTTTTTGTATTTTTAGGGAAGGGTCTACAGGGTGTTCAGGGTCTCACTACTAGATCAGACTCTTAGTGATTCTCCTGTTTACAGCCTCCCATGTGCTGGGATTAAAGGTGCAAGCCACCATGCCCAGTCTCAATTGCAATCTCATTGTACCCCAGGGGTGGGGCCGGCACCACAGGCCCTGAGATTGAATCCCCAGCCCTTGCGCCTGCTTGCAGGCACTTTAATCTGCTGAGCTATTTGGCCAGCCCTTATTCTTTAGTTTTTAAAAATTTTTTGAGGGGCTGGTGAGATGGCTCAGTGGTCTAAAGCACCTACTTGGAACAAGCTTGGCAAAGCAGAGGGACCACGGTTCGATCCCCCAGCACCACATGCCAGCCAGCCCCGCCCCCTGGTGGGCTGAACTGGCCACACACACACACACACACACACACACAAATAAATGTTAAAAAAATATTTTTTTTTGAGATAGGGTTTCCCTATGTAGTTCAGGGTAGCCTTTATCTTATTATGTAGGCCAGGCTGGCATCGAACTTGTGGCAATTCTTCTGCCTCAGCTTCCCTAGCTCTGTGGTTACAGGCATGTGCCAACACACCTGGCTCCCTAGATCTTCTTTATTTTTATTTTTGGTACTGGAAATTGAACTCAGGACCTTTCACTTTCCAGGCAGGTCCTTGTGGAGCTATATCCCTGGCCCCTAGCTTTTCTTTTATTTTTATTTATTTATTTTTTTTTCCCGGAACCAGAGATTGAACTGAGACCCTTGGGCTTACCAGGGAAGCTCTTATTCCACTGAGCCATCTCTCTGCTCCCCCCACCCAGCTTTTCTTTAGAGTGCTACTTCTGTGTTTATATCTCTAAAAGGTATGAATTCTACTTGATTTTGAGCTCTATTCCAATAGAATTATACTATACATATTCTTTTGTGGTTTGAGTTGATTTGAGGTCTCTCTTAACTCTGTTCACAAGATTTATCATGCATTTAGGAATAACTACAGCTCCTTAGTTTTCTTGCAGTATAATAGTCCATGTGTGATTACAGCACAATATACATCCTGCTGATGGTGGATATTTGAGCTATTTGCAGTTTTTAGCAATTATGAGTATGACCATCATGAGCACTCTTGTATAATTATCCTAAAGTGTATATATAGTTTGTTTGACCAAACTATTTGTCGAAGGAGAGAGTGGCTATCTTCCAGAGGTGCTTTTATTGTCCACATCATTTTGTGTGTGTGTGGCTAGGTCAGCCTGCCATGGGGGTGTGGCAGGTGTGGCATGTGGTGCCAGGGATCGAACCACAGTCCCTGCACTTGCCTAAGCTTGCCTAAGCAGGCGCTTTAGACTGCTGAGCTATCTTGCTGGCCCCTGTCCACATCTTCAGAAAAGAGTATCTCATGGATAGATTGTTATAGCCCCTTCACTTATGAAATAGCTGAAATTTAAAGAAATTGTTTGATAAGTCTTTTTAAGTATAGAGAAAGCATATTTGCTGATATGTCAGCTTACTATACTTTTCATGAGAAAGTACCATCATTTAGGGAGCCACACTGCGTGGCTAGAGGCAGGACCAGAAAAGCAGGGGAAGGTCATGCAGCCTTTCTACCCTGGGGCTGGTGCTGGCCATGCTCTGACATGGCCTGAAGTAAATATGATGCTGTGGAGAGACATGAAGTGTGCTGAGTCAGACTGCATCTTGCCTACAGCTTAGAGCCTGGCAATGCCGTTTGGGTGTGTGACTCTGGGTGACAAGAAGAACTATAACCAACCATCGGAGGTGACTGACAGATATGACTTGGGGCAGGTCATTAAGACGTAAGTGCCAGGCCTGTTGGGCAAAGATGGGTGATGGGCAAGGGCTGTCTGGGAAAGGGGGAATGGATTGTGCCTTAGGCCAAAGCCAAGGCTGACCAGAGTACTTGTGGCTGCAGTGAGGAGTTCTGTGAAATCTTCCGTGCCAAGGACAAGACCACAGGCAAGTTGCACACCTGCAAGAAGTTCCAGAAGCGGGATGGCCGCAAGGTGCGGAAGGCGGCCAAGAATGAGATTGGCATCCTCAAGATGTAAGTGGAAGGCCCAGGGGATGCGAGGATGGGCTGTGGGAGCCTTGGAGGGCAGGTAGTCTCAGGCAGCAGCAGCTTATGGTGACCAGAGCTGTGCTGAAACTGCCAACAGCCATTCACTTGTCATTCCAACGGGCTCACTCAGCTGACTCCTCTCATTGTCCCCAGGGTAAAGCACCCCAATATTTTACAACTGGTGGATGTGTTTGTAACTCGCAAGGAGTACTTCATCTTCCTGGAGCTGTGAGTGAGGGTTTGGGGTCCCAGGATTCCCAATCCCTGGGCTTTTACCCATCCTGTCCTCTGCACTTGAAGAAAGTCCCCTTTCTGGACCCTAGGGGTCCCCAGTCCCTATACCTTGCCCAGCCAGCTGCCTGGTGCAGGAAGCCCTCCCAAATATTCCTGCCTGACTTGATCCTTCCCACACCGGGCTCAGGGGCTGGTGTCCCTCAGGGCCACGGGGAGGGAGGTGTTTGACTGGATCCTGGACCAGGGCTACTACTCGGAGCGAGACACAAGCAACGTGGTGCGGCAGGTCCTGGAGGCTGTGGCCTACTTGCACTCACTCAAGATTGTGCACAGGAATCTGAAGGTGAGACCAGGGCTGGGGGCATTTTTCAATAAGCAACTGGCTGGGGTGGGAGTGGGCAGAACCTTGGGGCCTTGGTCTAACCTCTGAGGTCCTCATGGTGTCTTCTTCTGCTCTCTTACATGCATTCCTGACTGGAGCAGTTAGAGAACCTGGTTTACTACAACAGGCTGAAGAACTCAAAGATTGTCATCAGCGACTTCCATTTGGCTAAGCTAGAAAATGGCCTCATCAAGGAGCCCTGTGGGACCCCTGAGTATCTGGGCAAGCAGGGCTGGGGCAAGGGAGTGGGGGGTAGACATCAGGGAGCCTCTTTGGGTAGGTGGAAGTTCCTTTTCTAGGAAGAGGGTGTGGATGGTACTGGACCTGGCCAGGCCTGATACTGACCTGCAGGTGGACACTGTGTTTGTAGCCCCAGAGGTGGTAGGACGGCAACGGTATGGACGGCCTGTGGACTGCTGGGCTATTGGTGTCATCATGTACATTCTGTGAGTAGATGGGTAGAAAAATAGACTTGCAGCAGGCTGGGGTGGGAGGTCTGTGCCTGTGGCCATCCTGGGTGACCCTGCCCCCATGCAGGCTTTCAGGAAACCCACCCTTCTATGAGGAGGTAGAAGAAGATGACTATGAAAACCATGATAAGAATCTCTTCCGCAAGATCCTGGCTGGCGACTATGAGTTTGACTCTCCATACTGGGATGATATTTCTCAGGCAGGTGAGCAGGTGCCCAGCGTGTGGGTAGAATGTAGGCTGGTAGGGAGGGAGATGCTGCTCTCAGCGTTCTCTGCCAGATTCTGCTCCTGCCCCCCAGCCCATTTAATGACCTCTAGACAATGAGGTGGATGCCATGCCTAGTGTCTCCCTGGCTTTATCTCCAGCCAAAGACCTGGTCACAAGGTTGATGGAGGTGGAACAAGACCAGCGGATCACTGCAGAAGAGGCCATCTCCCATGAATGGTGAGCAAGGCACAGGAGAGAATGAAAGGACCTCTATACCATTTATACTAGAAGCCCCCATCCTTGAGGCCTCAAGTGAGTAGGGGCACTTAAACCTCAGGCCAACCCAGAGGCTTTGCCTGGTACAGTCCTGGAGCGGATAGGGGTAGGCAGGACAGAGTCTCCACAAAGATCCATAATCCCTCAGATTCACATGTATTGTACCTTTTCCAGGATTTCTGGCAATGCTGCTTCTGATAAGAACATCAAGGATGGTGTCTGTGCCCAGATTGAAAAGAACTTTGCCAGGGCCAAGTGGAAGGTAAGTTTTCCCTAGAGCTTCTCCTTCACAACTGGTACCACACCTCTGCAGCCATACACAAGCTTTTCATAGGTTACCAGATGTGGCTATAGTCACTGTCATTACCCTTAGCAGAAGTACAATTGATCAGTGGTCAGAGGCAGCTGCAGTACCATGGAACAGGCTAGATTAGGTGATTGCCAAGAAACAGGTCCAGCAATTCTCACCCCAAGCCTTTCTTTACTGTTATCCTTTCAGAAAGCCGTCCGAGTGACCACCCTCATGAAACGGCTCCGGGCACCAGAGCAGTCTGGCACAGCTGCCTCCCAGTCGGCCTCAGCAACAGACACTGCCACCCCCGGGGCTGCAGGTGGGGCCACAGCTGCTAGTGGAGCTGTCCTTGCCTCAGGGAGCAGTGCTGCTGGAGCCACAGGGGGAGATGCTGTGTGTGCTGCCAAGAGTGATAATATGGCTTCTGCAGACCGTAGTTCCACTCCGGCCACAGATGGCAGCACCACTCCAGCCACTGATGGCAGTGTCACCCCGGCCACTGATGGCAGCGTCACCCCGGCCACTGATGGCAGCGTCACCCCGGCCACTGACAGGAGTGCTACTCCAGCCACTGATGGGAGAGCCACACCAGCCACAGAAGAGAGCACGGTGCCCACCATTCAAAGCAGTGCCATACCAGTTGCCAAGGCAGCTGCTACCCCTGAACCGGCTATGGCTCAGCCGGACAGCACAGCCCTAGGGGGCATCACAGGCCCGGTTCCACCCTCTAGTAAAGGGGAAGAGGCTACTGGCTATTTCCAGGAGTCTCGGAAGGAGGAGACCAGCTGAATGGGTAGCCTGTTGGGGGTATCGGGGGCTGACAGGAGGGTGGGAGAGTGGATAAGGGTCTTCTCACTGTACATAGAGTCGCTAGCATGATGTCCTTGCTCCCCCAAGTCCCCCATCCCAGTGGGGCATGCCTGGGGGTCACAGGAGAGCAGTCTTGTCTCCTGTGTGTATGTGTATGAGTGGTGGGTAGGCCAGAGGCAGGGCCAGCCCCAGCCCCTGCATGGATTCCTTGTGGCTTTTCTGTCTTTTGCTAGCTTCTCCAGTTTCTGTTCCTTGTGAGATGCTGCTCTAGGGATACTCAGGGGGTCCCTGCTCTCCTCCTCCCCTCCCTGCCTCATTCCCCCAGGCAGACCCTGCAGGCCCCATATTTTCCTAGGCCCTATATTGGGTGGCCTTGCCCTGAGAGCTGGTCTTCCAGCGAGGCCCTGTCAGTGGTTATAGGCTCCTGAACATGCAGGTGTGTACCTGTGATGTGTGGGCTGCTCCTGGAGTAGACACCGGCCAGTATAGAGGATGCAGAAATCTAGGGCATTGTGCTTTAAATCAAGACTGGTCACATGGCTGGGGGCACTGCATGCTAGCTGTGGGGGTCCTCAGAAGTAGGAGAGAATGAGTAGCAGGGTAGAAGCTTCCACATTTGTCTCTGGGAAGCCACTCCTAAGACTCGTGTATTATTTCTTGCCCTCCTGAGCCCTGCAGTGAATTGCCCTGTATCTTGAACCTGATGAGCTTTTAATGGAAAGAACTAGCAATTAAGATGTGGCAATGAGACCCGGGATAGCAGAGTACAACCCCAGTACCTTCTTGTCCAGCCTAGCTGAGTCCTTATCCTGGGACAGAGAAGGCTGGCTGATACCCCCATGCTCTTCCTAGATGCTTATCCTGCAGAGGATTGATCCATAAGTCCTCTCCATTCTAGGGGGCCTGCTGCATGTGGGTTTGCCCTTCACTGGGGCAGATTGTCTACCCTCAGTTTACCAACATGGAGAGGATGACCCTCCTCTGTTTTTACTGCTTACTTTGATCAGAGGTCTGGGTGTCTCAGCCATGTTAAGTTGCTTTTCCTAAGATGAGGAATAAGACTCCAGTTCTCTGAGGAGGCTCCTGAGAGGTGCCCTTTGTCAGATCATACCACAACCTGGACAGGCAGCCACACTGGTTCACGCCCTTGCTCGGCACTCTGGTGGTCCTGCCCTTCTCCATGCATGCCTATAGGTCTGCTCTGGTATGTGAAGGTTTGTGGGCTGACTGTGTGCCTGCTGAATCTGGCAAATAAATGTCACCCTGCAAAGCCTCTGGCCACCCTCTTGCCTTTGCTTCCTCTTGTCATTTCAAGGAGGAGTCCCTAGAAGGCAATGGGGAGGGAGGAGTCAGAGAAGGTTCCATCCTCACAGTCCAGGTAGTGACTGATGCTCAGTGAATTGCTTGGGCTCAGAGTAAAAGTCACTCACCAGTGCATCCTTTGAATGTAGTGATGGGGATCCTCTGGACTCTGCAGTTCATGTGGGCGGTGAGTCCTGTGCTAGGTTTGGGCCAAGGAGTGTTCCCTGGGCTGAAAGCTCAAGTAGGGTTTGCTGTTCCAACTCTATTAACCAAGAAACCTTTGTCTTAATTTGAGAATAGACCTGGTACTCTCGCAGGGCCAACCACCACAGGGAGAGAGCTTGCTCATGTCCAAAATAGGGCTGGGTAAGGGGTGTAGAGTGGCCATTACACAAAGGTTCTGTGCTGTGTACTGATTTTTATGAACACCTGTGCTTTCTACATAGGCCCAAAAGATTTTGCTCTGTCTTCTTCAGCTGGAGCAGGTCAGCTTTATGCTATGGGGTTCTGCATAAGATTTCTGGGGAGAGGGAATAATATTGAAAAAAAAAAATCATGAAAAGCCCTGTGGAGTCTTGTTTCAGTTAAGATGGGCCTCAACTCACCAGGGTTGCTGCTTTTTCAGGGAGGACCGCAAAGATAACTTCTATGATGTGGGAATAATAAAAAGGGTTAGTCCCTGGTCTTTGAAGTATCTATATCTCCAAAATTGTAATCATACGATAGTCCCAAGCCTAACGAATCCTGGGAGTTAAAATCTAAATTAGGGTACTGGCACTAGTATCCAAACCTGGGGATTATTAGGTCTCGAGTAAAACTAAGGTAACCTGGGATACAGCCTGGCAAGATGCTATGGTTACAGAGCATCACGTGTCCATCTTGCCAGGATTACTTGCAACGAAAAGCTTAGAGAGTGAGGCTTTATTTTATTGGGGAACTATGAGATAGATGCCAGCACTCGGTCCAGCTCTGCCTAGAGCCCTGGGAACCCATCAGGACAATCATCCCTTTCCCTTGCGGCTGCAGTCTTCTTAACTGTCCCGAGGTGCAGAAAGAACCGAGGTGAGGAGGCCAGGCCTGGCCCGCCTTGCGCCAGCTATGCCTTGGGACCACGACGCCCGGCTTGGCTCGGGAAAAGGGTCCAACGAGTAGCGTGGATTCTTTCTGCCTCAAGCAACACAGGGTAGTCTGAGACGCCAGCTAGAGAGATCTGTCCCACGACTCCTCACAGTTTTTGGGGCCGCTAGGCCCGCCCCTGGTTCCTCCCCCCGAGGGATTATCCAATCAGGCACAGAAATAAAGGTTGCAGCATCGCTTCGGTGTCGTCATTTCCGGTTCTCTCCCGGAAGTCGTGCAGTGGAGCCAAATTTGAAGCCTGCGGGGAAGCGGGAACACAACTGCGCGGCGAGACCTGTAGCAGTTTTCGTAGCTGCCTGGGCGGCTAGTGTCCTGCCGTCATGCCTATCCGTGCACTCTGCACTATCTGCTCCGACTTATTTGACCACTCCCGTGATATAGCCGCCATCCACTGTGGCCACACTTTCCACCTGCAGTGGTGAGTGACTGTGGCGTAAGGGCCTGGCCTTTTCCTTGGTACTGCTTCGGGGTGGGGGGTGGGGGGTGGGGCATTAAGTTCGTAGCCCAGACAGGTGAGGAGGCCCTCATTAGGCAGAGCCCCACCGGAGCTTCCCCATCTGGATTTAAGTGGGTCAGGCGGGAGTGATAGCTGAGTCAGCCAGGAGGAATGAAGGGGCAACGGGGGCGCGAGAGGGGGATTGTTTTTATGAAGAGAGTAGGTGCTGCTTTGATCACTCATGCAGGGTTGTGGCTTCAAAACTATTAGCCTACGGGCCGGGGAGATAGTAGCTCAGTGGCTTCAGCGCCTGCCTAGCAAGCATAACGTTGTGATTTTTTTTTTTTTTAATCTTACATATTTTTATTTAGGTTGTGATTTCGATTCCCAGTCTGGAAAAAAAAAAAAAAAAAGCAAAGCTATTAGCCTTGGCAGAGATGAATTTTCACCATATTAAGGAACCGCTTTGGGGCTGGAGAGATGGCTCAGTGATCTAAAGCACCTACTTAGAACAAGCTTAGCAAAGCATCAGGGACCGCGGTTCAATCCCCCAGCACCACAT
>NW_004524584.1:15181702-15183067 GCF_000260255.1 Octodon degus | reverse complement strand
CTATCCTAACCATTTTGAATACACAGATACGAAATGGTCATTCATCTATATCCCTTTTGTTTAGTTCCATCATTTAAATATTATAGGTGTTTGAACTCAGCAAAATATTCCAAAATAGTCTAGTAGTCCATAATAGTATTGGGTCTTCCACTCGACTGGCAATGTCAGAAATTGTTGACCTGAGTCCTCTACAGCTCAGCATAACAACATGGCTTTATTGTACTTCGTTTTTATACTTTTCTGGACAAGTGCTTGTTGTACCGAGCCATCTTCCCAGTCCCCCATTTTACTTCTTAAAGCTAGAAACCTGGTTGCAGCGTCAGAGCTGGGTCTGGTGGTGCATGCCTGTAATCCTAGCACTGGGAGGGTAGTTAAGACAGAAGGATTGCTGGGAGTTTGAGACAAGCCTGGATACATAGTATAGTGAGTTCAAGGCCAACCTCAACTACTTAGTGGGACTCTGTCTCAATAAAACCAAAACCCAGTAGCTTCTGGCAACATTCAGTGATTTATTGTGGTTTACCTGACAGTTTGGATTTATTCTCTTCAGACTTATCTCATTGGCCGTTCATAGTGATAGCTGAGTTGAGCCAGGAGGAATGAAGGAATGGAGGAATGGTAGAGTGGTAGAATGGAGCATTCTACCACGGAACTCACCAGCAACCAAGCTTTACATGGAAAGGCTAGGAGATGCTTCCTTACCAAGGGATCCTGCTGACTCAGTAAGATCTTTTTGTTGAATGTACAGTAGTGGGGAAAGATTCTAACAGTTGTGAACAAGCTAATTGAGAGCTTCCAGGGAAGGAGACATGGCAGAGGGACCTCTGGAAATGGTGGGAAGGCTTGTGAAACAGTCTTGCTTGGAAAGCTTTGTTTAAACTGTTCCTTTGTTGATAGACCTTGAGTTGTTTCCACATTTTGATTACTGTGAATAATGCAACTAATAACACTGGAGTACACACATCTGTTTGAGTTCCTGTGTGAGTTCAACTATTTTGGAAATATACTTGGGTGAGAAAAAGCTAGGACATATGGTAATTCTATGTTTAGCTTGCTTGCTTGCTTGCTTTTTTTTTTTTTTTTTCCAGTACTGGGGATTGAACTCAGGACCCTGCACTTGCCAGGCAAGCACTCATTCTACTGAGCTATCTCTCTGGCCCTGTGTTTAGCTTTTTGAGGAATTGCCAACCCTACTATTTTCCACAGCAGCTGCATCCTCCCTCCAGGGCCTCCCCCCACCCCCCTGTTAGAGGAATTTGAACTAGGAGCATTCTACCACTAAGCTCCATCTCCAGCCACTTGTATTTTCTTATTTTTTGAGACAGAATCTCACTGAATTGCTCAGGTGGAACATGAACTTGCACT
>NW_004524584.1:15167690-15181497 GCF_000260255.1 Octodon degus | reverse complement strand
ATCTCCCCGGCCCCATTAATTGATTTTTTTATGCTAGGGATCGAATCTGTTTTCTTGCATGATTAGCATGGGCTGCACCATTGAGCTATAGACTCCCATCTCAGATCATTTTAAATTTCCACCAAGGATGCATGAGAATTGTAATTTTTTTACATCCTTCATAATGCTTGTCATTTTTCCTGTTTTTGTTTCTCAACTCTAGCAACTCTCACAGGCCTGGCAAACACTCTACTACTGTCACAATCCCTGAGACCTATCGTGATCCTTGGGTGTGACAGGGCATCTCGCTTTTTTTTTTAATGGTGGCAAAATATGCAAATCATAAAAAGTACCATTTTTATAGTTATTAGGTATACAATTGAGTGGCATTACATACATTCACATTTTTGTGTAACTAAAAACCTTTTTTTATTTTCCCAAATTGAATTGCAGTGCCTCTTAAATAGTAACTTCCAATTGTCCCTTGCCCCAAAGCTCTGGTAACCATCTTTTTTCTTTTTTTTTTTTTTTTTTGGTGGAACCGGGGATTGAACTCAGGCCCTTGCTCTTGCCAGGGAAACACTTATTCTACTGAGCCATCTCCCCAGCCCCCCACCATTCTTTCTCATCTCTGAATTTCACTGCTTTAAGTACCTCATGTAAGTAGAATCATGTAGTATTTATCTTTTTGTGTTAGGTTTCATTTAGCATAATGTCTTTGAGGTTTATTTATATTACTGTAGCATATGTCAGAATTTTGTAGGATCTTGTGCTTGCTCTGACACCAAGCTACATTGTCAGCCTTTTTTTTTTTTTTTTTTAATGTATTTAGTACAGGGTCTACAGGGTCTTACTACATAGACTGAACTCTGACTTCTATTGATCCTCCAGTTTTCAGCCTCCCAAAAGCTGAGATTATAGGCATGTGCTACCATGCCCAGTCTCAGTGCCCTGGGGGGTGGGGCCAGCACAGCATGCCGGTAATTGAACCCTTGTCCCTGCTCCCTGCGTCTGCCTAAGCAGGTGCCTTAATCCACTGAGCTATCTGGCCCATCCTCTCAACCCTTTTTAAATTTTTGAGACATGGGTATCATATAAGATACCTAGGCTGGCTTCAAACTTGGTGACACTTCCATTTCAGCTTGCCATGTAGTTGGGATTATAAGTATACCCTACCACATCCATCAGAATATAAATATTTTTTACCATTGAGTAATATTCCATTCATGTGTATATCACATTTTGTGTACCCATTTGTTTATTCATGGATATTTGAGTTATTTCTACATTTTTGCTATGCTATGAATGTTGGTGTACAAATACTGTTTGAGTCTGTTTTCTATCTTCTGTTTTGAGTCCTTGTTTTCAATTCTTTTGGGTAGGATTGATGGATCATATAGTATTCCATCTTTAACTTTTGGAGGAGCTGCCATACTGTTTCCACAGTGATGGGGTCATTTTGCATACCTACCAGCAGTGTATATAGATTCTAATTTCTCCACACTTAACCAACTCTTTTTTAAAGATAGACTTTTGCTGTATAGTCCAGGTTGGCTGGGCTCATGATCTTCCTGCTTCCATCTCCCAAGTGATGGAATTACAGGCATGTGCTACCATGCCCAACTACCTTTTTAAAATAATAATCATCCTAACAGGTGTCTTCTTTTTGTATGCATTTATAATTATTAGTTTCCTCTTAGTACTTCTTTTACTGTATCTCCTAATCAAAGTTTGTTTGTTTTTTGTGGTACTGGGGATTGAACTTGTGCTTGCCAGGCAAGTATTTATTCTACTGAGCTATCTCTTCGGCCCCTAATCAAAGTATTTTTAAATTTCCTTTGTGATTTTTTTTTCCTTTGACTCATTGGTTGTTTAAGAATGTGTTACTTAATTTCCTTTTATGGCTTATGACCTCTTCCTGACTCTGATACTCCTGTCTCTGCCATTTTTTTAAAAAAATTATTTTCAAGTGGGGCCAGGGAGATGGCTCAGTAGAATAAGCGCTTGCCTGGCAAGCCCAAGTGTCTGAGTTCAATCCCTGGTTCCTCCAAAAAAAAAAAAAAAAAAAATTAATTATTTTCAAGTATTGAGGTTCAAATCTAGGCCCCTTACACTAAGCTACTTCCTCAGATCTTTTTATTTTTTGACAGTGTCACACAAAATTGCCCAAACTTATGATCCTCTTGCTTTTTTTTTTTTTTTTTTTTTTGTGGAACCAGGGATTGAACTCAGGCACTGTGCTTGCCAGGCAAGCGCTTATTGTACTGAGCTATCTCCCTAGCCCTGATCCTCCTGCTTGAGCCTCTTAGAGTTCTGTCATTACAGGTACACATCACTGTAATCCTGGCCCCTATCTCACTCTTATAAGGACCCTTGTGATAATCCCTCTTAGGAGTTGGAGTGTAGCTCAGTGGTCCAGCAGTACTTATTGTGCTCCAAGCCCTGCTGTTCAATCCTCAGCACTGCAAAATAGTAACAAAAACATAGACACGAAAGTGAACAACAAAACACTCCTAATTGCAAAATTCCTTACCGTACAACATATTCACAGGTTTGAGATACTAGAATGTGGACTTTTTTGGTGGTGATAGTAACATTATTCTTCCTATAGTTTTCTTTCCAGAACTCACATTTGTACATGTGCTAGACCTTCTCAGATGATGATGATGATGATGCTGCACTTGCCAGGCAAGCGCTGTGCCACTGAGCTATATCCCCAGCAATTTTTCTATGTCTCCTATTGACTCTATGTTTCATCTTCTTAATTCTTAATATTTCATTTGACCTGCCCACTCTGTCTCAAAAAACAAAACAAAACAAAACAAAACAAAACAAAACAAAAAAAGAATTTGTGGGCTGAGGAGATAGCTCAGTGGCATAAGTCCCTGCCTGGCAAGTGCAGGGTCCTTAGTTTGATCCCAGGTACCAAAAAAACCAAATAATATAATTTGTGACTTTGTTTTTGCTTTTCTTTTTCTGAGCTTAAACTGCCTGACCTTGTTGGATTCTTCTTAAAATTTTGCAGTGTGACCATTTAGTTGCTGATTCTTTACTGATATTTCAGACTTGGTTTTTATGTTTTAGCATATGTGTTTGGGCTGTAATTGACCTGAGGGCTTTGTGGACATCTACTTCTGGTTTATGTTCTTTTCCCTGTGTGCTGGTTTACATTTTAATTTTTTTCTATTGAAGTATAATATAGCTATAGAAAAATACAAGTGACCTGCAGAATTTTCATAAACAAGTATATCCATGTAGTCAGAATTCAGATAAAGAGGATATGGGACTGAGGAATAGTTATTTCAGTGGTAGAGTACTTGACTAGCATGCAAGAGGCCCTGGATTTGAGCCCCAGCACTGCAGGAAGGAAGGAGGAAGAGAAGAGGAAAGGCAGCAAAGAAGGTACTGTCAGGTCTTGAAACCTCTATAGACACTCTTCTGATGACCCCATTACTGTCTCTTTACTCCTCTCTAAAAAGGTAACCAACATCTTTTTTTTGAGACAGGGTCTCACTATGTAGCTCAGGCTGGCCTTGAGCTTATGTTGTAGCCCAGGCTGGTCTCATACTTGCTCCTGCCTCAGCCTCCTGAGTGCTGGGACCACAGGCCTGCTCCACCTCACCCAGCTCATTAACCCACTATCTTTGAGAGCAGAGATGAATTTTATGTACATTTTTCATTTATGTAAATGGAATCATACAGAATATAATTTTGTGTCTGACTTATAAAATTCCTCAGTGTTAGGATTTTGTGGTTCATCCATAATAGTGTTCCTGTCCAGGCATGGTGGTGCATGCTTGTAATCCCAGCACTTAGGAGGCTGAGGCAGGAGGATCGCTGTGAATTGAAGGCCAGCCTAGACTACATAATGAGTTCAAGGCTGGCATAAACTACTACACCATAGCAAGACTCTGTCTCACAACAAACAGAAACAAAAAGCATAATAGGGTTCCCTTTTTTTTTTTTTTTTTTTTGCGGTACTGGGGATTGAACACAGGACCTTGTGCTTGCCAGGCAAGCACTTATTCTACTGAGCTATCTCCCCAGCCCTCCAATTTGATTTATATATTCTCTTTGCTTTGCAATTTTCCACCATGTCTGGTTAGCCATGATTCTAGGTTGTACCTGATAATTAAAAATAAATTTATATGAAACATTTGAGTCTAAGAGGTGATACATTCCAGAGATGACTGTTTCTCTCTAGTCCCTGGAAATTGAAAAGTCTATTAGTAGAAGAATATTTAAAAAAAAAAAAAATTGTTGGGGCTGGGGAGATAGCTCAGTGGAATAAGCGCTTCCCTGGCAAGCTCAAGGACCTGAGTTCGATCCCCGGTTCCACCAAAAAAAAAAAAAAAAAATGTTTTTTGTAGTACCAGGGATTGAACCCAAGGCCATCATATTAAGCTTCATCCACTGCTGGGCTATGTTTTGCTTTTACCAGTACTTACCCTTATCTTGAAAGTATAGTCTTTGGAATCGTATCTTAAAGCGGGGGTATTATCAGAGCCCTTATTTCTGAGGGACCCTGGATTTTGACTGCCACCTGACTCTGGATCAAAGTCCAAAAAGTTGGCAGAACAGATTCTGGCTAAAACTATAGATAGGGCTAGTTGGTCTGAGTGCTGAATATTAGTCAGGCCTTGTGGGAGGTGCCATAACTGCTTGTGGTGTTGCCTTACCCTGCGCGCAGATACTGGGTTGAGGATGAACAGGGTCCTAAGCCACAAGGTTTACAACATTTTTCTTGTTTTCATTTTAGCCTCTTTCAGTGGTTTGAGACAGCACCAAGTCGGACCTGCCCACAATGCCGAATCCAGGTGAGAGTATTTTTTTCTTTTTTTGTGGAACCGGAGATTGAACTCAGCCCCTCAATACTCTCACCTGGGGCCAGGGAGATGGCTAAGTAGAATAAATGCTTCCCTGGCAAGCGCAAGGGTCTGAGTTCAATCCCCGGTTCCACCAAAAATTTAAAAAAAAAATAAATAAATAAATAAATAAAAGCACAAATGTGGAATGATCTCTGAAACTGAACAGTATATCTGACCCTTTTTGCCTTCCTTGTTTGAGATAATTTGAGCCTCACCTGTACCACCAAGTTGCCTGGGATGTCTGCTTACACCCAGAGGTAGCTGGCAGCTAGGCTTACCTGGGCCAGTTTCCATCTGTACATATCTTGCCTCCATTCCTGCCTAGAAAATGCCCAAGCTCATAGAATGGAGGCATCTTTTGAGCACGTGTCATGTGTCTAGCAGTGTGACTTCAGCAACCACCAAACCAGCAGTTCCAGCTTGGGGAAATTATAGGGCTGAGGAGGGCTTCTGAGGCCCAACAATATACTTTGGAAAAGTTAGGCCTAGGAACAGTTCTACTCTGCATATTGGTAGGCAGTTGGACCCTTGTATACCCTTCCTTCTTGCCCAGGACCCTTTTAAGAAGTCACACTTTTATCTTGTTCTCCCATCCAGGTTGGTAAAAGAACCATTATCAATAAGCTCTTCTTTGACCTGGCCCAGGAGGAGGAGACTACCCTGGATGCAGAATTCTTAAAGGTACCCAGAATTGATCACTCTTGTTCTGCTGAATTCTAGAGCCCTCTGGGAGCTCACGTGCCACTCCCACACAGAGAGGGTGGAGTACGGAGATGGGGTTATGGAGGGAGGACTTGGTAGAGATTGCAGGGCAGAAACAAGGAGAGAGGAGGACAAGTGAAAATAAGATGCAGTTATCGAGGCTGGCCAAATAGCTCAGCGGATTAAAGTGACTGCAAGCAGGCTCCGGGGCCAGGGTTTGATCCCAGGCCTGCCCTGCCAGGTCCGCCTCTGGGGTGCACTGAGATGGCAATTGAGACTGGGCGTGGTGGTGCGTGCCTGTAATCCCAGCTCTTGGGAGACTGTAAACAGGCAGATCACTATGAGTCCAATCTAGTAGTGAGACATTGGATACCCTGTAGAGCCTTCCCTAAAATACAAAAAAAAATCGGAACCCAGGAAAAACCCACCCTGCAGGGAAGGATGAGTATAGGGTCCTTCCTGTGCATCTGTTTCCTTTCTAAAATTTAGGGGGTTTTTTTGTTTGTTTATTTTTTGTTTTTTAATGAGAGGGCTGAATTGGCAGAAAGCTTGAGGCAGTTGGATCAGGGTTCACAATAGATCCCTAGACTCAGAGCTAATTGCTGGGCATCAGTCAGATCAGAGTTCATTTAGCCATGGCCCCAGGTGTCCTGCTGTCCTTGCAATCTCACTGCTTTAGTGTTTTGTGTTTTGAGCCAGCATGTTTTTGTCCTAGTAACTGCTTCCAGTTTTAAGTGATGTTTTCCCTCTGAAGAAAGCAACAAAGGCAACTTCATTTCTTTTGAAACCAGGTCTGTGAGACAGGGAGGCAACATCATGAGTTGTTTGGGGCAGGAGCCTGGAAGACACGTCCTGGGGCGTGGAAGGGATGCAGTGGCGCAGCAGCCTTGGGATGGTGTGTGTTCTCAGGTAGATTCTGCATATCCTTTCCTACCCAGCACGTCTACTGCCCACAACTGTCCAGCCTGTACTCATCAGCTCAGCTCCAGAAGCCCCTGCTCTCAGAGTTATGGGGGAGAATTTAAGAGCAGGGGGCTTACCCAGCTACTAGGCCATAGTTTGGGGTCACATGTGAAATTCTGAGTTTCATATTGAGCTTAGGAGGGTGATTAGAGGAAAGTTTGCCTAGATTCTGTCCAGCTAGTTCTATGGACCCTTGGTCAAGTGTTTCACTTCTGCAAAACCTTAGTTTTCCTGGTTATGGAGTAGGTACCTCTCTTGCCTAGAGGAGTGAGTTCTCCGGACTGCCATGTGGGAGCTGTATTCATTTCTGCCCTAGCCTTTCAGTAGTGTGGCAGTGACTCTGGAACATATTCAAAGACTTGAGGGGCTTTTTGGCCCCTCACAACAGATTGGTCAGAACCTAATACATGTGCAGTTTCATCCAGGGCTACAGGATGCAAAGCACTGCCCTGCTTACCAATCCTAATTGGATCCTGGACCTAGAAGGTTTGTGGCACACAGAGCCAACTTACAGCTTAGAAAAAGGTACACTCTGAATTAAGGAGTGTGGCCCAAGTTCCTCAGTCATCCTAGTGAGTACAGCTGATGCCCAGAGAAGGTGAGGCTAGTATAGGCTAGAGAGGCAGTAAAAGCTTCCATTACTGGGACGGACTCACAGACCCTACTTCATTTACCTTTTTTTTTTTTTTTAATTTTATTTATTTGTGTGTGTGTGTGTGTGTGTGTGTGGCCAGCTCAGCCCACCAGGGGGCGGGGCTGGCTGGCATGTGGTGCTGGGGGACTGAACCACAGTCCCTATGCTTTGCTAAGCTTGTTCTAAGTAGGTGCTTTAGACCACTGAGCCATCCCACCAGCCCCATCATTTACCTTTTCCCTGTTGTACTCCTTTCCCTGTCCCAGGACCTTGCTGCTGAGATTAGTTTCCTCCATCTTATCTATGTCTGTATTATTTATTTTGTGGTACTAGGGCTTGAACCTAGAGCCCTTGCACTGAGCCACATTCCTATGCACTATCCTTTGTTTTGAAGTCACTAAGTTGCCCAAGGCCCAAACTTTTGATCTTCCTGCCTCAACCTTCCAGGGTGCCGAGATTATAAGTGGGTGTTACCATACCTGGCTTTCCCTTTTTTTTTTTTTTTTAAATGAATTTAGGACAGGGTCTCTCTACATAGATCAGACTCATAGTACTCCTCGTGTTTTTAGCCTCCCAAGTGCTGGGATTACAGGTGTGTGCCACCACACCCAGTCTCAATTGCTGTCTCAGCATGCCCTGGAGGCGGGGCTGGCACGGGATTGAATGCTGGCCTCTGTGCTCTGCCAAAGCAGATGCTTTAGTCCACTGAGCTTTCTGGCTGGCCCTTAACTATGTTTTTAAAAGGCATATAGAGATAAAACGATGCTTTTATGTTCATTATTAGCTTAGCTTGGACTTCATTGGGCTACATTCTTCCCTATAGTCTTATTGGTCATCCTAGAGCTTCTCACAGCATACAGGAGGCCTTATGGAGGCAGGTATGAGGCATCCTTGTCACTTACTGTTGGTATTGTCTTGCAGAATGAACTGGACAATGTAAGAGCCCAGCTTTTCCAGAAAGGTGAGTTAGCAAGACACAGGGCCTGCAGGAGCCCTTTGCTCGGATGCTAGGGAATGGGCTAAGGGCAAAGGCTGTCCCCACTTTGTATGTCTAAAAGTTATGCTACTTCTTATGACTGCCAGGAGAGGAGAGGATGTGACTGATGCTGTCTGCCTACACCAGGTGAGCCTCTGCTATGTTGGGCTTCTGGCCCAGGACCTAGGCTGAGAGAGGCTACTGGATAGACAAAGTATCTACAGGAAAAGATTTAGTTGCTGAGGAACATGCTTGAGTTCTACAATAATGATGGGAAGGAAAACAGTGAAAATTTCCCAAGTAGTTCAAGCAGCCAAAAGAGGGCTTGGTTCTGACTCTGGCTTCAGCTCCAAGTTGGCGCATGCCAGACAGAGAAGTAGGCCTCCCAGCATTGTGGCCAGAGCCTAATGCTACCTGGCTCAGAGATGAGGAGCTGGAACTCAGGTGCCAAGGTTTTCATGCTGATGGGCAGGTAGGCCTAATCTTTCATCCACTCACCCTGTTCCAGAGAAGGAGAAACGGGACAGCCAAGCCATCATCGACTGTCTACGGGGCACGCTGGAAGAACGCAATGCCACTGTGGGATCTCTGCAGAGGGCTTTAGACAAGGCTGAGATGCTCTGCAGCACACTCAAAGTAGGTTCTCTATTTTTCAGGCACTGAGTTGGTGGGGAAGTAGAGCCTTAGCTCTGGCCTACCATTATGGGCTTGTCTTCTGGTTCTGCCTCCATCAGTGCCTTGGTTTGTGTAGTCGTGAAGTGGAAGCAAATGGCTTCTTCCTCTGGCTCTCCTATCCTCTGCCATCTGACCTACAAGAAAAAATCATGTTGGCTGTGCTTAGAGAAGTGCATCCTTCACAACACATCACAGAGGGATGTTCAATTAAGACCTTAGTGAGGCTGGACCATGTTTCCAAAAGTGGCTCATACTCCACTGATGATGCCAGCCTGAAGAACCTTCCATTAGCACTCCAGTCTAGGCTGCTCTCTGGAGCAGGATCAAACAGAATCCCAGGGAAGAGCAGAGGCCTTTGAAGTTGCCTGTGCTGAGCTGACCATGCAGATCAAAGCCTGTAGAGCGAGCAGCCTAAACCCAGATGAATTTTGTATCGGCCTGGCTTGGTGAGCCTCTTGCTCTCTAAGGGGCATAAGGTGATTGATCTGAACCTACGATTGATATTCTGGCCTTGTAGGCAGGAGCAGTCCTTGCTGGATGCCATTTGAAAGGGAAAAGGAGCCATCTTTGTGAACAGACAAGGCCCCAGGATATTCATTCTCTGTTCCTGCTTGGGGGCTGGGCTGGATCACATGGCTTGGCCAGTGTAGGGAACTAACTTGTACCTGGCTGCAAAGCAGAAGTCTGTGATGGCATTCCCAGGTCAGAGATGGAGTCCTCCTGCTGAGGACATCCTGGCTAGCTGTTCCTGGCTCAGTTTACTATACTGGCACCTGTCTATGGGTCGGGTGGTTGCTGTTGAGGCCCGGGTTTGTCCTCTGCACTTCTTCAGCTACCTGTACAACATGCACCATGAGACCTAGCTCATGGAACCTTAGCAACCTACAGTGGCCCTGGCAGTGGACTATGCCTATGTAAGAAGAAGCAGGCACAGACATAAAGCAGCACCTGGCCTATAGCCTTAATTTGGCAAAAAGAGCACAGGCCTGAGTGGGGACCATATATTATCCAGGGATTTGGAAATATATAGTTATCAGCATTTTCAAAAGACAATACAGTAAGCACTAAAGCAGCATACTCCCACTGACTTCAGCCATAACTCCTGGTAACTTCCAAGCAATGTATATGGGTGTTTGCTCCTCAGAAGCAGATGACATACTTGGAGCAGCAGCAGGATGAGACTAAGCAAGCACGGGAGGAGGCCCGCCGACTCAGGAACAAGATGAAGACCATGGAACAGTGAGTGTGGAGCTGGTACCTGTATTGTGTCTTCCCTCTGATGGACCCCAGGTGGGCTGTTCACAGGACAGCATTAGGGAGTAGAGTGTTCAGGTCAGCCACATATAGGCAAAGGTTCCCTGCTTTGTTATGTGGACCCCTTTATTTTCTATGGGGGAGGGTGCTGCACTCCTTCCTCTCCCATTGCCTATACTCCAATATCTGTCTTTCCTGACAGATCTTTCCCTCCGGGAACCTCTCTACATGAAATCCTTGACCTTGAGGTCCCTGTCAGTGCCTCGTCTTTCTCAGCAGCATCCCTGGAGCTGTGCTCAGCTTTGCTGTGGAGCCTTTCCGTGGGCACACCCACTTGCTAAAGCATCCTAGCAGCTCAGGCTGTTGCTATAGCAATGGCAGCAAAGGGAAGCAGACTTAACTATCAGCCTCCAGATTTTAAATGCCGTGGGCCGGGTATGTTTTTCAGGATTGAGCACCTACTCCAGAGCCAGCGGCCTGAGGTAGAGGAAATGATTCGAGACATGGGTGTGGGACAGTCAGCGGTGGAACAGCTGGCTGTGTACTGTGTATCCCTCAAGAAGTACGTACTCTTCGCGCTCAGTGTGTGAAGGAGCTAGGCATGAGAGCCTCACCATGCCTCAGTTGCCTATCTCTTATAAAGCAGATTGAGTCAGGGAGTTAGCTGTGTAGCTACGCTCCCTTTGCTTGACTTCCTCTCAAACCAGATGTGTGAGCTAGAGCTAGTTTCTTGGCTTCTGACCCTCACTTTCCTTCATGGAGCTAGTAATAGGTATACCTCATAGGGTTGCTGCAAGAATTGCAGTGAAGCTAGGCCTGGTGGCACAGGCCTATAATCCCAACACTCTGGAGGCTGAGACGGAATCGCTGCAAATTCCAGGGCAGCTTGGGCTACATAGCGAGTTCAAAGCCAGCCTGAATTACTTAGTGGGACCCTGTCACAAAAAAAGCAAAAATGAAAACAAACACAAAAAGAATTGTAGTGAATTATAAGTGTTATTTCTATAGTTTACATAGCTCTCCAAGCCATAAGCCCCTTCATGGGTATCTGAGTTATTTACCCTTGGCACTGCTACTGACCTTGTCTGATTTAGATCAGAAACTGCTCACATTCTTATGGTGAGGGTACTAGGAAAAGGTGTGACCTGGCTGACAAGCAGAGGGTCCAAAATGCCTCTTGTAGGCACCAGGTGGTGTAGAGAGCCCTCTAGTGAGACGGGAGCTTCCTGCACAGCTTCTCAAGTTATCTATGTCTGCAGGCCAAGTAGGGCTCTGTGTAACCAGGTCCCATTGCATTCTGTGTGGGACCCTCCACAGTGCCACCTGGCCCTATGGGGCTCAAGCACAAAAAGAGGAACCAGGCTGAGCTGAGAAGGTGATGAGGCCTTGGCTGGGTCTGCCTGGCAAGGTGTCCTATTTTGACATCTCTTTTTATGGCTACTTTGCAGAGAGTATGAAAATCTGAAAGAGGCGAGGAAGGCCTCAGGGGAGCTGGCTGACAAACTACGAAAGGACTTGGTCCTCTCCAAAAATAAGGTACCTGCTCAAGGAGCAAAAGATGGAGAGGGAAAGATAGCTGTTTTGTTCACCTAGGTCTTCAGAACTGGCTCCATCAGGCTGGCGGGTGGCTGGTAGGTGCTAGGGACTGGTTACTTATTGGCTCTTGCCATTTGCCTTGTCCTTTGGGGGCATCAGATTATAGAGATAACCTCCCAGTGGTGCACACTCATGGTTCTTTCTGTTCTTCCTAGCTTCTGGTGCCTCTCAGCTGAATGGGGAGCACAGGCCCCAAATATGACAGCTCAGGCATGTAATGCGAGGCCTAGGAGCAATCTGTTTTCACTTCTGAGATGATGTAGCCACAAGATACAGTGTCCAGGGAGCATCTTGACTCCCAGGCAGCCCCATACATGCATTGCCAGATTGAGGCTTCACCCCTGATGTCTGGGGTCTCTCCCATACCGCTAATTTCTTATGCACTCTTAAGTTTCTCTGGCTATGAACTAGGTAGCAGTAGGCAGGGGGAAGAGCATATGGCCACTATTGGGTTTGTCCTTTACTCCCTATACTTTCTTTATTGGGGGTGGTTTGTTTTGTTTGAGACAGGATCTCACGGTGGAGTTTAGACTGGTCTTAAACTCGCTATGTAGCCTGAGCTGGCTTTAACTCATGGGTGGCAATCTTTCTTCCTCAGCCTCCCAATTGCTGGGATCACAGGCATGTACTACCACATCTAATTCTCCCTATACTTTCTTGTAGTTGCAAATGGTCTGCTCTGAACTGGATGAGACCAAGCTGGAGCTAAGGTCAGCTCAGAAGGACTTACAGAATGCTGACAAGGAAATCACGGTGAGGGGTGTTCTTGGCTTGATGAGTCTAAGGAGTAATTTATGTGCCTCTAAAAGTATGGGTTGGATAACTGGTGTGGTGGCACATGCCTGTAATCCTACGATTTTGGAGACTGAGGCAGGAGGCTTGGTACAAGTTTAAGGCCAAATGTATTAATTATTGAAACTGTCCTAGGGCTGGGGAGATGGTTCAGTGGAATAAGTGCTTCCCTGGCAAGTGCAAGAACCTGAGTTCAATCCTCGGTTCAGCCAAAAAAAAAAGAAAAAAAAAAAGAAACTGTCCTACTAATTGGTTTTGAAACTGTCTCATTACTATTTGTTTCTCAATAAAATTAATTTTAAAAAAAAGTTTAAGGCCAACTTGGGCTACATGGGGAGACCCTGTCTCAAAGAGAAAAAAGAAAAATGAGAGTAGGACTTGCCTTTTTCTGCCTGAAACTCTTTTAGTCCTGGTCAATGGTGGTGATTCTAAACTCCCAAAATCCTCCTGGGGTAAAGGGTGGGCCTAGGGTGTGCACCTTGATCAGTCTGGTCTGCAGCTTCTGCCTTTCCTTGCTGTATGCCTGCAGCTTGTGTTTGGTTTCAGATCTTGTTCTGTTCCCAGCACGTGTCTCACATGCTCCTTATTCTCTACAGTATGTCTGTGCTCATCCTGTCTTTCATTTTCCCTCCCCAAGAGCCTGAAAAAGAAGCTAATGATGTTACAGGAAACCTTGAACCTGCCACCAGTGGCCAGTGAGACCGTCAACCGCCTGGTTTTAGAGAGGTTTGTTGATCCTCTGGGGGGTGGTACAGGGATTACAGGCTAGGAGAGCTCATTGAGAAGGGTCTTTTCTGGCTTTGGTGGTACAGGTAGCCTAAGGTTTATGGACCTCCTCAGAGCTGGCCAAAATTCAGCTGAATATCAACTTTGAGACAAATTCTAGGCTCCAACAAGAAAAGGCCAGAGAACCAAGGAGCGGCTAAGGATGGGGCAGGAGCAAGTGTCTCAGGGTGTCCTGTTTATGGAGTGATTTTTCCTATGCTTCTGTTTGTCCCAAAACAACTCATTCTGAAATAGTTTCCCTGAGATCTCAGGACTTTAAAGCTGCCAGCAGAGGGAGCCCAAGATAGAGGGACTGTGTTCTCAGGAGTAGGCCTCCATTTCTCTTGGTGTTTCACAGAAAGTCTGGCTGAAGGTATCTCCTCACTTGTGGGAGGGCCCCAGCTTTAAAGAATACTTATCTCATTGATCCAATGCTTTATTTGAGCCACGTGTGTCTGTGTAAGAGAGCGATACTGGGGATTGAACCCAGGGTCTTCCCACTGAGCTACATTATTTATTTATTTATTTATTTATTTATTTATTTATTTATTTATTAGACAGGGTCTCACCATGTAGTTCAAGCCAGCCTTGAACTTTCTATAT
>NW_004524584.1:15157726-15167260 GCF_000260255.1 Octodon degus | reverse complement strand
TGGCATGTGGTGCTGGGGGATCAAACCGTGGTCCCTGTGCTTTGCCAAGCTTGTTCCAAGTAGGTGCTTTAGACCACTGAGCCATCTCACCAGCCCCAGGCTGGTCTTAAACGCACAGCAATCCTCCTGCCTCAGCCTCCCAAGTAGGATGACAGGTATATGCCACGACACCTACCACCAGCCCTTTTAGAAAAAAAAATTTTTTTTGCAGCAGGATCTTGCTGAATCTCTGAGTTGCTTGGCCTAGGCTCAACCTTGCAGTCCTTCCTTAGCCTCCCAGAATGCTGGGATTACAGGTGTGTTCCACCATGCCCTGGTTGGGCCACTTCTTCATGTCTTCTGGCAATCCCACAAGTCCCCTCTTCCTCATATCCAAATATCTGGCACTTGCCTGCCTACCTAACGAACCCGTGTGACCCCTCTTTGTCCTTTGCCTTGTACCGTCTCTGCAAGGCTTGTGACCAAAGAGCCTGCTCCTCCTGTCTGCCCAGCATATCAGCCTCAGAGAAGTTTCTCCAGCTCTAGGCATCATGCCTCACTATACACACAGGTGTCCGCACACATGTGCACACCTCCCAGAACCCTTGCTGCCATGTCTCCAGTCGTTTGTGGAGCTAGGCAAATCATACTGTCCACTAGAGTACAACATGTCTTCCCTTACTGCTTCTGCTTTGTCTTGGGGCTTCTTCACACCGAAGGGCAGCTCAAAGTCCCTGCTTCTACCTTGCCCCTAGGGTAAAACTGATGTGTGTTGCCTGTAGCTCTGAAGAAGTCTTGCACTTTCCCAACATATCACACTGAATTAGCATATTTCTTTTTTCTATTTATTTATTTATTGGTGGAACCGGGGCTTGAACTCAGGCCTTGCACTTGCCAGGCAAGCACTTATTCTACTGAGCTATCTTCCTTTTCCCCTATTTATTTATTTATTTATTTATTTTTATTTTTGAGATAGGGACTCACTAGTGTAGGTTGCCCTTGACCTTGCTTATGTAGCCCAAGCTGGCTCTAGACTTAGGGTGATTCTCCTGCCTCAGCCTCCCAAGTGCTGTGATTACAGGTGTGTGCCACCCCTTGCAACTGAACTGACATATTTCTTAAACCAAATTGTAGACCTAAAGGAGTAGTCCAAGCACAGAGGATGGCAAATGTAAAGGCCATGCCAGGCGTGGCAGCACATGCCTGTAATCCTAGCACTCAGGAGGATGAGACAGAAGGGTTGGCATAGGTTTGAGGCTAGCATGGACTGTAGGGCAGCCTGAACTGCATAGCAAGACCTCATCTCAAAACAAAACAAAAACAAAAAATGCAAAAAAGGCGTGACTGAGCTGGGCATGTTTACAGAGAAGAGCTGGTGGCAAGTGGACCACACCTCTGAGACTTTTCAAATCAGACTTGTAGCACTGACTGTTCTTTTGTAACCAATGGAAACTACTGGGGATGCTTGAGGGAGACTTCTCTGAGGGGCGGGTATGTGCCTAATTTGTATTCTGTGAATTGCTGATGGTTGCTCACAGATTTCAGCTCAGGGGTAGCAGTCACTAGCCAGATGGCTGCCCACCTAAACTTCTGCTTCTGTGCCAATGAAGACTTTATGAGCCTGGGGATGGTGCAGTGTGTCTGTAGTTCCAACACTTGGAAAGCCAAAACAGGAGGACCTCTTAGGTCCAGGAGTTTGTGTCCAGCCTGGTCATAGTGAGAACCTGTTTGAAGAAAATAATAATAATTTTTTTTAAAGTACCATGAGAGGGGCTGGTGAGATGGCTCAGTGGTCTAAAGCACCTACTTAAAACAAGCTA
Source organism: Octodon degus (assembly GCF_000260255.1). Classification (NCBI taxonomy): domain Eukaryota; kingdom Metazoa; phylum Chordata; class Mammalia; order Rodentia; family Octodontidae; genus Octodon; species Octodon degus. Next base: position 15,165,461 of record NW_004524584.1, on the reverse strand, counting down.
AGCTAAGCAAAACACAGGGACTGCAGTTCAATCCCCCAGCACCACATGCCAGCCAGCCCCGCCCCCTGGTGGGCTGAGCTGGCCACACACACACACACACACACACACACACACACACACTAAATAATAAATAAATAAATAAATATTTAAATATTTTAAAAAAAATATTAAAAAAAAAAAAAGTACCATGAGAGGGGCTGGGGAGTTGGCTCAGTAGAATAAGCACTTCCCTGGCAAGCGCAAAGGCCTGAGTTCAATCCCTGGTTCCACCAAAAAAAAAAAAAGAAAAAAGTACCATAAGACCACTTGATTGTAATTTCATGGCTTTGATTTATGTTTCTTGACATTTTGGTAATTCCATAACTTAAAATATTCCTTGGAATGCATTGGAAATATATTCAGTTTAGATCACAGAGGTCCATGTCTTCTTGGCATCTAAGTATGTATGTATGTATTTATTTATTTATTTATTTATTTATTTATTTTGCAGAACTGGGGATTGAAATCAGGCTCTTGCACTTGCCAGGCAAGCACTTATTCTACTGAGCTATCTCCCTGGCCCTTAAGAAGAATTTATAAGATTTTTTTTTTTTCAGTGCTGGAGATTGAGCCCATGTCCTCAAGCATGGTAGACAAAGGGTCTACCATAGAGTCACACTCTTAGCCCAGGAAATTTTGTTTTGATTTGTTTTCTATGGTACAGGAATGCTATACCACTAAGCTACATTTCTAACCTTTTTAATTTTTATGTGACAGGGTCTTTCTAAATTGCCCTGGCTGATCTCAAACTAGCTATCCTCCCCCTTCACTCTTCCAGGCATCAGAAGCTGCGTTTATAGGCACGTGACACCACACCTGGCAAAATTTATTTAAGACATTTGAGGGAATGCTGGGCATCGTGGCATACACCTATAATTCCAGCACTTGGGAGGCTGAGGCAGGAGGATCACCATGAGTTTGAGACCAGCCTGGGCTGCATAGTGAAACCCCATCTCAAGAAAAACACAGGGCTGGTGAGATGGCTCAGTGGTCTAAAGCACCTACTTAGAACAAGCTTAGCAAAACACAGAGACCGCGGTTCAATCCCCAAGTATCACATGCCAGCCAGCCCCGCCCCCTGGTGAGCTGAGCTGGTCACACACACACACACACACAAATAAATAAAAATTAAAAAAAAAAAAAAAGAAGAAGAAAAATACAGACAGGGGCTGGGTAGATAGCTTGGTGGCCTAAGCACCTGCCTGGCAAGCACAAGGACCTGGGTTTGATCTCTGGTACTACATGGCATGCTGGCCCCGATGGCACATGCATGTAATCCCAATGCTGGGGAGGCTGAGACAGGAAGATCACTATGAGTCCAAACTGCATAGTGAGACCCTACACCAAGTAGATAATAAATACAAAATTAAAAGAAAGTTAAAAGATAAATAAAAACACAAAAGGTGAGAAGAAAAGAAAGTAGACTTTTTTTTTTTTTTTTTTTGGCGGAACTAGGGATTAAACTCAGGCCCTTGTGCTTGCCAGAGAAGCACTTATTCCACTGAGCCATCTCCCCAGCCCCAGAATGTAGACTATTAGCAGGAAGAGAAATAGGCCTCCAGCTCATAAAGGAGGAAGGATGTACTGGAATGATTTGCAGATGATTTTTATAGGTCAGGGAAGCACCCCTCTCTCCATTAGTACCATCTATTACTCCTTTCACACAAGTCTGAGAAATGGAGCTGCAGGGTGGAAGCACAGGAGTCTGTTGCTTACTTACTTGGGTTTAATTTGCCTTCTGTCTTCCTGATATTTGCTGTCCCATGACTTTGCCAAGGGCTGAGCAGAGTCAGGAGTGGGCTGTGGGCCACTGGATCAAGCTGTCTCCTATGCTTGGGGGGCTGTGCTCCTTCTGAGTTGCCACTGTGATCTCCTCTGCCTTCAGCCCAGCCCCTGTGGAGACACTGAACCCTAAGCTCAGCCAGCCATCTCCCCACAACCTCACTGACCTTAATGCCACCTTCAACGTGAAAACACCTCCAGCCCAAACCTCTGGCTCCCGGCACAGCTGCTCCAAGAAGCTCTGCATGGAAAAGGCACAGTGAGTGACAGTCCCCAGCAGTGTCTGCCACCTGGAGTGGGATAGCTAAGATATCTCTGTGGGTCCTGCCCTGGGGGCTCTGTGTGGTTGGTGCAACAGTGAGGGCTGTCTGGGCTTGGCCATTTCTTCAGTTCTAGCCAACTCTTCTTCCCTGGCCTGAGGACTCACACCACTGCAAAGTTTTTCTCTCTTATTTGAGTCTTCATCATCACCCTTTAAGTAACACATTAGGTTGTGAGTTTGAGAGATGCAGAGGTCCCAGCAGAGATAGGTCTTTGTTTTTGTTTTTGCGGAACCAGGGTTTGCATTCAGACCCTTGCACTTACCAGGCAAGCGCTTATTCTACTGAGCCATCTCCCCAGCTCTTGGGTTGACAGTTTTGGCTCAAGTGCTTTCAATAGCTTGAATGCCTGCCTACCAGTCTTGAGCCAGGGACTCTAAAGTTCCTCTATCATTGTACACATCTGAGACTCATGCTTGAGGCACGGCCATTTTACACTGTACAGGCAGGGCCCTACCAGTCAGCGCAGTAGCCCAGAAGGTCTCTCGAGCTGTAAGGGGCAAGTAGAACCTGTACTAGGAGAAAGAATGCAGTCTCCTTGGCTAGGTACACCAAATGTGATTCATCATGGATTATACCTCTTCATACATGTAGGGATGTGTTATTCAGGTAAGGGAAATCTAGGGCCCATCAAGTTTCTTCTTAAGATTGGGCATGAGAGAAGGAAGTTGAGATATTGGGCAATGGAGCTGTAAAAGGGCAAGCCATCACTTGCCAACCTTAGGCATGAACATTCATGCCATGTCACTTGGGCCTGCAAACAGTGAGAACCAAACCCAGGGCCTATGAGCTTCAGACAGGGCACCCCCTCAGTGCCTGCTGTGTACCCTGGTTTCCACATATCACCTCCTTTTCAACTGTTAAGGTTAAAGATGGGTAACAGAGTCTTCAGGCTGCCAAGCATTTTAGAGATACATCTGCCATCTTCAGGACCTGTAGGAAAGTAAAGAAGCATAGAACATTCCTAACCCACTCAGCCTCCCTAGAGCTAGACTTGTACCAAGTGGAGAGTCTTTCCAGGGCTGTCCTATGGCTTCATCACAAGTTAAGAATGCAGACGAGGAGGCTCCTGACCTCTTGTGGCTTGAAAAGAAACAGGGTGGGGCTGGGGAGATAGCTCAGTAAAATGAGCACTTGCCTGGCATGCACAAGGGCCTGAGTTCAATCCCCGGTTCTGCAAAAAAAAGAAAAGAAACAGGGTGAGCTGTGGGTTAACATCTTTCCACTCCCCTGGAGAAATACCAGGAGAAGGTATCTAGCTTGCTAAGGTGCCTATGAACTAGATGGAAACAGTGCCCAGGTCAGGGGCTGGAAGTAAGAGGCCAGGCCTGGGTCCATCTCTATTCTGCCCAGGGTCCTCCCTGCACACATTCTGTAGGATGATGGACTGACCTTGTGTCCTGAGAGTACTCTGGACTATCTTTCTAAGTGGCTCACTTACTGAGGACCTTGTGCAGGTTGTGCTCCATCTGTGTAGGCAGGACTAGGCCTGGGCTCACCAGATACTTTCCTACTGTATTAGGGTATGACTGGTCTCCTGTGGATGATGAATTGCTCAGGTTCCCCAGCCCCATGTAGAGCCTGGAATGTTATGAAGTACCCAGGGACTTGGGAAGTATTGCAATAAAGCCACAGGTTTGGGACGTGGTCCAGCTTACCCTGACTTAGCCACTGTTCTGTCCAGCTCTTTACAGCCCTATACTTAGGGTGGATGCCACTGAAACATTTCCCAAAGGCTCTTGTCCCAGAACACAGCTATGACAGCAGGCCCTCATGTTTTGCTTACCAATCCTTGCCTTTGTTTCACTTTTATAGCTCTCTTGTTCAAGATGTCCTCAGGAAGAAGCCCAAAATTCCTAAACAGGTAAAGGCTTCCCAGAAAGATGTACAAGTAGTCACCCCCCAACCCTGAGAGGGCAGAATTTTATCAGAGCCCTCTCCCCTGGCCCAGGACTGAAACACTTTGGAGCCACGCCCACAACTCTATTATAATCTTTCCTGCCTCCCGGTGAGGCACCAGAGACACTGATCTTGTTCTCCCACCACTGCCCTCCCTACTTGGCTTCCAGTTGGACCTTCAAGTCCAGCTCTGGGGTTTCCCCCACAGGAGTCACAGCACACTCTGGGTGGCCAGCGCTGTGTAGAAGAGCCTGACGAGGAACTAGCTGGTGCCTTTCCTGTCTTCATCCGGAAGGCTGTCTTGGGCCAGAAACAGCCCAGGAGGGCCATAACAGAGTCCTGTCGCAGCACAGATGTTGTAAGTTCCCACAAGTGACAGGTTCCAGCCATCTCAAAATGGGCAGTTCCTTAGCCCATTGGCCTGCTCAACTCATTTCTTCCTTCTGCCCTAGGTAAGAACAGGCTTTGATGGCCTCGGGGGACGGACAAGATTCATCCAGCCTGTATCCTTGTTTTGTTGCAGTGGGCCAGCTGAGCTGTGGAGCCCACACCACAACCTGCAAGCCCCCAGACTACAAATGCCTGCAGCCTCAGACATGTAGAGCTGGGCCTTGTTCAGTGTAGCAGTGCTGCCCACCCCTGTAGCTGCGCTCCAGTTCATGCTCCAGGCCTCTTCCTTAACCTTTCTTCCAGACTGACACATCTGTGATCCGCCCACTACCAGTTAAACCCAAGACCAAGACTAAGCAGAGAGTGAGGTTAAAGACTGTGCAGCCTCCCTCTCAGACCAAGCTGGATACCTTCCTGTGGTAATGACAGTCTGAGCAGTGGCCAGATAATGTGCGTCCAGTGTGTAGACCAAGAACAGGCCAGGCCAGGAATCTTTTTTTTTTTTTTTTGGTGGTACCGGGGATTGAATTCAGGCCCTTGCACTTGCCAGGCAAGTGCTTATTCTACTGAGCTATCTCCCCGGCCCCAACAGAGTCTTGCTATGTTGTTCAGGCTGGCCTTGAGCTCAATTTATAGCTTAGCTAGAACTTGCAGTGAACCTCCTCCCTCAGCCTCCTAGGTTCTGGGTGTACACAGTCCAGCTCAGGCCAGAGATCTTTTATGGGATGACCTCTTTCAGCACCAACCCAAAGAGCAAGGCTGACGAGCAGACAAAGCTGCAGATGACACCAAGAGACTACTTCCTGTGCTCACCCTGCCTTACTCCCAACACTGGGCTTACCTTCAGGAGTCTATACAGTTCCAACTGGCCCCTTGTTGCAAGCTCCTGTTTATAGCAATGATCAGATGTCTGAGTTCCTTCTGGTCTTGGAGATGAGGATAACTTGTTGGTTGTATGGATAAAAGTACTTGAGGTTTCTCAGGCAATCTAGCCAGAGCTTCCTCCTAGGCATGGCCTAGGCCAAGCAGAGTGGGGAATAGAGGTAATGGTGGGTGAGGATGGGAGAAAATTTCCATGTAAAATAATAAAAGATAGTCTTTTCTTCTTGGCTCTGGGAATATACTTTTATGTACTTAGTACAGGGTCTACAGGGCCTTACTATGTAGATCGGAGTCAGTGATTCTCCTGTTTTCAGCCTCCTGAGCACTGGGACTTTAGGTGTCTGCCATCACACCCAGACTCAGTGGCCGGTGTGGCATGTGATGCCAGGGGTTGAATGCAATCCCTGTACTTGCTTAAGCAGGCCCTTAGTCTGCTGAGCTATCTTGCCAGCCCTTGGGATGACTTTCTAAAGCAAGAGCATTACCTATACTCAGACCCAGCAGTTTCATCCCTAGTTGTGGGAACTCTCACAGGCCATCAAAAACAATGAGATCGGCTGGGGAGATGACTCAGTAGAATACACGCTTCCCTGGCAAGTGCAAGGGCCTGAGTTCAATCCTTGGTTCTGCCAAAAAAAAAAAAAAAAAAAGAGATCACTGGCTGGGCATGGCTGAGGCAGGAGGATCACTGAGTTCAAGGCCAGTTTGGGCTACAGTGTGAGTTTCAAGCCAGCCTGAACTATATAGTGAAACTATCTCAAAAAAAAAAAAAAATCACTGCAATTTTTCCTAGTCTCTAGCCAGGGCATATCCTGTAAGTCGTGAGGAAAGTGGATACGTAAACCAAAATCTATCCGTATAGGAGAAGTAAGCATAACAAATTACTAAGTGGCTAAGTTGCGAGGCTTCAAGTCCTGCCTTCAGGGTCACTTTCTCCCAGAGTATTTCCCTGCTTCCCCCCTTGCCTGGCTGGGATCCTCTAAACGTCTGTCTGTCTCACTGTTGAACAGGAGTTTTCCCAGGGCCCCATGGGCTAACATGGACGAGAGGAACAGGAAATAAATGGTTTAGGCTGAAGGTGCCCAGCTACTTTTCAGCAAATCTAGGAAGGAGGTGAGGTGATGCTCTTAATTTTGGATGTTAGGTGCTCTGGGGCTGCCATGAGCTGAGGTGCAATGAGGATCAGTGCAGCATGAGGTTGAAGAATAGAGGTTGGCTGCTAGCGCAACCCTCATCACCTGCTCTGTGTTCTCGTGTAAATTTCCTAGAGTCTGCTTGGCTTTATATACTGGGGACAGGAGTACCAACTTCACCAGAGGAGGGGGTCTGATCAATAAAGATACTGATTAAAAAAAAAAGAATTAGTTAAGAATTTATGACAACTCTGGGGGAAGGGGGCGAAAAAAAGAATTTATGACAACTAAATAAAATCAGATACAAAGAACTACTGTACAATTCTACTTACATGAAGTATCTAGAATGAGCGAATTCATAGAGACAAATAAAAGGATACTGAGGACTAGCAGCGGGGGGTTGGGAATGAGGAGTTACTGCTTAATGGTAGGAGTTTTGGCTTGGGATAATGAAAAAGTTTTACAAATATGGGTGATGATTACCTCCCTGTCCAAGGGAGGGAAAAAAACTTGCGACAGACCTAAAAAAATGGAAATGCTGCCAATCAGCCTAGAGTTCTTTGACTAGACTTAGATGAAAATTGTGAATTGACAAAGTACAGCTCTGCTCGCAGTTCTGAGGTCACCAGGTGATGCTAGTTAGTGATGGATGCTATCAGTTGACAGGCAGTTGCAGATCACTGCTGCTGCTGGTAGCAGGTCAGTTCTACTCGTGGCTGTTTGGTCTCTGCTGCTGGTCTTTGTTGTCTGGTGCTCTCGAGCTCTTTGGTGTTAATGGCTCTGAGTGTCTTTCTTTGGAGACTAACTGCTTAGTACATACTACCTGAGAAATGAATCAAGCGCAGGTTTAGGTTGCCGGGGAGATGACTCAGTGGAATAAGCACTTCCCTGGCAAGCGCAAGGGCCGGAGTTCAATCCCTGGCTCCGCAAAAAAAAAAAAAAGAGCTGGCAAGATAGCTCAGCAGACTACGTGCATGCTTAGGCAAGCGCAGGGACCAGGGTTCTACCCTGACACCACGTGCCACACCAGCCACTGGGCATGGTGGCACACACCTGTAAACCCAGTGCTGGGGAGGCTGGGAACAGGATCACTCCAAGTCCAACCTGTGTAGTGAGACCCTGTACCAAATACATTTTTTAAAAATTTAAAAAGGAGGGCTGGTGAGATGGCTCAGTGGTCTAAAGCACCTACTTAGAACAAGCAAAGCTAAGCAGGGACCGTGGTTCAATCCCCCAGCACCACATGCCAGCCAGCCCCGCCCCCTGGTGGGCTGAGCTGGCCACACACAC
>NW_004524584.1:15156167-15157457 GCF_000260255.1 Octodon degus | reverse complement strand
TTTGGCGGAACTAGGGATTGAACTGAGGCCCTTGCGCTTGCCAGGGAAGCACTTATTCCATTGAGCCACTTCCCCGGTCCTTTTTTTTTTTTTTTAACATGGCCTATACATTGCAGCACACTGAGGCTAGTACATAGGAGCAAGCACTCCTAGACTAAACCCAAAAAGTATGTGGGAAGTGCTGTTTATGTCCTACCTGCCAGCCTGTTTCAGTGAGGGTGAGGAATGAAACCAGAGAATCTTCTGGAAGGCTTGCTGTGGATGTTAGGTAGCAAATAAGGGGTCCAGATCCCTCCCTTCCTGATCATAGCCATTCCAGGATGATTTTTTTCTTCAAAACTCCAATAGTAGAGCCCAGTACCTACAAAATCCAGTAACATTGGGATTACAAGCCTGTGCCAGCATATCCAGCTAGATCTTAACATTGTGGGGTTTTTTTTTTTTTTTTGGTTTGGTTTGGTTTGGGGTTTTTTTGGCAGAACTGGGGATTGAACTCAGGCCCTTGTGCTTGCCAGGGAAGCGCTTATTCCGCTGAGCCATCTCCACAGCCCCTGATCTTAACGTTGTTGAGATAGCAATGCTCCCACAGATTGATCAAGGAATTTAATACAATCCATATCAAAATATCAATAACCTTTTTTTTTTCTTTTTCTTTTTTTTTTTTGGCAGAACCGGGGATTGAACTCAGGCCCTTGCACTTGCCGGGGAAGCACTTATTCCACTGAGCCATCTCCCCGGCTCTAGCCTTTTCTTGTAGAAATGAAAAAAGAGGACACAAGTAGATAAAACAATTAGGGAAAAGTCCTTCTCAAATTAAAAACTCACTACAAAGTTATAATCAAAATACTGTGGAATATGGTCTTAAATAATGATGGGGTCTGGAGCTCTAGGTCAGTGATGGCAAACCTTTTAGAGATGAGGACCCAAAATGCAACCGAAAACCCACTTAGTTTATCACAACATGCCAACACTACGATTAAACCTGAATACTGAAGTTTTAACTAGAAAAAACAACTTGTCCATTAACATCTTTCATCTTAATATACATGCCATAGATTTGCCACCATTGAACTGTGACTGTAATTGCAATCAACTAGAGAACTCTGAACCCTGATCAAACATTTTAACAGAAGGCTCTAGGTAGAGGGACGGAATGTGGGTCAGTCAGCCACCATGGGATAGTAGCTGACTCATGCTAGGCCCGACCGTGGGAATCTTGCCTTCCAAAACTTTGGAGTTGTACACTTCTTTGGGTCTGGCAATGCACTGAAATGTTTGCCTTTTTTTTTT
>NW_004524584.1:15154358-15155442 GCF_000260255.1 Octodon degus | reverse complement strand
GGCTGGCATGTGGTGCTGGGGGATTGAACCGCGGTCCCTGTGCTTTGCTTAGCTTGTTCTAAGTAGGTGCTTTAGACCACTGAGCCATCTCACCAGCCCCAGCCCATATGTTTTAAGCAATATGCTTTTATTTTGTTGACTTTTTTGTTCAGTAATTCTCACTTCCTTAATGGAAAATGAGGGTATAGTTCTTTGTTCTTGCCATTAAGAGCTATATCCTATCCTCTCAATATCCAGCATATGTGACTTTCATACATAACTAAAACATGGAGTAACCTCCAGTTACTTTTTCCTTTTCTGTATGATTTTCCCCCTAGAGTTAAGAGTCTTAATTGGTTTATTTAGCTTCTTATGAACTTACTGGTAATTAAACTTTAAATTTCCACTGCTGTCAAAATTATCATTCAAGATTTTCATTCACACACAAAAAGAGATTTTCACTCTCATCTGGCCTTCTACCAATTTTTTCTTGAAGCTGCTCATGGAATCTCTGACCTGTGCTAGTCTGGATGGGTTGCCTGCGGGGCTGCGTGGCACAGCTGTCTTCTTTGGTAGACCCTCAGCTTTCTACCACAGTGGATGTCGCATTTCCTTTATCCCATGTTGTTATTTAGCTTTTATTTTTTTAATTTTTTTTATTATGTATTTAGTACAGGGCCTACAGGGTCTCACTACATAGATCAGACTCATAGTGATCTTCCTGTTTTCAGCCTCCCAAGGATTGGAAGTACAGGGGCGTGCCACCATGCCCAGTCTCAATTGCCGGTCTCAGCATGCCCCAAGGGTGGCACCTGCACAGCATGCCAGAGATTGAACCCTGTTCCCTGCACCTACCTAAACAGGCACTTTAGTCCACTGAGCTATCTGGCTGACCCTTAGTTTCCTTTATTTTAAATAAAAGTTGAATTTACCTGTTCTGTGGGTAAATTCCACTTTTATTTAAAATAAAAGTTGGCAGGGCTGGTGAGATGGCTCAGTGGTCTAAAGCACCTACTTAGAACAAGCTTAGCAAAGCACAGGGTACGCGGTTCAATCCCCCAGCACCACATGCCAGCCAGCACCGCCCCCTGGTGGGCTGAGCTGG
>NW_004524584.1:15148825-15153051 GCF_000260255.1 Octodon degus | reverse complement strand
TAAGCTAAGCAAAGCACAGGGACCACGGTTCAATCCCCCAGCACCACATGCCAGCCAGCCCCACCCCCTGGTGGGCTGAGCTGGCCACACACACAAACAAAAAAAAATTTAAAAAAAGCTAAGTAGGAACCACATTTAAGATCTGGGATTGAGAGGAAATAAGTGTCTCTGTTGTGACCACAGCAAAGCTTTCTAAGTGACTGTGGGTTCTGAGCCGATTCCCATGCTTTTGTCAAAGAGCTCATCCTGAGGACAATCGAGGTCTGGTCCCCAGTGGCAGACTGCTGGGATTGGATTCTTACAATTCAGTAAGAAACAGAATTTATAGTAGAAACTTAGACAGAGTCAGTAATAGAAATCTGGAGATCAGGTTTCATAGTCCAGTTTTTTAAATCCTGGAGTTTCCATCAAAACTTCCTTGGAAGGGGCCGGGAAGATAGCTCAGTAGAATAAGCACTTGCCTGGCAAGTTTAAGGGCCTAAATTCAATCCCTGGTTCTGCCAAAGAGAGAGAGAGAGAGAGAGAGAGAGAGAGAGAGAGAGAGAGAGAGAGAGAGAGAAAATCCTTGGAGCTCTTGTGTTTCCTGCTCTTGCCTCTAAGCCTAACCGTGTCTTCTCATAAGACTTTTAGAATCAAATGATTCCAGGCCAAGAAGCAAAGCAAAATCGTCCCATTCCTCAGTGAATTTGTATTAAGATTGGTAATTAAATCAGGTCCAACTCCAAGAGGAGACACTGGAGGAGGACCAAGCAGGGGTTGTAATGAGGTTCACATAGGCTGCAGCACATTTGCCCTCTCAGGGGTCACGGTGATGCAGGGAGCAAATGATGCTAGGTGGATGACCTCCAAATGATATAGGGAATAAAGGAAGTTCCTGCCCGGAAAGTTACCTGGGATGAGATTGTGTTCTCTAAAACTGAAGAATGAATTTTAGGAACAAATGGAGGTTATGAGCAGAATATATTTATTGGGGGAAAGAAAGCTCCTGTCCGAGAGAGGCAGGAGGGGGGCCCAAGTGGGTTGTCCCCAGAAAGCTGTCTCTTCCAGGGATTTTTATAAAGTAAAACCATGCAGTGAGGCAGGTCTAAGTTGGTGGAGAACATGGGAACTCACTTAGGTGGGCATGAGGTGGAACAAAACTGTGGTTAACCAGTGAAATTACAGGCACCATTACTCAGGTAAAGTTGATTAAATCCAGGACCAAATGGGGAAGCAGGTCACATAGCAAGAAGACATGAATATGAGACAGGGTCTCTTCCTGTTGGGGGTTGGGCTAGTGACTCATTTGGGCTCTTTCAAGGTGATTGATACCTATTTAGAATATCAATCCCTGATGCCCATCCCTTAGGAAAGTATGTAGCTGTATTTGTTTCCTCTTTTGTCCTGAGGTCTGGTGCATACAAGAGTGTCTGTCTCTTCCAAGTTGTAGTCACCTTGTCTTCCATCTTGTCTCCTTAAGGGCCTGGCCCTGTCCGACTGCCTATAATATTTCTAATTCAGCTGCCTACAACAGCAGGATGATACCATCTTTATCACAGTCAGGACAATACTGAGTCAAGCTTAAAAGATACCATTGGGGCTAGCGAGATAGCTCGGACTAAGACTAAGCTCCTGCTTTGACAACTGCAGGGAACAGGGTTCCATCCCTGGTCCTGCATGCTACACTGCTCCCCCCCCCCCCGCACCCAGGGCCCACTAAACGGGCTACCAAGTCGGGGCATGGTGGCACATGCTTGTAATCCTAGCACTTGGGAGGCTGAAGCTGGAGAACAGTGAGTTTGAGCCCAGTCTGAAGGAAAAAAGATCTAAAAATCAATAATCACAGTTTATACCTAGTTATGGTTTGTGTCGAGTCCCCCCCAAAGCCTCATGAAGTTATGGGGCAGCTTCTGGAGTTTGTGATTGATTATTGTGGGTGTGGATGCTGCACCTTCCCCGGGGCAGGTAATTTGCATTACAATGTAAGAAGGGAGAGAAGCTGGCTAGCTACCCGAGCTGCTGCCACTCCCTTTGCTCCCTGCTCTTAGCTGAGGCCATGAAAGGTTCTGTACCAGGTGCCACTCTGCCCTGGTACCAGCTGAGTATGAACTGAAACCTCCACTAACTGTGAACTAAATCAGCCTTTCCTTCCTTCATTTTGAGTGTCAGGTATTTGTCCCAGAAACAAGAGAAGAGTAACTGAGACACACCTTAAAATGGTAGAAAAAAAAAAAAAAAAAAGCTAGGAAATAGTGCACATTTATCATCCATGAGGATTTGGGTTCAATTTCCAGCACCAACAAAGAAAAAAATAAATATTGATGAAAAATATATTCCAGCAAATTATAACTTAATAGACTTTTTTTTTTTTTTTTTTTTTCAGAACCGGGGATTGAACTCAGGCCCTTGTGCTTGCCAGGGAAGTGCTTATTCTACTGAGCCATCTCCCTGGTCCCTATAACTTAATTGAAATAAACGTATTTCTAGAAACACAGAAACTAACAAAACTGACACAAAAGAAATAAGAGAATCTGAATATACCTGTGTCTTGGTAACTTTTCCCCTCATTGCAGAGACAAAATACTCAAACCCAGAATTTTTTTTCTTTCTTTTTTTTTTTTTTTGTGTGGAACCAGGGATTGAACTCAGGCCCTTGTGCTTGCCAGGGAAGCGCTTATTCCACTGAGCCACCTCCCTGGCCCACAAAGCCCAGAATTAAGGAAGGAATGCTCACAATATGTGGAGGTTTCAGTCCATAAGCAGTTGTCTCCAAGGCAGAGTGGCACATGGCAGAGGGCAACAGTTCATGGTGGTGGAAAACAGCAAAACAACAAGAGCAAAAAGTTAGGGTGCTGGGCCAGCCCACCCCCAAGGCATGCTGATATGGCAACTGAGACTGGGCGTGATGGTGTGCACCTGTAATCCCAGCACTTGGGAGGCTGAAAACAGGAGGATCATTGGAGTCTGATCTGTGTAATGAGACTCTGTAGACCTGTACTAAATACATTTTTTAAGAAAAGGTTAGGAGCAGTGGTAGAGAGCAAGCCTGTTTCCCTCCCTTATATTACATCCAGGCTGTCCACCCCAGGACAGGTGTAGCACTCACACCCATAATCCTAGCATTGAATCATGAAGTAATCGTAGGGGCTGGGAAGATAGCTCAGTAGAATAAGCGCTTGCCTGGCAAGCACAAGGTCCTGAGTTCAATCCCTGGTACCACAAAATAATAAAATAAAATAACATAAATGAAGTAATCATAAACTCTAGAACCCTGCCCCATGACCACATGAGGCTTTTTGTTTTGTTTTTTGTGATTCGCCATTTATTCATACTTTTAACATTAAAAGCACAGATCCCAAATAAAAAGCCAAAAACACACAAGTTAGAAATGTGTCTTTTCTTGTTCTTTTCTCTTTGTCACATGAGGCTTTGGGAGGACATCTAGACACAAACCATAATATTCTACCCTTGGTTCCCCAAAGACTTATGTATATCCCTTTATATAAAAGATATTTTAGTTCATCTCTAAGAGTTGCCAAAATTCTAAGTTTCAGAATTGCTGAAAAGTCCAAGTCTCCTCCAAGATCTAAGGCAAACTCTTAGCTGTGAGCCCCTGTATAAATGGAGAATTAAACACCTCCAACATTCAATGGCACAAGAAAAACATTACCATTCAAAAAGGTACAAACAGGGAGATACAAAACATTGGGACCAAAGCAAGTCCAAATCCAGCAGGGTAAACATTGAGTCCTGGAGCTCCATATTCAACATCCAAGGCAGTCTGTGGCAAATTGTGAGCTCCATGTGGCTCTACCTCTATGGTACTTTTGGTGGTTGCTCCCATGTCTTCTCTTTTAGGTCTCCACTGCACTTTAGGTCTCTCACTCACGGCTTCACATACTGGCTTCCCAGGGACACACTGCCTGGCCTCCCAGGCCTTCTGAAATGTAGGTAGAAGCCTTATTTTTTTTTAATTTATTTTTTGGGCTGGGGAGATGGCTCAGTGGATTAAGTGCTTCCCTGGCAAGCGCAAGGGCCTGAGTTCAATCCCTGGTTCCGAAAAAAAAAAAAAAAAAAAAAAATTATTATTTATTTGTGGAAGCCTTCATAACCTCAGAACTCTTGCATTCTTTCTTTTTTTTTTTTTAACATTTTATTTATTTATTTTGTGTGTGTGTGTGTGTGTGTGTGTGTGTGTGGCCAGCTCAGCCCACCAGGGGGCAGGGCTGGCTGGCATGTGGTGCTGG
>NW_004524584.1:15148145-15148725 GCF_000260255.1 Octodon degus | reverse complement strand
GCATGTGGTGCTGGGGGATTGAACCGCAGTCCCTGTGCTTTGCCAAGCTTGTTCCAAGTAGGTGCTTTAGACCACTGAGCCATCTCGCCAGCCCACATTCTTTCTTTATGCACCTAAAACAAATGCCACGTGGATGATGCCAAGGTCTGCTGCCAGCTGGAGCAATAGCCAGGCTTTCTTCTCTCTTGGCTGTAGGGGCTGAGTGCTTGCATTGTCAAGTTTCCTGAACTTAATTCTGAGGAACAAATGCTCTATAACGCTGCCATTCTAAAACCTGGTATGGCCACTGCCACCATTCTGGAACATGGTGCTCTGTGGCTTTCTCCTGAAAGCACAGTCTTTCACTTTTGCAGTTCTGCAGCTGCAAAGGCTGAAGATTTGGTGCTTCCTGTGATGCCTGCAGGTCATCTTTTTTATTCTCCTGTTCTTTCTTGGGCAATCAGGATCTTTTCAGCTCTACCTTTGCAGTCTACAGCTTTATTGAATCTTCCTTTCTGGAAAAATTCACATTTTAAATCATCTTGCTAGGCTCTTTGCTCTTGATTCAACATAAATCTGACTAAAAGCCTCCAACAGTAGC
>NW_004524584.1:15143516-15146995 GCF_000260255.1 Octodon degus | reverse complement strand
AGGCAAACACTTACTCTACTGAGCCATCTCCCTGGCCCCTTGGTCTGGTTTTTTGTGACTGTCCAGGCCATGGCTGTGAACCAAAGGGCTTGTTCTTTGCTGCCTAGTTCCCTGTCCCATTCTGCATGTGTGGCCCTGATTGTACGGCAGGCTCTGGACACCTAAAGCTCTGGAGCATGGAATTTAACATTTTATTCATGTGTGTATGCCATAAAAAATGGATTTTTCCTCCTCTACCATGAATGAAGAACATGGTGCTCTGTCAGAGGTATAGTTAACCAGCTACGGGATCTAGCCACAGATCATTACACAGAAGAGGCATTGTCCAGAATCTGGAATGTCTTTCTGGCCCTATATTATTTATGGATTGTCACAACACTGCTGTTGTCCAGTCCACTTAATTCTGCTCACACTTTGAGAGTTGGTAGAATGTGGTGTGAAGAGAAAAGATGAAGAGAACAGGGCATGATGTCATGCTTCCAAAATATTATGTAGAAGATTATAACTCTAGGAGAAACAAAACTTCGGGCCTCTGACATGTATGATATTCTTCAGTCTTCCAATATGCGGTCAATGATAGTTTTAATGAAATGTCAATTTTCAAAGCTGTTTGAAAGCTCAGTTTTTTTCTGGGAACTATAGAATGTGTGCCTAAAACAGTGATATTACACATAAATTGTCTTAATGATGTGTCTTGGAGGGGCTGGAGAGATGGCTCAGTGGTCTAAAGCACCTACTTAGAACAAGCTTACCTAAAGCATCAGGGACCGCGGTTCAATCCCCCAGCACCACATGCCAGCCAGCCCCGCCCCCTGGTGGGCTGAGCTGGCCACACACACACACCACTCTCTCTCTCTCTCTCTCTCTCTCTCTCAAATAAGATGTGTCTTGGAGAACTCTATATGAAGAAACTTTGTTAAGAATTAAAGACACTGGGGTTGGCGAGATAGCTCAGTGTTCTAAAGCACCTGCTTAGACAAACTTAGGCAAGGTACAGGGACCTTGGTTCGATCCCTGATACCACATGCTGTATCAGGGATCAGCTGCTGGGCGGGTTGAGCTGGCCACACACACACACACACAATAAATAAATAAATAAATAAAAATAAATACATCAAAGGGGCCGGGGGGATAGCTCAATAAAATAAATAAAAATTAAAGGCATTACCACTTGGGAGGGGAAGGCAGGAAGATCACTGAGAGTTTGAGGCCAGCAAAGCCCTATCTAAAAAAATAATTATAATTAAAGGTATTATTAGATTTACTTTTCAATGACTGTTCAAGATGTCAAAGATGTATGGTACCAGGCCAGTGAGATAGCTCAGTGAACTAAGCACCTGCTTGGGCAAGTGCAGGGACTGGGGTTCCACCCTCAGTATCACATGCCGCACAGGCCCTGCCCTGGGAACACTGAGCTGGCCACCAAGTCGGGCATAGTGGTGTATGCCTGTAATCGCAGTGCTAGGGAGGCTAAAACTGGAGGATCACTATGAGTCCGAGCTACATAGTGAAACCCTGTATCAGATACATTAAAAAAAAAAAATGATGTGTGGTACTCATTTGTTCTGTGAGCTGGCCACCAAAACAGCGTGATGGTGCATGCCTATAATCACAGCACTGGGGAGGCTGAAACAGGAGGATCACTACAAGTCTGAGCTCCATAGTGAGACCCTATACCAAACACACAAAAATTTAAAAAATAAATAAAATTCTCAAGATATGTTGAGATAGTCAAAACAACAAAAATGAATAAAATTAGAGGTAGCACAGTAAAGAACTTGCCTAGCATGTGACAGACTCTCGGTTCAATTCTTAGCACCTAAAGAAACACCAAAAAATCAAAGGGAAAAAAAACAGCACTGACCCCTGAAATTCCCTGTTTAGAGCCAGCCAAATATGGACTGAAATCTCTACAAAATGTGAGCTAATATATCTTTCCTCCTTTAGCTTTGAGTGTTGGGTCTTTTGTCTCACCAATGAGAAAAGTAGCTAAGATACTCAGAAGGTGCTATTCCTTTTTTTTTTTTTTAATTTGTGTGTGTGTGTGTGTGTGTGTGTGTGGCCAGCTCAGCTCACCAGGGGGCGGGGCTGGCTGGCATGTGGTGCTGGGGGATTGAACCGCGGTCCCTGTGCTTTGCTAAGCTTGTTCTAAGTAGGTGCTTTAGACCACTGAGCCATCTCACCAGCCCCAGAAGGTGCTATTCTTAGGTATGTATCTAAAATAACTAAAAATAAGTACTCAGACAATAATTTATTTAAGAATGATCACAATCAGCCATGTGTGGTGGCATATGTACATAATTCCAGTACTCAGGAGGCTGAAACAGGAGGAGTGCCTCAAATTTGAAGCCACCCTGGGATATACAGTGAGTTTAAAGCTAGTCTGGGGTACTGGGGAGATAGCTCAGTAGAATAAGTGCTTGCCTAGCAAGCACAAGGACCTGAGTTCAATCCCTGGTTCTGCCAAAAATAAATAAATAAATAAATAAATAAATAAATAAAGCTAGTATGAATGACATGATGGGACCCTGTTTTAGAAAACAGACAGAATGGTCACAGCAGCACTATTCATAATAGCCAAAAGGTAGAAACCACTTAGATGTTTACCCACAGTGAATGGGCAAATTGCAGCATACAGAGACGATGGAATATTACTCATATATAAGAAGGAATGACAAGGTTCTGAGTTCAATCCCTGGTACCGCAAAAAGAAAAAAGAAAAAAAAGAAGAAGTTTCAAAAAAAACATTTAGGGAGATAGCTCAATAGAATAAATGCCTGCCTGGCAAGTGCAAGGTTCTGAGTTCACTCCCTGGTACCGCAAAAAGAAAAAAGAAAAAAAAGAAGAAGTTTCAAGAAGGAATGAAATACTAAGACAGGGTACAACTTGGGTGGCCCATGAAGTCATTGTGTTGCTTTTTTTGTGGAACCAGGGATTGAACTCATTCCCATTGTGCTTGCCAGGGAAGTGCTTATTCCACTGATCCGTCTCTCCTGCCCCACAAATTGCAGCACAATACATACCATATAGTTTTTGTTTTACGGAACCAGGGATTGAGTTTAGGCCCTTGCGCTTGCCAGGCAACATTATGTTGCTGGGGGTGGTGGCACACACCTAAAATCCCAGCACTCAGGAGGCTAAGCCAGGCAGATTTGCCTTGAATTCGAGATCAGTCTGCACTATATAGCAAGACCCTGTCTCAAAAAAAGAAAAGAAAAAGCCTTATGTTAAATGAAAAAAGCAGACATAAAATGAAGTTCACATTTTGTGTGACTTCTTGTAGTAGAAAATGTCCCCTAGTTAGTCTGTTGCCCAGGTGATAGTTTCTGCTACAGTTTCTATTACTACTATTTTCTGGTCACTATGATGTGTACTATAAGAACCAATCCCTCCCTGGCAAGCACAAGGGCCTGAGTTCAATCCCTGGTTCCGCCAAAAAAGAAGAAGAAGAAGAAGAAAGAAGAAGAAAGAAGAAGAAA
>NW_004524584.1:15111967-15143266 GCF_000260255.1 Octodon degus | reverse complement strand
AGAACTAATCCCTAGTTCACAAGCCATTCTGCCTCTGTATTCCCTGCTTGCCTATCCCATATAAGCCCTAGACCACTAGAGATTGGGGTCTGATATTTTGGGAACAATCCTAATTAGTGTCTGTGGACATAAATAAATCTGCCTCCAAATCCTGGGTGTTTTTTGGTGTTACTGCTTGCCATTACTTCCTTTTACATGAAACATCACAAATAGATCTCTACAGGCAGCAAGCATAGCAGTAGGTTTTTTTTTTTTTTTGCGGTACCGGGGATTGAACTCAGGACCTTGTGTTTGCCAGGCAAGTGCTTATTCTACTGAGCTATCTCCCCAGCCCCAGTAGTATTTGTTAAAGGACCACCTTGGGGGTGGGAATGAGCTATAATTACTTAACATATATTTGAAGTAGATACCTTTTTTAAAAATTTTTTTTAAAAATCATTTATTTATTTATTTGGTATAGGATCTCATTGCAAAGCTCAAACTTGTAGAGATCCCCTTGTCTCAGCTTCCCCAGTGCCAGGGCTACAGGTGTGTGCCACCTCGCTCGGTTTCCAGGCCAGCACAACATGTTTAGCATTCTGGGCCACATAGCATGTGGTAACAGGGATCAAACCTGGATCCTTGCGCTTGCCAGGCAGGTGCTTAGATTGCCATTTTTAATTCTTATATCTACGAAGTAGATATCTTTAGAGAGATGAAATTTTTTTTTTTTTTTGTGGAACCCGGGATTGAACTCAGACCCTTGCGCTTGCCTGGGAAGCGCTTATTGTACTGAGCCATCTCCCCGGCCCCTGTTTTGTTTCATTAGTGACATAGTCTCACCATGTAGTCCAGGCAGGCCTTAAAACTTCACTATGTAGCCCAGGTTGGTTGTGAATTTACAGTGATTCTATTGCCTCAACCTCCTGAGTACTAGGATTACAGGTTTATACCACTGTGCCTGGCCTAATGAACTCTTCAAGCTAAGAGAGGTAATGATTAGATGACACTGTAGATGTACTAAATGACACCAAATTGTTTCATTTTGTTTGTCTTTTGTTTGTCGTGTGTGTGTGTGTGTGTGTGTGTGTGTGTGTGTGTGTATTTGGTACAGGGTCTTACTACATAGCTTGGACTCCTAGTGATCCTCCTGTTTTGAACCTCCCTGGTGCTGGGATTACAGGCTTGCGTCACCTCGCCTGGACTCCATGGCCGGTTCAGCACACACACAGGGAGTGGGGGCTGCCCAGGATGTGGGGATGGAACCCAGGTCCCTATGTTTGCTTAAGCAGACACTTAGTCTGCTGCCACTGGCCCTTGTTTGTCTTTTTGACACAGGGTTTTATTATGCTGTTCCAGCTGGCCTTGAACTCACAGTGATCCTCCTGCCTCAGGCTCCTGACTACTGGGTTACAGGTGTGCATTACTATGCCTGGCCAATGCCACTAAATTGTATACTTTAAATTTTTTGTATGATTTGCCAGGGATTGAAGCTAGGTCCTCATACATGCTGGCTCTAGCATATTCCCAAACCCCAAAATGATTTATTTTGTCATTGGAATTTCACCTGAGTTAAAAAACAAACCAAAATAATTCATGATGAGGCATGTTGACTCATGCTTGTAATCCCAGAACTCTAGAAGGCTGAGGCATGAGGATCACAAATTAGAGCCCTGCTTGAGTAGCTTAGTGACTTAGTGAGATTCTGTTCTAAAATAAAAATTTTTGGGGCCGGGGAGATGGCTCAGTGGAATAAGTGCTTCCTTGGCAAGTGCAAGGACCTGAGTTCAATCCCCGGTTCCACAAAATAAATAAATAAATAAATAAATAAATAAATAAATAAAATAAATTAAAAAAAATTAAAAAACTGGAAGAACTGGGAGTATGGCTCAGTGAATAGGTCCCTAGTTCAGTTCTCCTGCAAAAACAAATAACTCCCATGACAGCTCTTGGTTTATCTCTCACAGGAGTTTTGTGGGGAGCTACAATCTATCCTCCAGAAATCTGGTTTCACAAGTACTTAAGAAGGTAAGAAGACAAGCCTGGGAAGGATAGTTGAGAACCCTCTCTACTATTTTTGCAACTTCTTGTGAGTCTGCAATTATTTCAAAACAAAAGTTTAAAGAATATCAGGACAGGGAGGGTTTGGAGAGGTGGGGCATGAAAAAAAATAAAAAAAAAAGCATATCAGGACAAATGTGATTTTGGCTGTTCTGTGGCTGCCCCCTTGGGGGTAATTCAGCATGACCACCCCTTTACAGGGCTGGGATTCATCCCTGGGAGAGACCCCCTTTGGCTGGCTGAGGGCTTGACCTCTGTGGACTGGCTAGTTTCGCAGTTCAGTTTTGCTTTCACTTTTGTTTCCCCTTGAACTAACAGGAATCAGGAAAAGGCAAGCAGTGTTCTTGTTGCCCTAGCAGCAACCTCTGCTGGCTCCTCTCCCTTCACAGAACTAGAGCTGAGAGCACCGCAGCTACTGTCAAGCCCCAGGATTGAGGATGGCTGTCCCTGACGCTTCTTCCAAGTGGCTGGACAGGGAGCTGTACTCCAGGCAGCTGTGAGCCTTGTGGTGAGAAAGGGAGGGAGTGGGTGGCCTTCAGATTTCTGGTCTCAACTGCTTGCCCATCTGCTGCCTGTCCACAGCCCTGTGCTGGGTCTACCTGCCATGCAGAGAATTCGAGAAGCCAAGGTCCTGCTGTCAGGTCTGCAGGGCCTGGGGGCTGAGGTGGCCAAGAACCTGGTCCTGATGGGTGTGGGCAGCCTTACCTTGCACGATCCCCATCCTACCTGCTGGTCTGACCTGGCTGCTCAGGTAAGGGCCCATGGTGGCTTTCAGTTCTCAGGTCAGAGGAGGGCAGGACCTGGGGCAGGGGGGGGGGTGTCTCTGCTCAAACTGTACTTACTGGGTCTCTCTGTAGTTTTTTCTCTCAGAAAAGGATTTGGGAAAGAGCAGGGCTGAGGCCTCTCAGAAACGCTTAGCTCAACTCAATGAAGCTGTCCAGGTCTTCATCCACAGAAGTGACATCACTGAGGACCTACTGCGAAAGTTCCAGGTGCTTTCCCTGGTCCCAGCTTCCAGGCCAGCACCCCCACATACACCAGTCTTCAACAACAGGAGGGTTGGGCAGTGACTCTGGTCCTGCTGATTGCGATGTTTGCCTAGGTTGTAGTGCTGACTGCCTCGACACTGGAGGAACAGCTGATGGTGGGTGACTTTTGCCACAAACATGGAATCTGCTTTATAGTGACTGACACCCGGGGCCTTGTGGGGTAAGACTTGCTGGCTGCCTAGCACATCTTAGCCAGCATTTGTTTGCATGCTGCGTCAGCTGTGGGTTTGCTCCATGGACCTCCTACTCAGCCTCAGGTCTGTCCCATTATCCCCTCCAATTCTAGCCCCCAGTTCCACCTCTCTGGTTCCTTCACCCTAGCCTACAGATCTGCTGTACTAACCCCCACCCCCAAACTCTACCTTCCAGGTCTTTCTCTTTCATTCTGAGCCCTCCGGGTCTCTCCTAGTACTCCCTGTCCTTAATCACAATGTATGAGCCAACTCAGTGACCCCTGTCACTTCGTACTAGGCAGTTGTTCTGTGACTTTGGTGAGGAATTCATAGTACATGATCCTACAGAGGTGGAACCCCTGACAGCTGGCATCCAGCACATCACCCAGGTAAGTGCAAGGACATAAACATTTACTGCTGGCCAGAAAGGGTTGCCAGGGCCTGTGAAAGGCAGGTATGGGCACTCCTGAGCAAAGCCACCTTTTACCCAGGGCTTCCCTGGCATCCTCACTGTGAGAAGAGAGGACAAGGAACACTCTTTCAGTGATGGGGACTTGGTGACTTTCTCAGGCATCAAAGGCATGGTTGAGCTCAATGGATGTTCTCCCCGACCCATCCGTGTGCAGAGTAAGCTGACCCCCCTCCATCCCCATGGAATGCACATACCCAATCCTTGGAGCAGGCTTCTTCTTCCCTTTTCCCAGGGTATAGCAAGGTATAGGACATATATTATGCAAGGCAGGATGGCAGTGAGAAACACTCAGGCTCAAGGGTCCTAACCTATTGGCTGGATCTTTCCCAGAGGATCAGTCCTTGGAGATCGGGGACACATCAACTTTTTCCCCTTACTTACATGGTGGGGCTGTCATTGAAGTCAAGAGACCTGAGACTGTGAGACATGTGAGTGCATGTGCATCTGAAAGGGGGTGAGAGGCAGGGGTGGTTCGAAGCGGTGGCAGTGGCAGGCAGTGTCTGGACCTGACACTGAACTGCCCTTTGCAGAAGCCCCTGGACAGAGCCCTGCTCCAGCCCTGTGTCGTGGCTCCAAGGGCCCAGGAAGTCCGTCGTGCCCACTGTCTGCATCAAGCCTTTCGTGCACTACACAAGTTCCAGCACCTCTACGGTCGGCCGCTGCAGCCCTGGGATCCTGTGAGTAACCACAGCACCACCTCCAGCCTGGAGTCTCACCTACCAAACCTCACCTCTATGACCATTCATGGTCCACATTTATAGCCCAGAGGCAATGCATCCACTCTTTTTTTTTGTTTTTGTTTTTGGTTTTTTGTTTTTTGTTTTTTTGTGCAGGTCTCATTATGCAGCTCAGACTTGTAGTGATCCTCCTGTTTCAGCCTTACTAGTGCTGGGATTATAGGCATGCACCACCACACCTGGGCTCCATTGCCAGTTCAGTGTTCCCCGGGGGCGGGGCCAGTGTGGCATGGGGTGCCAGGGATCAAACCCTGGCCCTTGCGCTTACCTAAGCACTTAGTCCACTGAGCTATTTCACCCTAGTGCATCTGCTCTAAAAGAGGACATGAAAACCATTATCTTTTGGGGTGTACTGTTGTGGGGAATGATCCAGGGTACTTAGGGTATTGTGCCACATGCTGGTCAAGTACTCTCTCTCCTTTTCTTTTCTTTCTTTTTTTTTTTTTTTTTTTTTTTTGCATAACTGGTGATTGAACTCAGGCCATTGTGCTTGCCAGGCAAGTGCTTATTCTACTGAGCTATCTCCCCAGCGCCCCACCTCTTCTTCTTTTTTTTTTTTTTTTTAAGACAGACTCCCACTCTACCCCAGGCTGGCCTCAAACTCTCAGCCATCCACTTGCCTCAGGCTTCTCAGTGCTGGGATTAGAGGTGTATACCACCATGCACGCAGTTCTCTGTTTTTGTCTTTGTTTTTGTTTTGAGACAGAGCCTTACTAAGTTGATCAGGCTGGCCTCAAACTTGGAATCCTCCTGCCTCCGCCTCCCAAGTAACTGAGATTATAGACATATGCCACTATAATTAGTTGAAAGCCACTATCTCTTTTTAAAATTTTATTTGTTTGTACCAGGAATCGAACTCATGACCTTGCACTTGCCAGGCAGGCATTGTGCCACTAAGCTATCTCCCTAGCCTACCGCTATCTTTAGACTAGACACTGGGGCCATGAAAGTGCCAGGAACATAGTTTCGTGATCTCAGTCAGTTCTTTTCTAAACAAACTAAAAGCTGCATCCAGATTGGTAGTCTTCCAGGCCTCCGTCTTGTGCTTGGCATCCTCTGGTGGTGCTATCCAGGCTGGTAACTGTGCCAGGCCTTCTTCCTTAGCCTTCTGCTTCCTCTTACGTGGAACAGGATGGCTGGCTGGCTACCTGAAGACTTTGTGTGGAGGGTGGTACTCAGGTTGGGGATGCTGTACCCACAGACACCCATCTCACAGGTTGATGCAGAGATCATGGTAACCCTTGCTCAGAACCTGGGACCACTGAATGGGGTAGAAGAGCCACTGGATGAGGCACTACTGCGGACAGTGGCTCTGAGTAGTACTGGTGTCCTGAGCCCCATGGCAGCCATTCTGGGAGGAGTGGCTGCCCAGGAAGTCTTGAAGGTAGGCACAAACAGGGAAGGGTATGGAGGGGGACTCGTGGGTCAGTATGTACCAGCCCTAGAGGGTTCACCAGCCTAGGCGCAGTCCTCAGCTGGGTCTGAGGGGCTTAGGAGTTGACAGATTCCCTCAGACTGAAGTATTGGCCCCTAGGCAATCTCCAAAAAGTTCATGCCCCTGGACCAGTGGCTATACTTTGATGCCCTTGACTGTCTTCCAGAAGATGAAGAACTCCTTCCCAGTCCTAAGGACTGTGCCTTGGTGAGACTTGGGGTGGGGGTGCAAACCTTATCCAAAATCAGGGTTGGAGGAGAAGCATGAGGAATGATCCTGAGGTCCTGAGTTAACAACTCAGGGAACAAAGAGATACAGTATAAGCTGGCAGCACAGATTCCTCTCTGTGTCCTCTAGAAAGACTGTCGCTATGATGGGCAAATTGCAGTGTTTGGGGCTGGTTTTCAGGAGACACTGAGTTGCCAGCGCTACCTCCTGGTGAGCTGTGGGTGAGGGTGGGCATGTCTTTGGGAGGGCCAGGTCAGGCCCCCAGTTAAAGCTGCTCAGGCCCCCAGTTAAAGCTGCTCCTCACAATAGGTGGGTGCTGGTGCCATTGGCTGTGAGCTGCTCAAAGGCTTTGCCCTAGTGGGCCTGGGAGCTGGAGCTAGTGGAGGTGTGACTGTTGTAGACATGGACCACATTGAGCACTCCAACCTCAGTCGTCAGTTCCTCTTCAGGCAACAAGACATTGGCGTAAGTGCCAGCCCCTCCTATATCTGTGTTCTGTATTGCCCTCCCACAATGCCCTGGTACCCAATATCTTTCTCCCTTCTTCTCAGAAACCCAAGGCAGAGGTAGCTGCAGCAGCTACCCAAGATCTGAACCCAGACATACAGGTGACTGTGCACACACAAGTCCTAGATCATACCACAGAAAACATCTATGATGACAACTTCTTCTCCTGTGTAGATGGTGTGGTTGCTGCCGTGGACAGTTTTGAGGCTCGTGAGTGTTTAACTCAGAGCTTAGCACCTTGCCCAAGTCTGTGCCAGTCCCACTCTGACTGTTTACTTCCTTGCCAGGGCACTACCTGGCTGCTCGCTGCGTCCACTACCTGAAGCCAATGCTAGAGGCAGGCACAGAGGGCACAAAGGGCAGTGCTTCAGTGTTTGTGCCACATGTGACTGAGGTTTATAAAGGCCCTGCCTCAGATGAGGATTCTGAGGATGCCCCCACCCTCGTCTGCACCATGCGGTTCTTCCCTAGCACATACAAACATAGTCTGCAGGTAAGCGCGTGCCACCCCACCAGGCTCAGTACGCAGCTGCAGACCTGCTCTTCCTCTGACAGCTCATGGTCCTCCTTCCCCCACAGTGGGCTTGGAATGAATTTGAGGGACTCTTCCAACTACCCGCAGAGACCATCAACCGCTACCAACAGTAAGCACCCCAACAGAGGTGAAGGGAACTTCCAGGCTCTGAGCCCAGGGCTCAGCCTCCAACTCTCTCCTCTCTTAGCAGGGCATCCACTTCCCTGACAGATGTGGATGAGCCACAGATGCTGACCTCACTACAGGTGGTACGGGGTGTCCTACAAGTGCGCCCACAGAGCTGGCAAGATTGTGTTGTGTGGGCCCTTGGCCACTGGAAACTACGCTTCTATGATGACATCGTACAGCTGCGGAGGCTCTTCCCACCTGATAAAGTGGGTGGTCAAGGGTTGAGTGGCTGAGGACTTGGAGTGACTAGACTGAACTTAGCAGCCTCTGTGTCCCTAGGTGCTTGAGGATGGAACTCCATTCTGGTCAGGTCCCAAACGATGTCCCCAGCCCCTGAAATTTGACATCATGCAAGTGAGTGGGGGTTCTCTGGAAAGCCTTGATAGAGACATGCAGATGGTGATAGAGAGCCATGTTTGCACATATATGTGTCCATATGTGAAGCAAACACTCAACAGACCCACAGATGGGCAGTGGACCCCACCCCGTCCACTCGTATGTGCTCATTCCCACCCGCGCATCTGCCTCTGCTCTGGTCTGGCTGCAGGACATGCACCTCCTCTACATAATGGCAGCTGCCAACCTGTATGCCCAGATGCATGAGCTGCCTGGATCATCAGATCAGACTGCACTCAGGGAGCTGCTGAAGATCCTGCTACAGACTGACTCCCCGCATCTGGCCCCCACCTTCATTAAGGAACTATCTGAATCTGATGAGACTCCTGGTCCTGTCCCCATCCTGTCACTTGAAGGTCTGATCCTGTCTTCAGCCTGTGCTGCAGAAAGAATATAGGGTCTTGGGTCCCTACAACCAACTTACTACCTCTCAGGCCCTCTTGCCTCGCCTCTCTCTAGCCCCATCTTCTGGCCCCACCAGGGGCTCCTCTCTCTGTTGCCTACTACATATTCCAGTCCCTTTGGGAGAATATTAGAATAAAAAAAGCCCTGGGGGATGTATAGCTCTGGACAACCACACAGGTGTGCGCACATGCTCAGAATGGGGAAGGCTGGAGAAGAGACTGTATCATCAATTAGTGGGCTCCTTAGTTTGATCAGGAATGGTGACAGTCTTGGCAAACACCAAGAATAGGTACCAAGTTCCAGGAAGAACATAGGAGCAGAGTAAGGACACCTAGCACTTACTCCCCCAACAGGCCCTGAACAGTTAAAAGAACTGCAAGAATTCCTGAAAGTCTGGAGCAAAGGCCCTGCCCTGAAGCCCCTGGTGTTTGAAAAGGTAGGAATCTCTGTGGGGTGAGGAGTTGGGCTGGGAAGATTGTGGGGGAAGGTGAGGAGCAGAAGAGGAGACTAAATTCTCCTCCCAGTGGGGCCCTACAGGCAGCTCACTCTCCTTGAGCCTCAGCTTCACTGTTTTTGTTTGTTTGTTTTGTGGTACTGGGGATTGAACTCAGGACCCACACCAAGCGCTTATTCTACCGAGCTGTCTCCCCGGCCCCTCAGCTTCATTGTGCAGTGAAGGGGAATTGGTGAAAACCCACCTGTAGAGCTTCTAGAAGCCCTCACCCTGGCACAGGGGAGGTCATGGTAAGGGGAACTGCTATGGTGTTCACACTGCTGTCACTTGGGCCTTACAGGACGAATGTGACAACTTCCGCATAGACTTTGTGAGAGCAGCAGCTAGCCTGAGGTGTCAGAACTATGGAATCTCAGAACCAGTAGACTATGCTCAGGTAACTCCAGCCCTTGGGGCTTAAGCATGAGAATGGGGACCAAACTTTAGAGCTGCCATTCAGTGGGCCAGACCAGATCTCCTGTCCTTGGCAGAGCAAGAGAACTGTGAGCCAGATCATCCCAGCCATTGCCACCACGACAGCAGCAGTGGCCGGCCTGCTGGGCCTAGAGCTATATAAACTGGTGAGCAGGCCACGACCTGTTGCCTTTCGTCATACCTACCTGGACCTGGCTAAAAACTACATCCAACGTTCAGTACCTTCTGCTCCAGCCATCCAGAAGGTGAGCCCTTGACACCTTATCCCCACTCCCACTAGTCTTGGATTTTCGTTGAACCCACCCCATTAGGCCCCACTCTTCAGTGTGATATAGTGGCACAGGCCTGTCATCTCAACTACTCAGGAGGCTGAGGCAAGAAATTTAAGGGTAGCCTGAGCAACTCAGTGAGCTCCTGTCTCAAAATGAAATAAAAAGGGCAGGCAGAGGCTCTGGCTTCAATCTCCAGTATAAAACCAAAAACAAGGCCAGGCCCACTGTAGCTTTTTGGTGCTCTCTAGAACCTTGAGGGTGGAGAAGTCCTCAAGAGGGAGCTCTGGCCCCTTTCCTGGTAGGAAGCCAGGCTGGGACCTGTCAGACACAGGAAGCAGCCATCAACCACTCCCCACCTCCCTACACCCTCCCCACCCCCAACCCCACCACAAACAAAGAGTCCAGGGTCTGGGGGAGCTGCAGCTTTAACTCATTAGTGGAGCCAGACATCCCCACAGCCTCCTCCTTCCCAGGAGTGTCTGAGGGGTTAACTTAGCAAGGGAGAAGAGGTAGGAAAGGGGAACCAGGGCTGCAGCCCCAGAAAGTCTATATTCTCCCTGTAAGGCCCTGGCCTGTCCCCTCAAGGCTCAGTTAAAAGGCACCAGGCTGGCCACCAGGAGTGTGGATCTGCAGCCCAGTAGGAGTGTGTGGTTGGGTCACACACGTTAAGTTTGCCAGAGTCCAGGCATCTCTGGTGTGTGGGCATGGAGGTAGCAAGCTTGTATCTCTGTGTGCCAGATGGGAGTCCAGGGTTCTTCCATAAGCAGGCATGCATGGATGTGCACGTGGGTATACGTGCGGGTGTTCCTGGGCTTGTGTGCATGTGTGCTCCTGTGAGTGCAGGAATGAGAATACCTCTTAATGTGTGCACAGGCTCTGCAGTAATTGCCATTTCCTCCAGGAACAGGAAAAGGGGCAGAGAGAATGCCCAAGAGAGAGGGCAGAGGTCATTGGCCAGCCCTAGGCTTTGCTGGGTAGCCCTAGGGTCCCTCTGGACACAGACACAGAGCCCCTTTGTATAGTGCCCCACCTCTGAGCAGCACACAAGCTGGCTTTGTCCATGGAACAGAGGCGGGGCAGGGGGTTTCTTGTGTCTAGCCTAGTCTCAGCTCAAATCCAGTGTGTTGTCTGAGGGACAGGCAAGGCCTCCCTGTCCTGGACTCTAGCTGCTGGCCACCTTTCCGTCCTCAGCTCTGGACACCAGAAGCTTTTAACTCTTGAAAAAGGGAAGGAAATATGACAGGAAGAGGTGGCCTCTGTGGACTGCATGTGTCCCTACTCTAGGCCATGAGGGCCCTGATGGTCGATGGTCACCATACCCTTGGCCCTGGTGTATACAGAAGTAGTTAAAGTCCTGTAAGGATGGGCAAGTAGGATGTGGCCCTAACCCTCAACCTTGCATTTGAGGAACACACAGCTTTATCAGAGACTACAGCAGCCTGGCTCTGGCTTCCTCAGGAAGCACCACCCCTTTGCCCCCACCCCCAGCAACTGGCCTTCATGATGGATCATCTGTTTCCCTGAGCAGGCCCCATAGCCCCATTTCCTGTGCTGGCCCCAGCCTGGGCCCAGATTCTACCTTCCACCCCCCACTCCCTGGCTCTGCTTCCTGCCTCTAGTCCAGCTCCTCCCCTAAGAGAAGCTGCTAAGAACTGGGATGCGGGTTGCAACTTGGATAAGCAGTCTCTCTCTCCTCCCCACTTCCACCCCCAGTTCCATCAGCTACAGTGGACCAAATGGGATTGCTTGAAGGTGCCTGCTGGGCAGCCTGAGAGGACACTGGAGTCACTGCTGACCCATCTCCAGGTTTGCCCTTTCCCTACTCTGTCCCAGCTCTGCCCAGTCTGGCCCAGTAGGCCACTAACCTGTGTTTTTCTAGGAACAATATGGCCTGAAAGTGAAGATGCTGCTATGTGGCCATGCCCAGCTCTATTCAGCCCAGGAGTCCCCTGAAAATCAGGCCCAGTACTTGCCCCTCAGGTGAGCTTGCACATGGCTGTGGCCAGGCCCTGCCTGCCTCTAGAGGTTGAAGGTGGTGGTGGGGGGGGATATACAGCTTTTCTTCTTTCTGACCCCACTTTGGGCCCCTTACACCTTCCTGAAACATTCTTTGACCAAACGGAGCTAGCAAATGGGCTGGGGGTGGGGCAGGGCTGAAGGCTTGAAGGAGGGGCTGTTTTAGGGGCTGCCTGCTTGGCCTCGCACTGGCTCCCCACACCCTGCCCAGCCCCCCTTCATGGCCCACTCCCAGGGGATCCGCAGCTTCCTGCCTCCTGCCCGCCCCACCAGCTGCTCCTAAAATAGTTTCAGATGTTTCCTGTCTTGAGCTACTCCTGCTCCTGGTTTGAGCTCCAGAGGGCTCACCAGCATCCCCAAGTTCATGTCAGGTTGTTTCTGTTTTCCTCAGTTCACCTGCCTAATCTCTAACCCCCCCCCCCATCAGGGTGACAGAACTGGTTCAGCAGGTGACAGACTGGGTGCCTAAATCTGGACAGCGGGTGCTGGTGCTGGAGCTGAGCTGTGAGGGTGAGGAGGACAACACTGCCTTCCCACCTCTGCACTATGAGCTGTGCTGAGGCACTGTTATACTCGGCTTCATGCAGCCCTGAATCCACAGTCACTCAATAAAATTTGTTGAAGGAAGCCATGAGTGAAGATGGATAATAGGACATGGGGCACTGGAACACATGGGCATGACATGGGCAAGACAGAACCTAGAAGGAAAAGAAAAGACTTCAGATTTGCTTGCCTGGACTGTGCCTGGTGGGGCTGGAGCTGCCTTCTGGAGCCTCAGGGTTATGGAACCAACAGTGTAGAAAAAGGCTTTTATTGTCCCAGGCTGGAGGGCAGGGTCAGAGGTAGCTGACATCATTGCAGATGATGGGTTGGCGGCTGCGGCAGTTCATGAGGGCTGCAAATCGTGAGACGTCTGCAGGCAGTTCAGGATCTGATCGAGGTGGGCATGAGAGCCGCTTTCCTGCCATAGCTGCTCGCCGAGCCCTTGCCAGCTGGCGCCGCAGCTGTTCAGAGAGGCCAAGCAAGAACTGGGGGGGCCGAGGACGAGCACGGGGTGCACCTCCATCGCTCCCCTCACCTGCTGCCTCAGGCAGCTCCATCCAGTTTTGAACTAAGTCAGCGAAGCAGTTGTCCCCTAGCACCAGAGGCTGACGGCTGCGACCCCTGTTTAGTAGAGCTGCTGTCCAGTCCTCTGTTTCCAGTCCTTGCCAATGCTCCAAGCAGGCATCTGGTGTGGACTTGGGCCGTGGACGCTGTGCAGGCGGAGTGCTGCTTACAGAGGCCATGCTGGACAGTGGGAGACCACTGACTGAGAGCCGCTGACTCTGACGGGGCCGCCCCTGGTACGCTAGATGCTGAGGTATAGGCAACTCTTCTTCTCGCCATGTGCTGCCTGACACCTCTGAGAAGCCTGAGTCCCAATCTAGACTGTGTTCCCTGTGACCCCTCAAGGCTGTACCCCTGTCTTCTATTGCCAAGGCTTCCTCTTCCTCTTCCTCCACACAGCAGACAGAGTCTTGTTCCAGGGCATCTGAGGCCCCGAGCTGGTGGCTTGCCTGCACACCTGGGTCAGTTTTGGGGGGTGATTGCAGGGGGCCAGGCAATGGGGATGAGCCTGTGTTCCGGCTACACAACTGAAGGGAAGAGAGAGAAGTCGAAGGAGTATGGCCTGTGACCCATGTGTGCCTGGCCAAATCGGTCCTGAGAACAGAGGGTCTAGAGATTTGAAAGGGCTGCTGGTCTGGGCAGCAGGGTGAAAAGTGAGGAAAGGGCAGGGATGGGGCCCTGGCAGTCGAGCAGACCTGGTGGCAGTGCAGCAGGCTGCAGCATGCAGGGCCGGGCAAGTCAGCACCCGCCCTCAGGGCCTGCACTGGGAAATAAGTCCTGCCCGGGTTTGGGGAGGGGCGGCCTGTGCGTCTTGTGGGATGCAGATCCCCAAAGCCCAAATTGTCTTTCAGAACGAGAGAGTGCTAGCGTGCTTGTTAGGTGAGGAGTAGCAGAAGGAGGTAGACTGAGGTAAGGGGCGTCCACAGAAGCACCAGGCCTCTTTAGACCGTTGGCATGCCTTGGTCCGGCCCAAAAGAAGTCCTCCAACTACTCTCCTCCCGCAATAACCAGTGACATGGCCAGCTGGGCTGCTGTTACCTGATGCCCAGGGGAGCTCTCAACCCTCTAAAACTCGACTCGGGCAACCTGGCCGCCCCGCCCCCTCCCGTCTCGGGTGGGCACCCAGGCTGGGCGGCACCGGGCACCCCACACGCGTCCTCGGTGCCACACCCACTCCCAAGCCTCACCATTTCCCAGCGGAGCTGGCTCAGGAAGCCGTCCAGCCGCGCGCTGTGCATGTCGGTGCCGGAGCGCCCGCCAGGCCTGCCAGCGCCTCCGCGAGCCGGAGAAGCACCTCGAACACTGCCTAGCGGCCTTGCCGGCCTGGCGCCCTCGCTCTCCGCCCGGACTCCTAGAAGCTCCAGCCGCCGCCGCCCCAACATCTGGCAGCCCCGCCCCGCCCCCTGCGCCGCAGCCAATGGAGGCGGGGCAGATCTGCTTCGACACCGCCCCGTGCAGCACCGCCCCTCGAACTCCTTCGGATGGGCGACCTCGGCTTCCCAACCATCTGCAACGGTTCGGCGTGGAGGGCGGGGCGGTAGATGGAAGCCGGCTGAGGTTCAGCCCAGGACCCCCTACATCCGGTGGGGAGGTTTAGCTCCCTGGTGCGGCACAAGGGACGTTCGCTTTTTCGCGGTGGCCTCAGCCTTCCCATTTGTCCCACAGTGAACTAGCGATCTCTCCCACGGGGACTCCGTGCTGCGCCCACGTGTAGGCAGAAAGACAAAGATCGCCGGATCCGGTGAAACTGTGGTTCACTCGAGGACTGACCTGTTCTTGAGACTGGTCTCAACAGTCCCCGGCAATGATAGGACTGGAGTTCGGCCCCTCTGACACTCTGGGGGATGTCGAGGCGTTA
Source organism: Octodon degus (assembly GCF_000260255.1). NCBI lineage: Eukaryota > Metazoa > Chordata > Mammalia > Rodentia > Octodontidae > Octodon > Octodon degus. The sequence goes on along the minus strand of NW_004524584.1, from coordinate 15,128,940 downwards.
GGGTCCGGCCTCGGTGAAGTCCCAGCAGGCGCCCTCTCGCTCCACATCTGTTCCAAACTAGGCTGCACCGCCCTCTAGTGGGAGCACGGCGAAGCACCGCTACCCGCTTCCCTTTCTCCCAAGAGGAGTGTGCAGATTAGGGTGCACAAGCAGGGTGGGTGGCGCCCTACAACCAGAAGGTCACTGCCCGTCGCGTGAGTTTGCTCCAGGATCCGAGGCTAGGTTCAAGGGTACAGTATACGTAGAGACTGAATGGACCTATCAGCAGGCAGGAAAATATGGGGGAATAAATACTAATGAGCTGGTTTGAGAGAGATTCCTCAGAGGAGGTGGCATTAGGATACAACCTGATTGAGCCGTCATGAAGAGACATTCTTTGAACTGGGGATTGAACTCAGGCCGTTGCGCTTGCCAGGGAAGCGCTTATTCCACTGAGCCATCTCCCCAGCCCCTGAGACATTCTTTTTTTGTTGTTGTTTATGCGGGAACTCAGGGATTGAACTCAGGGATTGAACTCAGGGATTGAACTCAGGGATTGAACTCAGGGATTGAACTCAGGGATTGAACTCAGGGATTGAACTCAGGCCCTTGCGCTTGCCAGGGAAGCGCTTATTCCACTGAGCCATCTCCCCAGCCCCAAGAAGAGCCATTCTTGAGTGGACCTTCAGTTTATTTCAGTGATGTCTTTAGGTGAAGATCAGGGTGAATATATTAGCTCCATGTCTGAGGGCCTACAGTCAGTTTCCTTCAAATTCCTACTTGGCTTCTGATATCTTTGCCCATGTAAGCCTCTTGTGCATTTTAGAATTAAAGGACTAAAAATCATCTCTTAAATTCGTGTTCGGCCTTGAGGATCATATCTGGTTAGGCTCTTGGCGGAACGACTAGGGAAAGATTTTGCAAACTGGAGCTGTTAGACACTGAACGGAAAAAAAAAAACCTTTTTTTTTTTTTTTGGTGGAAGTGGGGCTTGAACTCAGGCCCCTGTGCTTGCCAGGCAAGCACTTATTCCATTGGGCCATCTCCCCAGCCCCTGAAAAATAACTTAAAAAAAAGTTTATAGTTAGTCTCTTTACAAGGATAGGATTTAATCACATCCTAATATGAAATGTATATCTGTACTAATTGGGGGGGGTCATTGGGCTTGCTGTGTGTATGAATGTTTGAAAATTAATAAATATGGGGCAACCTGCTTGGGTCCCCCTTATGTCCTTCTCTTAAACAGGAGCTTTCCCTCAAAAAAAGAAAATTAATAAATATCTTTGCTCTTGGATGAATTTATAATTAAAAGATTATAACATATACACCACTGCATGGTATCTAATAAAATAAGTTTGAAATTTAAGAAAAAGAAGGGGATAGGGAGATAACTCAGTAGAATAAGCGCTTGCCTGGCAAGGGCAAGGTCCTAAGTTCAACCCCCAGTTCCACAAAAAAATAAAAAGAAAAAAAAAAAAAAGAAAAGAAGAGGAACATTCTACCCAGGTGCATGCTACATACATGTAACCCCAGCTACTGGAAAGACTGAGCCTATAGGTCCCAAGTTGGAGCTTATTCCACTGAGCCATCTCCCCGGCCTCAGCTCCTGTCTTTAAAAAAAAAAAAAGGGCTGGAGATAGAGCCTAATGAATGAGCACCCCTGGTTTGATCATCAGTACCAAGAATAAGGAAAGAAAGAAGAAAGGGAGGGAACGGGGCTGGTGAGATGGCACAGGGACCACGGTTCAATCCCCCAGCACTACATTCCAGCCAGCCCTGCCCCCTGGTGGGCTGAGCTGGCCACACACACACACACATAAATAAATAAAATTTAAAAAAAAAGAAAGGGAGGGAAGGGAGAACAAATGAAGGGAAAAGTAAAGAAGAAGGATGTTCTAGGCAAAGGGACAAGCTGGTATAAAGACTTATGGTGTGGGAGCTGGGCTGGGCCAAACATAAAAAGGCCCGAGTGTGGGTATCTGGCAGCAGCACAAGGAGTGAAGAGGTCACCAAAACAAGGCTCCTAGTAGCCTTAAAGGTGGATTTTGTTCTTTTGCTGCTGTTTTGAAACAGAGTCTTGCTATGTAATGTAGGCTGGCCATGAACTACAGATTCTCCTGCCTCAGCCTCCCAAGTGCTTGGTTTACAAGTATGCATCACCATGCCTAACCTTGATTGTTCTTGATTCGATTAAGCATGAACCTTTGGGTAGTGAATGATCTGGCCTGGTTAAATAGTCCCAGCTGCCTTGGGAGAATGATTGTAATCAGGCAAGGGAGACAAAGGCCTGGACCCTGCTCCAGCAGGCCCACAGTGGGTGATCACTTAGGTTATGTTTTGTAATTGAAATCAAGCCTCAATGATGTGGGTAGGGAAGGAACACCAAACATGACTTCTGCACTTCCCAGCCTGAAGAGTTAATTGGATGGAACTGCAATAAACTGATGTAGCAAAGAGTGGAGAAGAGTGGGTTTGGGAGGGACACCAAATGATCGTGTGTGGACATGTGACTCTGGAGGAGACACAGGGTCAGCCATGCATGCATTCAGGAGCGATGTCAGCATTGGAGCCTTATGGACTGCAGGCAAAGCCGGTGAGTATACTTCCAGCTTGGGTCTGGATGACATGGAGAGGTGAGTGTGGACAGAGAGCACAGCTGTGGAGGCAAAGTCCTGTGCATTGCACTACGCAGAAGCAGTGGAGGGGAAGCCAAACCAGCAAAGGAGTGGGGCAAGAGCAGCCAGGGAGATGGAGGAGTGTGGGGATTGAGGAGCAAGGGAGCAAGAGTTAAATGTTGGCACAGATCCTTCATCCCACTGGCACAGACTTTCAAGCTTCTATCACTGACCTTTGGGCTTTCCTAGTGCAGATCCATGAAACAGGCCTGCATGAGACATCACTGTGGGCTCTAGGCCTCCAGCTGGACTCCTGGAAGGCACTGTTAAAGGCTCTAGGTCTTCAGCTGGACTCATGCAGGACACTGCTATGATATCCAGGCCTTCAGCTAGATTCTTTGGTTTTTAGTGTGTGGATATGTGGACAGATTTTCTGCACTCTTTTTGTATATGACTCAGGGTGACTTTTATAAAATAATCTTATAAAACATGTGTGCTGTATATTGTCCCCTTTGTAAGACCCCAAATAGAACAAATGTCAATACTACTATCTATATATAAATACTATTATTTTATAGCTTAATACACCCATTGTGTATTATTGCAAAGGACATTACCAAATGCATCTCTCTGGCTGATGATCTTAACTGGGGCTTATTTTTGGGTTATGTCTTATACTGTAAATACCCTGAAAAAATGCATTGGGGCTTATTTTCTGGTTAGGTCTTATTTTGGGGGACATATGGTAATCTGTAGCTTGGGCCTTCTCTTCTCACTTCTCCTTGAGGTGTAGTCATGAGTGTCCTCAGTGGGGACCGTGGAAGATAAGATTTCCCAGACCTCTGGAGGTCTGCCAGGGTTCTGCTTACAGTCACGGGGATTTGGGCAGGGCCAGCTATGTTTGAGCAACTGACCTGGCAACAGGTAGGCCTGGCAAACAACCTCTTCTGCCATCTCTGCATAGCGCCATGGTTCCACTCAGGCTCTTGGTGATTCTTTTGGCTCTGGCTATCTCTGGTAAGGAGCTGGTGGGTAGGGAAGCCCCAGTTTCCCTCATAGTCATGACCCTGCAATGGGCTACCATGGAGGGAGGATGGGGGAGAAGCAGGAAAGGGTGAGTGTTCGAACCCCTGAGCCTTGTTCCTTATCTTGGCTACTTCCTCAACCAAGTTCTCTCTCCCCATCTGTGAAATGTCAGTTGTGGAGACAAGAAAGGATCTTGGTACAGCAATTAACCACTAAGAAGAATATATGCAGTGTATTATTTGTTGAAACTGTACTTTCGATTTGATTTGAAACTGTCTCATTGCTATATGTTTATCAATAAAACTTTGAAAAGAAAAAAAAAAAAAAAAGAAAGGATCTTGGTGACTTGGCCTTAAGATGTGGCCAGGTCCTTTGGCAAAAGGATGGGGCTGTGCTCACAAGTGTGGTTTTTGGAACATGAGAGGCCTTCAGCCTGAGTTTCTGCTCCTCACAGACCTCCACAGCCTGACCTGGTTTGTAAATGTCTCCGAGAGCGAGGGCCCAGGTACTATCCTGCAGGTGTTCACCTTCAACTGCTCCTCCAACACGCCCACTCTGGAGTTGCTCCGTGTGCAGCCGCCCACCACCTTTTTCAACACACCCAGCCTTGCTGGGCGTGAAGGGATCTATGTGGCAAAGGTAGGATCGTGAGTACACCTGGGCACTGTGGGGCACCAGGGCAGACTTGAAATTCCAGAAGCCAGAGGTGTTGTAAGGAGAGAGCCTAGACACCACATGCCACTGTTCACCCCCAGGTGACCTTGAGCAGCTCAGCTCGGCTGGATGCCCTTGCAGTGAACCACTATGAGCTGCAGCTGAAATACACATGTGGAAACCTTATGGAGGAGGCATCACTCTATTTGGATGTGTACCGAGATCCTGGCCATATCCAGTGTGCTGGTAGATTTGTTAGCCCAGGTGAGGCTGGGGAAGTAGGCAGGAGTGGTTGGTCAGGCATGTTTGAAAAGAGCCTCCCTGACCTCCTCTCGGGGCAGCTGGGGAAATCATTCAGGTGCCAGAGACGGTCAGCCCTGGAGCCCTGCTGTACACACTGCTTTTCCCAGGCCTGGAAATCCAGGGAGCACAGGTGAGTGTAGCATGGATGACAGGCTGAGGTGGGGGAAGGATGGGGAGCCAGCATAGCCTCTTCCTGGCAAGGTACACCCTGCAGAAGGGCCCTACACACAGCTGAGCATCTGCAGGATGCATATTCTTGGAGAGAGCCATTAAGGGCCGCTAACTCTCCCAGAAACCATGGCTGATCCCACAGGGATATCTTAGGGGCTGAGCTCTTCTTTCCAGTTCTCCTGTGTTTGGAGTTTTCCTTGATGATTTTATAGTACTTTCTACTTCAAAAAAGAAATTCGTTTTTAAAAATAATTAATTTGGGGCTGGGGAGATGGCTCAGTAGAATAAGCACTTCCCTGGTAAGACCAAGGGCCTGAGTTCAATCCCCCGTTCCACCAAAAAAAAAAAAATAATTTTAAAACAGAGAGAATTGAAGATCAGGAAAAGGTTCAGGGTGGAGGGCAGAGAGCCTTGGCTGGGGCAGAAGTCAGTGGCAGGGCATGTGAGGGTCTAATGTGCAGGTATCTTCTGAGTTATTGAAGGAAGTGGTACTTGGGGCACTGAGGGCTGCATGGAGCTGCTAGATTCTCTGTTTTATCAGATGAACATTACCAGTGCTCAGGACCCTCCATACTTTCCCGGACCTTTCTCTATCGATGAAAAGGGCTTGCTGCGGGCGCCAACCCAGGGCCTCAAAGGCCAGGCTCAAAAGGTGAGCGTGACCTGTCATCTTTTTTTTTTTAAGAAATTTATTTATTTGTTTATTTATTTTTTAAAAGTTTATTTAGTTATTGTGTGTGTGTTTGTGTGTATGTGTGTGTGTGTGGCCAGCTCAGCCCACCAGGGGGCGGGGCTGGCCGGCCTGTGGTGCTGGGGGATCGAAGCGCGGTCCCTGTGCTTTGCCAAGCTTGTTCCAAGTAGGTGCTTTAGACCACTGAGCCATCTTGCCAGCCCTCATCTTTTGATATGTACAGACTGGGCAGAGCCATCACTTTCTGACAATGTGTTTGTTGTTTTTAGCCCCCTTGGCTCTTGGACTAATGCTGCCTCTCACAGACCTACCCTTGCTGCCCTATGCTGACTGCCCTTTCATTTTGGCTAGGGTCTGTGCTGGGCTCTGAAGTTCTAAAAAGAAGAATGGTCCCTAACCCTGGAGGGCCACAGCCCCTTTAGCAGAAAACAGTGTTTCAGGCTAATCACACATTAAGAGAAAGTTCTAAGTCAAGTTGCCACTGAGGAGTTAAGAGAAGTTCCCTCTTCAACATTTCTACCTCTGGGACTGGAGAGATGGCTCAGTGGTCTAAAGCACCTACTTGGAACAAGGTTGGCAAAGCAGGGACCGCGGTTCTAATCCCCCAGCACCACATGCCAGCCAGCCCTGCCCCCTGGTGGGCTGAGCTGGCCACATACACAATAAATAAATGTAAAATAAATAAATAAAATACGCTTTAAAAAAAAATTCTAACTCTTATTAACTGGATCTTAGCAACTCTGATCTAACCATTCAGTTATGAATGAGATATTACTCTTTCTTGAGATGTTTGCAACCTAGTAGAAGAATTTATGCCCAGAAGTGCAGAGCTCACAGAAACAGTGAGACTAGCAGAGTGACAGGTCACAGCAAGAATGAATACTGCGGTTCTCGTGAAGGCCACCAGGTGGGTACTGAGTGTAAACACAGAGGTAAATACATCCCATGAACCTCTTTCCTACGTGGTATCCACTTCAGGTTTTCCAGCTGCAGATCTCAGTGACCTTTGGACAAGGCCAAAGCTGCAAAGGGATGCTGACAGTGAAGGTTTTGCCTGTTCATTTCAGCCAGGTTTCCTTTCTGTAAGGGTCCCTGACCCTGGATTCGTGGTGGAGGTAGCAGTGCCTGGCCCTAGGGAATCGGGGGCAGGGATAGAGTATTGGGTTGCTGGAGCTTCCTAGCTCAATGGGAAGGAAGCCCCTGGGAAGGAGCCTGGAGACCCCATCAAGATGTACAGGAGCAGGCAGGAGTCAGGCCTCCACTTCTGGTTCAGAAAGAAGACCCAGGATATCATCATACATGAGAACCTTGGCCCTGGCAGCGAGGTGATTCAGGTGCAGGCTACGGGCTTTGATTTGCGCTATGAAATCTGCTCCCCTGTGCCCAGCCCACTCTACTCCATTGGACGAGGTGAGGGCTCAAGGAGTGTGGGTACCTGGAATCCTGTACCACCACCTCACCTTCCTAAGCCAGGGCTTTGATTCTGGTATGGGCCCTGGCATTGGAGGAGGTGGTGGGATAGCTAGGTCAGTGGCTTGTCAGTGGGAACATTTGGGGCAGGCAGTGGCCTGAGCAGGGGTGGGACTAACCCTGCCTCCCTTCTCATGGAGCCCAGTTGATGGGGTCGTGCGGACCACCATGCCGCTGGAACTGGCAGGCACCCTGAGTGCAGGAGTGGTGAGCACAAAGCTTTGCGTGAAGGCCTTTGAGCAGCTGCGGCCATGGGCCAGTGCTAAGTTGATCCTCACCGTGAATGTGCAGCCTGTCAACCACTGGCCCCCTCACTGCAGCCCCACACTCCTGGTGTGAGTATGTTGGAGTCTTGCCTGGACTGCTAGGAAAGATCTGTGACTCACTGCTGGGCAAGACCCCTGCTCTGCCTCCCCTGTCACCACCAGGACTGAAGTCCCTGAGGTCACACCTGTGGGCACCATCTTGAGCACCTTCATGTGCACTGACCCAGACTCTCCTGACACCAACCTCCACTACCAGCTGCGGCTTCACAGTCCTTTTAATGCTGCCAGCCTCTGCCTTCATGATAGAGTTCTAGAGGTGCCAGCTCCCACTAGCCCTCAACCCATCTGTAGGATGTCTGGGGCAGGAAGGGTGGGTGGGCTAAGGATCCATTGGCACTGAGAGACCTTGGAAGTAGGGGTAGGGAAGTGGTTGTTGAGATCACCTGCTTTGTAGTCTGTAAGATGGGATCAAGAGGGGCCAGGGAGATGGCTCAGTAGAATAAGCGCTTCCCTGGCAAGTGTAAGGGTCTGAGTTCAATCCCCAGTTCCGACAAAACACACACACACACACACACACACACACACACACACACACACACACGATGGGATCAAGATCAGGTTGCCCTGGCCTGGGATACCCAATGTAGCCTGAGGTTCTTCCAGACCTGGGCTGAGCCCTCCCTCTGTCCCCTCTGGACAGGTGAATACCACATTGGACTGTGACACTCCTGGAGCCTGCTTCCAGCTTGCAGCTTCTATCCTGGTGCATGACAGTGGTCAGCCCCAGATGACCAGTGCGTAACCCTACTTAGGGTAGAATTTTCAGAAGCAGGATATACTTTTACCCTCCCATGCCTGAGACAAAGACCTCTTTCCTCCTCAGAAACCCAATTCCCCTTACAGCCATGTTTGCCTCTATCACCTTCTTTTATCCAGCCCTTCTCCCTCCTTAGTGATCCAGGGCAGGGATGCCCCCTTCCTCAGAACCTCAGGGCAAGGCTAGGCATACCCCAGCCAGCTCTTTGACTCCCAAATGGCCCACAGCTGAGGTGCCAGTACTGGTGATGGTGACACCCGTGAACGAGTTCTCCCCAACCTGTGCCACAAGCACGTTGAGGGTTCGTGAGGATGCACGGCCCCATACCCTGCTGGGCTATGTGGTGGGGACAGATATGGACTACCCTCAAAACAACGTTGAATACCACACCTCCAATGGACCTGCCATCTTTGCTGTAGACCGTCTCTCTGGTACTTGCCACCTGGGGCTGGGAGGAAGGGTGGGAGTCAAAGTTGGCTCTTTGTGTTGAGGTTGTGGCTATCCTCTCTAGGGGAAGTTCGCCTTCTAGGGCCTTTAGACTATGAACAGCAGAGGTTGTACATGCTCACTATCCTCGTGATAGACCATGGCCAAGACTGGGACCCCACCAACCACCGTTCGGGTTCCTGTATCATTACCATTGAGGTTGAGGTGACTGAACCAGAGGCCTTGGCCTCTGTTTTGTTTTTCTGTGCTGTGCCTTAGGTTCTTCCACTGGTTGGCTGGAGGGAAGGGGCCTCATTGTGCAAAGTGTACAACCTGTTGCCTGACTTGCCTGATGCCTGTACTCTGGTTGTGGTAGTAGGGGAGAAGCAGCTGGACTTGAGTTGCATAGTTTTCTCACTTGGTGGCTTTTCTTCAGGATGTGAATGATCATGCCCCTGAGTGTGAGCCCCCATTTCAAGAACTCACCATCTCCACTCCCTTGGGCCATAATGTGGAAGTGACCAAGATGTCCTGCCAGATCCTCCAGGAGCCACAGCGCCTGGCCTTATCCTACAGCATTGTGGGAGGTATGAGTTGTGGGGGCCATAAAGTTGTAGAAGAGGGCCAGGCCAACAGTGGTCCCCCTTCTCCTGACACTCTGCTTTCAGGGAATCATCAGAGCCGATTCAGACTGCAAGGGGCTGTCCTGGTGCATAATGACCCTGTGTTTGGATCTCCTTGGCCACAGCAGCCCTGTACCTATGAGTTACTGATCCGTGTGGCAGATGCTGGCTCCTCCATCCCCCACCTCAGCACCACAGCCACCATCATTGTGCATCTACTTCCCTGGAAGGCCAGCACAATGGCCACCAGCACTCACAGAGCTATAGTGAGGAGGCTGCAAGCCCTTGGGGATGGGAAGGAAGAACTTGAAGGGTGAGAAGATCTAGTCTTTTGGGTGGAATGGTAGGGAAGCCATTCTAAGGGAGACTGCTTGGTGCTAACAGCCTAGGAATCCTCGGACTCACACTGCTGCAAATTTGGAGTGTGAGGCAGCTCAGCCCATGGAGAATTTTAAAGTCTGGATGGTCAGGCATCTTTGCATGGCCATGGTAAGATGGTGGTCTCCATTTCAGGTGCCCTCAAGAATGATACCTCAGCTTGTGACCGACACAGAAGTTTTCTGGCAGCCAGAGCCCTGGTTTGTGGTGGTACTGACAGTGACTAGTGCCTTTCTCCTCCTAGCTCTGGGCTGGCTTCTCAGCAAGCTGCTCTGGGGGTAGGGTTCCCTTTCCTGTGCTCCCTGTTTCCTTTAACCCCTGTGGTGGTTACTCTCAAGATTTGATGATTAGGCCTAAGATAACAGGAAGAAAAACTAATATTGAGAAGAGCTCTGCTGTTCCCCAGAGATCTTTAAATTGGAGTCAGACTCTTGTGGGCACAGGGGAAAGGGAATAACAATGTGGGCATCACATACACACATTGGCTGTCCCCAATATAAGGGGACAGATAAAAGTTCCTGACACCAGCAGGCCTGTTCTGCTTGGTTCCTCCTCTTGTCATTTTAGGCTGACCCAGGTACTGCAGGCACCAAGGAAGCCAGGGAAGGCTCTTCTGCTAAACAGGTGAATCTCTTTTATATACTTTTATACTTTCAAATGTACCTTATTTATATATTTATTTATTTAATCTATTTAATTGCAATCCTAGGTAAGAAACTCAGGGCTTTTGCACTGAGCTACAACCCTAATCATTTTCATTTTTATTCTTTTGAGACAGAGTTTTACTAAACTGCTTAATTGTCCATGCTGGTCTTGAATTTATTCTTCTGTATCAACCTTCTAGAATGCTGAGATTACTGGGCTGCACCATGACATCTGGCTAGGGAAGCCCTCTTCTTAAACTGAGGCTGGGGATCAGGGCCTTATCCTGTCCTCTTGCTTTTTCTCCAGCATTCAAAGAAAAGAAAGATCCATTGATGGGTTCATGGAGACATCAAGAATGGAAATGTCCCAGGCACCCAACAGTGTCCTAAGCTTGGTATGTCATGTCAACTCCCTTGCCTGTGAAAGTACAAGTGCCACTCACTGGGAGAGTTAGGCAGGCTCTGTGTCTGCAGGGCAGTCCTGTTTGCTTCCTGTGGGCAAGCTTCTCTTCATTTCAGAATCTTGCTTTCTTCTCAGGAACATTTTGATAACAAAGCACAGGGTGCTCGTGAGTACCTCTTTCCCCAAATCATTTTCTTCTCACCCCATCCCATAATTTCCCCAACTGCCAAACCACCACCTACATTGTTACTAATGGGTTGCCTCTTACCCTCATTTACCTTTTAGCCAATATTTGTCAGAAAATGATGGGGCCAGATGATTCAAACTTGTTCTGGTCTCTGCTCCCAGAGGGAGGGAGAAGGTGATGAGGGAGAAATTTCCATATACTCCAACAGTACTACTGAATTATGGCAGAGTGATTGGCAGTTTGATCACAGTGAAACTGGTGTCCAGTTTTAAATAAAAAAGGGGCTTCTTATGCATTTAATTCAGATCTTAGGAAATTTTCTGAGAAGGGAGGGAACACACTGGATTCTAGCAGAAAGGGGGGTCACACTGATGGGGCTGGAATGTATTCCTTTACCTTTAGGGGAGGCAGGAAGTTCTGCTGAGACCACAGTGATAGATCCCCTCCACTTTCCCTCCCTCCCCTTTTCTCTTTCTGTCTCTGTCTCTCTGTCTCTCTTCTGGTCATCTGGATCCAGGTACAAGCAGAGATTACTTGCTCAACACATGCACAGGAACCCAGCGCTGGCTCTGAGACCAAACAGCTGCTTCACTATATGTAGGACTTTTTCCTTCATGTGATCATGAGCTGTGATTTCAAGCTGATTTAATAATAAAATTACAAGCAAAAGCCTCAGCCTTTAATTTATGTATAGGAGAAGTTCTGACAGTTGATCTTTCTTGTTCTTGCTTTTGTTTTCAGAACCGGGGATCGAACTCAGGCCCTTGCACTTGCCAGGGAAGCACTTATTCCACTGTGCCATCTCCCCCAGCCCTCTTGTTCTTGCTTTGAAGAAGCACTGCTTTGTATGTACTTTTTTTTTTTTTTTTAAAGGAAGGAAAGGTTTATTTAGCTTGCAGTTTGCAGAGGTTTCAGTCCTTACTTGGCTGGCTCCCAGGCAGGGTGGTACATGGCAGAGGACAGCAGTTCCTAGTGGGGGAAGATAGCAAAAGCAACAAGAGCAAAAAGGAGAGTACATTTTAGGAAGCAGTAAGGTTGTCTTTTTTTTTTTCAGTACTGAGGACTAAACCCAGGACCTTTGCATTGAATTACATCCCCAGCCCCCCTCTTTTTGAGGTAGGATCTCCTTAAATTACTAAATTGTCTAAGCTGAGCTCAAACTTATAATCTTCCTGCCTCAGTCTCCCAGCAGTTCTTGGACTTCAGGTATGTGCTACCATGCCTGGCTAGGTTGTCTTTGAAGATGTATCGTATGATGCTGTTTGACTTTGATTGGGAGATTGCACAGGTAAGAGGCTCTGATCTTTGTTAGTGACTGAGAAGGCCTCTAGTTGTCCTGGCTTCCTTGCAACACCTGCTTCCTTTTCCTATCAGTAGGAAATCACTTTTGCTCTTTTAGGGTTCCACAGAACTTCAGGGAACTTTGCCAAGTATGTATAGTGGTGTGTGTGTGTGTGTGTGTGTGTGTGTGTGTGTGTGTGAAGGATCTGGAGCTTTTGGACTGTACTGACTGGTGGTGCAGGTTCTCAAAACCTGTGCATGGCTGGTCCTGGAAGGACTGGTAGAATTCACTTTCCAGGGGGTGTTCAAATCTCTTCCTGATCTGTTCCTTCTGATTTCTTAGCCCTCATCTCTTCCTGTGTTGGGCTGAGCTCTGGTGTGTAGCCAAGTGGCCTACAGCAACCTGCAGGAGGGCAAATCTTGCTAGGTGTAATGCTGACAGTCTTCTCAGTCTAGCCTGGCATCAGATCATAGGCTGCCATTCCTTCATGAGGATCTGCTATCTGGTTGGAGGCTACCTTTCTATAATATCCACAAGTCCCTTCTTTCTTTCTCCTGTCAAGTTATGGATCTGAACTTGGGGTAAGGGGGAGGAGACTGGACAATCAACCTTCCTCAGCTAATCCTGGTATTCAAGTTCAGAAAGCAGCTGAGTGCCTTTTGTAAAAAAAACTTTCTCAAAGGGGTACCCACCAAAGTGATAGAGCAGGTCTTAGGCTGAGCAAACTGAAAGTGGCTGTAGGGGGCATTTTCCTGGGTACAGTATTTAGCTTGTTCTAAGTGTTCATTAAATAACATCTTTGGGAATCGTTATATGACTAAGGCCCAGAAGTCATTGAGTTTGTTAGCTAGTTGAGGCCTTGGGATGGGGGGCCAGGCCCTGTGCCTGCATTTGGACTTGACCTTGAAGTTCAGTTCAAGGTTAGGATAACCATCTCATAGGACTTAAGGTCTGCCTCGGAGGCAGGTCCTGGGCAAAAGATGCTGTCATAAGAAGTCAAGACAAGTAGAGCAGAGGGAGTGCTCAGTGCGGGCCAGGACCTGCTGGGGCCTTAATCCATGAACATTTTGGTCAGATACTGTTGAGGCAACACAGTAGTCTGCATTTTGGGACTAGTGAGTGAAGCTGGGGAAGCCACTGGGAGAAGGCTCTTTATACTCAAGAGGAAGTAGGTGGTGCAGGATCCAGAGCCTCCACTTTCAGAAGTGGCATGACCTTGGGGCAGCCTCCCCCTTCGCCTCAGTTTCCTTACTAGGGAACCGGGGCCGGACCCTCACTCCCCCGCAGCATCCCATCACGAAGAAATCAAACAGCACACAGCTGAGTCTCCTAAGTATGCGCCTGAGTACAAGACGCTGTGTGAGCCACACGCAGGGGTTGCGCAGACAATGACGCCAAGCCAAGGGCGCTCTGGCCTGGGATAACCAGCTAACGCTCCGCCGTCAGCGACTCCGACAACTCGCCGCATGCGCCAACTAATGCCGTCACAGTCACGTGCTCCAGGCGTTCCGCACTTGGCGTGAGAGGCAGGTTCTGCCTGACGGGCCAGCCGACCATTCAGTGGGAAGCGCTCCTCCGGGCCTCGGACGAAGAGGCTGTTGATTGGTGATAGTTTCAGTTAGGGGCGGGTTCTTTGCCCCTTGGTTACTATGACGCCCGGCCCCCGCCCCCTCGGCTGGCCGCCATCTTGTTGTTGATCCTTACCCAGTGAGCAGCGCTGGGAGCTGGACCCAGCGGCCTGTGCGGGGCCGCTGCTGCGGGGCCGCTGCTGCGGGGCTCAGCACCTGCGCCGCCTGCCAGGGGCGGGCTGAAACCTGGAGGCCCAGGGGGCTCAGCTCCCTTGGGGAGCCTTGGGCGCCCGCAGCCCGGGCCGGGCGGGTGAGTGACAGGAGCCGGGCCGAAAGACCCGCCTGACGCCTAGTGGAGGGTGGTGGCGGGCGCTGGATTGGAGAGGGCGCGCGCGGGGCTGGGGTTTAGGCCGAGCACCGCTGGAGCATCCTGACCGGCCGCCGGCCGAGCCTTCCAAATGCTGGCGCCGATGCTGGGAGGACCGCCGGGGTGGACGTTAGGGAGCGCGTAAACTCGGGCCAGCGGCGGATAGCGGGAAACTAGGATCTCTGACCCGACCCGCGGGCTCCCCCGCTCCGGGGCGCTGAAACGTGCCTAGCGCAAGCCTGAAGCTCTCCGGGAGCAGCGTTGCTATGAGAGATGCGCGGATGCGCGGATTTTCAGGCCGCTCGAGACTAACGCTAGACAAGGTAGGCCAGAGCCCTGGTAAGCCGGGCTGGCCAGTGTCACATCCCTGAGAGTCTGGCTGGGCAGAGCTGCTCTGGCGGGCTGCCTTCTGAGACCCTCTGGGCGCTTCGCGAGCTCCTTGAAGTCCGTGTGCTTCCTCTTGAGGGGCCTGGTTAAATTGCTCGTTAATTCCTGGATTTCATTTTGGAGTGTAATTTACTTGGTGCTCAATCACCACTGTTTGGAGTGTGTGGTGTAGGAGAAAGTGAATCCTATGGTGATGACTCAATTTTGTCTATTGAAGAGATATTCTGATCAAGAGGCAGGAAATGTATGAGTGTGTTACAGCTGGAAAAAGAAATGAAACTTGTTTTTGTTGTGGAACTGCCACACTTTTTAAAAAAAATTTTTTTTGAGACAGGGGTCTGGCTATGTAGTTCAGGCCAGTTTTGAACTCCTTATGTAGCACAAGCCCTCTTCAAATTCATAATGGTCCTGCCTCAGCCTCTCAAGTGCTGGAATTACAGTTCATTGTCACCACGCTTAGCTTTCAGATTAACTTAAAAGTGTTATTTTATTTTATTTGTGTGTGTGTGTGTGTGTGTGTGTGTGTGGCCAGCTCAGCCCACCAGGGGGCGGGGCTGGATGGCATGTGGTGCTGGGGGATTGAACCGCGGTCCCTAAGCTTGTTCTAAGTAGGTGCTTTAGACCACTGAGCCATCTCACCAGTCCCTCAGATTAACTTTTAACAGTACTAGTTGTATTTCCTCAAAGAAAACAGTGTCAGACCCTTTTCCTGATGGGAGGATAGGAGGCGGCTAGATTTGAGTTAGAGTATTCAGATTAAGAAAGAGTTCTGACTGCTCCAAAGCACATCTCTCACCCATGACACCTTACCATCTTCTTACAGGTATCTTTTTCTTTTTTCTCTTCTCTTCTCCTCCTGCTGGTAATTGAACCTGGGATCTGCTCACAGAACTGCATACCTCCCCCCCTTTTTTTGAAATGGGTTTTTGCTAAATTGCCAAGGTTGGGTTTGAACGTGCAATCATTTTGCCTCAGCCTCCCAAATTTTGGGATTGTGTTGGGATTACATGTTTGTACTACCACACACCTAGATCTACATAGGTGTCCTGAAGACTCTTTAAGATGACTAAGAAGTCAAGCAACAATACTTGAGAATCTTGTCTCTTCTGAATGTTTAATTTTGAAAGAAACCATCTCCTTGGTCAGAAGATTCTTTTGGGTGCTGGGGAGATAGCTCAATGGCTTAAGCACCTGCCTGGCAAGCACAAGGTCCAGAGTTCAATCCCCAGTAAACAAAAGCAAAAACAAAATAAAATAGAAGATTCTTTTGGAAAACAGATGGTAAAATCAGAGGAGGTGGGCAGCTTGTTAACATTTGCTTGATATATCAGTACCAGGGGTCAAACTCAGGAGCTTGCGCTTGCCAGGCATGTGCTTATGCTGCTGAGCTATCTCCTTGGCCTGTTTGCTTGATATTATACTTGTGAGAAGAGAGAGAAGTACTCTTTATTTCATTGCCCCCTCTCAGGGCCATCGTTTTTGTTTTTTGTTTTGAGACAGGGTCTCACTATGTAGTACAAACTGACTTGATCTCACTGTGTATCCCAGGTTGGCCTTGAGCTCCTAACAATCCTTTTGTCTTAGCTTCCTCCTGCCTCAGGCTCCCGAGTGCTAAGACTAGACATGTACCACTATCCTTGCTTAGGACCAGGTTTCGAATCTTTTAATAATTTTTGACGCTGTTAAAATAATTGTTTGGGGGCCAGGGAGATGGCTCAGTGGAATACACACTTCTCTGGCAAGCGCAAGGGCCTGAGTTTAATCCCTGGTTCTGCCAAATAAATAAATAAACAAATAAATAGAATAAAATAATTGTTTGGGCAGTTCTTTTATTTTTATTTTTGCAGTACTGGGGATTGAACTCAGGACCTTGCGCTTGCCAGGTCCTCAGCTTATTCTGCTGAGCTATCTTCCTGGCCAATTCTTATTTTTTATTTTTATTTTTCAGTACCGGGGATTGAACTCAGGGCCTTGCACTTGCCAGGCTTATTCTGCTGAGCTCTCTCTCTGGTCAGGGCAGTTCTTGAAAAGAATAGGAGATAACTAAAATATTGGGAGCCTGGGGCTGGGGAGATAGCTCGGTAGGATAAGTGCATGCCTGGCAAGCACAGGGTTCTGAGTTTAGTCCCTGGTACTGCAAAACAAACGAAAAGAAAAACATGATTGGCTTGTTCTTTTCAGCGGATTAAGGCGCAGGGGCTAATCCCTGGACCTGCCGTGCTGGCCCCGCACTGAGCCGGCAGTTGAGACTGGGCGTGGTGGCACGTACCTGTACTCCTAGCTCTTGGGAGGCTGTAAACAGGTGGGTCATTATGAGTCCGATCTGTAGTGAGACCCTGAACACCCTGTAGACCCTTTCCTAAAATACAAAAAATAAAATAAAATAAAATATTGGGAGCTTTTCAGAATTGTCCCAGTCCAACTGCTATTGATTTCTTTTAGAAAGTTGAAGCAGTCATAGGGTTAAATTTCTTCTCTCTCTATTAAAGTAACAGTAACACTACGTTAGGCGCCTGTTCTGTTTAGTTAGTGAACCTACCGTTCGTTCTTTTTTTTTGGTGGAACCAGGGATTGAACTCAGGCCCTTGCACTTGCCAGGCAAGTGCATATTCTACTGAGCCTTCTCCTTGGCCCCTAGTGGACCTTTCTGAGATGTGCATTTATTTTGTCAAGTTCTCAACGCGGAGGTTTTTTTTTTTTTTTTTTTTTTTTTTTT
>NW_004524584.1:15106511-15111867 GCF_000260255.1 Octodon degus | reverse complement strand
GAGGTAGTCTCTTCAGAGTTTCTTTTTTTTTTTTCTTTTTTTAACCTTTTACATTTTTGCCTTACTGAGAATTGAATAGAAGAACTTAGGCATGGTAGGTAAATGCTCTACTATTGAGCTACACCCCTACTACCAGGTATTACAGACTTCCATCACTATACTGACTCAGTATTACTTTTTGAATAATTTTAGGAGACTTAGGGGCCCTTGGCCTAGCCAAATATTAGACATTGGTTCCAAGGAAATCAGAGCATATCAAAGAACTTTTATTGTCTTCTGTTTAATGCTTTACTGCCTCATGACCATCTAGGAGCAGCTTATGTGTGCTGCCCAAGCAAGCATCATCTGCCATTGATGATGCTTAACTCAACACATTTACCCGAAGGTTGTATATGGCAAAACTTGCGCACTTAAGTACAAATGAGTGAGACTCATAGTAGCAGGCCCTCTACTTTGATTTGCCTTTGTATAATTCATGTGTAAACTTCAGTACAGCTGGTATGGGAAATATACTTCACAGACTGGAGGTTCTATTATAGACAGATGAATTAAGTAGAAACCTTATAGGCAGTCATGGGGCTACGTCCTCAAGTCAGCACAAAAGATGAAAACACATTACAACTGTGGCAGGAGGCACATCTGTTGGAAGTCAGAGCTCAAGATAAAGACAGAATGACCAGGCCTATATACCTCCCCAAGGGATAAGATAACTGTAACACCTGGTCCAATGAAATCTAGCTAGACATCAGTTGACTTGTGTTGGTGGTCAACAAGACCTCTAGATCCATCCCTTTCTGAAAAGTTTTGTTCTGTCCATGTACACTTGGCTATGTTACTTGCTTTTGGATTGGTTCAACATTACCTAAGTGGCTACATTTTTTTTTTTTTTTTTTTTTTGGCAGAACTGGGGATTGAACTCAGACCCTTGTGCTTGCCAGGGAAGTGCTTATTCTACTGAGCCATTTCCCCGGCCCCGTGGCTACATGTTTAACCTTATTGGTTGATCATAGTTTTGTCCCATGTTGTACCTACTTAGTGATTTTGCTGTATAAAGCATCATTTGAGAAGTAGGCTCATTGGCAACCCACTTGGGCCTCCTGTCTCTCTCTGGAGCTGTTTATCTTTCAATAAAATTTCCTACTCTTTTAGTTCAAGCTGGCCTTGAATTTGTGGCAATCTGCCTACCTCAGCCGCCTGAGTGGTGGGCTTACAGGTCTGTACCACCACATCCAGCAAATTTCCTACTCTTAACTTTCCTTGTTCCTTAGAACTCAATCCTTGATTTTGGGAAACACAGGCTCGGTATATCTGACATCTAGTAGGTTGAAAGTTATGCGTTTCGCCCTATATAATCTGAAGGTCCTGTATTAGTCCTAAATTGAAGTCGATCTTCAGTGGACTAATGGGTGATACTGGTGTCCTGATGGTGGCATTCAAGGAGCTGTTGCCCAGCTGTCCTCAGCCCACCTGCAGGCTCTGTCCTAATCTCCACTCACCAAATGGTTTGCTCAAGTATTCCATATGCTTCTCTCCACACAGTTCCTCTCACCAGCTGAATCACATGATTTTTGTCCCTGTTTGGGATGTGCTGTTTCCTCCATCCCTAGAGTCCAGGTCATGTTCTTTTTTAGTTTTGTTTGTGTGTTGGAGAGGGTGTGGGGATTGATTTTGGGAAATACAGGGTCTTTGCACTGAGCTACATCCCTAATTATACTCTCCTTTTTGAGGCAGAGTGTTGCTAATTTGGTAAGTTGCCCAGGGTGAGCTGGAACTTGTATCCTCTTGTCCCAGCCTCCCAGAGTGCTAGGATTACAGGCATTAGCTCTGTGTCCCCCCTACTTTTCCTTATAAAACAGCCCCTAATACATTTTAGCGCCTGGGGATATTCCACTCCCTCTAAAGTGCCCTAGTGTTATGGTACCTTAACCAGCAAAATAGTATTTACTCTTTTAAAAATAACTTGATTTCTTTGGGTTAGAAGCAGATCCCTTTCTGACAGGGACTGTACACCTTTTTGTGTCTTTAACAGCTGCATGTAGTAGATGAGAACCAATTGTTTATAAAGTGTTAAATTTATCTGCTTTGGAAACACACTCTAATTAAACAAGGAAATGGAAGAGAGTGTACAGGTGAAAGTGGAGAATTGGTGGGCATGGATGTTTACCTCTTATATGTGAAGTACTTGCTCGTGTTAACTTCATGTTTGCTTCATGGAGGAGGCAGATCCCTCTTCAGTGTTGGAGAACTTACTCAGAAGGCAGAACTGAGGCCTGAAAACTGAAAATGATTCTGCATTGAAGAAAGGACTGTGTGGCCTGCCCCTTTTCTAATCACATCAGCAAATAAGAGTTTTGGTCTGTTACAGTGGTGGGGAAACTTTTAGAGCTTTCAGTGATAAACAACATCTGTCTGCAGTATGCACGTGTTGTAGGTTTGCCAGCACTGCTCTTATCATTTTTCACAGAAGAACCAAGGAACCAAGATGTCTCAGGTCTTCCCACTTAGAATGCATTGCTACTGTGTTAATTTTGAAAAAATCTGGAACATGTTAGGTAAGCATGACAGAATGACCCCTTCTTGGTTGGTCTTGGACTACTATAAATGGTATTATTTGTTGCCTGGCCTCTTACTACAGAAATTGCTGCTTTGATACCATAAAGAGTGGTGATGGGCCGACTTGGGGAGAGGTTGCACTCTCTTCTTGGCTTGGGGCAAGGAAGCAATCAGGCACTTTTTTTTTTTTTTTAATCTTTATTTATTTATTTGGTGCATGGCTTATGGCTGGGGATTGAACCTGGGTCCTTGCACTTGCCAGGTGGATGCTTAGACCACCAAGCTATCTCCCCAGCCCCTCTTTTGTTTGTTTTATGGAGGCCAGGATGACTGCCCAGCCCACCATCCTGAGTGCTAGGATTAGAGTGGTGGTGTGTACTACCATGTCCAGTTGAAGGTGAACCATTTTGTATTTTGTACTTTTGTGGCTTTGCATCTGCTTTTGCACTTAACTCCCTCCCCATTCCCCCCATGTTGGAGCTACATTTCCAGGCACCAACCCCCATCTTTTGAGACAGGATCTTGCTAAGTTTATTGGACTGGCCTCAAACTTGTAATCGTTCTGCCTCAGCCTCTTGAGTAGCTGTAATTATAAATGTGTGCCATCATGCCTGGCTTTTGTGCTCCTTTTAAATACAGATTCTCATTTCGGTCCTACAGCAGGACTTGAGCAATGCATTCTGAATGGGAAGACCTGAGACATCTTGGTTCCTTTGTTCTTTTATGAAGAATGATAGAGCAGTGCTAGCAAACCTACAACACGTGCATACTGCAGTCAGGTGTTGTTTATCACTGAAGGCTCTAAAAGTTTCCCCATCACTGTAATAGACCAAAACTCATATTTGCTGATGTGATTTAAAGTTGCATTTGTGCAGGAGTATTATAAATAATAATAATTACTGTTTGTGTTGGGGATTGAACACAGGGCCTCATGCTTCTACCATGTTGAGCTACATCCCTAGCCTTAATGAGTTTTTTGGGAACACTCATTCATTTCAGTGGTGGGTTCTCTTTTGGGATGGTATCTTGTTGAATGCTTAGAAATTTTCTGAACTCCTGTGGAAGTTTTATTTGCAGGTTTGGCTCTTTTTCTTTTTTTGGTGGAACCGGGGATTGAACTTAGACCCTTGCACTTGACAGGGAAGTGCTTATTCTACTGAGCCATCTCCCTGGCCCCAGGTTTGACTCTTTTATCCTGTCTTCTCATTATGCAAAGTAAAGTAAGCTAGAGGAGGAGGAGGAGGACTGAGCTACGTTTAAAATATGATGTTGGTGAGTAAGAGCACCTTGCAGCCCATAAAACTCTGGGTGTGTTAGGGCTGAATGCATAGTTATGAAACAACTTACTGTATAATAAAAAAATTAGATGACAAGTGTTGAGGAATTGTGTGAGAAATAAGAGGCCTGATAACGCTACTAATGGGAATGTTAGAGCAACTGCTTTGGAAAACAGTTCAGCAGTTGTCTAAAGGGTCAAACATAAATTTACTACATGACCTAGGAATCCAACCTTGTACATGAATGTTTATTATAGCATTATTCGTAACAGCAAAAGAGGGAAGCCACCCAGAATGTCCATCTCTGATGAATATTAAATAAACTTTATGTTATATGTAATGGAATGTTGTTCTGCAATAAAGAAATGAAGTGCTGATAGATGTGATAGTGTGGATGAACCTGAAAAACATACTAAATGAAAGAAACTAGAGGGAAAAGCCCACATTTATATGATTCCATTCATATGAAATAACTAGAATAGGCAATTCTGTATGGAGAGGAAGTGATTAAAGGTTGGTTAGGGCTTGAACCTGATCAAAGTGATAGAGAAATGATAACAGGACAGTGATGGTGAGCCCTTTAGAGACTGTGCCCAAACACTGCAACCCAAAACCCATTTATTCATGGCAGAATGCCAAAACTGCAATTAAACTTGAGTACCGAAGTTTTAGTTTAGAAAGAATAACTCATACATTAACATCTTTTGTCTTAAAAGAATAAATAACACATGTACCATAGGTTTGCTACCACTGGTACAGGATTTCATTTTGAGCTGATAAAAGTATTCTAGGCCGCTGGGTTTTTTTTTTTTTTTTTTTTTTTTGCGGAACTGGGGATTGAACTCAGGCCCTTGCGCTTGCCAGGGAAACACTTATTCCACTGAGCCATCTCCCCAGCCCCTGATAAAAGTATTCTAAGCCAGGAGTGGTGATGCATATCTGTAATCCTAACACTTGGATGGCTGAGGCAGGAGGATCACTTCAAGTTTGAGGCCAGTGTGGATTACATAGGGAGAGAGCCTGTGTCAAAAAAACCAAAGGAATGGTGGCACATGCCTGTAATTCCAGCTCATGGAAGGCTGTAAATAGGTGGATCACTACAAGTCAGATCTAGTAGTGAGACCCTGAATACCCTGTAGACCCTTCCCTAAAAAAAAAAAAAAAAAAGGAAAAAAATTTCTAAAATTGTGATGTTTGCCTATATCTGTGACTACAGCATACTAAAAACCATTGAATTATACATGTTAATGGGTGAATAGTGTGATATGAGTCATATCTCAATAAAAGTGTTACTTGAAAATTTACGTAAATGATGTGTGAGGTGATAAAAATATACCATGAATGTTGAAATTTTAAAATTATTTCATTTCACATTGCCATTAATTTCCTTGATATTCTGTGTCTTCAAACACACTCATGCTAGTTTTTCCTGCCACTTTCTTCTTTTTTTTTTAAATTTTTTTATTTATTTGAGAGAAAGAGAGAGAGTGAGTGTGTGTGGTGTGTGTGTGTGTGGCCAGCTCAGC
>NW_004524584.1:15105363-15106411 GCF_000260255.1 Octodon degus | reverse complement strand
GTGTGTGTGTGTGGCCAGCTCAGCCCACCAGGGGGCGGGGCTGGCTGGCATGTGGTGCTGGGGGATTGAACCGCGGTCCCTGATGCTTTGCTAAGCTTGTTCTAAGTAGGTGCTTTAGACCACTGAGCCATCTCTCCAGCCCCTTCCTGCCACTTTCTGAAGTAGTTCTGGAAGTCCTCTTTTGTGTTTATAAAGTTTGATCAAAATTCAGTGAATGCTGCTGCCAGGTGCCATCCAGCTGAGAGGCAGGGTTGTAAAAACTTTATGGTGTGTCTTTATCTTAATCATTGGATTTGTGTATTTAGTGCTGTGGTTTTCTGCATTTTTGTGGGTGGTTTTTTTAAGGTATCTAAACAGAAGTACATAAAATGTTATGTTTTGTACATACATAGGCCTGGAAGGTTATCTGTTGATTAGTTAATGAAAATGTGACCAGAGGCTTGAAAGAACTTAGCTATTTATTTCTTCCAGGTGTAGTGGCTCGGTATTGTATAACTTCATATACATAGTGACTTTATAAAACATAACTTTCATTATTAGTAAGAATTGACTGAATAGTCTTTTGTGCCAGAGAGCCCTATATTTTAATTTTTTTTTTCCCGGAACCAGGGATTGAACGCAGGTCCTTGCACTTGCCAGGGAAGAGCTTATTCTTACTGAGCCATCTCTCCGGCCCGAGCCCTATGTTTTAATTTTTGAGAGCTGCATGTAATATTTTTGGTAATGAGTATTATTCCTTACATTTCCAGTCTCTTTCATGATTGTTTTCATTATTGTCTATTATGGATTGCCTGGAAAATTGTTTAACCATTGACTTCTTGGGGTAGGGCTTAGGGACTAGTTTCTTTGTAACTGTGACTTTGGTTGTCAGAATCCTTCTTTAAAGCTGCCCACAAGGGCTGGAGAGATGGCTCAGTGGTCTAAAGCACCAACTTGGAACAAGCTTGGCAAACCCAGGGACCGCGGTTCGATCCCCCAGCACCACATGCCAGCCAGCCCCGCCCCCTGGTGGGCTGAGCTGGCCACACACACACCACACACACTCTCT
>NW_004524584.1:15100229-15104203 GCF_000260255.1 Octodon degus | reverse complement strand
ACACACATAAATAAATAAATTTTTTTTTTTAAAAAAGTAAATGTCTGGAGGCGGGGAGATGGCTCAGTGAAATAAGCACTTCCCTGGCAAGCGCAAGGGCCTGAGATCAATCCCCGGTTCCGCCAAAAAAAGAAAAGAAGTAAATGTCCATTTGTTGAGTGTGGTGGCACAGGCCTATAATTCCAGCACTACAGAGACTGAGGCAGGAGAGTTGCTGCAAGTTGGGCTACATAGTTAGTTCAGGGCAAACCTAAACTTCGTAGTGAGACCCTGTCGCAGAAAAAAAGTCCATATTTATAGTTTATTGTATCTTTTGGTTGGAATTTGTATTTCCTGGTGTGCGTGTTTTCCTTTTGAATAAGTAAATGAGAAAAGGAATATCTATATCCATTCCAGTAATCTAATAATCTACAAGTGATATACGTGATGCATTTTGGCACCATGGTGACAGGAATATCTTCCCTATCAAATTGTAGCTCAACCATTTGGGCGTCTTCTATATTATTCTTCACTAAGGTGAATGAAGTGCAACTGTAACTCCTCCATATCCCCCTGGTAGCTCTTGAGGAATAGCAGGTTCCTGTAGACCTCAGGGACTAAGGGGGCTGGGTACTGGATGCCCATTTCTGCACTGATCCCCAACACTTTGGCGAAAAGAAGCTGGGAAAGGCAGTTTTTGTTTTTTGGTGGAACCGGCATTGAACGCAGGCCCTTGCGCTTGCCAGGGAAGCGCTTATTCCACTGAGCCATTTTCCTGGCCCAATTTTTTTTTTTTTTTTTTTAGAACTGGGGATTGAACTCAGGCCCTTGTGCTTGCCAGGCAAGCACTTATTCTACTGAGCCATCTCCCTGGTCGGGAAAGGCAGTTTTACCAGCATGTTTTCCTAAAGAGCCTTTGTGAGCATTCTGCATAGGAAGTAGTAATAGAACAGAATAATCTTCCACAAGTATCTGAGCAGCTGGGTTGGAGTACAGAAGCCCTCATTAGTAGTCATTTTTGTTTTGTTTTTTTGAGGCAGTGTTGCTGTGTAGTTCAGCCTGTCTTTGAACTCACTATCCCAGGTTGGCCTCACACTTCTGTCAGAGTTCCTGCCCCAGCGTTCCAAGTGCTGGGATTACTGGTGTGCACCACCATGCCTGGTCCCTCAAGTCTAAACCATTGGTTGGGATAAAGCTCAGTTTCAGTAACTCAGATAAAAGCTGTTTGAGAATACCACCATCATCAATGCCAGCTTCATCTAGGTTGTGGGCATTGAGCAAGTGCACAACAGATCTACTTTTTTCAAATCAGGCTTGTTTTCTGGGCAAAGTTTATCATAAGCATCTTCATAAATACAGTTTCTTTTTATTGTATCATTACTTTTATCCAGGAATGGATCATCTCCTTGAACTTTTTTTTTTTTTTGGCGGTACTGGGGATTGAACTCAGGGCCTTGTGCTTGCCAGGCAAGCGCTTAGTCTACTGAGTTATCTCCCCAGCCCTCCTTGAACTTCTTGCATAAAAGATCTTCACTCATCTGGGACCACAAAAGATAGTTCTGTCAGGATGGTGAGTGCTGTGCCCTACATACAGATAGCAGTGGGGCCCCACCTCCAGAGCAGCAGGCTGAATTTCCCATCGGCTGGAACTTCTACACGTGTCTGGATGCTAATACCTACCTGTATAGCTGGGTGACCTCATCTGTTTTGTTTATTTATTTATTTATTTGCGGAACCGGGGATTGAACTCAGATCCTTGCGTTTGCCAGTCAAGCGCTTATCCTACTGAGCCATCTCCCCGGCCCCTGTTTTTATTTATTTTTTTATTTTATTTTATTTTATTTTTGCGGAACCCGGGATTGAACTCAGGCCCTTGTGCTTGTCAGGGAAGCGCTTATTCTACTGAGCCATCTCCCCAGCCCCCTCATCTGTTTTAAATATCTTCTTGTTTTGAAAGCTAGTGATTTGGAGAACAAAAAGCTCTTTTCACATCTCTCTGGGTATATTTTCACAAGATTGGTGATAACCTTAAAACAACTGAATCTTTAGTTTTTTATTCCATCTTTATACATTGTTACAACCCAGAATTAGGAACCCTCATGTTTCAAAATACTGTAATGTATTCTTTGCTTTTTGAGGCAGGGTCTCTCACTAAGTACAGATTGTCCTTAAACTTGTGGTGATCCTCTTGCCTCAGCCTTCCAGGTGCTGGGATTGTAGGTTTGTGCCACCATATCTAGCAGTATATATTTTTTTTGGACCTCTGCTTTTGTTCCTGGGTATGCCAGCTTGATGATCCCTAATCAGGCATCTTTTTTTTTTTTGTTGCGGAACCGGGGATTGAACTCAGGCCCTTGAGCTTGCTAGGGAAACTCCCTAATCGGGCATCTTGAAGGTAGCAAGACAACATGATCAGCTTCTCTATGGTGAAAGACATCGTTGATGATTGTTTTTGATCTGCAACTACTATGGGTTACCAAAGAATTCATTATAATGTATAGAAATCAGGAAATGTTTATAAGAGTTCAAAGAGGTAAAATAGGATTCTTTTTTTTTTTTTAAACATTTATTTATTTTGTGGGGGGGCAGCTCAGCTCACCAGGGGGCGGGGCTGGCTGGCATGTGGTGCTGGAGGATTGAACCGTGGTCCCTGTGCTTTGCTTAGCTTTGCTTGTTCTAAGTAGGTGCTTTAGACCACTGAGCCATCTCACCAGCCCAAAAGTAGGATTCTTTGACTGCATTTTCCCAAAGACATGGGAAAACCTCATGATAGCGTCTTGAACAGTGAATGGCACACCATGGACCCTGACATCATCTTTGTTGTCATGAAGAGATGAGAAACCGAAGATGCCTCAAACTTGACATTGAAAGTTAAAGTGTAGAGATGCCTTAGTGGGCACCACTGTGTGCTGCAGCACCATGAACATGTGGCAGAGGGTGGCCATTCTTGAGAAAGCCTTCCTTTCTGGCCAAGTCCCTTCATACCAGGGTTAGCTGGGTGTTGGCCTACTACTTTGTGTCCAGCTTCCTCAGGCCCTTCTTGGTTATGTATGGGATAGAGACAGTCTTCCTCAGGGTGATGAGCTTATCGGCCTCCTTACTCTTTTTTTTTTTTTTTTAAATTTTAGGGGAGGTTCTACAAGTTGTTCAGGGTCTCACTACTAGATCATACTCATAGTGATTCTCCTGTTTACAGCCTCCCAAGAGCTGGGATTACAGGCGTGTACCACCATACCCAGTCTAATGTACTTATTTTTAGAGGCCCTGGCGTAGTTGAGAGCTGGCACCAGCAGGTGAGGCAGGTACCTGGGAAAGGAAGATCTGGAACATCTATTAAAAATGTCAACAGGTTCTCCCCAGCATCCCCAAATAATTTTTATCATTAGTTAGAAAAGTCATGATGTTCTCCACTTCCTTCTGAACATAACTTTCTCTGGTGTCAGTGGTGCATTCAGGAGGGGCTCAAAAGGTAAAGCAGTCTATACATGCTAATGCAGAAATCATAAAATAAAAAATGAAAGGTGTGGGCAGAAATGTCTCTGTAAAGGTTGAAAAAACTTGTTTTGTACAAACAGAAGTTGTACATAAAATGCAATGGTTTTAGGACTTTCTCTACCAAAAGGTACGGTAGAAACTGAAACTCGGATAAATCACAATATTAAATACCTAATGGAAGCTTGGTGTTAATCAGCAAAGAGATAAAACTCACTCATTGTGACTCATGGCACAAAAATTTGTACAACTATTGATACAGTTTAGCTAATATACTGCAGAAAAGGCAAGTAAAGTATTATCAGGGGAAAACATCTCACATAATGCCATTAGAAGTACAGCATTCAGACTGTCCTTATTACAGTTTTGTAGTAACCAATAATAGCTCATCAACTTCTTTATCTTAATATTTAGTATTCAGGGGATTGGGGAGATGGCTCAGTGGAATAAGCGCTTCCCTGGCAAGTGCAAGGGTCTGAGTTCAATTCCCGGTTCCACCAAAA
>NW_004524584.1:15098287-15099784 GCF_000260255.1 Octodon degus | reverse complement strand
TTTTTTTTTTTTCTTTCGATTGTAGTTTATTTTCTGGCTTGTTTAGTTTTTTGTTTTTGAGACAGACTGAATCTTTTTTCAAGGGTAACCTTGAACTCACTGTGTAGTCTAGGTTGGTCTTGAACTCATGGCGATCATCCTGTCTCCTAAGTGCTGGGATTACGGGTTTCTTTGTCTGACATGATCATGTCAGTCTCTCAGATCCATCTGGTTGACAGAGAACTGTATTTAACTAAGTTTAGGTACAGCCATGTCAAATGATTTGAGTCTTTGTAAAAGGACAGAAGCTGCCTCATCAGAAGGTTGAAGTTGGGACCGCTAATATTGGAAAAGGTGCTGTCTTTCTTCAAGTGTGATGTAAGAGAAGCCGTTTCTTGTTTTCTGCCTGTGCTGCCAAGGGACAACTTAGACCTTTTTTTTTTAATAACTTGGAATCAGAAATTTCTTTATTTATTTTTGTGTGTGTGTTTGTGTGTGTGTCCAGCTCAGCTCACCAGGGGGCGGGGCTGGCTGGCATGTGGTGCTGGGGGATTGAACCGTGGTCCCTGTGCTTTGCTAAGCTTGTTCTAAATAGGTGCTTTAGACCACTGAGCCATCTCACCAGCCCCACAATTTGCAGCTTTTGCAAATGTGTGATAACTTACAGCTATCATACAGAATTGCTGTCCTAAGAATCCTTGTGTTCTACCTGTTCATTTTTATATTCCCTCAATCTTTGACAACCACTTAGTTTTACTATGCTCATAATTTTGCCTTTTCCAGAATGTTACATCATTGGAATCATATAACAACCATTTTAGATTTTTTCTTTCTTTTCTTTTTTTTTTTGTATTTAGGAGAGGGTGTATAGGTGTACAGCGTCTCACTGCGCAGATAGGACTCGAAGTGATCCTCCTGTTTACAGCCTCCCAAGTGCTGGGATTACAGGCATGCGCTACCATGCCCAGTTTCAATTGCTGTCTCAGTGTACCCTGGGGGTGGGGCCAGCACAGCAGGCCCAGGGATCGAACTACCAGCCCCTGTGTCTGTCTAAGCAGGCCCTTTAATCCACTGAGCTATTTGGTTGGCCCTTTTTTAGATTTTTAAATTGGTAATACTCATTTATGTTTTTTCCATGCCGTTATTATTATTAATAATAGGATTATACCCAGGGCCTTTTTCACACTGAGCTATATCCCCCCACTTACCCTTTTTTTACTTACGCTAACTTGAGACAGTATCACTAAGTCACTAAATTGTCCAAACTGTGGTCCAGTTTACAGTTGTGCTGCAGCCTTCCTGTATGCTGGGATTATAGGTGTGTGCTACTATGCCATTATGGCTTGAGCTCATTTCCTTTTAGCATTGAGTGATACACTTTTTTCTTTTTCTTTTTCTTTTTTTTTTTAAATTTTATTTTATTTTATTTTATTTGTGTGTGTGTGTGTGTGTGTGTGTGTGGCCAGCTCAGCCCACCAGGGGGCAGGGCTGGCTGGCATGTGGTGCTGGGGGATTGAA
>NW_004524584.1:15091828-15097947 GCF_000260255.1 Octodon degus | reverse complement strand
ATATTAGGGAAGGGTCTACAGGGTGTTCAGGGTCTCACTACTAGATCAGACTCATAGTGATCCACCTGTTTACAGCCTCCCAAGAGCTGGAATTACAGGCGCAGGTCACCATGCCCAGTCTCAATTGCCCTCTCAGCACACCCTGGGGGCAGGGCTGGCACGGCAGGCCCGGGGAGCCCCCTCATTTTTTTGAGATAGGGTCTCGTTAAGTTGCCCAGACTGGACTTGAATTTCTTTTTTTTTTGTTTGTTTGTTTGTGTTTTTTTTTTTTTGTTGTTGTTTGTTTTTCTGTGGCACTGGGGATTGAACTCAGGACCAGGCAGGTGTTTAAGCCACTGAGCTATCTTCCCGGTGCTTGTTATTATTTTCTTGAGACAGGGTCTCATTCTGTAGTCCAGGCTGGCCTTGAAATCTCCATGTAGCTGAGCTGACCTCGAACTTAATGGCAGTCTTTCTGTCACAGCCTCTTGAGTGCTGGATTACAGAAGCATTT
This sequence comes from Octodon degus, assembly GCF_000260255.1. Lineage (NCBI taxonomy): Eukaryota > Metazoa > Chordata > Mammalia > Rodentia > Octodontidae > Octodon > Octodon degus. The sequence continues at coordinate 15,097,454 of NW_004524584.1, read as the reverse complement.
ATTCTACTGAGCTCTCTCCCTGGCCCTTCTCCGAGTATTCTCATGGCACACATTTTCTCTGGAGTGCATGGCTAAAGATTGAGTAAGGAAGAAGGCATGGAGACTCTTACAACCTAGTCACACGTGGTTAACTTTTTCTTTTCTTTCTACCTTTTTTTTTGAAACCATATCTTGCTGTGTTGCCCAGGCTGGCCCTGTCTGAACTTCTGGAGTAAAGTGATCATCCAACCTCAGCCTTCTGAGTAGATAGGATTCTAGGCACACAGTCTGTCCCTGCTGCCTATGTTTTCATTAAAATTGAGTCAGTAAGTCCAGCTGGTACTCAAGGGAAAGGAAAGTTGCCCCACCTTTTGGAGCAAAGAATGTTAAAAAAATTGATATAGGGCTGGTGAGATGGCTCAGTGGTCTAAAGCACCTACTTAGAACAAGCTTGGCAAAGCAAGGGGACCACAGTTCAATCCCCCAGCACCACATGCCAGCCAGCCCTGCCCCCTGGTGGGCTGAGCTGGCCACGCACACACTAAAAAAAAAAAATTGATATAGTTTAAAACTTCCATTATTTTCTTTCCCCAGTGTTTTGCTTTGGTATTGTCGAAGAACAATTAACTAAAAGGGGTGGGAGTGCACATTTGTAATCCCAGCCCTCTGGAAGGCTGAAGCAGGAAGATACCAAATTCAAGCCCAACCTTGCCAATTTATTAACTGACCAAGCAAGACCCTTTCTTAAAATAAAACATGGAAAACTTGAGGATGTAGCTCAGTGCAGAGGCCTTGGGTTCAGTCCCTAGTAATACAAAACAACTGTAACAAAAACAACAAAATGAAAAAAACCTATAGTTGACTGTATAGGTATGGGCCTACTTTGTTCTGTTTCCTTATTCTTTTGTCAGGCTAGGGATGTAACTCAATGGTAGAGTGGTTGTCTGCCATGCACAAAGCCTTGAGTTCAATCCCAAGTTACCACCACCACTAAAAAAAAAAAAAATTATCTGTATGCCAGTACATTCCACTAGCTTTATAGCAAATCTTGGAGTCAAGTAGAACTCTTTATTTTATTTTATCAAGTTTGATTTGGTGGGCTGGTGAGATGGCTCAGTGGTCTAAAGCACCTACTTAGAACAAGCTTGGCAAAGCAAGGGGACCACAGTTCAATTCCCCAGCACCACATGCCAGCCAGCCCCGCCCCCTGGTGGGCTGAGCTGGCCACACCCACACCCACACACGCAATAAATAAATAAATAAATAAATATTAAAAAAAAAGATTGATTTGGATATCTATCTAGGTTCTTTGTTTCATATAAATTTTATAATCAATTTTTCAGTTTCTATGAATAAAGTCTGCTGGCATTATGATTGGGATTCCATTGAATCTATAGATTCATTTGTAGAAAACTGACTTTTTTTTTTTTTTTTTTTGTGGAACCAGGGATTGAACTTAGGCCCTTGCGTTTGCCAGGCAAGTGCTTGTTCTACTGAGCTATCTCGCCAACCCCTTTCCAGGTTTTTAATTTCTTCATTGTTTTCAGTCTAGAGATCTTTCACGTATTTCATTAAATTATCCCAAGACACGGGTTTTTTTTTTTGATGATGTTATGAACAAAGAAAATCTTACTGTGGTAAGTACACATAACAAAATTTAGCTTTTTAACTATATGGTTAGGGGCTGGTGAGATGGCTCAGTGGTCTAAAGCACCTACTTAGAACAAGCTAAACTAAGCAAAACACAGGGACTGCGGGTTCAATCCCCCAGCACCACATGCCAGCCAGCCCCGCCCCCTGGTGGGCTGAGCTGGCCACACACAAAAATAAATAAATAAATAAATAAATAAATAAATAAATAAATATTTAACTATATGGTTAGCTGTCATTGCATAATGATTGTTCTGTTTGGTGATTTTTCACCCAAAGTAGAAATGCCGTACTCTTTATGTAATTCTCCATTCTTCCTTTCCTGTGTGCCCTTATGTGTTCTAAACTACTTTTTGTGTAATTTGTTTGTTGTGGATACTTCATATAAGAGAAACAATATAATTTTTTAATCTATTGTGCCTGACTTATTCCACTTAGAAATTTTTTTTTTTTAGTGCATTTACTACAAGGTCTACAGGGTCTCATTACACAGATTGAATTTGTAGTGATCCTCCTGTTTTCAGCCTCCCAAGTGCTGGGATTACAGGTGAGCATCACCATGCCATCTCGATTGCCCTCTCAGAGCACCCCAGGGGTGGGCCTGGCATAGCATGCTGGGGATCGAACCCTGGTCCCTGTGTCTGCCTAAGCAGGCGCTGCAAAATATCTCGAACCATCTATTTTATAGCATGTATCCAACTTTTTTTTTTTTCTTTCAATTTTTTTTTTTTTTCCTTCAAAATTTCTTCTTTGATCAATCTTGGGACCTGGCACTTGCCAGGCAGGTGCTTATGCCGCTGAGTTGTATCCCCAGCCCTCAGATTTCATTTCTGTTTCTTTTTTTCTATTGTTGGTGTCGGGAATCAAACATAGGGCCTCATCTATGACAGACAACTACATTGAGGTATATCCCCATCCCCATTTGTTTTGGGTATAGAGTTAAAAATGGAATTGTTGAATCTAACATCAATTCTGTTTAGCTTTTGTGGGTGTGTACTGCACAAGCTCTATCATTAAGTTATATCCTTAGCCTATAAAATTAAGCTTATTCTTTTCTCCTACTCCACTCCACCTCACCTCCACACTGGGAGATTGAATTCAGCACTGAACTATATCCCCAGACTTTTAAATTTTTTTTTTTATTTTTGAAACACTAAATCACTTAAGTTGCCCTAGCTGGACTCAAATTTGTGATCCTCAGCCTCCCAGAGTCCTGGAATTACAGGGATAAATAAGCTTTTTAAGACTGCATTATCGTGGAGGGTTAACAACTTAAGTTTGCAGACCAAAAATTAGAGAAAAAGGAGGGCTGCAAGAACAGCCAGCATTTTGGCCCTAGCTTTTCAAGGTCAGTGAAGACTCAGGACATAGGAGAACCTGTACTGTAATATCATGTAACTCAGTTGTGTCCCAAATTTTCTGATCAAGGAGATTATGGGGCCACAGAGGAAAGTGATTGACGATGTAGAGTGTACCTATGGAGAGAAAACATTCTCTCAGGCTTTCATAGAGAGCAAATTGGTCAAGCAGTGTCTGTGACTCATCCACATGGCTGACGTTGACAAAGGATCTACAAACTGCGGTACAGGGTTTCAGGATAAATCCTGAGGGGATTTGATTGACCTTATCAGATACAAAAGTTACATTGCTTGGTTATGTAGGTGTTGCTTTAAGTTGGTCTTAACCAGCCAGCAGAAAAGTATAAAAAGTAAAGCCATATTAATATTCTGAGCTGTAAAAGGCTCAAGTCAACAGCTTCTGACATTGCCCGTCTTACAGAAAACCCACTACTATTATGGACTACTAGACTACATTGGAATACTTTGCTGAATTCATGCATCTACAGTATTTAAATGACAATGTAATACCCTTCTCTGACAAAACTAAAAAAAAGAGGGATACAAATGAAGGACCATTTTGTATCTGTATATTCAAAATAGGATAGATATACAACTACATTCTCTTAATTCAATGACTAGAAAGATTTGTTCTAATGTTCGTGGACAGGATATCTTATCTGTATCTTATACAATGAATAACCACTAAGACAACAATATACAATGTATTATTGAAACTGTCCTACTAATCAGATTTGAAACTGTCTCATTGCTATTTGTTTCTCAATAAAATTATTGAAGAAAAAAAAGACTGCATTACCATCTTCCATAGCCATTGTACCATTTTATATTCCCACCAGTGGTACACAGGTGTTAATATTTTAGGGGCTGGGGAGATGGCTCAGTAGGATAAGCGCTTCCCCGGCAAGTGCAAGGGTCTGAGTTCAATCCCCAGTTCCACCAAAAAAATTTTTTTTGCCACATCATTGTCAGTACATATTTCAGTTTTTGTTTTGTTTATATAAATGAGTGTGTAGTGGTTTCTTATTAGGATTTTTGTTAATGACAAGTGTTGTTGAACATCTTTTTATGTGTTTTTTGTCCATTTATGAATCTTAGGAGAAATGCCTGAGTTATTTGCCCATTTTTATTTATTTAATTTTTTTTATCTGTCCATTTTTGAAAAAGTTTTTTTGTTGTTGCTGTATAGAAGTTTGTCATACATTGTAGCTATTCATCATGCTGGATATTGTGGCATGAAATTTGTTCTGCATTTTTAATGGGGATTGAACTCAGGGCCTTGCACATGCAAAGCATATACTCCACCATTAAGCTACATCCCTAACTTGGATGAATAAACTACTTTTTTTTCTTTTCCTTTTTTCTTTTAATGAGAATGCCTGTAATCTCTAGTATTTGGGAAGCAAAAGGATTTTGAGTTTTAGGCTGGCCTGGACTACCTGAGGAGTTGGAGATCAGTCTGAGCCATATAGCAAATCTTGTCTCAAGACAAGCAAAATCTATCAAGTATTTTTTTTAAATTTTATGTGTGTGTGTGTGTGTGTGGCCAGCTCAGCTCACCAGGGGGCAGGGCTGGCTGGCATGTGGTGCTGGGGGATTGAACTGTGGTCCCCTTGCTTTGCCAAGCTTGTTCTAAGTAGGTGCTTTAGACCACTGAGCCATCTCACCAGCCCTATCAAATACTGATTTTATCTCAGGTCTAGGGATGTGGTAGAGGTAGGGTTCCTCCGCCTCAGCCTTCCATGTGCTGGGATTATAAACTGTGAGCCACTGTATCTGGCCCATTGTGCTTTACCCTTGAGTTGTGCCCCATCCTTAGAGTGAATTATAAAGTGAGGAAATGGGACTCCTCCAGCTTTGTTCTTCACTTTTAAGCATGTTTTGGCTGCACAGGATCTCTTTAGATTCCATATGAATTTCTGGATGAGGTTTTTTATTTCTGCAAAAATATAGTGGTAAACTTTTTTTTTTTTTTTGTTTTTGTTTTTTTTTTAGGGGAAGGATCTACAGGGTCTCACTACTAGATCCGACTCATAGTGATCTGCCTGTTTACAGCCTCCCAAGAGTTGGGATTACAGGTGCATGCCACCATGCCCAGTCTCAAATGCTGTCTCAGCATGCCTGGGAGGGTGGGGCTGGCATGGCAGGCCCTGGGATTGAACCCCCCCGGCCCCTGTGCCTACTTGCAGGTGCTTTAATCTGCTGAGCTATTTGGCCAGCCCTACTGGTAAACTCTTGATAATTGTTTTCACAAGCTGGAGAGAGAGCTCACTGGCACAGTTCCTGCTTGGCAAGTGCAAGGTCCTGAGTTCGATTCCTGTTACCAAAAATTAAAAAAAAATTGTTTTCACTCTAGCTGAGTGTGGTAGTGCATACCTGTAACCCCAGCACTTGGGAGGCTGAGGCAGGAGGATTGATTGCCATGAGCTCATGGCCAGCCTGCATTACATAGTGAAATCAAGGCCACCCTGAACTGCATAGTGAGACTCTGTCTCAAAAAAAAAAAACAAAATAAAAAACAACTTACCCCCAAAATTGTGTTTATTTATCTATCTATTTATTTATTTTTTTGCGGAACTAGGGATTGAACTCAGACCCTTGCACTTGCCAGAGAAGCGCTTATTCCACTGAGCCATCTC
>NW_004524584.1:15090565-15091573 GCF_000260255.1 Octodon degus | reverse complement strand
GGATTGAACTGCGGTCCCTGTGCTTTAGCTAAGCTTGTTTTAAATAGGTGCTTTAGACCACTGAGCCATCTCACCAGCCCCTCTTTTTGTTTTTTAAGACGGGGACTTGATATGTAACCTAAGTTGATCTTGAACTTACTATTTAGCCCCAGGAGGCCTTGAATTTGTTACCTATCTTCCTGCCTCAGCATTTTAGGTAGCATACTGGGATTATAGGCATGTGTCACCGTACCATTACCAATTTACTAATAAGAGATTTAATCAGACATAATGGTGCACATCTATAATCCCTGCACTGGAAAATTGAGAAGAATTTTTTTTTTTTTTTGATGGGGGGGCTGGCTCAGGCTGCCTTAAGGGTGGGACTGGTAAGGCATGTGGAGCTGCGTCCCCTGCGCCTCCCCTGTACCTGACTACGTTTGCATGATCAGGTGCTTAAACAACAGAGCTATCCCGCAGGCCCCCAACACTTTTTTTTTTTTCACCATACTGGGAATCAAACTAAGGACAAATTGGCCAGGCAGGCAATTATGCAACTGAGCTATCTCCTGCTCTCCTGCACTGGAAAGTTGAGACAAGAGCATCACTAGAACTTGAGACCATCCTGGGGGCTACAAAAGTGGGCCCAAGGCCAGCTCAAACTGTATAGCGAGACCCTTTCTCAAAATAATGATGATGATAATAATATAGATTTTTTCCCAATTCTTTAACATAGGATGTGTTTTTATTTTCTTTTAGCAGTGATTTGTAGGGGTTTTTTTGTTTGTTTGTTTGAAATTCAGTACAGGGTCGCATTGGCTGGCATGGCATGTGGTATTGGGGATCGAACCCAGGTCCTTGTGCTTGCCAGGCGAGCATTTAGACTGCTGATATATCTCCCCAGCCCAGTTTTTTTTTTTAAACTGGAGATTGAACATACTACCTTTTTACTGAGCTATATTCTTAGCCCTTCTTGTTTTTTTAATTTTCAAAGTAAGCCCTGTTAAGTGGTCTAATCTATGATTTTTT
>NW_004524584.1:15081039-15089798 GCF_000260255.1 Octodon degus | reverse complement strand
TTTTATTTATTACATTTATTTATTGTGTGTGTGTGTGGCCAGCTCAGCCCACCAGGGGGCGGGTCTGGCTGGCATGTGGTGCTGGGGATCGAACCGCGGTCCCTGTGCTTTGCCAAGCTTGCTTCAAGTAGGTGCTTTAGACCACTGAGCCATCTCTCCAGCCCGTGAAACACTTTTTGATAACATTAAATTATGTCTACACTGGGAATTAAACTCAAAACCTTGTACTTGCTAGGCAGGCGCTGTGCCCTCCACCATCCCCTTCTGAGATAGGGTCTCACTGTATAGTACATGTTGGCCTTGATGGTCTTCCTGGTTTGTGCCACTCTGCCTAACACACATTCAATTTTATTAGTAGATAAGGACCTATTCAGATTTTGTGTTGTCTCTGAGTCAGTTTTGGTAAGTTGTAATTTCAAGGAATTTGTCCATTTTGTCTAAGCTGTTGAAATTATTGGAACATAATTTTGTTACTATTCCCTTTTTTTTGGACTGGAGGTTGATCCCCAGACCTTGGACTTGCTAGGCAAGTCCTCCACCACTGAAGTGCACACTCGCACACCTTTACAATTCTTTTAATGCTTGTTAGATGTATATTTAATGCCTTTTTAGAGTCCTAATTGTGGTAGTTTATGTGTTTTCTTTTTATTGGTCAATTTCATTATGGAGTTTAATAATTTTAGTTTTCTTTTCCAAAAAAAAAAAAAATAGCTTATTTCTGCCTTTAAAATTTTCTTTTTCCATTTTATTGAATTCTGCTATGTCTTTTTAAATTCCTTACTTCTGTTTATTTATTTTAATGTATTTGATTGTTACCGGGGCTCTCTACGAAGCTCGGACTCAGTGATCATCCTGTTTTCAGCCTTCCCTTACAGGCATTCACTATGCACGGACTCTGGCTGGCTCAGCCTGCCCTGGGGCTGGGCTGGTGCGGCATGTGGTGCTGGGGGTTGAACCACAGTTCTTGTGCTTGCCTCTGCTTGTCTAAGCAGAAGCTTTAGTCCGCTGAGCTATCTCTTCAGCCCTGTTACCTTCAGATTTACATTGTTCTTTTCTTTTAGGAGGACCTTAGGGCATTAATTGTATATTTTTCTGAACTTTTAATGCATTAATATTTCAGCATTGTTTTAACTGCAGCAATATTGTGTGTGTGTGTGTGTGTGTGTGTGTGTGTGTGTATGTATGTTTTTTGGGGTTTTTTTGGCAGAACTATGGATTGAACTCAGGCCCTTGCGCCTGCCAGGGAAATGCTTATTCTACTGAGCCATCTCCCTGGCCCCATATAGTGTATATTTTTAAGGTGTTCGAGAAATAGATAAGCCCAGTAGTTCCAAATCTAAATTTTTGACATGAAGAAAAGGTGAATTGGCATATTGATGTCTGACTACCAGAATCCTGAGAGCTGTATTTATTGTCTTCTTTAATTCCCAATGTTGTATGAGTCAAGAGAGGAGGCTGTAAAGGGAAGAGGTTTGTGGCCTGCTTATAAGAAATGATGTAACTTTGGAGGCCACCACTCTGTTTTTCTAATTTGGAAGTTGTTGATAGGTTGGTGTGGGTGAAAGTCCCTGATAGATGTACCTTTCTGTTTGAAATGTTTTTATGAGAAGCTGAGAGTGGTGGCTTGTGCCTGTAGCTCTAACTACTTAACAGGCTGAAGTGGGAGTTCTCGAGTAGCCTAGGCAACATAGTGAGACCTCACAAAATTTTTAGGTGGGGGATATAGCTCAGTGGCAGAAGTGTCTGCTGGCAAAGACAAAGTCCTGAGTTCAATTTACCAAAAAAAAAAAAAAAAAAAAATTTTAAGTTTAAAGTAGTGGTAATTCTGAGCATGGCAGTGTATACCTATATTCCCAGCATTTAGGAGGCTGAAACATGAAGATTGTTGGGAGTCTAAGGCCAGTCTGAATTACAGAAAGAGACACTGTCTAAAAATAAGTCTGGTGTTTTACTAGAGAGTTAGTTGGCATCTGCAATCTAATCTGCTTGAAACAATCAAAACTAATTCCATTTTGTGAGACATTAAACTGGTCATTCACCTCTTCTGCTTACAGGTTTTCCCTATGGTGTCACTTTTGCATAATGCTTACTTGCCTTTTGGTACTTTCTAATATCTTTAGCCACATGATGGGTGTTCACATACATGGTCATTGGGTAGTTCCCGATTAGGTTCTAAGATAATCAAAACAGGTGAATTCCGTGATCAGAGCTTGGCAATAGGAAATGAGTCAAAAAAGCCTCTATTCCATACTTTAATAGCTTAGGCAGTCTTATCTTAAGCATTCTGTAGTTTTGTATTTCTTTGGGAACCATGTATTTTATCCAGCCATATTTAGATTAATTTTTAAACAGGCTGAGTGAGACTTGCTGTTCAGATATGGCTCACCTGTATTGACTAGTGAGTGCAGCCTGGGTGTTCCTGTGGCTTTCTGTTAATCCATCACTGGGGATCATTTGTCCTTTATTTTTGTGCCTTTTTTTTGTGTGAGGATATTAAAAAAAAATGCCTTGCTAACCTCAAACTCATGATTTATTGTTGTTGTTGTTGGTACCCGGAATGAATCTCAGGACTTTCTGGTTGCCAGGCAGGCTCTTGCCGCATTATTCTATCTCCCCACTCCTCCAAACTCATGAATTTAGATGATCATCCTGCGCTTCTCACGTAGCTGAAACTCATGTAGCTGTGCTAGGCCTTCTTTTTTTTTTTTTTTTTCCGGTACAGGGGATTGAACTCAGGACCTTGTGCTTGCCAGGCAGGCACTTATTCTACTAAGCTACCTCCCCACCCCACCAGGCCTTTTCTTTTAGTTTCTGTCTTCAAATACCCACCAAAACACCTGTGCATGTGCTGTCACTCTCTCTCGCTTGCTCTCTCTCTTGCTCTCACTCTTGCTTCTGCACACTTCACAGTTGAGACAGCCATTTTCAGAAAGAATCTTTACTAAAAAACGTGTCAGATGCCCTGCAGTTTCTTTCTCCTTGCTACCTATTTTCTTTCAGCCAGGTGTCCACAGTGTGCAGTTGTTCTTTAACTCCTGGGAGGGGACCCAGGAATATAAACAATCTGTCAGTTCAGTGTGGTGTTGCATGCCTGTAATGCCAGTCCTGGAGGCTGAGGCAGGAGGATTGCAGTAAGTTTGAGACCAGTCTGAATTAAGGCCAGCCTGAAGTACATAGTGCGACCTTGTCTCAAGAAATGAAAATATTCCTGAGGCAACCTGCTTGGGTTCCCCTTCTGTCCCTCTCTAGGACAGGAACTTCCTTTCCCCCAATAAATATATTCTGTTCTTTAAGGAAAAAAAAAAAAAAAGAATGAAAACAAAAGCAGAGCTTCACACTCTTTGGGAACATGTGAAAATAGACACCATTAAGCATTTTCCCCTTCTTGTCTCACATCTCCCAGATTGCACTAGGTCTTTGTATATATTTCTCATTTCCGGTAGGTTTTAAGGGCAGATTTAGATTGGCAGCCCTCTTTATGTCAGAACATCTGCATTTTTTCCTAAAGGAGAGATTTTTTGAGTATCTGCCTGGCACAGTCCCACAGGATGGGGGAAAGAAAGCAAGATTGATCTCTTTCACCATCATAAGTATTTTGAAAAATATATGTATATATATATATATGTATATACACGTGTGTGTGTATATATATATACACACAAAAGGCAAGAGTGGAATTGAATATAAGAAATAGATCCCCTTGAAGATGTGCTTTAGAGAACAAACACACTTTCATGTTTTTTTTTTTTTTTTAATTTTATTTATTTATTTATTTATTTATTCATTGTGTGTGTGTGGCCACCTCAGCCCACCAAGGGGCGGGGCTGGCTGGCATGTGGTGCTGGGGGATTGAACCGCGGTCCCTGTGCTTTGCCAAGCTTGTTCCGAGTAGGTGCTTTAGACCACTGAGCCATCTCTCCAGCCCCATGTTTGTTTTTGTCCATTAATTTGAAAGTGTTTATATACCTTTTACTGGCTGTCTCAATGCTTTATTTCTGAAATTAATTAGAATTGGTTCTCATAAAATCTAAAACTGCAACCCAAGCTTTATGTTATTCTTTTTCATTAGAATGATTTACCAGCTCATTTTGTTTTCTTTTTTTTTTTCTTGTATTTTTAGGGAAAGGTCTACAGGGTGTTCAGGGTCTCACTACTAGATCAGACTCATAGTGATCAGCCTGTTTACAGCCTCCCAAGAGCTGGGATTACAGGCACGTGCCACCACATCCAGTCTCAGTTGCCATCTCAGCATGCCCCAGGCCAGGGGTGGGGCCAGCATGGCAGGCCAGGGAATGGAACCCCTGCCCCTGTGCCTGCTTGCAGGCGCTTTAATGTGCTGAGCTATTTGGCCGACCCTCATGGTGTTCTTTTCAATTTGAGTAGTTTTGCTGTTTTCCCCTTAGATTGTATCTGCTAGTGAAGAACAAACCAAAAACACATTTAACAAAACCCATTTCTGGGTGGGCCATATAGCTCAGCAGACTAAAGTGCCTGCTTAGGCAGGTGCAGGGACCAGGGTTCCATTATGGCCTGCTGTGTGGGCTCTGTCCCCAGGGTATATTGAGATGGCCAGTGAGACTGGATGTGGTGGCGCATGCCTGTAATCCCAGTGCTTGGGAGGGTGAAAACAGGAGGATCACTACAAGTCCAATCTGTGTAGTGAGACCCTATAGGCCGTTTAATAAATACATTTAAAAAAGATTGTGTAAGTTATATTTAAAAAAAAATTCTGCCATAATTTTACTTAGCATTCCTGAATTACCAAGTTTAATTTTAATTTTAAAAAATGCTGAATGCAATGGTGCACATCTGTAGTTCTAGAGGCTAAAGATGCAGGATCACTGGAGCCTACAAATTTGAGACCAGCCTGTGCAAAATGGACCTCATCTTTAAAAAAACCAAAAAGTGCAAAACTTTTTTTAAAAAATGTGAGCCTTTGTCATATTGTCAGTGCTTAAATAGAATGTGTTTGTGTGTGTGTGAGGAGAAGGAGGAGTAGGGATTAAACCTGGGTTAGTTGGATATGGTGGTGCTTGTTTTATAAATAAATCTTAGCAGCGTGGGAGGTTGACACAGGATTATTGTAAATTTAAGCTCAGCTTGGGCAATTTAGTAATTCAGCAAGACGCTTTCTTAAAATATAAAAGGAGGAGGGCCAAGGATGTACCTCTATGCAAAGGCCTTGGGTTCAGTCCCCACTACTGCAAAAAACATAAAAAAACCTAGGAGCTTACATCACTGGGCTACATAAATCCTTAGCCTTTTAAAATGTTTTATTTGAGTCAGAGTTTGTTAAATTCTCCAAGCTATGGGCCAGGGAGATGACTCAGTAGACTAAGCGCTTGCATGGCAAGCACAAGGACCTTAGTTCAATCCCAGTTCTGCCAAATAAATAAATAAATAAATAAATAAATAAATAAATTTCTCCAGGAGCAACTCAAATTTTTATCTTCCTGCTTAGCCTCCTGATTAGCTAATTAAATTACTATTTGTGGGGCTGGAGAGATGGCTCAGTGGTCTAAAGCACCTACTTGAAACAAGCTTGGCAAAGCACAGGGACCGCGGTTCAATCCCCCAGCACCACATGCCAGCCAGCCCCGCCCCCTGGTGGGCTGAGCTGGCCACACACACATACAATAAATAAATGTAATAAATAAAAATAAATAAATAATTAAAAAAAAATAAATTACTATTTGTGGTGTTAGGGATCAGACCGGGGGACTGATGCATGCTAGGCATTCTACCACAGAGTTACAGTCCCGGCTCTGAAATATTTAATTTTAGAGAATTAATAAATAATTCTCTAAAACTGGGATTGAACTCAGGTCCTTGTGCTTGCCATGAAAGTGCTTCTTCTACTGAGTCATCTCCCTGGCCCCTAGTTTGGAGAATTTAACAAAACTCTGACTCAAAACATTTTTTTTTCTCGTCTCTCTTTTTTTATTTTATTTTATTTTTTCATAATTTTATTGAGAAACAAATAGCAGTGATACAGTTTCAAATCAAATTGGTAGGACAGTTTTAATAATTAACACATTGCATACATTCTTCCTAGTGGTTATTGCTGCACCAGATGCGGACATGATATCCTATTTACAAACACCATTAGAACAAATCCTTCTATTCATTAAGAAAATGTAACTATATATCTATCCTAACAATTTTTTTTTTTTTTTTTTTTTTTGCGGAACCGGGGATTGAACTTAGATCCTTGCGTTTGTCAGTCAAGCGCTTATCCTACTGAGCCATCTCCCCGGCCCCTTATCCTAACCATTTTGAATACACAGATACAAAATGGACATTCATCTGTGTCCCCTTTTTTTGTTAAGTTCCATTATTTGAATATTATAGGTGTGTAAACTCAGCAAAATATTCGAAAAGAGTCCAGTAGCCCATAATAGTATTGGGTCTTCTGCTTGACTGGCAATGTCAGAAATTGTTGACCTGAGTCTCCTACAGCTCAACATAACAGCATGGCTTTATTTCTTATATTTCATTTTTATATTTTTCTGCTGGATGGTTAAGACCAAGGTAAAACAGGACCTATACAACAAGAGTTGTAGCTTTTGGGTCTGATAAGGTCAGTGAAATCCTCTCTGGATTTATCCTGAGACCCTGTACCTCAGATTGTAGAACCTTTGTCAGTGTCAGCCATGTGAATCAGTCACGGCCATTGCTTGGCCAATGTGTTCTTTGTGAAAGCGTGAGAGAATGTTTTCTCTCCATGTGACTCTCCTTAGGCATCAAATAAAGCATTTTAAAAGGCTAAAATTTTGATTTAAAAATCTATTTTTATGATATTTTGAGGAAAAGTACTAATATACCTGGGAAGTGAAGGAACCAAGGATAATTCATTTTATAAAAAAGATTACAAGATGGCTTAGTGGAATGAGCGCTTCCCTGGCAAGTGCAAGGGCCTAAATTCAATCCCCAGTTCCGAAGGAAAAAAAAAAAAAAAAAAAGGAAAAGATTACATGTCAAACTCAGGTGGTTAATCTGAGGCCATAAAATATGTATTGGGAAAAAAATCCAAAAAATATATTGGAGACAGAATTTGGAATTCTGAGTTTAAGAATGCATGTCTGCTAATCTGCATTTTGAGTGTGTCTGAAGATTTTGTGGCAGGTATTGTCTTGTATTTGCTGTGGAGGCACTGTGCCTTTCTCTTTCTTAAAATAGACTTGACCTTGTTGACCACTTTATCTGATTGCAAATTCTCTTCCTCTGTAAGGACTTTTTATTCAGGGCTATGTTTTGAATTAAAATAGATAAGCTAAGGAACCATGTATATCTCCTGAATGTGGTTCAGGTTTTTTTTTTTTTTTTCTCCAAATGCCTTCAGGGCAGGTTTGGCTGGCTTGAGTTGTGGGGATTGAACCACAGCAACCTGAGCCTGACTGCTTTGTTGAAGCAGCCCCCCAGGTTTTTTTTTTTAATCTTGTTTTTCGAAATCTGGTTTATTGTTCACTGAGTTAATTATTTCAGTGTCTGCATGATTACTCTCCTTTGTTTTTCTTTTCTATCACTGATTAAAAATTAATTCCATTCTACATATTTGTTTAGATTTTTGTTGTTGCTAATTTGTTTTTACTGGAACCGGGCATTGAACTCAGGCCCTTGCGCTTGCCAGGGAAGCACTTATTCCACTGAGCCATCTCCCTGGCCCAATATTATTTTTTTAATGTATGTGGTACAGGGTCTCACTATGCAGCTCAGACTCATAGTTATCCTGCTGTTTTCAGCCTCCCCAGTGCTGGGATGATAAGTGTGTGCCACTATGCCTGTCTCGGTGGCTGCCTCAGCTGGCCTCGGGGGTGGGACCAGCACGATCAAACACTTTAAACCTGGGGCTGGGGAGATAGCTCAGTGGAATAAGCACTTGCCTGGCAAGCGAAAGGACCTGAGTTCAATCCCTGGTTCCACCAAAAAAAAAAACACTACACTTTAAACCTGGTTCCTGTGCTTGCCTAAGCAGGCACTTAGTCCTCTGAGCTATCTTGCTGGGCCTGTTGTTGCTAATCTGACCTAGAAACATTTATTTAAACTTGTTTTTCTTTCACATATCAGCATCTATTTCTTTATTTTTACTGAGAAAAAAAAGTATATATTTAGAATTAGCCAGCTGGACTCAGTTTAGATGATCCCAATTTTGTTGGCAGCATCCAATGCATCATAGTCAGGAGTCAGCCTTTTTCTCTTCATCAGACCTAATTAGGGTATTGACGTTGACATCGATGTCATAGAGCTTCTTTATAGCTTGTTTGATTTGGTGCTTATTGGCTTTGACATCCACAGTGAACACGAGTGTGTTGTTATCCTCAACCTTTCACGGCTGACTCTGTGGTCAGGGAGAACTTGATGATGGCATAGTGGTCAAGCTTGTTTCTCCAGGGCGCACTCTTCCAAGAGTATTTGGGCTGCCTCTGGAGCCGCATTGTCTTGGGACAGTGGAAGGTGGGCGACGTTGGTATGTTCTTTTTGTGGCTGTGGATGCCTTTCAGCACGGCCGTCTTGGCCTTCAGAGCTTTTGCTTTGGCTTCAGCTTTGGGAGGGGCAGGGGCTTCCTTCTATGCTTTTGGTGCCATCTTGGTAAAACGCTCAGCATCTTTTTATTTATTTATTTATTTATTTTTTGCGGAACCGGGGATTGAACTCAGGCCCTTGTGCTTGCCAGGCAAGCACTTATTCTACTGAGCCATCTCCCCGGCCCCTAAGCTTGTTTTAAATAGGTGCTTTAGACCACTGAGTTAACTCACCAG
>NW_004524584.1:15079180-15080604 GCF_000260255.1 Octodon degus | reverse complement strand
CACAATAAATAAATGTAATAAATAAAAATACATAAATATTAAAAAAGAAGGATAGGAAAAGAAACATGCTTTGCAGAGTGAATGGAACCAATTAAAAGTAGGGAAAAATTATAAAGGGTGAGAGCTGACACTAAAGAGAACACAGTGGCCAAGAGCTCAATGGCAGCCACCTTTTGTATTTCCCAGTTCTTAAGGGATTCTAGGCCATCATATCGAAAACTTTGAGAAGAATGGAAGATAACGTTTTCTGATTGGTCCCAGATGGAGGGCTTTGAAACTTTTTCTGCTTATTTCCTGCATCTTCCCTATACAGGTCATGTCCACTTGGCCAGCTAGTTTGCCTCGACCTAATCTTTTGCCTCAGCCCTGCTTTGAGCACTTAATAGGTAGTGAACAGAATAGACAGAGATTCTTATCTTTATGGAGTTGCCATCATCATAAATAATAAACAGTGGATATCAATGATTGAAGTATATAAAGCATATCAAGTACAGTGGAACCTAAAGTAGGGTTGCTATTTAAACTAGGAATGTGGGGCAAGGGAGATGGCTCAGTGGAATAAGTGCTTCTCTGGCAAGCACAAGGGCCTGAGTTCAATCCCCGGTTCCTCCAAAATAAATAAATAAATAAATAAATAAATAAACAAACAAACAAACAAACAAACAAACGAACTAAACTAGGAATGTAAGTGTAAACCTGGTGTTTGTAATCCCAGCTGCTTGAAAATTTGAGAGAGCAGGATCACAAGTTTGAGCTCATCTTGGAAAATTTAGCAAGACCATGGTGATTTAGCTACCTGGGTTCAATTCAAAACATGGGGTGGGGGCAAGAGGGTGGTAGGAAGAAAAGAAGATGCAAATCTTGTGGATTCTTGGAGGCTGTATTAGGTTTTTTGTTTTTTTTTAAATTTTATTTATTTATTTATGTGTGTGTGTGGCCAGCTCAGCCCACCAGGGGGCAGGGCTGGCTGGCATGTGCTGGGGGATTGAACCGCGGTCCCTGTGCTTTGCTAAGCTTGATTCTAAGTAGGTGCTTTAGACCACTGAGCCATCTCACCAGCCCTGTATTAGGGTTTTTATTCAGAGATGGGGAAATTGTTGTTAGGATTTTGAATAGAGAAGTCACATCTTAACAAAATCATTTGCTGCTGTTTTGAGAATGGACTGCTTAGAAGGTCATGATAGAGGAAGTCAGGTTAGGTGGAAGGTGTGGGGATCACACCTGGATGGTGACATTGAAGGCAGTATGAAGTGATTGCAGTCTGGATATATTCTGAAGGTAGAGCCAATAGGATTATATGATACAAGGGTTATAGAAAGAGAAAAATGGGGCTGGTGAGATGGCTCAGTGGTCTAAAGCACCTACTTAGAACAAGCTTAGCAAAGCACAGGGACCGCGGTTCAATCCCCCAGCACCACATGCCA
>NW_004524584.1:15077998-15078900 GCF_000260255.1 Octodon degus | reverse complement strand
AAGAAAGAGAAAAATGAGTTTTAAATAGATGAGTGCTGGTGTAGACTGTGAATAGAGATCATTTTATTGTTGAGGGAAAGAGATGAGTTTTTTAAAAAATATTTTTTTAAAAAATTGTTTGGTACAGGGTCTCCCTACGTAGCTTGGACTCATAGCGATCCCCTTTTTCAGCCTCTCCAGTGCTGAGACTATAGGAATGTGCCACCATGCATGCAGGGTTCTGGGGCCAGCACAGTAATGGGGTACCAGGGATTGAATTTGGGACCTTGTGCTTGTAAGGCAGGTACTGAGCTATCTTCTGAGCCCCAAAAGATGAGTTCTGTTTCGGCCCTGCCTGAAATTTAGACTTCTTAGACTGAATAGGTAGTTAGGTATGTGAATCAGGTATGTAAGAGACAGTTGAGCCTGAGGGTTTGGACAGTAAGAGATTGGGAAGAAGAACCATCAAGTTAAGTAGATAGTATTGGGAAGGTGAGGAATAGTGATAGTCCCAGGAACTGGGTTGGTGTTCATTAGCCCCCTTTGGAACCATTGGTCCTGGTGTTTTTTATTGTCATTTGTTATTGATACACAGTAGGCTTTCAGAACTATAAAAGATTGTCTTGTTACAGATTTATTTATTTATTTATTTATTTATTTATTTATTTTGCAGAACTGGGGATTGAACTTAGGCCCTTGCACTTGGCAGGCAAGTGCTTGTTCTACTGACCTATCTCCCCAGCCCCTATTTATATTTTTTTTACTCTGACCCTGCCCCCATGGCCAGAGACCAGGTTCAACCTGAGTTGCTCTGGATTTGAAAGACAGAGCATTGGTGCCCTCATTTTAATTCTACTGCCTGCTGGTGCCTGCATCCAGCATGGTTCTGGGGTGTAACAGCACTCTTTAAAAAAAAAAAAAAA
>NW_004524584.1:15075990-15077228 GCF_000260255.1 Octodon degus | reverse complement strand
AGCCTGAGAGAATATTTTCTCTCCATGTGACTCTCCTTAGGCACACTCTACATCATTGATCACTTTCCTCTTTGGCCCCATAATCTCCTTGATCAGAAAACTTGGGACACTACTGAGTTACATGACATTACAGTACAAGTTCTCATATGTCCTGAGTCTTAATTGACCTTGGAAGACTAGGGCCAAAATGTTGGCTTTCTTCTCCTTTTCTCTAATTTTGGTCTGCAAACTTAGGTTGTTAACCCTCCAGAAGAGAAGCTTATTGTTATTACCATATATCCTAGGCTGTTAAGCTTAACCTCACTATCTGTCTGAATATCAAACATTTTAGGCATAACATGGAACCGGTATTTTTCATCAAGTATTGATATGTTGAACTTTAAGTCCCTACAGAACTCACTATGTAATTGATGCTGGCCTTGGAGTCACTATTATAACCTGGGCTGGCCTGGAATTCATGGCAGTCCTCCTGCCTCAGCCTCCTGAGTGCTGGGATTACAGGCATGCTCCACTATGCCCAGCTAAAGCTTTCTTAAAAACTATAAAGATAGCTTAACTTTTTGTTTCTTCTACGTGTCAGTCCTTTCTTTTTCTCTGTTCCTCTAAGGTTGATACATATTCTTCCATTCCATTTTTCTCTTCAGTTGTAGGGTTTTATTTTAATTTTGGTGGTACTGGGGGTCAAATGAGGGCTTCTGCAGAGCTACATTCTGAAGTCCCCCAAAGTTGCCTGGGCAGGACTCAAAAAACAAATGGTATCCTTCTGCCTCAGTATCCCTCAGTGCTAGGATTACGGGTTTGTACTTGGCCTTAATTTTTTGAGACAAGTCCCAGGCTGGCCTCACAACTCAGGATCCTTCTGCCTCCACCTGCTAGATTGCAAGCATATTGCACTATGCCTGGCTAGAAATAGCATTTTTAAACTTGCTTTTCCATTTTGGTTTCAAAACTTATTCTTTTTGTTTGTATATTAATTTTTGAGACAGGGCTGTGTAGTTCAGGCTGGCCATGAATTCACTGCACTCCAGGGTGGCTTTGAAGTCTCAGTGATCCTCCTGCCTCAGCCTCCTGCCTGCTGCAATAATAGGTATTTGCCACCATGCAGATAGCTTCATTGCCCATTTTACGCATTTATTATCTTAAAATATGACACCAAAATGTTTTACAGTAAAACAAAATAAATTTTAACAGATTATTTATTTATTTATTGTGTGTGTGTGTGTGTGTGTGTGTGTGTG
>NW_004524584.1:15068811-15075074 GCF_000260255.1 Octodon degus | reverse complement strand
CACACACACACACACACACACACACACACACAATTGTAAAAATAAATAAATAAATAATTTTAAAAAAAAAGATTATGTTCATGAGGCAGGAGTTTTAGTACTATGTATTGACATATATCAGGGTTTACCAGTGGAAATTTTATTTTTTTACTTTCTTTTTCTTTTTGAGACAGGGTCTCACTATGCAGTTCAGGCTGGCTTTAAGCTCACTTTGTAGCGCAGGCTGGTCTTGAACTCATAGTGATCTCCTGCCTAAGCCTCCTGAATACTGGGATTACAGGCATGTGCCACCACACCTGGCTTATTTTATTGTTTGTGGTGATGGGCATCAAACTGAGGGTTTCACACGTACTAGTCAGGGGCTGTATTACTGAGCCACATCTCCAGATTTGGGATTTTAAGTGTTTCAAGGTAAAATAATTTTGAATCCAGTACATACTTGCCAGAGATTACTTTATATACAAGTAATAAATTTTTTCCATAAGAACAAGATTTCTTTAGCAGATAGCCTACCAAGAGAGTACTCATCTGAAAGAGAGAAAAGGTACTCTGAAAGCAGGATTGAGGGGCCGGGGAGATGGCTTAGTGGAATAAGCGTTTAAGGGCTTGAGTTCAATCCCTGGTTCCGCGCACCCCCCTCCCCCCCAAAAAAAAGCAGAATTGAAACATTGTGATTTCCTAAGAATCCTTCTCAAAACCCTGTAGTTTCTGCTCCTGTGGTTTTATTCATTCATTTTTGTGATATTAGGGCAAGAATCGGGGCCTTTGCACTGAGCTACATCCCTGGTCCTTTGCTTTGAGACAGTTTTGCTCAGTTTGCCAGGGTGGGCACAAACTTTTTTTTTTTTTGAGACTGACGCTTGCTGTGTTCGGGCTGACATTGAAACATTGAACTCTAGCCCATACTTGCCTCAAAGTCATGATGATCCTCTTACCCAGCCTCCCAGAATCCTGGGCTTACAAGCAGGTACCATCACAGCAGTTGTTACTTCCTTTTAGTATTTCTTAGTACCTCATGAGAAGTGCCTTACTTCTGGCTGGAAGAGAGAGGCACAAAGGAAAGAGAATAACAAATTTTCCTTCAGCTCTCAATCTAGGCAAATGACATTTCTGACTTGCGGGTCAAAGAATTAGGCTATAGAAATCAGTTGTAACTGCTTTTCACTTTTAAATGTTTGTCAGTCATAGTTAACAATCATCCAGGTGACTGGGGAAAGTGAAGGCCTTTCTGTCCTGCAAATACTTAGCTTTTTGCCAGTCTTAGAAATAGGGTGGCATCTCACAAAGTCCTCTAGACCAGTGATGCCTGAGTCTGTCCTAGGCAGGGGGATTAAAATAGTTATTTTGTAAAGCTCAAGAACTACCCTTCTTTCCTTGACACCCAGTGACTTCTGTTCAGAGGAGAAAATATTGTTAGGAGTAGAATAAGACAGGTAAATTGGGACTAGTTACACACAGAGAAGTAGAATTTCATTGTGATTTGTATAGTGACACATCCTTCACATGACAGCCCCAGGAGGAACTGTGGCCTCCATTTGAATTTCTGCTCAGAGTTCATAGCCCTCCTCAGTGTAGGTACATCCTCCTGTTCCTAGATAGTTAGGGTTCCTTGCATGAGAAAGTTGCTAAGAGGGTTGGAGACCCAGAGACTTGATTTTTGTATACCTGGGCTTACTTTTATGCTAAAAGTTTTTGATACTGCTAAGACAGAACTGCCTGTTTAGAGTTGAAGCATTTATAATGGTCTTACACTGTGCAAGTTTGAGTTGCTTTGCTGATATACTGAAAGCAGTGGTCCCCAACCTTTTTACATTAAGGACTTCATTGAAAAGTTTTGTCATGGATGGGGTGGGGAGCAAGCTGTATTCAGGATGATTCCAAGAAGTGCAACCTACTCCTAGTCAAGCTTGGATTTCTGTGGGAATCTAATGCCAATGCTGGTCTGACAGAAGGTGGAGCTATGGTAGTTAGAGGAAGTGGCTGTGTATTT
Source organism: Octodon degus (assembly GCF_000260255.1). Taxonomy (NCBI): domain Eukaryota; kingdom Metazoa; phylum Chordata; class Mammalia; order Rodentia; family Octodontidae; genus Octodon; species Octodon degus. The sequence goes on along the minus strand of NW_004524584.1, from coordinate 15,073,084 downwards.
AAGTAAGAATCCCTTTCTTACCTGTTGCTTACCTCCTGCTGAGTGGCCAGGTTCCTGACAGGCTATGGCCCAGGGTTTAAGGACCTCTGTTGAAAGGAATCTGTTAAGATGATGCTTTAGGGGCCAGGGAGATGGCTCAGAGGAATAAGCACTTCCCTGGCAAGTGCAAGGGCCTGAGTTCAATCCCCGATGACGCTTTAGCCAAATTGATATTTTCTGTACTGGGGAGAAATGATGCCCTTCTGGGATTCTCCAGTGAATTCTGATGATACTTTTTCTGCTCAAGTTTTTAGTTGTCAATCAGGCATGGTAGCACAAGATTGTAGTCTCAACCTTTGGGAGGCTGAGTTAGGGGGATTACAACATAGTGAGTTGTAATCAAGGCCTACCTGAGCAACATAGTGAGTTTAAGGCTAGCCTGAACTATATTGTGAGACCTATCAAAAAAAAAAAGTCTTCAGTTGTGATAGGGAGAAAGTGCTTCTATTGGTTTGTATCATACTTGGTTACAGTAAGTCCTGATCAATAAATGAATTCTGTTTCAGAAGAACGCTCCACAATCAGATTTGTTCATAATCCAGGAGAGTGAGTCTTATACAGTATACCTCTGAAAATTTGCAACTTGAATGTTCATAAATTGGGTACTTACTGTATTTGGTTATGTTGTGCAGAAAAATGTCCATTATAGCTGTTGTCATGGCAAGGTGATCACAAACCCTTGGTGACAGTGACCCTCATAGTGCTTTGGGTACCTAATTTTTTTTTATTTTTTTTATTTATTTGAGAGAGAGAGAGAGAGAGAGAGAGAGAGAAAGTGTGGTGTGTGTGTGTGTGTGTGTGTGTGGCCAGCTCAGCCCACCAGGGGGCGGGGCTGGCTGGCATGTGGTGCTGGGGGATTGAACCGCGGTCCCTGATGCCTTGCCAAGCTTGTTCTAAGTAGGTGCTTTAGACCACTGAGCCATCTCTCCAGCCCATGCTTTGGGTACCTAAATAGCTCATAAAGCTGATAAAAGCTGCAGATGCCCTTGACAGTGACAGGAGTAAGAGCATACCAGGTTATTGGGAGACAGAGTCAAGTCATGGACTATAGAGGGATTGTAGTTGTAATGGAATCTTGAAGAGGCATCATAACAGCAACAAATTCCAAAGTAGGCTATAGGCCCTCCACAGTTGCTGCTCCACTTTCTGCTTTCTGTTGGGTGCTCAAGATTTCATATTTCTATGTGGTGCTTTACTTACAGTGTTGTGCCTTGAATGATCCCATTTAATTCTGGCAGATCTTTTCTTGGAGTATTTACTGTGTGGTAGGACTGTCTAAAACCCTGGATGAAGATACAGAATGATGTGGTGGTGATGACATAAAGAAAATGACAGTGTACCTATAGAAGTGTGTATTAGCCTCAGGTTTGGAGAAAATAGAGAGTAGAAAGACTGTTGGGACTCAGAGTTGTCTTGTCATAAAGGACTAGAAAGTGGGTAACTGGGTTAGCCTTGTGTGACCCACCACACCAAATGGGAGTAGACATTTTCTTTAGTGTAGCAGTGAATCACAGCATAGTTGCCCAAGTAGCTTTGGGTGTTTGGTGTTTTTTTTTTTTTTTTTTCTGTTGTTTTGAGAATGAGGTCTCACTTTGTTGCACTTGAAAGAAGTGTGACTGTCTCCATTTTGACTGAGTATGACCCTATTTCTTATGTACAGAGCTGGCTAGGACTTCTGTTTATCAACTGGCCTTAGGTAAATGTAGGCCACCCACCTAGCTCAGCTCACAATGATTACCTACTTCCCACAATTTTTAGTCAATCCTCCTCAAGTCACTCTCCTACTGAATAAAAACCGGGTGAGACCCTGGGTCGCTCTCTTGGTTTTGGAAAGCCATCTTTGTGGCTGGACTTAGAGTCCCTTGACTCCCCAATGATTGAAAATATAATTTAGTGTCTTTATTTTTGCCATGGGTTGCATTGAAAGTAGTAGATTGGAATCAACTTGATGGGATTCCACTAATGTAACTTTGGGATTACAAATATTAGCTTTTTGGATGGAGGTCAGGATCTGGAAGTGTCTCCTATAACTATTTTTTTTTCCCTATAACTATTGATAAATCTGTATGAGCTTCTATCAAACATCTAACAGGCTTTTCCTTATGTTGGCAGTTAACACGGGTTCCTTTAGGCTAAGAGGTAAAGACTCATGATCTTATCAATCTGAAACTTTGACTTTATCATGAACACTTTTTTTTTTCTCTAGCAGCTTTGTACATTTCTGCTTGAATTGTCTCTTCTCTGTCTACATCTAGGAAAGCATAACTTTTCCTGTTTTTCTACTGGCCTTTTGTCCCATAGGATGTTAGTATTACTATTTTATTTTTCATCTATAATTTTGTTTTGTATCCTTTCTAGAAACACAACTGAGACCAATTCATTCCTGTAAACCCTTCTTACTTTTACAGCTTGTGTCAAATATCTGGAGCTGACTGAACAACATATAACCTTTTTGGTTTTAGATTTTACCTGCATGATTACCTGGGTTTTGGTATCTTCTAGAAATAACAAATTATCTGAGAGATTAGAACATATATAATCAAAGCATGAACATTCGAGCTAACAGGTACATTTATAAACTTTTTTGAAACCTAGCAATTGTAATTCACTAGCTCTTAGACCCATTTATTTATGGAGTCTGACAGTTTGCTATAAACAACTCTAGGTTTAGTTAAGAGAGGTCACACATGTATTTCCTATCAACATGAAATACCTGCATTATATTAGAAATCAACCAGGTTAACTCATTTATGAAATACACATCATTTAGTCAGATTAAACCAATGAAATACCTTTTAAGTCCTTGTACATGAACAACAATATATATTATATTTGTAAAACATCAGTTTTGGGGCTGGTGAGATGGCTCAGTGGTCTAAAGCACCTACTTAGAACAAACTTAGCAAAGCACAGGGACCGCGCTTCAATCCCCCAGCACCACATGCCAGCCAGCCCCGCCCCCTGGTGAGCTGAGCTGGCCACACACACACACACACACACACACACACACAAATAAATAAATAAAATAAAATAAAAAACATCAGTTTTAGCATCATTTGATTAGTAAGCAACCTGAATATATATTGCAGTATCTCAGTTATAGTTAAAGCAATATATTTTAGAATATACCTTTTAAAGTCTGTCTCTATTGAGGTATAATGACTGGAAGGAAAGTCAGGGTTGGAGAAGGACAAAGAGACCTGTGCCAATGTCCAGCATAGGCTGGGTTTCTTTTTTCTCTATAGTCATGATTACTCAGGGCTCCTCCGTGGAGATAACAGGTACAGACTGTCTGGCCAGAGTGAGGAGGCAGCCCCAGCACCCTTGAGTCCTATTGGACCACCTGGAAAGCTGAGTCTGACTTCTGGGGCCTCCGCCTCAGAGTGCAGTCTCACTTTTAGTGGCTGCCTTGGCAGTCAGGGCATGGCTTGTGGGCCTCGAGGCAGTCCCTCTTATGCTGGTCTTGCTTCTGACAGCAGTAGCAGATGAATCTCATCATCATTGAGCTCTTCTTGGAGCCAAGAGAATCAGACTTTGGGTGTCTGTTTTGAGGCCGCAATAACGATAGCCATTTTTTGATCTCTTTGGTTTTTTTCTCCCTGGTTTTCTCCCAGTTCCAATTATAGGGCACTTAAACAGTTTTTACCAAAGTATCAAATGAGTGGTATGGAGCAAAAGCTATCATTTGTAGCTCTTTAACTTATCTGTAAGAGTAATCTGTCTGTCTATTGAATTAACATCTCACAAAGTATGCTTTACCAGTCCCTCTATTAAACATTTTAAGAAATCAGAGGGGTGTTCCTCTTTTTCCTGATAAATAGCTAACATTTAATAACTGAAGGCTTGATTCTAGTTTTTAGACCTTGAAGAATACATATTTGAAAGAAAATATCTTTTTCATTCTTCTGTCTGGCTATTAGCAGCAGGGCTCTGACTGGTTGGGCTCCAGTGGGAACAGGAAATTCCACTAGTTGTCCATCTTTTGAGTCCTTACAACAATATAATATTCCTCTCCAAATGTAATAGCAGCTTATAAGGCTACCTGCTTTTCATAGAAGTCAAAGCTTGGTTTAAGATTAACATTATATCTCTCCAATCTAGTTCATAAGTCTGAATAAATCCTCTAAAAGACACCAATGTACTTATCAGGATCGTCTGAGGCACATGAACTCTGGAAGTTTCAAATTTTCTATTTACTTCTTTAAAAGGTATTGTCCTTGAGGAGCTTGCATAA
>NW_004524584.1:15063910-15068046 GCF_000260255.1 Octodon degus | reverse complement strand
TTTTTTTTTTGGCGGAACTGGGGATTGAATTCAGGCCCTTGCGCTTGCCAGGGAAGCGCTTATTCTACTGAGCCATCTCCCCGGCCCCCCAATTTACTCTTATTGAAAATGTGTAAGTTACAATTGGTCTGGTGACCTGAATGTCTACAGAAGGAAGCATTAACTGTGGCATAAAAGGTCAGAAGTGAGCACTTCTCAGGTTACAAAGATCACTTTAGAGATAGATAGAACCATTGACTGGAGAGATTTGGCCCAGTGCACTGAGCCAATCTCCAGACATTTGATTTCCATCTGATCACCTAGGAAAACATTTCTAGCAACTAAACAAGATTTAACCTTGAAGCTCACAGGTGAAACTTGTATCATCTAGCAATCACATTTTACATGTTGGTAAAGACAATATAGCTGGCAAAAATCTTACTCTTAGTTAACACATAGAGCACAGATGTAAACTTTCCCCTGATAACCAATATTGTAAACTGTCTCAGCCTTATTTCTGAAATAGTGACCCAATAGTTCTATTGAAAAGCTCAGGTAGAAGTCCTACTTTACTAGCAAAGAGAAAGAAAGTACAATAGGTAAGTGGAGATCTTTCAGTGGTCAAGAGCCAGTTTCCACCAAGGAACCTTTGGGTTTGGCGCCTTCTCCCCTCAGGCATTCTTGGTTTCTTTTGGCCCACAAAATCAGAGATGTCTCCAGAAAGGAATCCAGCAGTTTCTTTGGTCAACATTCCATCAGCCATAGGCTTCAATGAGGATTCACCAAAGAACAGCTGGGGAAACCTGTCCTCTGCTTTAAGGAGTGGCAGCTGCTCTAAGAGCATTTATTAGCTGGCAGAATAACCACTGTTTGACCAAGTTCTATAACGGATAGTTAAAAGCCTAAACAAGATTACCTAGTACTTTACATTAAAGGCTTTAAAGTCCACAACTTATCTCTTATGCACCTAAATGATAACCAGACCTAGGAGAAAAGATTGAATCCTCCCTCACACTAAATGTGTTTTGGTCCCATAAGTGTGCTGCTTTTGGAGATAGCTCCTTCTGGTGTCACCCAGAAATCGGTTCTCTCCACCATGTCTCAGGTTTAGCCTCCCGAAGGAGACCTGCCCAGAACACTAAGCCGGGACATGGCTTTTATATGTGTCCTCCTGGACGGGCATAGTCCTGTTTGTCTCATCTGACCCAGAGACCGTGTATGTGTCCTTTTTCTAAAATGACTTCTCTGTCTTCGGCGTTAATAAACGCTCATTTTCTAAGGGCTTCACTTAGTTGGAATGGTCAGAGTTTTCCTAATTTTATATGCCTCTAAAAAGGAAAGTACAAAGAGGTGGGAAAATTAGGAGTAAAGTTAAAGGCAGGAAACTGAAACAGAGCAGGCCTGACATTCCCTCTAGCATGTAGAGGGGGATCAAAACCAGTCCATCCCAGTGAAACCTGTCCTCCAAGTTTTTAAGAACGGTTGTCGACCTAATGTCATTTAACTGGCAAAAGGAGTCCCATGTCTCATATACAGGCATGTATATTTTTTAAGTCCGAGCTGGCTAAAAGTCCCATTTTACAAAAGTTTACAAAAAATCCACCAGGAGGCTTCCTAATGTGACTCTTTCTAGCACTATTGTCTAAATTCAAGCAAGGAATACCAGTACATTTAGAAATACCAGTTCAAATGCAACATATGCAAGTGCAAAATAGTTTTAAAATGTCCCATTAAAGAAATATAAACTTGTAACATTTTTGTATTTTAACTTAGGTTTACCAACAGCATTTTGACCAACATTTTAACAAAATTACATAAAGACAAAGCATAAGCAATTGTAAACAATTTTAACAGTATTATAAGACAAAACCATATGAGACAAAGTATGAACAATTAATTATGAGCAATGGGCAAAAGCATTAACATTTGAAGCATAAAAATTTGTTACCTAAACAAGTCCCAATTCAGAATTTATGAAAGAAAAGCAAACTCATACCTTCGTCCAATGATCTTGGTGGAAAACTCCAAAATGATACAGGGAGAAGAACTTTGGTCTCGGGTGGGTGACCTCCAAACCATACAGGGAACCTCCAAATGACATAGGGAAAAGCGATTTCCTGACCTGACCTGCACGAGTTTGTGTTCTCTAAAACCAAAGAATGAATTTTAGGAACAAACGGAGGTTATGAGCAGAATATATTTATTGAGAGAAAGAAAGCTCCTGTCCAAGAGAGGGACAGGAGGGGGGCCTGAGCGGGTAGTCCCCCCCCCCCCTTTTTGGCGGAACCAGGGATCGAACTCAGGTGCTTGCGCTTGCCAGGGAAGCGCTTATTCCACTGAGCTATCTCCCCGGCCCCTCTAGTACATTCTTTTTTTTTTGTGGAATCGGGAATTGAACTCAGGCCCTTGTGCTTGCCAGGGAAGCGCTTATTCCACTGAGCTATCTCCCCGGCCCCTCTAGTACATTCTTTTTTTTTTTTTGTGGAATCGGGAATTGAACTCAGGCCCATGCGCTTGCCAGGGAAGCGCTTATTCCACTGAGCTATCTCCCCGGCCCCTCTAGTACATTCTTGATTCAAAAAATAAACTCATTAGTAAGGAAGTTAGCTGTTTTAATTTTCAAGAAAGCTGATATGATAGGAGGGTATTTTAGCACAAACACCTTTTCCCTGTCCCACTGGTTGATGCAGAGATAGGGTTGTTGCATGGCGCTGGATGTGACCATAAATTACCAGCTGCGGATTAAAAGTGGGAGAGATCTGAAATCTGTATTACTCTGAGAAAAGCAAAGCATTGTTTTTCTGATTTTACAATTTATCAAGCGTACCTTTTCCTGTATTGTCCTTACACTCATTAGCAGAGAATTTGGGAGATGAGTGTGACTTGATTTCTCAACAAAAAAAAACCCTTCCTTTGAGTCAGGAGGAGACCTTGACCAAAATTAATTTCTTTTGCTTTTTTTTTTTGTCTCTTCATCTTTGAATGTGAAGTAAACAGGGGTAGTTTCCTCTCTAGGGGCTGTAAGATACGTAGCTCCAACACAAAATGTGTTTTGATTCCCTTTTCTTGTCTTTTTTGTAGGACAGAATAAGAAGCTGAGCAGACCGACTATTGCCTTCAGGTTGCCAGGGCCTTCTACTTAGCTCTTATTTTGTGGCCCATGTGCTACGACCTGTGCTCCCAGTGTGCAACTGGCCCCCAACGCAATGTGTGTTTGTCAAACCATGGAAGTGGGGCAGTATGGCAAGAATGCGGGTCGGGCAGGAGACCGAGGAGTCCTCCTGGAGCCCTTCATCCACCAAGTGGGCGGACACAGCAGCATGATGCGCTACGACGACCACACTGTGTGCAAGCCTCTCATCTCCAGAGAGCAGCGCTTCTACGAGTCCCTCCCTCCTGAGATGAAGGAGTTCACCCCAGAGTACAAAGGTCAGTCGCTGGCCGTGCTCGCTGCTCAGCTGTCCTTGTAATTGTCATATGACTGTAGGCCTTTGTTGTCTCATCAGCTAGGTAATTTTGTTGGGTGAAATTAGAAGTTAAAAGTATCAACAAGGTTTTAGACCTTGAAAACTGAATTTATTGATAGGTAAAGCTGAGGAAAATTCTCAGAAAGACTCATTGGTGGAAAAGATACAGGAGGATCACCATGACTTTGAGGTCAGCCTGAACTATGCAGACAGACCCTGTCTCTAAAACAAAACACACAAGGGCTGGGGAGATGGCTCAGTAGAATAAGCGCTTCCCTGGCAAGCGCAAGGGCCTGAGTTCAATCCCTGGTTCTGCCAGAAAACAAAACACACAAAGTTAAGTTATAACAAGAAGACACATGCCTCCTGTCATGTATGTGCTGCCAAAACAAGTGCCTTCCTCACATGATAGACTGAGGAGGATGCAGGATTGTTGCCCCAAAATGTATAACTTGAGCCTAATCATGAGGCAGCATAAAAAAACAAATTAAGAAATATCCTAGAAAATAACTTCTCACAATGGGCTGGGGAAATGGCTCAATAGAATAAGCACTTGCCTGGCAAGCACAGGGGCCTGAGTTCAATCCCCTGGTTCCAAAAAAAAAAGAAAGAACAAAAAAAGAAAATAACTTCTCACACTCTTTAAAATGTCAAGGTCAGGGCCAGGGAAGTGCTTATATATATAATTAA
>NW_004524584.1:15061851-15063654 GCF_000260255.1 Octodon degus | reverse complement strand
CAATCTTTTCTCAGCAATTTCTTATTGTGCTTGACCCTGAACACCCTGTAGACCCTTCCCTAAAATTAAAAAAAAAAAAAAAAAGACTACATGACTTACTTAATGACCAAATCTTGCTTGTTTTTGGAAAAGCATCTTCCTGCCCTGCTCGTAGCATTTCTTCTGGGATCAGGTTGTACTCTGGGTCTGCAGGGTGTTTAGTGGCATGTGTTTGTAGAACACAGTGGCTGTTTCTATTGCAGCACTAGATGGCCTGTTGAGTTGAAGAGCACTAATTGTAAAGGGAATGAGTGATGTTTGTTTTGTTTTGTAGTATTAGGGATTGAGCCTAGGGCCCTTTAAAAAATTATATTTAAAGACAAAAATCTCAGGTTTCCCAGGTTGGGTTTGTACTTGTGATCTTCCTGTCTCACCCTTCTGAGCTCTGGGATTACAAGCATGGGCCACCATGCCCAGAGAAAATATATTTGATTATGTAACATTAAAAACTTGGGCTCGAGATACAGCTCAGTGGCATAAGCACCTGCCTGGCAAGTGCACAATCCTGAGTTTGATCCCCAGTACTGAAAAAAAAAAAAAAAAAATTAAAAACTTGTGCCCACTGAAATAAACCTTTAAAGAAAATGACATAAAGATATTTAAAACATACATATAACTGACAAAGGATTAGTTTATATAATATATAAGAAGAAAAAATTTATATAGTATATGTTTCTTTTTTTTTTTTTTGCTAGCTCAGGCTGCCTTAAGGGCAGGTCTAGTGCAGCTTGTGGAACTGGAGATCGAACCGTGGTGCCCCTGCACCTGACTGAGATTGCCCAAGCAGGCGCTTTAAGCAACTGAGCTAACCCACAAGCCCCAATATAGTGTATGTTTCTGTACACATTTATAATATTTGTACAAGTCAATTAAAAAAAGAAAAACTTAAATAGAAAAAAGGATAAAACAACCATTATCAATTAATGATTCTTCAATAAGAGCAGTGGTGCTGGTAAACTGATATGGTAAAAGAAGAGAAAACTCACAGGAATGCTAAGAGGTATCACACTACAGCCTACTGATAGTGAACAGATAAAGGAATATGCTGAAGAGCTTTATGCCAGTAATTATTTTACAAATCAGATGAAATTGACATTACTTTTTTTAGTACTGCAAATGAACTCAGGACCTTGAGCATGTTAATGCCAGCAAGTGTTCTGCTACTGAGCAATAATAGTTGCAGCTTCTTTTTTTTCATTTTTATTTTTAAAGGATCATCTAAGTTACCCATACTACCCTGATTGCAGTACTTCTAACTCAGCTTCCTAAGTAGCTGAGATTACACTGATGGGCTATCAAGCCTAGCAACAAAACTTTTGAAAGACATTAACTACCAAAGTTTACTCAGGAAGAAATGGGATGGGCATGGTGGTGAACACCTGTAATCCTAGCCCTTGGGAAACTGAGGCAGGAGAATTGCTATAAGTTCAAGACCAGCCTGGGCTACATACTGAGTTTAAGGCCAGCAAGACCCAATCTCAAACCTTTAAAAAAAAAAAAAGCCAGGATGGGAAGTAAAAGGAACTAAGATGTGTTATGTATCAGTTGCCCAGGATGAATGTAATCATTATGTACTATAAAAATATGTAGTAATTAAAAAAATTTAAATAAAGAAATGGGTAATTTGATTAGCCCTATTAAATAAATTGGAACTAGCATTTAAAATGTTCCTACAGGGGCTGGAGAGATGGCTCAGTGGTCTAAAGCACCTACTTGAAACAAGCTTGGCAAAGCACAGGGACCGCGGTTCGATCCCCAGCACCA
>NW_004524584.1:15058698-15061411 GCF_000260255.1 Octodon degus | reverse complement strand
CGGGTCTGGCTGGCATGTGGTGCTGGGGGATCGAACCGCGGTCCCTGTGCTTTGCCAAGCTTGTTTCAAGTAGGTGCTTTAGACCACTGATCCATCTCTCCAGCCCCTCCCTCATGAATTTAGATGTAACAACTGTGAACAAAATTGTCGCAGATTGAATGCAAGGATGGATCTGTGTATATATTCAAGGTTTTGCCTTGTAGCACAGTCAGACCTTGAACTCACAGCTATCCTCATGCCTCATTCTCCCATGTGCTGGAATTATATGTGTGTGCCATCACACATCTATAATTGGCTTAAATTCAAGGATCTATTAAATGGATAATAATGTACATCATGATCATGTGGGGTTTATCTGAGTAACGCAAGTTTGTTTTGTTTGCAGTACTGAAGATTGATCTCAGGGCTTTCACTACACCCTCAGCTCTTTTTTATTTTTATTTTTTTTTATTTATTTATTTTTAATTTATTTATTTATTTATGTGTGTGTGTGTGTGTGTGTGTGTGTGTGTGTGTGTGTGTGTGTGGCCAGCTCAGCCCACCAGGGGGCGGCGCTGGCTGGCATGTGGTGCTGGGGGATTGAACCGCGGTCCTTGTGCTTTGACTAAGCTTGTTCTAATTAGGTGCTTTAAACCACTGAGCCATCTCACCAGCCCCTCAGCTCTTTTTTAATTTTAGTCATGGTCTTGTAGAGTTGCCCAGGCTGGGCTTGAATTGTCTGCTAGTCTCCCAGAATGCTGGGTTACAGGTGTGTCCTTCATGCTTACCTGGTAATGTAAGTTTGGTGTAGCATTCAAAAGGCAAATCAGGGCCAGCCAAATAGCTCAGAGGATTAAAGGGCCTTCTTAAGCAGACACAGGGGCCAGGAGTTTGATCCCTGGGCCTGCTGTGCCAGCCCCACCCCGGAGCATGCTGAGATGAGCGATTGAGACTTGGCATGGTGGCATGCACCTGTAATCCCACCATTTGGGAGGCTGTAAACAGGAAGATCATTATGAGTCTGATGTACACAGTGAAACCCTGTACACCCTGTCGTAACTGTACACTCTGTCTTAAATACAAAAAAAAAAAAAAAAAAGTTCAGGAAAAAAAAAGTCAAATCAATAAGCCCAGCAGTGGTAGCTCATACTTGGAAGCTGAGGCAGGAAGATTGAAAATTATAGGCTGGTCTAGACTACATAAGCAAGACTCCATTTCAGAAAACAGAAAAGTCTGTCACTATAATTTGCCCATTAACAATTTTTTTAAAAACCCATGTGATTACTTTGGTACTTGCATAGAAATCATTTGAAAGCTGGGCACGGTGGTGCATGCCTATAATCCCAGCATTCAGAAGGCTGAGGCAGGACTGCCAAGACTCTGAGCAGCCTGGGCTACGTGGCTAGTTCAAGGCCAGCCTGAAGCACATATCAAGAGCATGTCTCAAAAAACTGAAAAAAAATTTAAAAAGTATTTGACATTTGTTCTTGATAAACTAGAACAACCAAAACTTTCAGCAGACTAAGAATAGACAAAAACATCCTTCTCCTGAAGCATCTATAGATAGTAACATCATACACAGTGATGAAGCCATAGCTCTCCCCTAAGATTACAACCCAGAGGGGATTGTCTGTGCTCTCTTCTCTTGTCACCATCTTTCTCATGGGTCTGAACAGTGCGGAGGCATCTAGGCTGGATAGGCAGAAGTAAAAGTAAATTTGCAGATGACATAGAACTCAGCCAAGCTGTTCAGGAACAATGGACTCAGGAAATAGGCCTCTTGGACACCCTGTCATAGCAGGTTCCTTGAAGATACAGACCAGCACAGAAATCAAGAGGGGAAGAGTAGAGGCTTACAGAAAGAATGACCCTTTCCAGGGTCAGTGGCAGCAGCGCAGAGCCCATCCTGGGAGCTGGGGGACAGGCGATCAGAGCATGAGGAGAAGCCCTGTAGGCTGTACTGGACAGCATTCAAACACAAACAGAGTAGAGGCTGCAGTAATGACAAAGGTGGTAACCTGTAGGCGAGGCAGCCTTGTATGTGAGAAACTCTCTGAAGTAAGGTTTGGATTTAAGTAACAAGTATATATTCGTGACATCAGGAGGAAGAAAGAATCCATTTCTTTTTTTTTTTTTTTTGCGGAACTGGGGATTGCACTCAGGCCCTTGCACTTGCCAGGCAAGCACTTATTCTACTGAGCCATCTCCCTGGCCCCCATTTCATCTTAATGTTGGAGGAAGTTTTTTTCTAAAAGAACTCAGAAATTAAATGCCTATATCTTGTACTCTGAGTAATCGATTTAAAGATAATGACGATATGCAATGTATTAGCCACTGTTACTCTCCTATTACCTTGCTTGGAATTTTTTTTTTTTTTTTTTTTTTTTTTTTTTTTTTTTTTTTTGCGGAACCAGGGATTGAACTCAGGCCCTTGAGGATCTCACTACTAGATCAGACTCGTGATTTGCCTGTTTACAGCCTCCCAAGAGCTGGGATTACAGGCACATGCCACCACACCCAGTCTCAGTTGCCGTCTCAGTGCACTCCAGGGGCAAGGCTGGCATGGCAGGCCCGGGGATTGAACTCCTGGCCCCTGACCTCCTTGGAGGTGCTTTAATCCACTGAGCTATTTGGCCAGCCTTTTTTTTTTTTTTTTTGTCTTTAAAATAAAAAATAAGGCTGGAGAGATGGCTCAGTGGTCTAAAGCACCTACTTAGAACAAGCTTAGCAAAGC
>NW_004524584.1:15057733-15058448 GCF_000260255.1 Octodon degus | reverse complement strand
CACCTACTTAGAACAAGCTTAGCAAAGCACAGGGACCACGGTTCAATCCCCAGCACCACATGCCAGCCAGCCCCACCCCCTGGTGGGCTGAGCTGACCACACACACACACACAAATAAATAAATAAATAAATAAATAAATAAATAAATAAATAAATAGTGAGCTCATCAGGGAAATGTCCACCTAGAGAAAATAATGGGCCAAAAAGAATAGGGGCCAGGGAGATAGTTCAGTAGAATAAGTGCTTGCCTGGCAATTGCAAGGTCCTGAGTTCAATCCCCGGTTCCGAAAAAAAGAAAAAGAATATTTTTGGTCTAGCATAGTGACATTCATAAATGACATCTCTTTGGCTTGAGATATAGTTTGTTGGACCAGTGACCTGGCAAGTACAAGGTTCTAAATTCAATTCCTGGGGGGCAGGAGGGCGGGAGATTTCGTTTTTAAATAAATGCATCTCTTTCTCTTTTTTTTTCTCTGTCTTCTGAAAATCAAACTCAGGACCTTACATTTGCCAGGCAGGCACTGTGCCACTGAGCTAAATCTCCAGCCCCATAAATGAATCTCAGTAATACTTTTTCAGATTATACAGCCAGTTATATACACCAAGCAGGTAAAAGAAAGGAAGCACAGATACATAAGGTATTTTCTTAACTCCCTTGATAATAATGCGGAAGAAACTATACCCACCCTTTTTTTTTTTTAAATTTTATTTATTT
>NW_004524584.1:15052272-15057483 GCF_000260255.1 Octodon degus | reverse complement strand
AGCTCAGCCCACCAGGGGGCAGGGCTGGCTGGCATGTGGTGCTGGGGGATTGAACCGCGGTCCCTGATGCTTTTGCTAAGCTTGTTCTAAGTAGGTGCTCCAGACCACTGAGCCATCTCTCCAGCCCTATACCCACCCTTTTGGACAAGAGTAGAAATAGTAGAGTTCCCATGGATATAGTCAGAAAAACAAGAAGGTATTTCATCTTAGACATGCCAGGGTGGAAGGTCTATACAGAGGTAGATGCTTGCTCAGTGTGGACAGAACACACCTTTGGGGATCATCTTAGACAGAAAAATATTGCTGTCTCTTCTCTTTAGGGGACCCTGTCAGGCAGAAGGAAACCTGATCCAAAGGAAGACGTAAGGGTGGCAGCACAGTTAATAAGTTAATATATGTTGGGTGTGATGTTACCTAGAGAACAGCTTACTGTTAGTATAGAAATCAGAAATAGTACTGTAGCTAAAAAAGCTAGGTAAGAGATTCACCCAAGTCCAGAGGTAAAGAGCAGACTCACAGAAGGAGTATGAGTCCTCGGTCTTCTGAAACGATGATGTCTACTGGCTTTGTTCCTACCTGAGTCTACAGTTGGTCCAGGGTAGCTGATGCCTGTGTACTGTGCAAGCGAAGTACTGACAGCGTGTGCTGTGTAGACACAGCCCGTGTTGACATTTGTTGACTCAATTGGCTCCCCTTCTTTTTTTCTAACAGGTGTGGTATCTGTGTGTTTTGAGGGGGACAGTGATGGTTACATCAACTTGGTAGCCTACCCTTACGTGGAGAGTGAGACCATGGAGCAGGATGATGCACCAGAACGGGAGCAACCTCGGCGCAAACATTCCCGCCGGAGCCTGCATCGGTCAGGCAGTGGCAGTGACCACAAGGAGGAGAAAGCCACCTTGTCCCTTGAGACCTCGGAGAGGTAAGAGATGGTAACCAGAGGTGTAGGTATGTTTCAGCTTGCTGGCATAAGCACACAGAACATCTTAGGAGTCTCGACACATCCTGGGGAAGCAGCTCTCAAAGTTAAAGGTAGCTACACTCAGGAAGCTGAGGCAGGAGGATTCTTGTAAGTTTGAGACCAGCCTGGGCTACAAAGTGAGCTCAAGGCCAGCCTGAACTGCATAGTGAGACCATGTCTCAAAAAGACAAAACCTCCAAAAGACAACAACAAAAAAACACCACCAAATTAAGGGTAGCTGGAGTTTTGGAGTCACCCTTAGAGATATGGCCTCCTCTGTGTGTTATATCCCCCTAATGGTTCTTTTTGGATATGGCTAGAACTAATTGAGAGAAGTTGAAGTTCTCTGAGCCCTGTAGAAGCATGTCACACTCACAAGATAAAGGTTGGCTAGGTGTGTGGTACATTCCTATAATCCCAGCTAGTCAGGAGGCTGAGAAGATTCAAAGTTGGAAACCAGCCTGGCAGTTTAGTGATAACCTACCTCACACAAAAAAATGGGTTTGAGTACGGGTGTAGCCCAGCCATAGGTTTTTGTTTTGTTTAATATAATTTACCTGTACTTTATTTACTCAGTTGAGGGCTTCTGGATTGTGTGTATAAAATGCTCTGTGCAGTTGATCCCCACATTGTTCACACTGACTTCAAGTTGTTCAGTTGCTGCTTTTGGTTTGTTTTCTTTCAGGATCAAGGTGCGTGCTTTCATATAAAATCTTATTTTTCATTCCTTTTCTGGGAACTCTTTCTTGGATTCTTTCCTTTGCATAATTATACCTGCAGTGGAACCAGCATCCTAAAGTCACCAGGATCAGTCCTCCTACACCAGCATCACATGATCTTCTAATTCTGCCTTCCCCTTCTTGGGCTGATGGCCTCCATGGCCGTGAGTCAGCAGCTGCCACTGCCCTAAGGGTGTGTGTGTGTGTGTGTGTGTGTGTGTGTGTGTGTGTGTCCAAAGAAGGGAGAGAAATTAGTTTCTAACTTGTAGTGCAATGGAGAACCCTTTAGAAGACATACCAACCATATGCCAGTTGCAACCCAAATCCACGTATTTGTCACAAAGTGCCAACACTGCAGTTAAACCTGAACTGAGGTTTTCATTTAGAAAAAACAACTCATACATTACCATCTTTATTTTAAAAGAAAAACATGGTTGGGGCTGGAGAGATGGCTCAGTGGTCTAAAGCACCTACTTGGAACAAGCTTGGCAAGGCATCAGGGACCGCGGTTCAATCCCCCAGCACCACATGCCAGCCAGCCCCGCCCCCTGGTGGGCTGAGCTGGCCACACACACACACCTCTCTCTCTCTCACTCTCTCTCTCTCTCTCTCTCTCTCTCTCTCTCTCTCTCTCTCTCTCTCAAATAAATAAAAAAAAAATTTAAAAAGAAAAAGAAAAACATGGTAATGTGTACAGTAGGTTTGCGGAGCCATCACAGTCTTTTGTAGTCTCCATGTAGCCTCTGAGAATCTGGTTATCAGTCCTCTCATTGCACTTAAAATATATTCCATTAGAAACTGATTTTCTTCAAAGATGAGAAAAATAATCTTCGTAAATAATTATACCAAAAACAGTTATGCCAGCTGAGTATGGTGGCACATGCCTAAAATCCTAGCACTTTGGGAGACAGGCCCAGGATTGCAAGTTTGAGCCCAGCCTGAGTGACTTAGTGAGATCCTGTCTCCAAAAAAACAAAAAAGGATTGGAGTTGTTGTAGTTTGGTAGAAAGGCTTTAGGTTTGATCTGTAATACTGCATAAAGAAAAGAAAGAGGGGCAGGGAGATGGCTCAGTAGCGTAGGCATTTGCCTGGCAAGCACAGGGACCTGAGTTCAATCTCCAGTTCCACACAAAAAAAAAAAAAGAAAAGAAAGAAGTATGTTGCTTGATATTTCATGCAGAAATTACACGAGAGCTCTTACTACAACGGGTCTCATTAGAAGGGTAGCAATAAAAGTAATGACTCGAATATGGAGATAGGAACCTTCTTACCGTGCAGGTGGATATTAAGTGGTGTAGTCACTTTGAAAACAGTTTGAGGGCTGGTGAGATGGCTCAGTGGTCTAGAGCACCTACTTAGAACAAGAACAAGCTCAGCAAAGCACAGGGACCGTGGTTCAGTCTCCCAGCACCACATGCCAGCCAGCCCCGCCCCCTGGTGGGCCGAGCTGGCCACACACACACTAAATAAATAAATAAATAAATAAACAAACAAATAAAAAAAAAAAGTTTGACATTTCTTCAAAAAGTGAAACCTTGGAGCCAGGTGTGGTAGCACACACCTGTAATCCCAGCATTTAGGAGGCTGAAGTAGGAGGATCACCATGAGTTTAAGGCCAATGTGAAGTACATATTGAGATCCTGTCAAAAGAAGGGAAGGAGGGAGGAAAGAAAGAAGAAAAAAAAGAGAGAAAAGAAATGAAACCTAAGGTGAAATAGCTCAGTGGATTAAGCACCTACTTAGGCAAGTGCAGGAACTGGGGTTTGATCCCTGGCACCTCATGCCCCGCTGGCACCTCCTTTGGGGGCTTGCTGAGCCAGCCACCAAGACCGGACATGGTGGCGCAACCCTGTAATCCCAGTGCTGGGGAGGCTGAAAACAGGAGGATCACTACGAATGCGAGCTGTGTATTGAGACCTTGTACCAAATACATTTTTTAAAAAAAGAAAAAAGAAACCTAGGAGCCGGGGAGATAGCTCAGTAGAGGGACTGAGTTCAATCCCCAGTTCTGCAGAAAAACAAACCTAGTAATTTAACTCCTAGATATGCACCCAGTAGAATTGAATACATAAACCCAATCCATATAAAACTTGTACACATTCTGTTTTCTTTTCTTTTCTTTTCTTTTTTTTTTTGCGGAACTGGGGATTGAACTGAGGCCTCTGCGCTTGCTAGGCAAGCGTTTATTCCACCGAGCCATCTCCCCGGCCCCCAAACTTGTACACATTCTTAGCATTATCCCTATAGCCAGAATGTGCCCATCATCTGATGAGTAGATAGATACAATGTGGTATATCCATGACATGGAAGATTATTGTCATAAAAAGGAAGCTACAACATACATGAATCTCAACATCAAGTGAAAGAAGCCAGGTACAGAAGACTACATGCTATATGTTCTGTTGGATAGAGTAGAGAATAGGCAAAGCCACAGATAGAAAAGGCAGTGCTGGTTCTCTGTTAGTGGTTAGTGCTCAGGTAGGAAGAAGTAAAGAATCACTGCAAAGCTTTGCTTTTTAGGGAGAAGAAAGTATTCTAAAAATTATAGTGTTTATACTTTATAGCCTACTGAATATGCTATAAGGCCACTGAATGGTAAAATAATAAAATTAATGTGAGCCTCATATCAAATTGAAATAAAAATTGTGCATTTAAATAATTTTAATTTCATTTAAAAGTTTAAAAAAGTAAGTCTCATGAATAATAAGCTCTGTGACTTGATTTAGAAGTTGAAGCTAGGAGCTGTGAATATAGCTCAAGCCTGTGGCTTTCCTCAGTCTGCAGAAGGCGAGCAGTTGCAGGGCCATGATGTGGAGGATGAATTCAGGGTTGCTGTGGTAGGAGTTGTGGCTCGCTTCCAGTATCCAGGAAGCGGTTTCACCAGGGATGTATGTTTTCTGGGCTTGTCAGTATGAAAAACAGGGTTTTTTTTGTTTGTTTTTTGTGGTACCAGGGATTGAACTCAGGGCCCTGCACTTGTCAGGCAGGTGCTTATTCTACTGAGCTATCTCCCCAGCCCTGAAAAAACAGTATTGTCAGTTATTTTAAGCAAAGATTTTTATGTTGGAACCTAGCCAAATTGTGGCAGGCTTTTAGTGTTTTTAATTAGTAACCTTCCTGCCAAAACCCCTTTGTAGTTTGACTTATTTTAGAAATAAAATTTTCTCTTGGGGCCAGCGAGATAGCTCAGTGGTCAAGAGTGCCTGCTTAGGCAAGCACAGGGGACTGTGGTTCCATCCTTGGCACCACATGCTGCGCCATCCCTGCCCTCAGGGCAGGCTCAGTGGGCCAAAGAGAAAGAAATAAAATTCTCTCGCTTAACATGTCTTCATGGTTTCCATAGGCACAAGTCTAAACCTGAGAAACACAAGTATCTTGAAAGCTTGGACTCTGCTCACAGTAGAATGTCTGGCTTTTCTTTCTATGGTATTTTCCTCCTACTAGACCTGATGCAAAGATAGGCAATTCATAAACATGATGCCAACATACGCTTTCTAAAATCTTTTTTTTTTAAATTTTATTTATTTATTT
>NW_004524584.1:15037676-15052011 GCF_000260255.1 Octodon degus | reverse complement strand
AGAGAGAGAGAGAGAGAGAGAGTCTAAAATCTTATTAAAACTAGCATTTCTAGGTATTATGGATGAAGGCAGGACAGTTACTTGTGTCCTTGAGATTAGCATCCTGTGTTGTTCTCCATGTTTAGTGTGACACTGTACCTTCATCACATTTTCTTTTTATTGTCATCAAGTTTTGATGTTGTAAAATGACCATTTTAATCTATTTTAAGTACTAGTGCTTGATCTCAGGGCCTTCACACTGTATCACATCTTCAGCCTCTTTTTAAATTTTTTTGTGCTGAGACAGGATCTTGTTAGTCACTAAGTTGCCCAGAGGTGCTCAAACTTTTGATCATGCCTCAGCTTTCCCAGCATGCCAGGATTACAAATGTATACCATCATACCCAGCTTCTTTTATTCTGTGTATAAATCATCTGTGTCTGTAGTATGCTTTACTTTTTTTTTTTTGGTGGAACCGGGAATTGAACTCAGGTCCTTGCGCTTGCCAGGGAAGCGCTTATTCCACTGAGCTATCTCCCCGGCCCCTTTTTCCTTTTTTTTTTTTTTTTTTTTTTTTTTTTTTTTTTTTTTTTTTGGCAGAACCAGGGATTGAATTCAGGCCCTTATGCCTACCAGGGAAGTGCTTATTCCACTGAGCTATCTCCCTGGCCCCCAAAGAAAATTTTTTTTAAATTTTTTTTAAGACTGGGAATTGAACTCAGGACCTTGTGCTTGCCAGGCAGGCACTTGTGCTACTGAGCCATCTCCCCGGCGCCCTGGCCTCCAAATCTTAAGCTTAAGCCTTAACCTCCCAAGTGGCTATAGGCGTCCACCAGCACTCCCAGGCTCTGTTGGCTGAAACACCAGACTTTTTCACAGAGCCTGTGCCATTTTACCTTCCTGCCGGTAGTGTAGGAGGGTTCCATCTTCTTCACTTTCTGGGCAACACTGTTGCAGTATTTTTCTTTTGATGCTAATTATCCTAGTGTATACACAGTACAGTAAGTCCCTATTAAGGCCAAGTTCTGTCCATTTCTGTTCCAGGAGAGTGTTTATTAATCAGATTCCTTTGTAAGTCTGATAAAGTGAGTCTCGTACACATTTGACATAAATACAAAGTTTGTTTGTTTGTTTATTTATTTATTTGGTGGAACCAGGGATTGAACTTGGGCCCTTGTGCTTGCCAGGGAAACACTTATTCCACTGAGCCATCTCCCTGGCCCCATAAATACACAGTTTAAAGCATACTTTGTCCTTTCTTTCAACTCTGTTCGCTTTTGTTTCCATTGTTACGGCTTTGCACTTCCTAGCAATCTCCCATGTCATCACTGCTTTTCCTCTTGCTTCTGGACATCCTGGCACCCTACCGTTGTACACTATCACACTATGCAGTAAGCACATGCAGCATAACTGATGACATCCAGCAGACATGTGAGCTATTTCTGTGGGGTTTTTTTGTTTTTGTTTTTTTTTCACATTACAAATGTTTGAGATCCTTTTTGTATCTGTGAAAGTTCATAACTCAATGGGCCAGGGAGATGGCTCAGTAGAATAGGCACTTGCCTGGCAAGCGCAAGGGCCTGAGTTCAATCCCCGGTTCCACCAAAAAAAAAAAAAAAAAAAAAGAAAGAAAAAGACAGTTCACAACTCAAATGTTCCTAAGTCAAGGACTTAGTATAGTATTTTTGTCATGTAACTTATCACAAATAATTATTTTTCAGCCAGTTTTCTAAGACATATTGTTTGTGCACCTTTATTAGCTCACATTTCTGGGGCCCTCTGTCAGCAGGGTCTATGGGTAGCACATGAGTCATCCTCTGCCCTCTGTCCCCAAGGATAACTTGCCTGGGTCTCTTAGTGATGTCTGTGTTCTTCCTTCTTAGCTCTCAGGAGGCAAAGAGTCTGAAGGTGGAGCTTCATAGCCACTCAGATGTCCCTTTCCAGATGCTAGACGGCAACAGTGGTCTGAGTTCTGAGAAGATCAGCCATAACCCCTGGAGCCTGCGCTGTCATAAGCAGCAGCTGAGCCGAATGCGCTCTGAGTCCAAGGATCGAAAGCTCTACAGTATCCTTATCTGTCTGCCTTCAGCACTGGCTCCTGGACTCCCCCAGCCCTGACGGAGGGCATTCTCTGTCCAGGGACCCCTCTTTGTTTTCATCTCCTTTTTTTATAGATTCCTCTTTTAAGTTCATTAACATGGGTGTTTGTTTCTTTGTTAGTTTCTCTTTTTGAACCTGATAAGGCAGAAGCTTAAAATTTGACAGTAAAGCTTAGCATGAGGGTGCACACACCTATAATCCCGGCAATGGGGAGGCTGAGACAGGAAGGTAAATTTTCTTTATTGGGTAGGTTGAACCTAGGGCCTTGTGCTTCGCAGACACTTTACCACCGAGCTATACACCCCAACCCTGGGCAGATACTGAAATCCAGTATTTTCTAAACATTCCTATTGGGAATATTAGAATCTGAATTTTTGATTTTGGTGGTAGTGGTGCAAATATGTCTTCCTTATTAGATCTGGGTGAGGTTCTGCTTTGCATAGGACCTTGGTTTATTGATGGAAACTGGGATGTGTTCAGATCTGTCAAATCTTTATTGCCTACAAGGTAAATCTAAATAATTTTTTTAAATGAATTGGTGTGATATATCCATAAAAAAGGAATGAAGCTGATAACATGCTACACATGGATGAACCTTGAAGACATTTTGCTAAGTGAATTAAGTCAGGCTTAAAAGGACAAATGCTGTATGATTCCACTGGTATGAGATCCCTCAAATAGAAAAACTCCTAGAGAGAAAAAGTAGTATATCTGTTTCCTCGAGATTCTGGGGAGTGGAGACAAGGAATTACTTGGATACAGTTTCAGTTTAGGAAGGTAAAAATGCTGGAGGTAGACAGCAGTGATGATTGTATAACAAGGTTAATATACTCAGTGCTACTGGATACATTTGGAAATTGCCAAAATGGCCAAGTTTATGTGACATATATTTTATTACTTTTTTTCAATAACTAATAAGCTAGAGGGCTGGGGAGAAGGCTCAGTAGAATAAGTGCTCGCTTGGCAAGCGCAAGGACCTGAGTTCAATCCCCAGTTCCACCAAAAAAAAAAAAAAAAAAAAAGAATTTCACACATTTGAGAGTTCATGAAGCTACTAAGTTTACATTAGAATAAACTGTTTCCTTTTCTAGTACACCTTTGTCACTGCTTTTGTGGGTGGGACTGGTGGCAAGTGTGGCTTTGATTTTTCTTGACCCTAGCCCAGAATTCCTCCTGCTTGAGAATGTGGTTCATCATTTCAAGTACCCTTGTGTGCTGGACCTGAAGATGGGCACCCGGCAACATGGGGATGATGCATCAGCTGAGAAGGCGGCCCGGCAAATGAGGAAGTGCGAGCAGAGCACATCTGCCACTCTGGGGGTCAGGGTCTGTGGCATGCAGGTGAGTCACCACTGGTGCCAGCCTAGGGGCTGCCACCTGTGTGTTTTAGATTGCTCGCCCTCCTGGCCCCACTGTTCTGGAATCTCCTCCAAGAGGGTGAGTCTCCCACAGGGTGCTGAGTACATCCTTGCAAGTGTGACCCCTGATCTGAGCTCCATGTACACAGCCGCTGAAAGCCTGCAGTCTCGACACTGGGACAAGTAAGACTCAGAGGAGTATGGAAGACGGCACTACAGGTGTTGCTGTGGGCCCAATATTGGCGTCGCAGCTCTATAATGGGGAGACCCAGGGTGAGCATGGCCTGTTGCGCTCCATTTGGAGGAGCAGAAAAGCTCAGCTTGGTCAATGCCTAGACACTGTTGTGGTGATGTTTGTTCAGGCACCGTTAAGGTCATTAGACTCCCAAGTGCTCATCCTATCTTGTTTCCTGGGATTTCAGGTGTACCAGCTGGACACAGGCCATTACCTGTGCAGGAACAAGTATTATGGCCGTGGGCTCTCCATCGAAGGCTTCCGCAATGCTCTCTATCAGTACCTGCACAATGGGCTGGACCTGCGACGTGACCTCTTTGAGCCTATCTTAAGCAAACTTCGAGGCCTCAAAGCTGTGCTGGAGCGGCAGGCCTCCTACCGTTTCTACTCCAGTTCTCTGCTTGTCATCTATGATGGCAAGGAGTGCCGATCTGATCTGCGTCTCAAGCACCTGGACATGGGGGTCCCTGAGGTGGCACTGCCCGGCGGCCCTAGCACTAGCCCCAGCAGCATCAATCCCGAGGCAGGCCCCTCCTGTCCACCCAAAGTGGATGTTCGCATGATTGACTTTGCACACAGCACCTTCAAGGGCTTTCGGGATGACCCCACTGTGCATGATGGGCCGGACAGAGGCTATGTATTTGGCCTGGAGAATCTCATCAGCATCATGGAACAGATGCGGGAAGAGAATCAGTAGGCCCAGTTCTGGGCCCTCTGTACCAGTTCCTCTCTACCCGCAGGCAGGGACCATTGCTCTGAACTTGCCATGAGGACACACAGACTTACTTTTAAAGGGTTATATTTCTCTTTGGTGTAAACTAAAAGAAATGTTTTTAGTTGTAGCCTGGAATCCATATATATAAAATGAAAGAAGGCAGAACATCTGCTTTCTCAGCCAGGCTTCTTAGCTTTATGGCTCTGACTGCTGTGTCCAGGCTGACTTAGGAATGAAGAAGTGCCCCTGGTGGGCTTGGCAGCAGAGTCAGAATATCCTGGGACTTTGGTTTCTCTTGCCTTGGCCTTTGGGATCTACGGCTGCAGGGTCCTGCAAATTGTGGGATGAATCCCTGGGCTGACGCAGGTTCCGTCCGTGCCCACTCATCCCGTGTTCCTCAGTAGAGGGCTTGGATGCCCAACTCTCCTGGGCTTGTAAGTCTTGTATCGTGAGCACCCATAGCAACTGATTGCACACAGCTGGGCCTGTCTTTCTTGGGTCTGATTTTGGCATGGGCCTAGGTTCATGAAGCTGAGCTGAAGCCGGTTTATGGCAGGGAATAGGCCGCTTCCCCAGTCACTCATATGTGAACTGCTCCTCTTCTGCCCATAATGCCGGCCAGTTGCTCACCAAGATCCCTTGCCTGAGGAGGCTATCCCTCCTGCTTCACTGAATGGGCATGATTCCGTGGGGCCCTCAGGGCCTGTGTTCCAGAGAGTATTTGCAGTTCTTGTGCTGTCGGTGGGTGTCTTCCTCCTCTAGATTGGGCAGCTGTGTTCCCTCTGAATGGGTGTTCTTCAGGACTCAAGGGCTGTGGTCCACTCAGGGTCTCGCACTTTTCCAGGCCAAGCTCCAGGGAGGCAGCCCACTGTGAGACATGTTAGGTCTTGGGCCCAGAGGGAGAAGTATAAGGTTGTCTGCTTTTAGGGACACTGGACCCTGGGTGCAGGTGCCCAGATTCTGCTAATGAGAGCTTTGTCTGATTAACCCTGGGTTCTGTCATTTTGTCCATATGTCCACATGCCACCCTGTTTCATGGGGATACTTCCCCTGGCTGTAGCCTTGCTTGTTAGTACATGATTTCTTTTATGCTGTCCTCAACAAAATACTCTTTCTCATTTCTGAGGTGAGCTTTTGCCCTTCTGTAGCAGGTGCTGCCTTTTTAAAAAAAGACCTCATGGCAGAGTGAATTGTAGGTAGTGTTTCTCTGCTGATCCAGTGCTCTTCTTGCAGGCGTGAACTGTGGCCCTTGACACTGACAGCAGGCAGTAAAGGCTCAAGTGTCAGATTTTAGTGATGTTTGCTGCTAGCCCCTAGTGGCATGGAGACTTGCTGCCTCGTTACGTACGTAGGTGGCTGGCCAGCAGGTAATTCTGCTCTCTGCCATTGCCAGAATTGGCCCTTATCCAAGCATAGGGTCACTGACATTGTTGCTTTTGACACGTCCCTATTTTGGCTTCAGAAGTAAACCTATGTCTGAGAGGCCTTCGTAACTGATGGAGTGATTTCCCCCTAAAATAGGTTCCTTGATGGAGCCTTCCTCTCTCAGCCCTGTGACCCCCCGGCTGGGGCCCATGGCTGGCAGGTTCTGTTCTTGGGGCTGGGAGGTGCAGCTTTGCCTATTTTTGGTCAGTGACCATTTTTATCATTCTCTGGCTTTGGCTGTGAAGGCAGTCACTCTTCCTTAGTGTAGACAGCCTTCCTGGCAGGGTAGTGGGTAAGAGAGTGGGTTCAGGGCTACTTGAGACTGCCTAGGGATGTGTTGTGCCTCCCCAGTTCCCAGGTGCCTAGAGTAGCCCTCCCGTCTTGGATTTATAATCCAAGATCTGGCAGTAAAAGTGGAAGGGCTGGGATTTGGGATTTGGTGCTTCTGCCCTGGTACAGGACTCCTTTTCAGCACTTTGGATACCTGGGATTTGGGATTTGGTGCTTCCGCCCTGGCACAGGACTCCTTTTCAGCACTTTGGATACCTAGAGACCCACCCCTGATAGCTGAAGGCTGGTGGTGAGTGTGCACACACTTGCTAGCCTGTTCTTTCTGTCCCAGGATACAGAACCTTGACCTTTGTCAGGCCCCTGCCTTCCTAGCCCCAAATTGGGACCAAACTGCATAATGGGATCATGGGTTGAGGTGTTCAGACCGCTCCTCCCCCCAGTACTTCCCAGGCATGCTAACCCCAGCTGGTGAGGGGAGTGGTAAATGAAGGGGACTAGTGTGCAGCTTGCCAGGGACCCGCCTCTCCCTTCCTGGCCTGTGATTCCCACCAAGGGCCAGGGCTAGATCAGTAGCCGCTTCTCACGCTCACACCAGGCTACGTGCACATTTCGTAGATGCAGATTGCTTTGGACTTTACAGCTGTAGCATTTGGTGGTGTTTGCCGAATTGAAACTGAGAACAATACGGAGAGCCCTGGGAAAGACCTGGTTCTTTTGTTTCGCGGGAAAATGGTAAAAGCTCGCATTCTGGGAATCTATTCCACTTTCCCGAGGTTAAGTCTGTCCACACCACCCGAGACCTGCGCCCAGTTACAACGTGGCTCCAGCCACACCTCGGCCGGTTTTGTTTTCACCAGACCATGCGTGTAGGGGAGGGGGTGCTCGGGCCGAGCCTACCCTTCTGTACACCTGGCGCTGCCTACCCTGCTTGTGTCTGAGGTCGTGTTTGTCAAAATAAAGCCGCTATAACGAAGTTTGTCTGCGTCTTTGGAGACAAAGCAGTTTCCAGGGAAACCGGCTGGGTGGGGCTGGCAATCCTATCCTGGGCCCTTCCTTTCACTCCACTTCCTGGTTGGCGTGGGGGTGGGGTGGGGCCGGAAGTCGCTGTCACGGACTCTGCCTCGCATTTGGCGCCAGTTCGGCCTTTGGATCCACCAATGGACAGCTGACCCGCGGTCCCCGTCTGGGTTCCCATAGCAGCGTGGCGCGCTCGAGTTCTTATTGGCTACGTCTGGCGCAGCGCCGCGCCCAACGCTCCGACGCCGACGGCCGTGCCACGTAGACAGTAGCCTATTGGCCCGCTGTGGTCACGCCTCTGGCCGCCGCCGAGTGCGGCCTGAGTTCCCGGTCCTACAAGTCCTGTACCAGGTCGCTTCTTGAATTTTGGCGTTAGTACAGACCTGGGGACAAGCTGGAAGCAGAGTCGGCCAGTCTGGCTGGTGAGAGGCGTGAGATAAGTCAGGGAGGTGGAAGTGCACTGCAGATTTCGGCCTGGCGGGCGGGCACTGACCCCTGACGCTCGCAGGCACGATGAAGGCACTGATCTTAGTGGGCGGTTATGGGACGCGGTTGCGGCCGCTGACGCTGAGCATCCCGAAGCCACTGGTGGACTTTTGCAACAAACCCATCTTGCTGCACCAAGTGGAGGCGCTTGCCGCCGTAAGTTCCCGGGGTCTGACCTTGAGGGATGGGGACGGCTAGCCGTTGGAAGTTTTCTCTTCCTGGCTGAATGAGTCTATTGGCCTGTGTTCTGTCCAGGCAGGCGTGGATCACGTCATCCTGGCCGTGAGTTACATGTCTCAAGTGTTGGAGAAGGAAATGAAGACTCAGGAGCAAAGGGTGAGGCACGGAGTCTTTTCCCTTGGTCCTTGCTCAACTTCCTGCCCTGGAAGTAGAGCCTGATGTCGTGGTTTCTCTCTTCCAGTTGGGAATCCGAATCTCCGTGTCTCATGAAGAGGAACCTTTGGGGACAGGTCAGTGGACACACCAAGGTCCCTTGGTAAGGGATTTAGGGCCAGGAAAAGGCTTTGACCCAGCCTGGGTGGGGCTTGGTGACCTGTACCCCTGCAAGGCGGTAACCTGCCTGCCCCCGTTCTCCAGCTGGGCCTTTAGCACTGGCCCGTGACCTGCTCACTGAGACTGCAGACCCTTTCTTCGTCCTCAACAGTGATGTGACCTGTGATTTCCCCTTTCACGCCATGGTGCAGTTCCATCGGCACCATGGCCAGGAAGGCTCCATCCTGGTAAGGGCTTTGACATTCCTACTTCTCCACCCAGCCTCCCCAATCCCCTAACCTTGATTTCCCTAAGTTATAAAAGCAAAATTGTGCCGTGTATGTCTTTAAGTTTCTGGGACAGAGTCCTTGAGACTTGAGACAGCATATATATTAAGGCTTGGGAACACTGGGCTAGGTCTGAGGTCCCCTTGTATTCAGGTGACCAAGGTGGAGGAGCCTTCGAAGTATGGTGTGGTGGTATGTGAGGCAGACACAGGCCGCATTCACCGGTTTGTGGAGAAGCCACAGGTATTTGTGTCCAATAAGATCAATGCAGGCATATACATTCTGAGCCCTGCAGTGCTGCAGCGCATCCAGGTGTGTGGGAGAGACCTGCTGGGTGGGCTAGGGTGGGATGGGCCACCACAGCCATGACCCTGCTCACAAGTTGCCCCACTCCCACAGCTGAAGCCTACGTCAATTGAGAAGGAGGTCTTCCCTATTATGGCCAAGGAGGGCCAGCTATATGCCATGGAGCTGCAGGGTGAGGCAGGGAAGCCTCAGGGAGGGGGTGGTTGGTGGCTGAGCTGAGCTTCCTGATGCAATCCTTCCTATAGGCTTCTGGATGGACATTGGACAGCCCAAGGATTTCTTGACTGGCATGTGCCTCTTTCTGCAGTCACTGAGGCAGAAGCAACCTGAACGACTATACTCAGGCCCTGGCATTGTGGGCAATGTGCTTGTGGTAAGGCTTTTGACCAGCCCATCATTAATCTCCTTGGTTTTGGGAGACAAATGGTCCACTTGTATTTTCCCTCTTTGGCTCACAGGACCCAAGTGCTCGAATTGGCCAGAATTGC
This sequence comes from Octodon degus, assembly GCF_000260255.1. Taxonomy (NCBI): domain Eukaryota; kingdom Metazoa; phylum Chordata; class Mammalia; order Rodentia; family Octodontidae; genus Octodon; species Octodon degus. The sequence goes on along the minus strand of NW_004524584.1, from coordinate 15,042,832 downwards.
AGCATTGGCCCCAATGTGAGCCTGGGTCCTGGTGTGGTGGTAGAGGACGGCGTGTGCATACGACGCTGCACGGTGCTGCAGGATGCCCACATCTGCTCCCACTCCTGGCTTGAGTCGTGCATTGTGGGCTGGCGCTGCCGTGTGGGCCAGTGGGTAAGCCCAAAGACTGGGCCCGGTGGGGAGCGTAGCAGGGAATGCATCTGCTACACTGATGAGGCTTCTCATTCCCCAGGTGCGTATGGAGAATGTAACAGTTCTGGGCGAGGATGTCATTGTTAATGACGAGCTCTACCTCAACGGAGCCAGTGTGCTGCCCCACAAGTCAATTGGTGAATCAGTGCCAGAACCTCGTATCATCATGTGAGGGCCTTTCTCCATCAGCAGGAGGAGTACTGGCCTGACACATCAGGAGACCCTGGACTTGGTGCCATTTATCTGAGGAGGGGTAGACAAGGCCAGAAGTGTAGTGGGGACACCTGCCTTGTATGGACATAACTGACAGCATCTTTGCAGAACACACCCCATAAACCCCACTCTGTCAAGAAGGGCTGTGGCAAGGGTTGTATATAATAATTTAATGCTCATTATGGCCCTGACTGAAAGTCAAGCACAGGCATAATTAGGCTCATGGTTGGGCTCAAACTAATGAGGCTATAGGCAGGTGAGGAGACTTGACATGGTGGGGGGTTGGGAGTTGGGGTAGCTCATAAATAGGGCTCAGCCTGGGTCTGGATTCAAGGGTGGAGGTTCTAGGGTGTTTCAGGCCATGGGTTAGGCAGGTCTAGGAAGCCGAAGAAGTGGCTACTGTATTTGCTACCTTGTCCCAGTCCTCTACAGATGTGATGGTGGCTTTGCAGAAGAAGCAGTCCTTGTTGTTCATCAGGTGCTGGTTGATACAGGCTCTACAATGGAAGGGGATGAGGACTCCCTGTGTGTCCCGAGTGCCCCTCCCTCAAGTCCACAGGGCCCACTTACTTGCAAGATTTGTGACCACAGGGCTGGAACACAGCAGAGATGGGGTGGGCGTAGCAGATAGGGCAGAGGTCCTCCTCGCTAGTGGGCTAAGGGAGGAGCATGGAGGTTGGGCTGGGGTTGGACACATGACACCCACACTGGTGTGCACACAGATTCAGATGGCATGGATCCATGTGCTTCGGGCCCACTCACCAGGGATGCAGCTGCCGCCTGAGCAGATGCAGAGGTCAGATGAGCCAGCATCTGCTCCACCTGGGCAAGCTCCTCAGCACTGATATAATCTGTGTCTGGGTGAGCAGGAAGTGCTGTCAGGGCTAGAACCTGGTGTCTCCAGTATTTCCAGCTTTCACTGTTCTTGAGAACCCTGATTTCAAGCAGTCCCAGATCTCTGACTCACACCAGGGCCCACTTACAGCTCTGCAGAGAAAAGCGCTTCCGGTCTGGAGCAGGCAGGGCAGTCCCAGGTGTTGGAGGGTCTGGCTGCCCCAGGAGATAGCATATGGAGCGCAGCTGGAAGCAGGGATCGGCCAGAAGCACTGATGTGGCTCTCTCTGTCCTAGGTAGGGAAGGTGTAAGAGTGCTGAGAAGGTCTGGGACTGTTGGAAAGTCATCTATGAACACATTGTGTGACAATCCACACCTTACATTATTGCCTCTTCATCCTTCTCTGCTGTTTGCCACCTTTTAAATCCTGGATCCCACTGAGGTCCTACATAACCAAGTTACCTGTCTAAAGGGCGGATGGTGCAATCATAAAATAGCAGAATTCACATCAAATAAAAGAATTTGAACAGCCACACAACAGCATCTCCAGATTTCCCCTTTTACCTCTGTGGGAGACAGCTAGAGCCGCCAAGGATGCTAGGGTGGGACTCGCGCCCCCAGGTGGCCGTGTTGGGTTCAGCCTCTGGGAACGCAGCCGCCCCGCCCACTGCAGCGGGAGCCAATGACAGCCCGGGGCCCCGCCGCCTCACGCGGTCACTTCCCAGCGAGTATTTAGAAGCGGGCCAGGACCGCGCGCAAGGAGAAAGCTAAGGAAGTGAAGGGTATGCTGAGCTGCGGGCAGTCCCACCTCATTCTGCAAAGCAGAGGACAGCAGCTGTCGGCCTTGTGAGTTGGGCGCAATACAGTACCTCCTGCACTGTGGCCTTCCAGGTACCAGTATGTTGAGCCCGAGTGGAAGGGGGTGAATCCTAGAGCTACCTTACCCCATCCCTCGATTGCTGCCATGGCCTGGCTGGTGCTGCCGGGTACACTGGTGTGCATGCTGCGCTTCGGGTTAGGCATCCCAGACTCTGAGGCCTTCCCGCCTCCTGCCCTCCACAACTGCCCTTACAAATGCATCTGCGCTGCCGATCTGCTAAGCTGCGCGGGCCTCGGGCTGCAGGATGTGCCAGCCACGTTACCTCCGGCTGCTGAAGACCTGGATCTGAGCCACAACGCGCTCCGGCGCCTGAGCCCCGGCTGGCTAGCGCCCCTCTCCCGGCTGCGCGCCTTGCACCTCAGCCACAATGAGCTGGATGCGCTGGGTCGCGGCATCTTTAGCAACGCCAGCCGCCTGAGGCTGCTCGACCTGTCAGCTAATGCCTTGCAGGCACTTGGCCGTCACGATCTCGATGGGCTGGAAGCACTGGAGAAGCTGTTTCTATTTAATAACCGTCTGGCACACTTAGACGAGCACGCGTTCCACAGCCTAAGAGCGCTTAGCCGCCTCTACCTGGGCTACAACGAAATTTCCTCCTTCTCTTTCAACCATCTGCACGGCCTGCGCACAACCCACCTGCGCACTCTGGATCTCTCTTCCAACCAGCTGGGACTCCTCTCCATCCCGGAGCTGGCCGCACTGCCGGCCTTCCTCAAGAACGGGCTCTACTTGCACAACAACCCACTGCCCTGTGACTGCCGCCTCTACCACCTGCTGCAGCGATGGCACCAGAGGGGCCTAAGGGCCGTGCGTGATTTTGCCCGTGAGTACACATGCCTGGCCTTCAAGGTGCCTGCCTCTGGCGTGCGCTTCTTTGAGCACAGCCGCATCTTCGAGAACTGCTCAGCAGTCCCACCTCTGATCCTAGAGCGACCCGAGGAGCAGCTACACGCACAGGTGGGTGGGTCCCTGAGGCTCTACTGCAACACCAGTGCCCCGGCCATGAGCATCACATGGGTCTCACCGCAGCACGAGCTGCTCCTGGCACCAGGATCCCGTGATGGCAGCATCACAGTGCTGGGTGACGGCAGCTTGGCCATCAGTGCTGTGCAGCAGCAGCACGCAGGCATCTTTGTGTGTATGGCCACGGGGCCCCACCTGTACCACAACCAAACACTTGAATACAATGTCAGCGTGTACTTTCCACATCCGGAGCCTGAGGCTTTCAACACGGGCTTCACCACGCTGCTGGGCTGTGCTGTGGGCTTGGTACTTGTACTGCTCTACCTGTTTGCACCACCCTGCCATGGCTGCTGCCATTGCTGCTGCCGCCGCCAGCTCTGCCGTGAGCGCCGCTGGCCCCGGGAACCTAGCCCACTCCAGGAGTTGAGTGCACAGTCTTCTATGCTCAGCACCACACCCCCAGATGCACCCAGCCGGAAGGCCAGTGTCCACAAGCACGTGGTCTTCCTAGAGCCCAGCAGGAGAGGCCTCAATGGACGCGTGCAGTTGGCAGTCGCTGAAGACTTTGATCTCTGCAACCTCTCGGCCCTGCCACTAAAGGCTGGCTCTGAGTCTGCCAGCTCCACAGGCTCAGAGGGACCCATGATGACCTAGGCTACCCAGGGCCCACCCAGGCCATGGCCCTCTTCCTGCTTGTTGTGCTCCCTCCTACCATCCAGAGGACTGTCTGGTGCTGGTGGGAGGCCTTGAACCTGGGCCCACTGCTCCTGTGTGAGCCTTCACCTGAACCCAAGGGCCCTAAGCACTAGGAGAGGAGTTGGGTCCCTAACTTGCCTCTGCGCTGCCTAGCACAGGACCTCAAGGCTCTAGATAGTGCCTGTTTTCCCCGGAACCTCCTAAGCCCAAATGTCCCATAAGGACTGGGGAGCAAGCCCACCTGGGAAACCGCTTGCATTTCAAGCATATTCAGAAAATTTGATAGAGTGAGCCTATGGGGGAAAGGAAGAAGGGCTCAGATCTGGCCCCCCACCCCAGGGCAGGAGGCAGCACAGAAATTAAGCCCATCTTCCTTCCCTTGGGTAAAACAGAATGCCTTCTGTCCACCAGCATCCAACTCATTAAAAGCTTCAGCCATCAGTCTCGAGAGACTCCGGGGGACACTGAGTCCCAGTCAGAATGGCCCTGCTCTCTCCAGTCAGGAGCATCCAGCATTCACTCTGAAGGCAGAGCCCATCCCAAGGGCTCAACAGCAGTAAAGAGCCTGGTGAGCAAGCCAAGCTGGGAGGGCCCAGCCAGAACTTTGTGTCTCTTGAGGCAGATGCCTCTTAAAGGCTGGCACTGGTCTCAGCATGACTGAAGTAGTGCCCTGGCTTTGCATGTATCTCTCCACTCCCACTGCAGTGGGAAGGGAAGGGGGCCTGGGATCTCCTCAGGTGTGGGGGCTGAGCTGGGGGTTACCATGGCTGTCCCAGCCCTGCTGTTACAGACTTCCTTAATAAAGGCAGTACGTGCTCATTGCTGGAGCCTTGCAGATGCAGAAGCATCATGTGCTCACCTCTTGATTCAGCAGTGTTGCCCTGGCCACTGTAGGATGGCACTGCCCCCAACTCCCACCCAGGGGCACAACTGTAAGCCAAGGAACCCAACATTGTTGGCTCTGAGTCTTCTACCCAGAACAGCTGCCACTGCCACCTGTTCAGGCAGTCCATGTCCCTCCATTTGCCTTCTACCTACTGAGGTCATTTTCAAGATGAGGCTGAGGCTTAAGGAGGTCCTGCCTACCTTCTCCTCACAAGAACTCCCCAGCTCCCCTGGGCTCACAATCCCCAGCACTCACTCTGAGGCTGGACCATGCACCAGGAGCTGTACCAGGATGCCTGTTACTGCCACCAGGATGGGGTAATGGTCCACGCTCTCCAGGCCTAAGGGGAAGAGGAAGGAAGAGATAAGCCACATGCTCCCTCAATAGAGGCCCTAGAGGGCCCGGGAGATGGCTCAGTTGAATAAGCACTTTCCTGGCAAGCACAAGGGCCTGAGTTCAATCCCCAGTTACACACACACACACACACACACA
>NW_004524584.1:15029196-15037576 GCF_000260255.1 Octodon degus | reverse complement strand
AAAAAACACAGAGGCCCTAGACTGGCTGACTATCCATGCTTCCTACTGTGCTATAAAAAGCAGAGGAAAACAGGCTGGGCTGCTACATCTGACCATCCTGGCAGAAGACCCAGGGCCTGTGGTATGCTCTTGGGGTACGAGGCATCCGGGATCTTACCAGGCAGCCTCAGGGTGACCACACGGTCAAACAGGTTCCTTTCAGCTGTCACCCGATTCAGCACCTGGTTCAGCAGCTACAAAGGCAGGAGCTTGTTAGTGGATGGGCAAGTTTGCTAGCGAGGTCCCCAGGGCCTGCCCGCCTGGTCAGATGCACATACCTGTGCAAGACGTCGCAGAAGCATCTCAGAGGTAGGCCGGGTCCAGTCAAGGAATATCTCAGGCACCAATGTGATGGTCATTTCTAGGACACGCAGCAGGCTGACCGAAAGGTCAAAGCAGGTGGCACATACCTTGAGCTGCCTGCTATCTACAAAGTTTCGCTCTAGGCGCTCAGCAGCCTGCTGAATCTGAAGCATGAGAACAAGGGCAGGCAGCAGTGAGGCCTGCTGTACCCCAAGGCCACATACTGGCCTTGGACAGGCGTAGGCCCCCTCCCCAACTCCCCACTCTGGCCTACCTCCTGGATCATGCCAATGAATTCAGAGAAAGCCCAGTTGAGCTGGTTCAGGACACTGTTGAGGAAGCTAGGTGCCACGTCAGGTCCCTGCCGCAGCAGGTCTGCCATGTGCTGCTGCAGCAGGGTGGAGGGACAGGGCTCTGCAGGCATGAAGTGGGGAGCATTACAGGGACTCTAGGGCAGCAGCCCTGGCTGCCTCTGTTATCTCCCCAGGATCCTGGCATGACAGCTTAGAAAGGCAAGAGAACAACACAGTACTAGGGCTCAGGGTTCCAATTCTCCATGCGGGATGAAGCCCAGGCTTCAGGTGTCTCCAGCGCCCAAGACATCACACTCAGGCCCAGAGCAGCTGTACAGCTACAGCCTGACTCCCACACTTATCAGACATAGTCAGGTACCCAGAGATATCATGGCCAGCTTCTTCAAGAGCCTACTCTGAAACAGTCATCCTCTATGATCCTGTCGCCCTTGGCCTGGCCTTGATATACGGCTGAGGTGGTGGGCACCAAGTCTGGGCTGGCTGGCAGCAGTAACCGGAGCTCCGGGTTGTGTTGGCCCAGCATCCCTCCCCAGCCTCCTTGAGGCTAATCAATAGTTCCTGCAGCCACAGGATGGTGTCTGGCCCTACTGTTCTCCCCTCTCAGCCTAATTCTGCCCTAGAGGCAAGACAAAAGCATATGGCAAGGACTTGCTGTGTGACATTTTTTTCTGTGGCCAGTTCAGCTTGCCCTGGGGGTGGGGCTGGTGCAGCATGTGTTATGAGGGATCAAACTGAGGTCCCTGCACTTGCCTAAGCAGATGCTTTAGACTGCTGAGCTATCTCGCCGGCCCTTGCTGTGTGACTGCACAAGGCACCTGGCACTATGGGCACAGTAAGAGCAGTAATGTGGCAGGCACTCTACAAAGTGGGACAGGCCCGGGAAAAGTGCTCAGGCTCATGGGACTTTGCTGGACACAGGACAGAGGGCACAGTGTCTGCCCCCAGGCAAATGTCCCCTACTGTAGGAAACTCCATGTACCATCAGCACCCTCAGGCACTTTGGCCACCTCCAGCCTGTACGTTTTGTTTGTAAAGACAGGATCTTAGACATAGTTCAGATTGACCTTGAACTCATTATGTACCTGTGTTGGTCTCAAACTTACAGTGATCCTCCTGCCTCAGCCTCCCAAGTTTTGGGATGACAAGCTTGTACCACCATACCCAGCTTTTTGCCCTTTTGACTCAGTGGTCCAAGGCCTAAGCCAAGCCCCAGATCTGGCTCTTGTAGATCCCAAAGCAACACGATATGCTAGGACAAGGCTGGGAGTTGGGGTCTGGCAAGCAAGGCAAGGGGCACAGTATGTACTTCCAGCACCCTGGGGAATTAGCATTTTTTCACTGTGACCCTTGCAAAGTGATAGGTCCAAAGAGTACACATGGAACAGCAGAGCAAGAGGAAGCAGTCCCAGAGGATCCTTGGGCTGGGGGCAAGCCAGGAAAGGAAACCTGGACACAAGGAGGGAGTCTAGAACACCACAAGTCTAGGAAAAGGGCTAGGAGGAGGGGCCGGGGAGATGGCTCAGTAGGATAAGCGCTTGACTGGCAAATGCAAGGATCAGAGTTCAATCCCCAGTTCCGCAAAAAAAAAAAAAAAAAAAAAAAGAGGGGGGCTAGGAGGAGCAGTATAGAAGAACCCAGGGTGATAGCAAGGGCCACCAGCTTGCCTGCAGGACCTGCCACCCAGATACTCACTCTGGAGGCTGGGCAAGTTGGCGTCATCAGGTTTGGTTTTCAGCAGATGTGGCAGTCGTGTATAGCGGTACCCGAACCCACAGCCCTGGGTGGGAAGGGCAGCAGGGATCAGTGGAGCAGTGGAGCAGCACTACCACTACCTGCTGCTGGCCCCATCCCCGGGCCAGGCTTACCCTCCAGAGTCGAACCAGGATCCAGTTGGTCTGGGCCCAGGGCCGCTGCTCATAAGGTGCCAGGAGATTCCTCACCATGGCAATACGCCTGTGATGGTGAGGGGTGGTGGGCACAGGTGAGGGTGAGGCTATACATGGTGCTGGGCAGAAGAGGATTTGTGCCCCACCCTCACTACTGGCCCCACTTACTGTTCCTCGGGAATTCGCTCCACAGCCCGCAGAGAGTGTGGGTAACACACGTAGCTGGCCAAGGCCTGCATGAGAGAGTCTCGAATATCTGCAGAGACAGGCCATGTCTTAGCAGGGAGGTACCTGACATGAGCAGCCTGCCTCGTACCTACATGGCCACCAGACATGCCATCCAACCCCTTCCCAGCCCCTTGGGGCACCTTACCAGTGCCCACGATTCGTGTGTCAGCAAAGTGTTTGGCAAGGATGGCAGCCAACCGGGTCAGGGTCTCCTCATAGCCTGCAAGGGTGGGAAGTGAGAACTGGTGGCCCTGAGTGGGGATTCCAGCCTACCCCTTGGCAGGGTTTTTGGGCTTAGGCAGCAGACTCTAGACTTGGCTCCAAGGGCCAGTCTGGACCTGGGTTAGCACCTGGGGATGCTGAGTAAGACACTCACTGGCAGTTGGGGAAGGGCAAAGGGGGAAGGCAGGTACTGGCAGAGACCCAAGCCTGGCTCAAACCCATCTCAGTGCACACGCTTGATGGCTTTGATTCCCATAACTCTGTCCCTGAAGACAAAGCCTGCACCGAGGTGTGGGCAGGGTAGGGGGCAGGGTGGGCTGGGGCCTGGCAGCTCACAGCTTGATTCAGACAGAAAATACCAGACCCAAGCTGTAATTAGTGGTCTTTAAAACTGAGGGCTCCTGTCTGCTCTCTGCCTCGCCTGTGATACAAAAGACAAATCACTTTGATCCTGACCCACTCTCATGCTCTTTGACTGGTGCCAGGGAAAGGGACCAGCTAAATGCTGGATGGCAGCAACTGTTCAGCAGTACCAGTAAGGAAGAGAAAGCCAGAGCCCCCACCCATGTGCCTTCCACTCAGCACTGGGAAGCTGCTGGTTCCAAGGCTGCAGGTTTCAGGGCAGAGGACACGCAGCAGGGGCTCTAGCTCCTCCCACATGTACATGAGCTGCTGTGGCTCACATCCAAAGCCCTTTTCCTGCCCCCCTCCAGGTTGGAGAGGATCTGTCACCTGGGAGCTCCTCCATGCTATGCACAGGGCCAAAATAATTCTTGAGAGCACTGTAGCTGTTGATGGCCACACTCAGGTAGAACTCAGGCATGAAGGCGAAGAGCGAGCCCGTGCGGTCCCCATGCTCAATGGTACGCAGGCAGATGCGCAGCAGCCAGTAGATGTCCAGCATCTTCTCCTGCAGGAGGCACACAGGGTGCTGCTGGGCTGCTCACTAGAAGGGGCACGGGAAATAGTCTGCTCTGGGGACCAGGAGGGCCTCTTTGGGACAAGGATGTCGTAACTGTATGTGCAGTGGCTCAAACAGGGACAAATAAGTCCTCAGGAGACAAGAGGGGTGCACTGCGCTGGAGGAGGTAACACTGCGGCCCAAATCAGAGTTAATGGTTTGGTTTTAGTTGTGGGGTTTGGGTCAAGGTCTTCTACTTTGTGGTCCAGGCTGTCTTTGAAGTCAAGGCAATCCTCTTGCCTCAGCCTCCAGAGTACTAGATCACACCTGGCTACAGCTGTTTTATTTATTTATTTATTTATTTATTTATTTATTTAGTGTGTGTGTGTGTGTGTGTGTGTGGCCAGCTCAGCCCACCAGGGGGCGGGGCTGGCTGGCATGTGGTGCTGGGGGATTGAACTGTGGTCCCTGTGCTTTGCTTAGCTTAGCTTGTTCTAAGTAGGTGCTTTAGACCACTAAGCCATCTCACCAGCCCCTCTACAGCTGTTTTGTAAAAGTTGAAAGAAAGCTGTGACCAGAAAGCTGTTTTAGAGTGCTGCTCAGTGCAGAAGGGGCACAGGGGAGTGGAAGCTACTCAGTGAGGAAGCTACAACCTCAAGCTCCAGGCAGCAAGTGAAAGGGCTGGGTGGTGAGAACTGACGCCTCTGGAGGTTAAGGAAAGGTCACACCAAGAATGAGGCCCACATCTCCAGCTGGGTGCAGTGGCACACATCGGTAAGCATAGCACTTGGGAGGGTGAGACAGGAGGTTTGTCACAAGTTCAAGGCCACTATGGGCTACATAATGAGTTCAAGGCCAGCCCGGCCTACATAGTAAGACTTATCTCAAAACAAAACAAAATGAAAAAAGAATGAGGTCCATATGTCCAATAGTGGTGGAGCCGCCATGCCAGTCAGAAGCATGGAAAGCAGATTGGTCTGGTGTGGGGTGGAAGAGGGCACAGCTTAAGACAAGTGGGGCCCCAGGCACCTGCACGTGGGTCCAGAGGTGTGGACAAGTCAGGTACAGTTTCACATAGAGCACGTAAGAAGAGCTGGTAGGCAGGTAAAGGATGCAGCATGACTATCAGTGGAAGAGGGCACAGAAAATAGATAGATCCTGCTGACAGCCCTGTGGTTCATGATGTAGCAGTCAGTCTTAGGATCACACAATGAGGCCAGGCTAGAATTTGTAGCAGACACAGCTGGAGTGCAGCCATGGCAGTCACGCTTTACACCCGCACTCAATGTCCCTACACCTAAGGGCTCAACAGGAGGAGATGAGCATAGCGTGAGAGGAGTCAGCCTGGTCCACAAGGGCCCTTGACATCCAGCCACCATGGAAGGCTAGGGAGGCCACACTTGAAGTGGGATAACAGGCACATGACACGGAGCCCGTGTGGAGCTAGAGCTGGGCCGCCAAACCTGGAGGAGGCACAGGGCAGCTATCAAGATACCTGGGCAGGACCATGTCAGAACCTGGAAGAACCTGTGCTGGGCCAAGAGATAAGGAGGAGAAGGTGACCAAAAACAGAGAAAGGAGGAGAAAGAGAAGGACCTAGAGCAGGGGAGGTCAAGGGCAGACCTCATGTGCATTCTCCCTTACTAATGGTAACACTGAAGTGAGCACACCGAAAGCAGCAGAAAGCACTGAGAAGCCACCCCTAACAACCAGCTCTTCAGCAAAGCCTGCAACTGCTTGCCAAGACTGACAGTAAGGCATCGAATGTGCCACTTTTTTTTTTTTTTTTTTTTTTTGCAGAACCAGGGATTGAACTCAGGCCCTTGCGCTTGCCAAGGAAGCTCTTACTCCACTGAGCCATCTCCCCAGGCCCTAATGCGCCACTTTTGATATAGCTTTCAACACGGTACTGGAAATGTGGTATGAAAAAGAAAAGGCACCCAAATTAGAAAGGAAGCAGTGAAATCATCTTTTTGTAGAGATAATTTACTTGTAGAAAATACTAACAGTTAAACATATACACACAACTGTTAGAATTAAAAAACATTCTGCAAAGCAGCAGAAGGAAGATCAACACATAAAAACCAACTATTTCTCTACCCTAACATGAGCAACCCAATAAGAAAACCAAGAAAATAAATTCATTTAAAATAGCATCAGGAGGCCAGCCAAATAGCTCAGTGGATTAAAGTGCCTGCAAGTAGGCACAGGGGCTGGGGGTTCGATCCCCAGGCCTGCTATGCTGGCCCTGCCCTCGGGGGCACACTGAGATGGCAATTGAGACTGGGCGTAGTGGCACGTGCTTGTAATCCCAGGTCTTGGGAGGCTGTAAACAGGTGGATCACCAGAGTCAGATCTAGTAATGAGACCCTGAACACCCTGTAGACCCTTCCCTAAAATACAAAAAAATAAATAAATAAAATAAAATAGCATCAGGGCTGCAGATTAAGCTCAATGGCACAGGGCCTGCCTAGCAAGCATGAAGTCCTAAGTTTCATTCCTGGCATTGAAAAAAGGGGAGGAAAGCGGGGCTGGGGAGTTAGCTCAGTAGAATAAGTGACTGCCTGGCAAGCGCAGGGTCCTGAGTTCAATCCCCAGTACTGCAGGGGGTGGGGGTGGGGGAGAAAGAAAAAATGGCAACAAACCATTATGGTAGTGCACCCCTGTAATACCAGCACTGGAAGGCTGAGCAAGAGGCTAGCTAGGAGTTCAAGGTCAGTGTGGGCTACAAAGTGAGTTCAAGGGCAGCCTGAACTGCATAGTGAAACTTTGTCTGAAAAAGACACAAACCCAAAAAGGCAGGAAAGCCCTAGGTTCAATCCCCAGCACCTCAAAAAATAAGAAAATGAAGCAGCATCAAAACGGGGAGGGAAGGGCCAGGGAGATGGCTCAGTGGAATAAGTGCTTGCCTGGCAAGAACAAGGTCCTAAATTCGATCTCTGGTACCATCAAAAGGGGGGGGGGCAGCAAGATAGCTCAGAGGACTAATTGCCTGCTTAGGCAGGCGTGTGGACCAGGGTTCAATCCCAGGCACCACATGCAGCACCAGCCCTGCTCCCAGGCACGCTGAGTGAGACCAGGAATGGTAGCACACGCCCGTAATCCCAGCGCTGGTGAGGCTGAAAACAGAAGGATCACTAGGAGCCCAAGCTGTGTAGTCAGACCCTGTACCAAACACATTAAAAATTAAACACACAAAAAAAACTTAAAAGTAAACTTAAGGAGGCAAAAGACTTGAAGCTATACTGAAAACCACAAAAAGTCTCTGTAAGAAATTAAAGAAACATGCTAGGTGTGGTAACACATGTAATCCCCGTACTCAGGAAGCTAAGCAGGAGGAACACTACAAGTATAGCCAACCTAGGCTACATTGTGAGCTCAAGGCCAGCTTGAACTACATAGCAAGATCCTGTCTTTAAAAAAATAATAATAATAGAGATCCAAATAAATGGAAAGACACCCCATACTCATGGACTGTTAGTAGGTATTGTTATGATATCTACAGGGGTCACTGACCCAGTGTAATCTCTACCAAACCTCAACAACGTATTTTGTAAAAAAAACCTTCCCAGAAATTTACACTGAATTTTAAAAAGGACCTCAAGTAACCAAGACATTCTATTAGAAAAAGAATGAAGTTGGAGGTTTCCTACTTCCAGATTTCAAAACTTGCTGTAGGATGAAAAAGGAATTGAGATATGCTATTTACATGTACCAACTCCCCACAATGAAAGTTGTCATGTACTGCCAACATGGCCTAACAAAAATAAAAATAAAAATGAAACCTCAAAGGCTTATTGCAAATCTCTGATAACCAAAACTATGGTACTGGCACAGACCACTGGAAAGGGATACAGAGCCTAGAAACAAACCCTTACCTACACAGCAGAATGAAGTTGGCAACAGTACCCAGGATGCTCTGTGGGAAAATGCTCTAGGAATGCTGGGTAGCCACATGCAAAATAAACAAAACAAAACAAAACACATGAGCAATCCTTGCTTTATGCCATATACAAGAATTAACATGACATGGAGGGCTAAGATAGCTCAGTGGTCTAAGTGCCTGCCTGCAAGTACAAGGACATAAGTTTGATCCCTGGAATACCGGGCATGCCATGCCAGTCCTAAAACCAGGTATGGTGGTGCATGCGTGTAATCCCAGTGCTGCAGAGGCTAAGACAGAAGGATCACTATGAGTCTGAACTGCGTACTGAGACACTGTATCCAATAAAAGAAAAACAAACATGAAATAGATACCAGACATAAATATAAGACTTAAATCTCCATAGAACTCTTACAATAAAAAGCCTTATGACACCGGATTTGGCAGTGATTTCTTGACTATGATACCAAAAGTACAGGCAACAAAAGAACCATATAGAATGGACCACATCAAGACATAATCTGGGGCCAGGGAGATGGTTCAGTAGAATAAGTGCTTGCCTGGCAAGGGCCTGAGTTCAATCCCTGGTATCGCAAAAATAATA
>NW_004524584.1:14940612-15029096 GCF_000260255.1 Octodon degus | reverse complement strand
AATAATAATAATAATAATAATAATAATAATAATAATAATAATCTGGGAGGGCCAGACGAATAGCTCAGCAGATTAAAGCACCTGCAAGCAGGCACAGGGGCTGAGGGTTCAATCCCCACGTCTGCTGTGCTGGCCCTGTCCCCAGGGCACGCTGAGATGGCAATTGACACTGGGCGTGGTGCTGTGGGCCTGTAATCCCAGCTCTTGGGAGGATGTAAACAGGTAGATTACTACAAATCTGATCTAGTAGTAAGACCCTGAACACTCTGGAGACCCTTCCCTAAAAATTAAAAAAAAAAAGGACATAATCTGCATCAAAGGAGAATCAGGAGTGAAAAGGCAACCAGAATACAGAAAGAGCTGCAAATCATACACCTGATCAGGGGTCAAGATCCAGAATATACAGAACAGCCCTCCCACTCAACCACAAAAGCCCAGTTCAAAAATGAACAAATGTCAGCTATTTTCCACAAATGATGTGCAGATGATAATAAACACATGAAAATGTGCTCATCACTGTCTGCCATGAGAGATGCGTAAAACCAAACTACAGTGAGTTAGTTATTTCTACAGCTCCTCAGGATAAACAAGTATTAGTGAAGATGTGGAGAAAGTGGAACACATACCCTGCTGGTGGGGGGTATAATAGCGCAACTTTCCTGGGAACAGTAAGGCAACTCCTCTTAAAATCAAATAGAAAACGAGGGGCTGGAGAGATGGCTCAGTGGTCTAAAGCGCCTACTTGGAACAAGCTTAGCAAAGCACAGGGACCGCGGTTCGATCCCCCAGCACCACATGCCAGCCAGCCCCACCCCCTGGTGAGCTGAGCTGGCCACACACACACACACACACACACACAAAATAATAATAATAATAATAAATAAATGTTAAGAAAAAACAGTCTCATTGCTGTTTATCAATAAAACTTTGAAAAAAAAATAGAAAACGACATGTAGTAATCCACTTCTCAGGGGCCTGCCCATTAGCTCAGATGTTTAACTGCCTGCCAATGCTAATGCAGTCAGGAGTAGGATACCACAGTTCAATCCCCAGGTCCACCTGCTTTACCAGTCCTGCCCTTCAGGCAGCCTGAGTCACCAAAAAAAAAAAAAAAAAAAAAAGAAAAGAAAAGAAAAAGTAATCCACTTCTGGGATTACTGAAAGAACCAAAAGCAGAGTGCCCAAAAGAGTCTTTTTATGTTTACAGCTTGTCATTCATAATAGCTAAACTGTGGGACCAACCAACCCAACTGCCCATCCACATATGAATGGATAAACAAATTATGAGGTGTAAATATATAGAGATAAACACTATCCCCCCACCGCTTTTTTGTCTTTTTTTTTTTTTTTGCAGAACCGGGGATTGAACTCAGGTCCTTGCACTTGCCAGGGAAGTGCTTATTCCACTGAGAAATCTCCCCGGCCCCACTATTGCCCCTTAAAAAGAAAGGCCATTCTGATATAAACTACAGTATTATATAAACTACAGTATGAACCTTGAAAACATTGAGGTTAGGCTGGTTAGGTTAAGAGAAATAAGTCACATATTGTGTGATTTCAATCCTATGTGATCCCTCAATCAAATTCAGAGACAGGAAACAGAAGAGTGGTTGCTGGGGTGAAATGCAGGAAGGAGGTCTAGGGAGTTACGTTTCATGGGTACAAGGTATCTGTTTTGCAGTATGAAGGTTCTGGAGATGTACAATATTGTGAATATACTTGACACTTAATCTCAGCACTCAGGAGGCTGAGGCAGGAGAGCTTGAGGCCAGCCTGGGCTATGCAGTGAGTTCAGAGACAGCCTAGTCAAACCCTGTCTTAAGACAGAACGAAACACTTCCTCTCCCCAAAAAGACTAACATGTCTACATATAGGAGATGTAGCTTAGTGTAGGGCACTTGCCTCTTATGTATGAGACCCCAAGGCTATGGTTTTGATCCCCAAGGCACTAAGATGGTTTTATATATGACATTTTTTTTTTTAATAGTCTCCTTGTAGCCCATGTTGGCCTTGAATTCACAGTGATCTTCCTATCTCAGTTTCCCAGAGTGCTGAGATTACAGGCATGTACTATCACCCCTGGTTCAAAATGGTACTTCAAAAAAACCTTTTTTTTAAACAATGTATTATTATTATTATTATTATTGGGGTTTTTTTGGCGGTACCAGGGATTGAACTCAGACCCTTGTGCTTGCCAGGGAAGCACTTATTCCACTGAGCCACCTCCCTGGACCCCCATGCAATGTATTATTGTAACTGTCTTACTAACCTGTTTTGAAACTATCTTATTGCTACTTCTTTCTCAATAAAATTATTTAAAAAATTATTTTTGAGACTGGATTTCACTATATTTTTCAGGCTAGGTCTCTACCTGCCTCAGTCTTCTAAGTAGCTGGGACTGCAAGCACATGGAACTGTTCTTGGCTAAAGATGGTAAATTTCATGTCATACATATTTTATCCCAATTAAAAAAAAAAAAAAAGGAAGCATGATGGGAAAGCAAGGGTCCTAAGAAGACAGTGTAGGAGAAGGTGACCAGTTTGCCTGGAGAGGTGGGCAGGTATGAAATTCAAAGTCACCCCACTGGGCGTGGTGGGACAGGTCTGTAATCCCAGCACTTGGGAGGCTGAAAAACAGGAAGGATCACTAAGAGTTCGATCTGTGGAGTGAGACCCTGTAGACCCTGTACTAAATGCATTAAAAAAAAAAAAAAGACAAAGTCACCCCAATGTGATCATCTTCCTGGGGCTGGAGGAAAGGACACCTGTGACTGACAGTGGAAGAAGTGTGTGAGAGGTGGAGGAGACTTAACTCTGGGCAAAGAACTACCAGGAGAAACATCCAATAGAGATGACAAGTGGTGATGGTGATGGCTGTGAACACATAGAGCGTGCCAGGGCACCACCCCTGGAGGGTATGCATGAGATGGAAGAGAAAATGTGCTGGGAGGGCTGGGGCCTGGGTTCAGATTTCTGTCCCAGCCCGAGTATCTATCTGCCCCTGTGCCCCCACCAGCCAAGTGTCCTGGCAGGTCAGAGGCTTGTCTTTCTGGCTCCTGGATGTCTGCCAGTGTCCAGGAAGGCACTTGGCACACTACAGCCTCTGGGGTCATGTCACGGAAGAATGAGCAAAAAGGAGGTTGGGCAAGAAGCAGGCTAGCAGCTTCTTGGGTGAGGCGATTCAGCTGGAGCCATGTGGCAAAGGTGAGGCTTAGGTAGAGGAGGGGTTAAGGACAGAGGAAGGGCAGGGTGGAAGGACAGGCAAGGAGGGACAAACCGAATTGGGAAGGGGCATTAGGGTCCTGGCCCAACCTGCCCAACCCATGGACTGCTAAGGCTGGGAAGGACAAGCACTAGCTAGGGCCACACTCACTCACCTGGGAGTAGACAGTGGCATGGACCCAGGCAAGACGGCGGCTCAGGTGATCCAGCTTTTCTGAGAAAACTTTCTGGCTCTTGGTCAACTCTGCAAGGATATCCTTCCTCTGCCACCCAAGGGGAAAGAAGGACAATCAAGAAGTGGACCCACACCCAGATGGCTACCAGGCAGCCTGGTCAGAGCTCAACAAGAGCCTAGAAAAGTAAAGGGTTCCAGTCAAAAAACTTTTTGGGCTAGAGTTATAGCTCAGTGGCACAAGCACCTGCCTGGCAAGAGTAAGGTCTGGAGTTCAATTTTCTGTACCTCCGAACAAACAAAAAAACCTCTCTTGCTTCTGAGCATCTGGCAACCCTAAGTGAACCCTAGAAGAGGGCCATGGACCACTCAGGTATGGAATTGAGGCCCAGATGAGGGGTTCATGAGCTCCTGTGCAGAGCACCTCCAAGACTTTGCAGCTTTATTAGCTAGCCAGGCTTCAGGGCACTGGCGACAGCGGGGGCAGGGAGGCCTGCCAGGGAAGCCTGGTTTGGACCAGGAAAGCTCCAGCAGAGGCGTTTCTAAGAGGTAGGGAGGGAGGCCTGCTTCCTGCTGACTCTGCAAGTGGCCAAGGAAGCACTCAGGACGGATCCATAATTGATGAGGAGAGAGGGTATGCATTAGCACTTAGTGGGTGGGAGCAGGGCACCTTGCCACAGGCTGCAGCCGGTCGATGGGGCTCAGGTTATACAAGGTCTCTCTGAGGGTTGCAGCCTCACCACTACTGTGGTGAGGAGGGCAACCAGGAGAACTGGGGGTGGGGCCAACCCAGAACCAGGGGCTGAGTAACACTGCAAGCTGCCCTGGCAACATCCTGACATCCCAACACCCACCTGCCTATAACCCCAGCCTTACCCGCTTGGGGCACCTGCGGATCTTGTCTTCTGTGTCCCTCAGAGCCATCGCATACTCATTGACATCATCAGATACACCCACCATCTAGAGCATTGGATGCCACATGACTAGGTGTCTTCGCATCAGCCCAGACCCCAACCTTTGGCCCAGGGCAGACTCCTCCCACAAAAGAAAACTGCATGAGCCCAAGCAGCAGCAGAAGCCAGCATCCCTGTGCCACATGCCAGACAACACCCTGCGGGACAGCCCTCCCCAGTGCATGCAGGCCATAGGCACAAGACCTTGCCCAGTTGCTGGTGAACGCTGAGGTTGTACATCATGATGGCCCCGTCTAGGACTTCCAGCAGTGAGTTCTCAGTGAGGGGCTGCTCAGGCTCCTCTGGGGGCCGCCCCAGCAGCAGGCCTTCACTCCAATGGCTGCCCTCAACTGGGGAGTGGGGAAGGCCAAGGTCAGGCTAGGCCCCCTGGCCCCCGTAAGCCTGGCAACCTGGATGGGCTTTACAGTCGGAAAGGGAGCCCTTTCTCCCCTTCCTTGTTGTGGAGGGAACTGCAGGGGAAATGGGCAGAAGCGGGGTTGGGTACAGGGAAGACACTGCAGCACCAGGACCTATTTTGGTAGCACTGACTTCCTGCCTTCAGACTGTGCTTCCGGCACTGATAGGACTCTGCTAGGCCACAGGGCAGGGTAGAGATGGGTACTTTTGACCTTGCCCAAGGTGGGCACCTACTGTCCTCACGAGTCCTCTGTTCCACGCTCAGCGTTCGAACCTTCACTTTCTCCGAGGTGCTCAGAGGCCGCCGTGGGGTCATGAGGCTCACAGCTGCTGTGCTGAGGAAGCGGTTGGCTCGGCCCAGGGTTGGTGAACTAAGCCAGCCTGGCCGGGGCAGGGGTAATGCCCCTCCCAAGGCCAGGGCTTGCATGGGGCGCTGCAGTAGAGAGGAGGTCAGAGGCAACTCAGCTCCCCACACCCAGGCCCACTGGGGTTCCTTTGATCCTCTGGGGAGGGGAAAGACTGGTTCAGACTTCACCCCAGTGAGGGAACCTGCCTGGTGAGAAGGCCAATGCCCACATGGAGGGGAGATGGGCCTAAGCACTACCCCTGCCCACATGACAAAGGAGAAGCCCTAGGTGCGGCCCCTTGCCTGCACCTGGGCTGTAGCCGGAGCTGGCTCCTCATCTTCATCTAGGTCATCCATGGTGGCTGCTTGCAGCTCCAGTGGATCAATTACAATGTTGGCTTTGGCAGCAAGGTCATCTGGAGGAATGGAAGGACAGGGCCCCACTTTCCACTGTGCCTGGCCCCAAGCTAGTGTTCTCCCTATACCTCGAGAGCCCTGTTCTAGCAACAAGGAGGAGGAGCAGGAAGCAGTGCCCACTCTTTGTCCCATTCTTGTTTTCCATGACCTCTGCTCTCTAGGGCTTTTCCTACTATACAACTGCTCCACAAATCCAGGTTCATGCTGGTCCCTGGGCCTCTGCTGCACTCTGGCCTGAGGAGCTGAGCCACATCCCAGGCTTCCTCCTGCCTCTACACTCACAACTGAGAACCATGCCTGCCTCTAACCCATGCCGTGCTGTTAGTTGCTGGGGGTGTGCCTCAGGCACACTCCATCCAAATGTGAAACTGTCACCTCAGTCTCCTCCACAGTCCCTTTTTTTCCCTAATGGTATCCTATCTATGCAGCCTCTGGTAGGACTGAGGTTATGATATACACCCTTACTCTCCACTGCCTGGTCAGCTGGCTTCCCTATTCCTTTCTCACCCACACTGAAGTGTCTAGAGGGGGCTTCTCATGACACAGACCCCAACTTCACTATCCTGCCTTGTCTGGGCCTTGCAAACCATCTCTGGGATGGTCCATTCCTGTTCTGTGGCCTGCCACGTCCCACACACCCCACCCTCCACCATTCCCAGCCTCACATTTGACTCCCAGCACACCAGCTACACACATACTATCCCCCATCCACAGGTGGTGTCTGGCATCTGTGCCCTTTGCACACTGTGCTCTCAGCCCTCTGCATAGAGGCAATCTGTGATGAGCCCTGAAGGCAGCTCAGGCAGCAGCTGCACATGCCCACCTCACCAAGACCCCACAGTTCCCCATCTGATTTCCAGTGCACTTCCTGCCTTCCTCCAGGGTGGGTGTTAAGGGGAATTGACAAAGGCAGCCTGGCTGATCAGCAGCTCCCTGTCTGAGCAGGTGGAAGGCCAGGGTGCCCTCTAGTGGGTGTAGGACAGATTGCACTCATAGGAGAGCAGAGGCTGAGCCTAAGGGACAGGGACCTGCTCACAGGACCTGCTCACAGTCGAGGAGATTCCCACCTTTGAGGGTCTTTCGAAGGTGTGAGAGAAGGCCTCCAAGGCGCTGAAGGTCGAAGTAGTCCACTTTGCCATTATAGAAGACCTGGGGCGGGATGTAAGCCTCTGCGAGTCAGAGGCCAGGCCAGTCATATTGCAGCCGTGGAACCTTGCCTGAGCCCTCTGCTCAGGTAGACCACTAGGGCCCCTGCCTCAGCATTCTGGGACAATACTTGGGCAGTTCTGTGGCCAGGTCCACTCACCATCGCTGAAGGAAGCTCGGGGGTTGGAAGCCTTGTACTCATCCCAATAGTAGCGCAGGGCAGAGATGAGCCGGTGTAAGAAGCAGACCATGTACTCAGGGGGGCAGAGCATGGGCATATTCTGTGAGCACAGGGCACAGAGCATGCCTGAGTGCTGTCCCAGAGCCCAGCCCACTTCTCAGGCAAAGCCCTGCTGCAAGATCAAGGTGATAGGCAGCAGAGGAGGGCGAGGCAGGGATAGTACAGGTTAGAAGATCTCATAAGACAGGCAACAGTGGCTTACCCCAGAGGTCACCTACCCCCCGGCCACTTGCATTCTCTTGCAGAAACTTCCGGAACTTGGTCAGGAAGATGTACCTAGAAGCTTCACCCTTCAAGGAAAAGATAATAATGGTTGTTGTTGGTTTTTTTTTGGTGGAATCGGGGTTTTGAACTCAGGTCCTTGTGCTTGCCAGGCAAGCACTTATTCTACCGAGCCATTTCCCTGGTCCCATAATGATGGTTTGAGGTGAGCTCAAAACCCTAGCACACCGGGGGCCTTCTATGGGAACCTGAGCCAGCCCCTGCTGTCTCAGTCTTAGGGCTCAGTACCACACCCCTGTGTGTCAGGGACACTCACTGGCATCTCAGAGACACTTACGCCGTTGTCATCTTTATTGTCCAATAGCAGCTTCAGAATCTGGACCTGTAGTTCTTCCACCACTGGGGGGAGGGGGCAGATGGCACTTAGGCTCCCAGAGGTGGGAAAGAGACAGAGGCTGGGGTCAGACTTCTACCATCAGGGATCCCTAAGTCCAACTCATGTATGGCCACTACCAAGCACCCTAAATACAATCATACAGAGGCAGGGGCCAACCTTCAATGCGCTTCTTGAGCCTCTGGCAGCCTCGCTCATAGGCTCGCCGGCGGAGCCGCTCCTCCCCGGTCTCCTCCTTCACCTCCTTACTCTCTTTGCCCTAGGCAAGGGCGGGGCAGAGAAGACAACAGGTCATCTAGAGCTTCCCAGCCCTAGAAAGGCACAAGAGCCTTTCTGCCACTCAGCCAGTTTACCTCCCTGCTGGAGCGGTGGGGCCACCACGTGGTAGGAATGAGCTCCTGCAGCCCGGCCTCCTCCACACGCAGGGGGCTCTTGATGTAAAAGAAGATGACAGACCGGAGCACATCGAAGCTAGCGGACGTCAAGGCATAGCTCGGCTCTCCACAGCACAGCCTATGCATCCTCCTGAGTCCTCCCTGGAAAGCCCACCCTCAGGTTCCCCTGCCTACCACTAGGTGCCCATCTCCTCTGACCAGACCCTTGAGAAAAAGCTCTGACTGTGAAGCCCACACATAACAGCTTCTCACAGGGACAGAGGATGGCGGCACAGCTGCGGAGGAAGCCTAAGCTAGGCTCTCCTACCTCTTAGTCATCTCCCCACTGTCCATTACTGGAAATTGAACCCAGGGTGTTTGGTACTGAGCTAAATCTCCAGTCCTTTATATTTTCAGACAGAGTCTTTCTAAGTCACTAAGTGATTCAGGCTGAACTCAAACTTGCAATCTTCCTGCCTCACTCTCAAAGTACCAGGATTACAGGTGTGCACCATCATGCCTGGGTTCATTTATTTTATTTTATTTTATTTTATTGTGTGTGTGTATGGTACTGGGGATTGAACTCAGGACCTTGCACTTACCAGGCAAGCGCTTATTCTACTGAGCTATCTCCCCGGTCCATCATTTAGCTCTTAATAATGTGGGGAAGCAAGAAGAGCTGTGTCCTTTGAAATCTTGCAGGAACATGTACAAAATGCAAGCCTCTGGCCAAAGAGGGCAGGGACTAGGGACTGTTGCTACACCTCCAGCAGCCACACTCTGTAATGATCTGTGAAGTCCTGCTCTGGCTGGCTGAGCACCCACCGCCCTCTGCTCCACTTTCCCTGTTCTGTAAAGAAGGTGCAGGGAGGGCTGGGTCCAGAGCCAGGGACTCAGCTCTGGTCCTTCTGAGTTTTCCTGGGGACCCCTGGCTTCTGCTGACTTCGGGGCATTACATGACTGGGTAGCCAGGAAAAAGAAGAGGATACAGGACGTTGCTAAGCAGAAATTTTCGGGACTTCTCATGCCTCAGGATGGAGATAGTGAGCCTCAGATAATGGATCTGTGGAAAGCAGGTACTCAGAATGGACAGATAGGGCTTAAGGGACCCAGGGCAGGGACAGGCACGCGCACCTGCAGGCTCAGGTCTGGGACGATTGGCGAAAACCGGTATAAGCGCAGCAAAGACATCATCAACTGCTTGAGGCAATCCTGTACCTCATAGTCCTGGGGAGAGATGCTACAGCAACCATTCGGGGCTTTTCCCAGGCCCTCCTCATACCTCCCCCAGCCGAGGTCAGGAGGCTCACCTCCATGAAGAGCCAGAAGAGGTCCAAGATCTGGTGCACCATGGACTGTGCCTGTGTAGGTGTGCCCTTCTCCACAATGCCCAGCAGGAAGCTTATGAGCACAGCCTCCACCAGGTACACCTTGTGCTGCACCGAGAACAGGCACTGTGAGATGGGAGCCTGTTCTGCTTAGGGTACCTTGCCCTGATACAGGCTGAAGCTATACTGAAGTCTGGCCTCAGCACAGCTCTGAGCCGTCCAGCAACCCCAGCACACAGATGAGCCCTCTGGTGTCTGTGAGACAAGAAAGGCCACTACCCCACAGACACTCTTGGGCTTTGCATCTGCAGTTTCTTAGCTGTGCCATCATCACCCTTCAGCCTTCTTTCTAAAACATTCCCAGATGCACTCAACCTCCCCGGGGTGCTGTCCTTGAGGTCTGAAGGTTCTGTTGCAGGGAGCCCCTGCCAGGTGATGGCATTGGGCCTGATGCACCTGCGCTCCCCTGTCCCAAGCACAGGTGTGCCTTGCATGGGCACATCTACCACAGGCTATCCTTGCCCTCTTAGGCATCCCCTCACCAGCAGTGGTGCAAAGCGATGGAAGATGTGTGTCAGAGTGAGGAGGATAGTAGGCTGCCCTTGCAGCTGCCACTCAGAGCTTTCCTTTTCCACCAGCCGACCTTCCTGTGCAAGGGGGAGATGATGAGGAGGAGGAAAGATGGGGAAAGACCCAAGTCACCCATTCCAGACCCTGGCTCACCACAGGGTCCAGCTCCACACTGAGCACTGCCCGGAAACAGCCCAACAATCTCTGGGCCCGCACCAGGTCAGGACCAGGTGGGTCCTGCAGAGGCCGGAAGCCTGTCATTGGGTAGGTGCCACAGGTTAAGGTAAAAACAGTTGACCTGAGGTTTGGACACACCCTCCCTCTCACTGAGAGAAAGGGGGACCCAGGTTTTAGAGCAGACCAGGGAAGCCTGGTTTGCATCAACATTTGCTCATTCAGTCTCTTCGGGGCAAAAATTCTCTAGCCACTTCCTGTTCTGCATGTGCTCAATGGATACAATGATGGAACCCACCTGCAAGGCCTTTGTCCTCAGATCCCTAAGTCACACTCTAGTCACTTACCCTTTGTGGCAGCCAGGGCTTACTAGTCCTACAGTCCTACCAGGGAAGGGAATCCTAGACTTTCTATGGTGTTCCTGGGGTACACAGCCCCTCACCCTAAATTCCAAACCCCCCACTGACATCATCCCAAAATGATATCGCAGAGGACGGCTGCCAAAGTTGAAGGCCACAGACTCCTTGAAAGACAGGCTGATGGCTGGGAAGTAGGCCATGCCCTGGCCCTTGGACAGGTTCTCAAAGGCAGTGCCCAGCGACACACCGTTCCTAGAGGAGAAGGGGAAGCCTATGAATCAGTGCCAGGAAAAATGTTACTGTCTACCTGCAGGCTACCAAACAGCCTGGTCTCTGTACAGGGACCAGGAAATGGGGCAGTCAGAGAAGGCTCCCGAGGCCAGGCCTGTGGCTAGAGCTGGAAGACTCACAGGCAGAAGGAGAGAGTACCAGCGTCCAGGTCAATCAGGCAGCTCACAATGTCCCCCGCTGCCCATGCCTGCCATGAAACAAGGCCTTCAGGTACAATGAAACATAGTAGCTTACCCATTCTACAACCCTAACAGCACTCCCAAAAGTATCCAGGTGACATCGGTCACCAAAGGAGAGGACCTGAGTGCCTGTCCTTGCCCTGTTGTTTAGTCTTTCATGGCTGCCTGATGGCTCCACATAAGCTGTGGGGATGGATGGGGTGATGACCCACAGAGGCTTGGCCCTCACCTTGCCATAATTGGTTGTAGTCACATTCCACTTGCGTACCCGGTTCCCATCATAGGCATACGAGTTGGGTGTGTCTCCAACCCCTTCCTAGGGAGGAAGTGTCTGTGAGGTCTGGGGCAGCCAGAGAGGGCAGGCCAGCGCCCAGCAGTCACCGAGCTTGGACCCTCACTGCTCTAGACAAGGGGGCTATGTTCTTGAGGGGAAAAATGAGAGGGATTGTAAGTGAGGTACCCTAGAGTAGAGTGGGGTGTTGTCTCTCTGCGGTGTGTGTTCCCAGGTAAGATCTTTAGCAGGTCTGGGGACCAGCAGAACCCTAATGATGCTTTGGTGGGAGGTCTCCCTGGGAGGGGCCCCCCTTTCCGTTGGGGTACCTCCTGATTAAAGCGGCAGCTGATGGTACACCAACCAATCTGCATGAGTCCCTGGGAGGAGATGAGCACTTCATAAAGCCACTTCCCTGGAAAGAGTGAGATTAGGGGCAAAAAGACTGCCTTTTACCTCAGGCCTAGGCCTTAGGCCTCCTCTAACCTTTCTGGGCCTAGTGGGGGGCAGGCTCACCTTTATATACACATGTGGTGGAGCGGATAGTCCCAAAGTTGCTGTGTCCAATCACCTGGGGGAAGAAAAGGAGTGGTGACCTTCATCCCAGACACACAGACCCCAGCACCAGCCTAGCCAGTCCAGGTCACATTATCCTGTTGTACTCAACACTGCACTGTGACTGAATGAGATGGGAGGGCTATGCCTGTGTTAGGAGGTTTTGGGCCAGAGGCATCACAGGACAGGACCAGGGCTTTGTTGCAAAGGCTTGAGGCTCAGGCTATATCAAAGCTTAAGGCCATGTCAGGTGGGTTTAAGAGCTGACAGCACTGGGCTGGTGAGATGGCTCAGTGGTCTGAAGCACCTACTTAGAACAGGCTTGGCAAAGCACAGGGACTGCGGTTCAATCCCCCAGCACCACATGCCAGCCAGCCCTGCTGCCTGGTGGGCTGAGCTGGCCACGCACACACACACAAATAAATAAATTTTAAAAAAAAGAGCTGACAGCACAAGGGTCTGGGGCCATGTCAGGATGTACTTATGGCTTCAGCCCCATTGGGATGAGCGGGATGAGCAGGGCCTGAATAAGCTGGATGTCAGAAGGACCCTGGAGTTGGGCCCAAGAGGGCTGTGCAGGGCCCAAAGCCTTCCTGCACTTACCTCCAGGAGGTCATCATCCACCAGAAGAAGCCCCTCAAAGCCTCCTGTATGGTCTAGTACTACCGTGGATGGCCCAAGCCGCCCTTCAACCTGTCCTGGGAAGGGAAAAGATAGAGGGTGAGGCAGGGCAGGGGTCTATAAAACTCTCCAGTCATGGTGGCACATGCCTGTAATCCCAGCACCTGGGAGGCTGAGGCAGAATGCCATCACCCTGAGTTGGCACCAGCCAACTGGCTGCATAGTGAGTTCAGCCTGAATTACAGAGCAAAACTATTAAAAAAAGAAGAAGAAGTAGAAGAAGAAGAAGAAGAAGAAGAAGAAGAAGAAGAAGAAGAAGAGGAGGAGGAGGAGGAAAAAAGACATATAGGATACTCTGAATTCCATATCCCCTCACCAACTACCAAGGGTGCCACCTACCCTGGCTTTCTTCATCTTCACTGTCCACCTGAAGCAGCTGGTCCAGACGTTCTGGCAGGTTCTGGAAGTTCAGCAATTTCCTGGGGAGAGTGAGAGGCTACCAGGGGCCCACAAGCCTTTGATATCAGCCAGATGATACCAAACCCTTCTCTTACTCTTTCCTCAGTTTCCAAGGATAGCTGCCTAGACTCCATAAAAATGACTGTCATGCTGGGAGTCAGGAACTGGGATGAGGCACTAAACTAAAAATTATAACCAGCCCAATTTGGTGCCTTGGAACTGTTACAAAAAAAAAAAAAAAAAAAAAGAAGTCTTCCCTAACTCGTAGTTCTCTTATCTGTAAAAAGAGAACAACAACTATGTCAGATATGCTATGAAGATTCCAAGGAATAATACATACTCTATGCCCCCTACTTTCAAAGGCAGTCGAGTTGATGATGGCTGGGAAAAGTAGGGCAGGAGGAAGGCCAGTCCCTGAGGTGGCCAATACCAAGCCCACCTAGGTTAGCTCTTGACCCTTGTGGCTCCTCTGGGAACAGACTTTCAGTGTTGAAATAGGCATGCCCTAGCAGTAAGAAGGGCTCAGTCTTGGGCTGCTCACTGGCTCTGTCTTGTACCCTCAGCTGGCCAGCAGAGCACACATGACTTTCCTGTCCAAAGAGCCTGGGAAATCTGTCTGGATGACTACCTCCTCAGCATGCATGCCCAGAGTAGAAAGGGCACTGTCTTATGCAGGCCAGTCCTGTCCTGAGCTCAGTGCTAAGAATAGTAGGCAGTGGGGTGGTGGCAACCAGCAGGACTCAGGAGGGCAGAAGTTTGATACCTATCTGGATCCAGCCCATCACTGCCAGCAGCTGCTCTTCCACCTTTAATCTCAGCGTCCACCCCCACTCATCTACCTGAAAAGTAGTCCGTGGAAGGGGATGCAGGTGAGTCAAAGCACCAACTCCCACAAGCTGACTATAGTAAAGCTTGGGGACCACATGTCCCCCTGCTATGAGTCACACTGACCCTGAATTGAGAGGTCCAAAGAGCCATCTCTATTCCTGCTGAGCCCAAGGTAGAGGGCAGCCATGCAATGGGAAGCTGAAGTCAACCACATATCCAAACAACCCAATGAATCCTCAAAAGTA
Organism: Octodon degus; assembly: GCF_000260255.1. Taxonomy (NCBI): domain Eukaryota; kingdom Metazoa; phylum Chordata; class Mammalia; order Rodentia; family Octodontidae; genus Octodon; species Octodon degus. The sequence continues at coordinate 15,015,313 of NW_004524584.1, read as the reverse complement.
GTTCTTGCAGGTCTCTGCTTGGGAGGGCCACTCTCACGTTCATGCCTTTCCTTAAGCACAATGTCACAGAGCTGTGGAAAGAATGCTAGAGACAGCCTCCACTAAATGCCTGCAGCACTGCCCATTTTGCCAACCCTAGAACCTGTCTACCCTTTCTAGATTTTCAAGGTTCTAGCCTAGGGCATTTCATCTCTATAACTGATGGCCTTGCCATGTGTTTTCCCTCCTGGCAGCCACAGCACTAGCAGCAGTAGGACCATCTCTGGTATCACATGAGGTAGGGATCAAGTAGCCCTGGGAACAGGCCAGGACTGGGGTTGGGGTGAGGGCAGAGAGTAGCGTTCTACAAATAAGAACCTTCTAACTACCATGGCCACTTAAACACAACAGGCAATGCCACTGCTCTAACTCTAAAAAGGTGCCCACCAAAATCAATATAGAATGTAAAAATAATTCATGGAATGTTTGATGATAAAAATATGATTCAAACGTCTATAAACTTTTAGAAGGAAAGGATATGTTTATTACCTCGATGGCAATGGTTTGTTAAAATTTAAATTAAAAACTCTGGATTCACTCAGCTTATTAAATGTGAATTATAGCTCATAAAACTTTTTAAGGAAAACACTCCAGGTAACAATTTGTTTTCAGCATTCTATACAGCATACCCCAAACTATATACATTGTAACATAAAGAAACTAGAAAAGAAGCACACTCAAATATCCATGTTACAGTAATAAGATGACAGGTACTTCTATTTCAGTTTCCAGTAAAGTATAAATTTAATTTTCAGACTAAATTTGAATGTATTAAACTTGCAAGGAAAAAGTCCTGGTGGACTTTGTACTTTACAAGTTCAAGAAGAGGTTACAGGGCCAGGGAGATGGCTCAGTAGAATAAGTGCTTTCCTGGCAAGCACAAGGGCCTGAGTTCAATCCCCGGTTCCGCCAAAAAACGAAAAAAACAGCGGCCTAAGAAGAGGTTACAGGGGCTAGGGTAGGGCTGAAGTGTGGACAGACACACAGGGATAGATGCTGATGTAGAGGCCAGGTGCTACGCAAGCACTACATTGGCACCCCTCTCTGACCACATCCTCAGGAGGATCTAGAACTGCTGGAGAGAGGAACAAGTGAGAATCCAGTGGCAAACTCTCTGGCCACAGGTCTCTCAACAAGAAGCAGAGTGAGAGCACAACCCAAGCCAGGCTGCCCCTCCCCACAACTGCACCTTTTAGCCTCAGTGTCACCCAGCAGTGCAGGAAAGGCTACCCATTGATTCATACCTGCTGGTGGCTGCAGGAGGCACATGGTCAGGAGAGGAAAAGATGCGATGCAAGTAGTCATTCAGCAGCTTCTCATGGACAATGCCTGGGCCACAGGTCAGAAGAGAGAAAAGGAGCATGTGTTCAGCACCACTCCGCTCCCGCTAGTCCCAAAGACCACTGGTTCTCGGCCAGCCACAAAGGTAAGAAGAGCGGCCACGTTGGGTGCAGAGCTCCACGGTTACTAATGGAGAAGAGCTGGCTCACAGGAACAAGGGGTGCTAACGGACCTGAAGCTCATCAGGTCTAGGATTTTGCTCCATTTGTCCCTTCCTTCTCCTTCCCCCAAAACAAGGAGCATCCTCCCTGCCCTGAGAGTCCTTACCTGTAACTCTGGATTTCTCAGCATCTGAGGTCAGCTTATAGCTCTTTCTGGAGAAAGACATGCCTGCCCCCTTGGATGCCATACTTCATCTCTCATGGGCAGCTGATGGTTCTGGAGGCAGGGCCAGATGCAAAGCCTATCTACTCACAGCCAGCCAAGGGCCCTATCACTTGACCTCAGTCCTTTGATGACAGGAAGACTGGGAGCAGGTGAGGCCAGAAGCATGTGCACACATGCACATCAACCTACAACAGGAGAAACAGGAGCTCCTAGCTTCCTACACAGGGAGAATTGCTGGAGTCTGAGGCCATGTGGCTGGGATCACAACTTGTTCCACATGGTATTTCAGGGCCCAGCCCACGGCCCACAGAGACAGCAGGTACCGATTATATGTTTGCAGAACCATAACCAAATGTCTCTGTTCCAAGAAAACCGAATTAAAATTCCAAAGTGAGGTGGCCTAGACCCAAGTCCATGTATTCCTTTTGTAAGCCACTCTGGACCCAGTTTATGTTAAGAGAGAATCCTATAGTGCATTTCATCAAGTACAAAACATCACTAATGTGGCCATCTCCAGCTGCAAGTCCCACTTATTCCCCCAAGGCTGACTATGTCCCTCGGCTCCAAGTTCCCCCCTTCTTGTCCACAGTCTTGCCTATTTTTCTTGCTCCAACTTCCCACCTCATCCAGGTACCACCCTTGCCCAACCCTCACAGCAGAGTCCACTCATCACCCCACCGCTATCTGTCCCCCAAGTAATATGTTGCTGCAGCAGTTCAACAACTTGCACGAAGTCCCTGGTGCTGGCCTCACCGATCTGGAGCTGTATGGTCAACACAGTACCTAGCGGCCACATGTGCGTATTAAAATTCAAATCAAAGTTTAGAAAACAAAAAATCCAATTTCTCAATTACATTAACCACATTTTAAGAGTTCCGTAGCCACATGTGGCTGGCCTGGATTGGACTCATCCAACCATCAGAAAATTCTGAGTGACTGTCCGGATGACAGCCCCCAGCACAGCCTCGGACGGCATTCTCCTCAAGGCACTCTTATCTCAGCCCAAAGAGGTCCTTGCCGTCTGCACCACGCCTGCCTCGGTGAGGCGACTCCCGCGCCCTGCCGCCCATCGCCAGCCTTCCGTAGGCGTTCGCGCGCGGTGCCCCTCATAACAGCGCACTTTTAGGACGGATGAGCGCCGTCATTCAAACGTTCTGGAAGCAAATTTTCCTTCCAGACGTGTAGTCTCAAGTGTCAGATGTTGAACCTTCGGACGAGAGGCGGAACTTGTTCCTGTCTGGGGGCTCCCTGTCACTGCGACCCTACCCAGCCCTGCCGGGGGATCCAGGCTTGGAACCGAATCGATTCCACTTCGGGAGTCCAAGGACGCCGAGGGCAGCGCACGGCTCCCCCAAGTCGCCCCCTCCTGGCCCCGAACTCCGGAGGACCTGTCAGGCCGGCTCCTGCCCCGCGTCCCGCACCACATGGGCCGTGACCACCCAGCGCGGACGCTCTCACCCTAGCCTGATCTGGGCCTCGAAGGCAGCCACCCTCGGAGCTCTGCAGCCCCTCACTCACCCCAGCCGCGGCCGCCGCGACTAGCGCACAACATCCGCCCAGCCTCACAGCTACGGCGCCCGTTCAGGGCCAAACCACCCGCCCGCTCGCGCGCCGCGCCTCCTTCCGTGCGCGCGCACGCACTGGTCCGCTCCTACCAGGGGCCGAGGGAACCCTAGGCAAGACCTCCTGCCGAGTTTTTTCCCCTCGTTTTGGGGCAGAGGGCTCAACTGCTTCAGAAATCCCGCCTGCAGAGAAATGGTGACCAAAATCCATGTCCTAACTGGGATCCTGAGGATACCTGTGTCAACTCAAAACCCTAAGGCCTGGCCCTGTGTGTGGCCTACGAGGTCTGAAAGGCCACTCCCACCGAGGTCCCTGCTATCCTCACCCCTACTCTTTTTTAGTCCCAATGGGTGGCCTCACTTACCTTCACTGTAATGAGACCAGTAGGCAGTGAGCCTCCGTGGTGGCCTCTGCTGCCAAGGGCGTGAGCTGACCTGCCTACAGCTGGTCCCAACTGATAAGGCAGGAATAGGGGGAAGGCCACATTGAGGCTCAACCAGGTGATACTCTTTACAGGAAGAAAATGAAGCTTAGAGAAGTTTAATACCACCATCCAGGGGCTGGCACCCAGGCCTCTGGCAACTCCAACGTCCATGAGTCCTGTAGTGAGTCTTCACACAACACACCAGAGTACCTCATGGGTCCCCACTAAACCTTCCTAACTCCAGTCTGTTCGACAGAAAAGCCTCTCAGGGCTGTAGCTATATTGAAGTGAGGGTCCTTGTACTGGATCCAAGGGCTGGGGCCTGGCTCCACCCAGCTTCTGCCACATTCTGTCAGGTCAAGGGCTTACAGACCTGGAGGGGGGGGGTGTGTGTGTGGAGCCAGAGTCACCCAATCCTGCGGGGACAGGTTTCACAACTTCCCGGATGGGGCTGTGGTGGGTCACAGTGCAGTCTCCAGCTAAGAGAATGGGGTGGCTTCTACTCTTGCTGCTTCTGACACCATTCTTGGAGGCCCTTGGTGAGTACTGTTCTGATTCCCACCGGTCTTCAGGAGGGGTTTCTCTATGCCCATGCTGTTATTGTCAGGAGCTCACTTTCCCACTGGGCAGAGAGCAGTGGCCTTGGCTTTTTGAGCAGAGCTGGGAAGCTCTGGGAAAACGTGTATATGGCTTGCTCAGCACAGATGCATATGCACAAGAAGGGACTCCTGAACCTAATCTAGCATATGTTTCACGCAGGCAGAAGCCCAGATTTGGAGTCAGAATGCCTAGGCTGGGTCCCTTTCTGGTTGTTGCAATGGGCTGAGCCTAAGCATTCTCATTTGAGCAATGAGACAGGGCAAGCAAGGAGCATCACCGAAGCTCGCATGGAACATGTGTTAGATCTAAGCGCAGTACTGGGCTCACTAAGCAGAGGTACTAGTGATTACTACCATATCTGGGCCTATTTCCTGCACTCCATGCAGGAGTCTAGGGGTGACTCTTGAAAGCACACACACGTCCCATCCGGGAGGTCTGCTATCTGATGCCCAAAATGAACAAAGTACAGGATATGTCGATACACATGCACTGACATGTGCCTACACCACAGGGCAGCGCTCACCACTGAATGACTTTGAAGTGCTTCGGGGTACAGAGCTGCAGCATTTGCTACACGGAGTAGCTGGGTCTTTGCAGAAGGATATGGTAGATGCTGAAGAGTGTGCTAAGCGCTGTGGGCCCCTCCTGGACTGTCGGTGAGTGGCTGGCCAAGTGGCATAGACATGTCTGGAGGAAAGGGAATCTGAAACTTGGATAACCCTGTGCCTTTTTCTCCCCAGTGCCTTTCACTACAACATGAGCAGCCTTAGCTGCCAGCTGCTGCCATGGACCCAGAACTCGCCTCATACAAGGCTACTGCATTCTGTGGGCTGTGATCTCTTCCAAAAGAAAGGCAAGTAGCTGCCAGGAAGAGTGAGGTGGGGACAGAGTTTGGGCCTTCCGGTCCTGTTCACCTTTCCTCTCTTGCTTGTAGACTATGTTCGGACATGCATTATGGACAAAGGGGTCAGGTACCGGGGTACTGTGGCCAAGACAGTAGGTGGTCTGCTCTGCCAAAGCTGGACTCACAGGTTCCCCAATGACCACAAGTGAGACACATCTTCCCTTTTATTTCTTTTTGTCTTTTTGAGACAGGGTCTCGCCATGCAGTTCAGACTAGCCTGGAGCTCACTTTGTACCCCAAGCTGGCCTTGCACTCATCCTCCTGCCTCAGCCTCCCAAGTATTGGGATTATAGACATGAGCCACCATGCCCAGCTTGTCCCTTTATTTCTGCCAGATTTCTCCCAGCACGTGCTGTAGTGATGTTCTCTTCCTCAGATATAAACCCACACTCCAGAATGGCCTGGAAGAAAACTTCTGCCGCAATCCTGATGGAGACCCCAGAGGTCCTTGGTGCTACACGACAGACCCTACAGTGCGCTTCCAGAGCTGTGGCATCAAGTCCTGCAGGGAGGGTAAGTGGTGCAGGGTGCACTGAGCCTGGGGGGACAGGCGCTCTCTCTTCCAGAAATGCCCTGGCCTTGTATCTCCAGCTGCCTGTGTTTGGTGCAATGGTGAGGATTATCGCGGTTCAGTGGACCACACAGAGTCCGGACGCGAGTGCCAGCGCTGGGACCTGCAGCACCCACATGTACACCCCTTTAAGCCTGGCAAGTATGTGCTTAGGAGGCAGACTAGAGGCACTACCAGATCTATCAAGGTGTATAAAAAACAACTGTAAGGGGCTGGAGTTCCAGGGTCTTATTCAGGCTTAAAGTACTGTCCCCTAGGTTTCCAGACAAAGATCTGAACAATAACTACTGCCGGAATCCTGATGGCTCTGAGAGGCCCTGGTGCTATACCACAGACCCAAAGCTCAAGCGTGAATTCTGCAGTCTCCCCAGCTGCGGTGAGCCTCTGGTCCAGAGCCTAGGAGGGTAACTGGGGAGCCAAGGGGTATGGCTGGGCTGGGTGAGGCCCAGGGGGGTGGGAGTGAGGGTGGAAAGCAAAAACTGAAGAGTACCAGACACCCAGGAATCAGATTTTAGCTTCTTGGGGTCCAACCTGGCTTGGTTTGCCCCAGGGTCTGAGGTGCAAACACACCAAGATGCCACTTTTCACTGCTTCCGTGGGAAGGGTGAAGGCTACCGTGGAGTCGCCAACACCACTTCTGCAGGTGTGCCCTGCCAGCGCTGGGACTCACAGAGCCCACACCAGCACAACTTCCGGCCGGAGAAATACACTTGCAAGTAAGCACAGGGCAGTTGCTGGCAGGTGGCTTGAGATGGGACCAGGCGGGGCTAGAGGACCTTTGTGATCCCACTGGTTGAGCAAGCAAGTGCCTGACAGGGACCTCCGGGAAAACTTCTGCCGGAACCCTGATGGCTCAGAGGCCCCGTGGTGCTTTACATCAAGGCCTGGTATGCGTGTGGCCTTCTGCTACCAGATCCCGCGCTGCACTGACGATGTTCAGACAGTGGGTAAGGCTGGCTCAAGGGGTGCTATGCCTAGGCTGGAAATGCCTGACGGCAGGGTGTAGGGGCCTTGGATGATGGTCACTTGTGCCCACCTTCCCACCACAGATTGCTACCATGGCTCAGGGGAGCAGTATCGCGGTTCTGTCAACAAGACCCGCATGGGTGTCCCATGCCAGCGCTGGTCTGCTGAAATCCCACACAAGCCACGGTGAGTATATGGGCTCCAGACTAGGCCTCCTGACTGGGCAACACAGATTGGCCTGACATGGTCCTGTATCCCACCTAGATTCACACCCACCTCTGCCCCACATGCTCAACTGAAGGAAAACTTCTGCCGGAACCCAGATGGGGATAGCCATGGGCCATGGTGCTACACTACTGACCCAGGGATCTCCTTCGACTACTGTGCCCTGCATCGCTGCAGTAAGAACCAGAGACATTTTCCCCATCCCTAACTCGGCCCCACCTCCAAAGACTGGTTCTCAAACTGGTTGAACTTGGCCTTTCAGATGATCCACCAGTGTCCATCCTGGACCCGCCAGGTACATACTTGCGCCAGGAGTAGGGGGAGCCCTTCTGTCCAGACATCCATCCAAGGAGTTGCAGCCATCTGCCCATCCCCCAGACCAGGTGCAGTTTGAGAAATGTGGCAAGAGGGTGAACAGGCCTGACCAGTGGCTCTCCAAGCTACGCATAGTGGGAGGCCATCCTGGGAACTCACCCTGGACAGTCAGCTTACACAACAGGTGAGGCACAAGTAGCTGTGTCTTCTCTGATGCCAGTGGGAATGGGGACCTGCCCTGATCCCAGAGGTCCTAACTAGAAAACGGCAGGTCTTGTATGTGTTTCAGGACTCACTATTCCTTCTAATGCTCACTCCTCCAGGCAAGGCCAGCATTTCTGCAGTGGGTCCCTAGTGAAAGAGCAGTGGGTACTGACAGCCCGACAATGTTTCTCATCCTGGTAAGCCTCCCTTGGGTTTGGGGATATAGTCCCACCTGTCATGTCTGTCCTCCTGTCAGCCACTTTCCCGCGCAAGTGGGTTATGGGGCAGGAGACTGAGAGTTGAGAACGAGCAGAGTTTCTTTTCCAGCCGTGCGCCTCTCACAGGATATGAGGTGTGGCTGGGTACACTACTTCAGAACCCACAGCCTGGGGAGCCAGGCCTGCAGCACGTCCAAGTGGCACAGATGTTCTGTGGGCCCTCGGATTCCCAGCTTGTCCTCCTCAAGCTGGAGAGGTATGTGGACAAGGTGAAATGGGTGTGAGGAGGGGCCGAGTTTGTGGACCCAAGTCCTGAGTACCTCTTTCCTGCTAAAGACCAGTAACCCTGAACCAGCGTGTGGCCCTGATCTGCCTGCCCCCTGAGCGCTATGTGGTGCCTCCAGCAACCATGTGTGAGATTGCAGGCTGGGGTGAGACCAACGGTAAGGGTCTCGTGGATGGGCATGGGCTGCTGCAGGCCAGGAGGCCCAGCCCTGGATCATGCCCAAGGGCCTATCCCTTTCCTCATTCCCCACACGCTAGGTACAAGACATGACAGGATCCTAAACGTGGCCTTGCTGAATGTCATCTCCAATCAGGAGTGTAATATCAAGCACCGAGGACGTGTACGAGAGACTGAGATGTGCACCAGGGGACTGATGGCTCCTGTAGGAGCCTGTGAGGTCAGCAGCAGGGCTTCTGAGCAGCCCAGGGAGGCTGTGGGTGGCTGGAAATGTATGATGTCATTACCAAAAAGGTTAGTCACTGCCACAGCCAAAGATCCTCATGACTCCTACCTGCCAGGGAGACTACGGAGGCCCACTTGCCTGCTTTACCCATGACTGCTGGGTCCTGGAAGGAATTATAATCCCCAACCGAGTGTGTGCACGGCCTGGATGGCCAGCCATCTTCCTGCGTGTCTCTGTGTTTGTGGACTGGATTCACAAGGTCATCCAACTGGGCTAGGCCTGGCCTTGATCCCTTGCCTTGAAGAGGACAAAAATTCTGGTCAGATGTAAAGTTACTTTCTTCTTTATACCTGTGCAGACTGTTCCTTAGCCTGTTTTTAGGCAGAGTTGGTTCTTTGCTAGAACCTGAAGGCCTTGAGCATGCCTTCGGTTGATCTTACCCTGAAACTACTTTTGCCTGTAGGTGCTGTGGAAGGGCAGGGGCTCGCTCATCTCCCAGAGGCACTCTTGGGAGTAGAAGGTGATGTAGGGCAGTTTCTCCCTGAAGGGAAAGCAGCAAAGCAGCTACACAGTTTAGTGCACAATCCTTGTTGGCCAAGATAGGCAGCCTGAACTTCTCTCCGGCCCTTCTACTGACAGTAGAGGCAGGTTATGTCCTTATGGCTATGACATCCAGGGCCTAGGGTCTCTGAAACATCAGGGTGGGAGCTGATGGCATGGCTGGATGGCATGGTACAAAGTACCAGCATAAACCAGACTCTGTTCTCATTTATTATGACTACATCCCTCTGCCCACTCATCCATGGAGTCTAGAGCCAAGGAAGTTGCTGCTCTGCCAGACTCAAGAGCACCCCAAGAGCAAAGTGTGACGTGAGCCGACCAACTTGTGCGGAATGGCAGGGCTTCAGCTGCCCAAGTGCGTTTGCAGCCAGAGCACAGCATTCATGAAGCTGTCTGATTCCACTTCCACCTCTGATAGTGCGTGGGTGCTTTTAGGATAGAGAAGGAGCCTGTAGGGGTTGGGCGGCAACATTTGAGTCTGGAGGATCTGCCCCTGCTCACCTGCCCCCCAGCTGCCAGGGCTGTCCTGTATTACTCACCGGACAGGCACATTCCGAGCCTTGAGGGCACGGTAATACTCTATGCCCTGCTTAAAGGGTACACGCCGATCTTCCTGGCCCAGCATCAGTAACAGCGGTGTCTTCACCTGAGTGTGTGGGAAGCAGGGGGCAGAGGTAAACTAGGTCCCAAAATCTGGATGGACGGATGGCACATGGGTGAGAAGGTGGGCCAAGTACCTGAGGGATGTATCTGATGGGTGACTTGTCCAGCATCTCTGCCCATACACTAAGGTCTGGTAAGCAGTCGCTGTTATAAGGAAAGCCAGCCTCTACTACACACCTGTGAGAGACCAAGTATAATTGTGTATGCCTATAAGCCCAGCACTCTGGAGGGTGAGGCAGGAAGACTACAAGTTTGAGCCCAGCCTGGGTTACTCAGAAACCTCGCGAGACTGTCTCCAGATAAAGGGGCGGGACAGTATTCTGTGTAAAGGACTTGGGTGAGAGTGCTAAAAGAATTTTTCTGTGTTTTCTTTGAGACAGGGTCTTGCTATGTAGCCTAGGCTGCTTCAGCCTCCTAAGTGCTGGAATTATAGGCATGTACCACCACTGGTATCACAAAAAATGAAGACATCAAGTCAGTGAAGCCCCAGGAACTCGGAGGTCTGTAAGATAAATGTGAATATGGGATGGAAAGGAGGACACACTTACCAGTCAGGGATGTCAGTGGAGCCCATCATAGAGGCAATGTTGATCACAGGATTCCGGGCCACACAGGCCCTGTAAGTCTCTGGATACTGGCCAATCAGGTGGCAGGAGAGGAACCCACCATGGGAGCCACCCATGAGGGCCACACGGCCTGTGTCAAAGTGTTCTTCCTGGAGCACCTGCTCCACTGCAAACTACGGGGTAGAGCACAGTGTACTGCAACCAGCTATTTGCATCCAACCCCTGACAGCCCACCCTCTATAGCTTGTCAGAAGCCCTAGCCCCCTTCTACCTGAACATCCTTCACATCCTGGTGGCCCACGTTGCCTGGAAGGGAAAGGATGCTGTCCTGTCCAAAGCCCGTGGAGCCACGATAGTTCACTAAAGGTGAGGGATATATCAGACAAAGTAGTTAGGCAACACTATCAGCCCCAGGGACGCCGCTTCACACATCGGTGAAGGAAGCCCTAAGATCAGCCACCAAGAGAAAGGAACAAGACACTCCAGGCTGTTACCCAGGGACTACTTCCTTTCCATGGAGGTTCTCAGTTAAGTCCACATTGTTAGATGCTAGGCCAAGGCAATTCCTGGTAGTGGATAATAGAAGGAACTGGCCCATAGACAGGCCTAGAAGTGAGTGGCAGCCACAGGGTTTATGCAAAACAGGATCACCCATCATCCCACCAAAGTCCTAGTAGAGTTATGGGTCTCTCCTTGCTCACCTAGTAGCACTGCAAAGCCCATCTTACATAGCATGGCTGGGAACAGCATCCAGGCAGTAACAAAGGATGAATGGGGTCCTCCTGGAGACAGGAGTGAAGGGTCAAAGGGCCAGCTAGACAAGGTAGAGGAAGGGCATGGTGCTTAGCCTAGATACCTACCGTGGGGCATGACCACCATGGGTACTTGAGTCTTGTCTGGGGGGTCACTTGGCTGCAAAAGGATTGCTTCAAAGTCAAGTCCGGCTGCAGAAAGACAGCAACAGTCAGGAAGGCCAATGCTCCTTCCCTAGGAATTCCCCAGCGAAAGACCCATCTCTAACTGCATGTGTAGGGCTGACCTATGAAACCCATACCATGGCGCATGGGCCTCTGAAACCTCAAGCCTGGTCAAGGAGCCCACTCTGAAGAGACAGCATTCTGGATAAGGTGTGCTTGAATAGGTGTTAGATGAGGCCTGTTGTTTTGGGGCCTTGACTTTCCTACCACATGATTTGGCACTCAGTTCTGATACAGAGAACAGGTGCACAGAACCCTGGGTGCTTCTCCTCAAGACCAAAAGAACAGAAAACCTGTTAGAGGAGTCTCAGAAAACCGTACAGTGTGAGCTAGAAGGCAGGGTCTCCATAGACGCTCTGTGCCATGAAGCCTGGACAAGGTGTCCCTCTGCCCTGGTCCAGCTTACCATACTGTCTATTCTCTTGCTCTGGGGGTGGCTTTAGTACTCGGATGCTCCAGTGGATGTCATGAATGGGCTCAGCCTCCTCCAGGGACACCCACAACACGGACGGCTCCTTCCCTGCAGGAGGCAGGAAGCCAACTTTCTGCCAAGAGGAAGGAAAAGTCTCATAGGTGGTTGGGGTGCCTCCTTGCCTTCTACTTTTTCCCAGAGCACGAGGTAGGCAGCTTTTACTAAGCTGGGCCTCACACCTATCTCCAGAGGACACAGCATAGGTCATTACTGTGAGCTGGTACACACCAAGTGCTCACAGTCACATGTGAACACACCCCACTGACCTCAGGTCCTAGCCTCTGCTATCTCCCTATATTCTATATCAGAGGACCAGTCACTTCCCCAGACCAGACAATAGCCCTTAATGCCTTCCCATTAGAGCCACCCTTATGGACCACGCTGGGTGGGGGTCAGTCTCAGCCCTTCTATGTACTGACAAGCTATGGTTGCCTCTGGGCCAGTAGAGCTGCTGCCTCCCAGCCTGTGACCCATCAACACTCACCAGGCTCGGGGGTAGGCTGGGTGTAGAGAACTGTGCCACCATAAGGTCCCGATCAATTGTAAGCAGCTTCCAGCTTCCACCTAACCCCCCTGGAGAAAAGATGCGAGTAAGTGCCAGCCAGAGCCACCTCCTTTCCCACTCCTCATTCTCTGCAGAGTCCAGGCTAAAGGCTCAATGGAAAGGTAGGCCCCTGTCCCATAAAGGGCAGAAGTCTCCCATGTGGACTGGCTTTCTTGCCTTGCGCTTCTGTTCAGAGCAGGAGGTTGGTGGCTCTTATTAAGCTAAGCCTTATACCTACCTCCAGAGGACACAGATGGGTTCTCACTAAGAGCTGATTATATCAAGGCACTTATACACATGAACATATACCCCACCCTGATTCCAGGCTCAGCCATCTCCTTGCACTCTGCAGTACCACAAACAACTACATGTGGCCCTAGGGAAGTTTCTTGCACAGTACCTGGTTCATCTGGCAGGCACGAGCTGTGCCCAGGAACTGCCAGATCTAGAGACATGCCAGACCATTAATGACTGGAGGTGGCAGCCAGGTACAGGAGTTGTATTGGGTGGAGACAGGGCAGTGGGGTGCACTCAGATGCTTAAGCACAACTTCTCATGAGCTCTAGGTTTAGAACAGCTTTGTAGAGGACCAGGAGCAGGCAGTCAGGGCAGGTAGAATTCAAAACTCATTTCAGGTACAGTCACTAGGCCTGAGTATGGAGATGTCAGACCCTGGGTTCCTGCTGGACCCTGAAGGGTAGAGTTGTCTCTGCCTGCAATAGGCACCCAAGGCTCGGTGAGGGGGACGATGATTGGCAGATTTTGGCAAAAAGAGTATTCTAGGGCCAGGGAGATGGCTCAGTGGAATAAGCACTTCCCTGGCAAGCACAAGGGTCTGAGTTCAATCCCTGGTTCTGCCAAAAAAAAAAAAAAAGTATTCTGTGGCTTTGAGGAACAGGGAAGGTGGTGTGTTGGCTGGGCAAGTGCCTTGCAAAGGCAAGGTCCTAGGGTGACAATCAACAAAGGCTGCAGAAATCAGCGCTGAGAGTGGCTACAGCGCCACTGCTGCCAGAGTCAGCTCCAGACTCAGCCCTCACCTGGCTGGCTGGCTTACCAGCCCTGCTTACCAGCTGTTAGGGACGTCACGCTGCCCGTCTGGGTATCCACTACAAACAGGTCCTAAAGCAAAGAGGAGGCCTCTTAAGTACCACATCCAAGAGCCTTGTGGTTCCTGTCCCCATCTCCTCTCTAACCCCTTGATGACCATGGTCTAGTCTAGGGCTATATGCAGCTATGGTTACGGCTACTCAGTGCAGTAAGAAGAAGCCTAAGGATCTACTCAAATCTCAGTATTACAGCTTACTGAGTGTCCCTGGGCAAGGTAAGGAATGCCACGGAGCCCCCTGAAGTTAGCATGAAGGCAACATCATCCCACACCAAAAAGAGCCTGGTGTGCTGTGGGTGCTATCATACCATTCCCGTAACACTGTTGTCCTTACAATGTATCTGGACCCCCTCTAGCGGCAGATCCTCTGTCACCCAGCTGAAAATGCCTGGAAAGACTGTACTCTGATTCAGGCAAAAAGGCCATGAGCTCTTTAGAGGCAGTACCCCTCCTAAAGGAGCAGTAACAGGTCAGAACAAGCCTGGCAGGCATTCAGCAGGCTAGATGCCTCCCACCCTCTACCCCTGGCACACACATGCTCTGCCACAGGGCTCAGGATCCTGGTGACTGATCACAGGGGCTGCCTCTCCATATAGTCAGGGTCCCTTACCTGTCGGCTCCGCTGAGCAGAGTCAAAGACCACTCTCTGGCTATCAGCTGACCAGCATCCCAGAGGCAGAAGGCTGCAGTAAATTCCAGAAAAGCTCTCTGCAAAGATGGGAAGGTTGGAGCTGTGCCCAGGAGCAAAGGTTTTGTTTTTTTTTTGTTTTTTTGTTTTTTTTTTTCAGGAGCAAAGGTCGGGGGAATCAATACTATTAAGCAGACTACACTGCTGGGCAATTTACCCAGGTCCCTGCAACTTGTGGCAGAATGGCAGCTCTACACATCATGATATCGGGTGGGCTGGTGGGTGACGGTGGAAAGGTCTCTGAGGACAACCCAAGACAGGCATACTTAAGAGCTACTGAGCATCAGTGCTCAGAAGAAAATTAGTTGCTTTGCAACTACTTCTGCTGGGCCATAGGCAGGGCTAGAGGCCTCTAACCAAGGAAACACCTGTCTATTAATCATAATGTCCACTATAGCACACTGCCAAGCAGAAGGGTCTCACTAAATTCTACCATGTAAGGGTCTTCATACTTAAGTTAACCCTCATTGTAATTCTCCAAGTAAGGCAGGGACAACCACTCTCTCCACAGATAAAGAAATAGAGGATCGCTAAGAGTTCCAGGTCAGCCCGACCTATTTACCGAGATCCTATCTCAAAAAACCAAACCAAATGAAATGGAAGTTTAGGGAGGCTTTGGTACTGTCCAAGGACACACAGCTAATTTGAGACTCAGATAGGGTCCCAAACTACATCCCTGCAACTCAAGGAAAGACAAAAAGGCCACTGTGTTCTTTTGCTTGCTTTCTCCCTCTCTCTGGGCTGGAAATGAACCAGGGCCTTGTGCATGCTAAGTACATGCTCTACTGCTGAGCTATACCTCTACTAAACTGGAACACTGTCCACTGTACTTGCTAGACTCCTGAACTTTCTCCATGGCTTGAGCAAACGAGATTTTCATGTCTTCTGTCCTTGGGATGGCTTAGCATCCCAAGAGGAGCTATAGAGATCTGAGACTGAGACAGAAGCCTTTTAGCCAAGAGGGCCATTCTCCCTGAGGACTAGCTGACTTGAACTGCATGGAGGTGAGAGTAGATGGGATGAGGGGTAAGGTAACACAGCACCCTCAGACCCAGAGCCTCTCAAGTATGACATTTCAATCTGGTACACTTTTTGAGAGACCCACTTAAAGGGTAATGGTTTTAACTAGCCACTGAAAAAAACCCTAAGTGCTTTAGCACAGAAATTAAGTTATATAAACTCCCAGTCTGCCTGGGCCACTCTGATCTCAGCTTTGGTCCAACCACTCTTTTCATTGGAACTGTTCCCCACAACCATGGGTCCCACTCCTTTGGAGTTTGGTCTTAGGGCTGACCCACCACACAGAAGCTCCTCAAAAGGAACACAAAAAGTTGGGCAGAGATGGAACAGACAGCAGGAACTTGGAGCTATAAGCATCAGTGATTCCCCCAGCGAGGCACCCTTACCTCCTAATTGCCGAGGTACAATGTCCACCACCACAGAGGTGACCTTGGTATACCAGTCATACTGCAAGAGAACATAATGGTCAGATCTGAGGGGCAGGGGACAAGGCCCTCCAGGCACAGAGCTCTGCATGTGTCCTTCAGTGACAGCTCTGGGTAACCCCAGGGGAGAAACAAAGCAGGTGAGATGAACCTGATATATCTCCTTTCTGGTGATCTGTACCAGGTGCCCTATATCTGTACCGTATTCTGGCCCCTTGGAGAGCCTGGCTATGTGCCAGTGTATTTTAGGGAGGGGTCTACAGGGTGTTCAGGATCTCACTACTACATCGGACTCATAGTGATCCACCTTTTTACAACCTCCCAAGAGCTGGGATTACAGGTACACACCACTACACCCAGTCTTAATTGCTGTCTCAGTGCGCCCCAGCCCCTGCGTCTGCTTGCAGGCGCTTTAATCCGCTAAGCTGTTTGGCTGGCCCTTGAGGACCAGAGAATATTCTTACAGATAGATCTGGGTACTCTCAAGATGGCAAACCTGACAGGGCAAAACCCCCTCTGCCAGTACTCTCAGCCTCCAGCCTTGCCTTCAGAGCATAGGCAGTCATACTGTTGCTGCACCTTGGACAATGAGGGTATCTGTGGAAGGGCCCACTGGGAGATGATGCTGGCCCTTCAGTTGTCACCCACCTTTTTTTGGGGGGGGATTGAACTCAGCATCCTGTACTTGCCAGACAGGCGCTTATGCCCACTGAGCTATATCCCTGACCCTACACCATCCCCTCTTCTTGCTGACTGCCTCCTACCCCAAACCTTCAGCTCACCAGGCACAGCTGACTACACTGATGGTGAGGGATCAGCGACGGGTACTGCAGGTAGATGATGCGACAATGATCTGGGCTCAGCCGAGGAGAAGAGATAGCCAGGGAGTCATCGGAGAGGAGCTCTGGGCCACACGGAAATGTGAGCATCACACAAACCAGCAAGGACCAATGTGTACCCATAAAGCAAAGGTGTGCACTAGCTACTTACCACACTTCCCCCCGGTGAGGTCCACATAGTATAGCGCTGACCTGGAATAGCCCAAAACTCACTTAGGTTCAAGGCCAGCTAGGCTGCAGGATCCCCTTCCGGGTCCCATTTTCTCACCTTCGATTAGTGCAGAAACGGATGCCTAGCCGAAAGGGCTCATGCCACCAACCCACAAACACCACACCCGTGTCTCCAGGGGCCCAAAAAGCCTGTAAATATAACCAGAGGGCTGGTGAGCAAGGGGCAGTAGCTCAGGCAAGGCCAGCAGACTCCAGGTGGGACAAGTTGAGTCACTACTGACCTGTCCAGGGGACACATTCTCAGGAACTCCCTCAAGCACAGAGATGTTGCCACTCTCAATATCCAGCACACAGAGTACAGGGATGCTTTTGGAAACCATGTTTTCTCCCCAGTCCTCGTAAAACACAAACTGATCTCCCTGAGAACACAGGATACACGATGTCCAATCTTTCAACAAGACCCTGCCCTGCGTCCTAGAAGCCAGTGCCTCCCTGGTTTTGACAGGTAGATCATCGAAGAGAGCAAACTAAGCCCCAGGGATGCCCCCAGGCCTTCATGGATTAGTCACACCACAAGCACCTTGACAGCCTGGTCTCGTTTCTTCGGCCTGGCCATCTCATCATCACTGGCATTAACGTCCAAGGCTTTTGTCTGAAAAAAGGACTCAGTCTTGGGGCGCTTCTTCTCTGCCACATACAACAAATGTGTCTCCGAGTGTGACCAGGATAGGCAGCCAAAGCAGTCTGGATAGGGGAAGGGCTAATTAGAGGGAGACTAGAGCTATGGCTGCCCCTCCTGTCCACTATGCCTGCTCACCAACCAGGTGCCTCACCATCCTCATAAACAGGCCCATGCTTCTCCAGTGCTGACAGGTTGAAGCTCTTAAGCTTCCAGTTCTTCTCCCAGATCTGTGGGTACCGGGGTATCAGTCTGTGTGCCCTCTAACAGAGCCTTATCTGTGGGGCTGAACTCCCTACTGCCCATCTGGTCTCTGGCAGACTCACCTCGAGGAACTGCTTTTCCTCTCCAGGGCCTGTGCCTCCAGCCTTACGCAGCACAGCTTTCATGGTACCTGAAGGAGACTCTCTGCTCAGCAATCTGAGGAGATGTGGGATGCGGGGGGTCAGGATTATATCCAACCCCAAATAGCTCTGAGCTGCCTCCTCACTGGCTACAACCTTAATTTTTTTTTTTTTTAAGATAGGGTCTTGAAACTTAGTTCAGGCTGGCCTTAAACTCACTATGCAGCCCAGGCTGGTCTCAAACTCAGCAATTTTACCTCAGCCTCTTAAGTGCTGGGATTACAAGAATGTGTCACCATGCCTAGCTAGATTCTTAAGGCTCTGGTTCCACACTAGCCCCTCTAGCTCCTATAACATGTCCCCACAATGGCAGATGGCCTTGCTGTTCTTCCCTGAAGCAGAGATTCTACTCTCCCCAGATCTAAGGAAATCAGGCTCCACTTAAGTTTGAAGCAAGCCTCTAGTGCTTATCAGGCCATGTCACTAAAAGTAAGGCATAGGAACCTGGCTTCTGGCTCCCTCTATGCCCTACCCACATCTAGGCACAATGCACGTGGTGTATATTCATTAACGGCTAGCATGGCAGATGGTTGGGCTTGTTCGCAAGCTTACTCCCTCAAACTTACTCCCCCCGAGTCTCCACACTGTTGCCTGCAGGCCCTGCAAACACCACTGAGTCCCCATCATGGAACACCAGGTACTGGCGGCAGAATCGAATGTTCTCCATCCTTTCCAGGTCCCGCTGGGTCCACTCTGCAAAGGAGGCATGAGGCTGCTCAGTCTGTTTTGGCCAGTGCTCCCCACCCTACCCAGGAAGACTCAGACTTATCATCCCAGATCTGTCTTCAAACATCCTAGGGGAAGCCTGGACAATACTTGACCACAAACCCAAGTTCAGGTCGCTAGAGCCTAAGCTCACAGCTGCTTAAAGAACCCAACTTTGGCCCCAGCGCCCACTATGGAATCAAGGGTAGCCTACAATATATTTGGGATACAAGGCCCACAGACTGATGCTCTCAGGTCTGATCGCTCGTCCACCCACGCAGTCAGGGCTCTGCCTAGTTTGGCCTGCACAGTCCCCCAGGCCTGTGTGCCGGGAACTGGTTGAGAGTGTACCCCAGCCCTGGTTCCTCCACACACTCATGTGTTCTCTGTGAGCGCACAGCCCCTTCACCACCTATCCCCTCTGCCCACACACCGGTGTGCACCGTCCGGTAGCGGCCCCCGTACTGCGTGGTAACCTCTGGGCCCAGGCAGGCGGCGCTCAGCGCGGGTTGGCGGCTAAGGCCCCGATACAGCGCCGCCGCCTCCTCGGGCTCGCTCAGCAGCACCTGCGCAGGGGACACACCAGGATCAGGCCCGGCCCGGGCTGCAACAACCACGGGGGCCGCGAGCCGAGCCCTCACCTGACGCTCCATAATCCCCGTTAGCAGCACAGGCAAGGCTGGGCGCACCGGACCCGGAAGAGAAGCCTTGCGGGGCGGAACCTGGAGCGGCCCGGCCCATTTCCGCTGTCTGCAGCGACTAGGGGCGGGGCCTTCGGCCACTGAGCCCCGACGGCCGGCGAGGGGCGTGGCTTTGGTGGAGGGAGGTTGTTGGGGCGGGGGCCCCGGGAAAAGAGCCGGGCCTTTAAGGCGCCGGCTAGACACTAGGAGGCTAGGTCCTGAGTCTGAATCTGAAGCGTCCTGTAGCAGCGGAAAGCGGAAGCCAGCGTTTAAGGAAGGGCGGAGTCTGCGAGAAGCGAAGGTTTATGGAAAGGGGGCGGAGCCTGAGTTCTAACCCTACCCTACGGGTATTGAAACCAGCTGGGTGTCGCTGAAGTAGGCGTGCGTGAGGTGGGGCGGGTTCTTGGGGCCCTAGCGATTCTGGGCAGGGCGGGAGCGTCTACCTGCCTCCGCTTAGGCCTCCGCGGCCCTGTCGCCTTGGGTCTCTCCCTGCCCACCTTCCTTAGACGGCGCCGGGGACTCCTAGGCAGACTGGACGAAAGGGCGCAGGCCCTGACGCAGCAGGCAGAGGGCCGGGCGCTGCGCTGGCTGGGCAGGTGCTGCCTGGGCTTATCAATCGTCGCCAGACCTAGCCCAACAGCTATCAGTTCCCGCAGCTTTCGCCCATCTTTCTCAAGGGCGCCTGGTGAGAATCGTGAGATTAGTCCTCTTTCTTCCCGGGCCTCAGCTCAAACCCTTGAATGCTGAGGGCCTGTTGGGGTCAGGCTCCACTCCTACCCCCATCCCCGGACCAAAGAGCTTCCAGTGCAGAGAACCTGGGTAGGCAGATTCCCTCTTCACGTGGCACAGAACCGGATTGTCTGAGATGACAGCGGAGTCAGAAGGCTCGGCAGTAGCCACACCAGCAGTGATGTCACCTCCATATACCATGAATTTGGCTGGTCTTCCACACCTCAGAGCTCCTTTCACCCTGCTTTGCCTAAAGAGCTCAACTGAGGCAAATTTGGTGTTTTTTAAATTCTGTTTTCAGATGCTCTAGTGACTGTGGGTTACTCCTGTCCATCTGCAGTCCTGAACTCTGGCACCCATCAAGACCTCTGGGGAGAAGTAGGCAGGTTAAGACTTGTTGGCAGCACCAGAGGGCAGTACATGCTCGCTTGCCTTCTGGGATGCAGGCCCAGAAAGCTGTGGGTGCTGCTTGAACACCCATTCAGTTTTCCCCACAGCTTGTACAGTGAACTGCCTGCTCCAGATCCAAGCTTGGGCCTATGCTTGTTTACTTTTGTGGAGGGTTCCTTGTCTTTGGCGTGGTGTAAACTCAGTCTGTCATGCTAGCACTTTGCAAAACTTTGCCCCTTTATTCTTTTCCCTTTAACTGTGAACAGAATGGTCACAAATTTGGGGAGTTACTCCCATGTCTAACCTTTCCTACTTAGAAAGCATCCCAGAGACAGTAGGTTGTTTATATCAAGTCTTTTTATTCTGATGCCACAGAATTACCTTGTCACAATACAGGAGGGGGAGGGACACTGAAGTACCACGAGTTCTCACAGAGCACAGGAGGACGGCACACAATTCACAAGGTCATGTGGAGGACTCGGGTCATTGCACTTACAACTGTAAACTTGTTTGACTGTACAGCACTCTTCCCCCCTCAAATAAGGAGAGAAGGAAAAAAGAAAAGAAAGGGACAGAGGGAGGAGAGAAGGAAAAGCAAAAACAAGACAGGGAAGCTAGAGGAAAAGGTGTTGGTGGCCACCACTCTCCAGGCTACTACACTTGGAGAAGGAGCTGATTTGACTCCAGAGGCTGAATGAGGCAGACACACGTGTGCACGCACACACACACACACATACACACACACGTTCACATGCATCCACACAATATCTCATGACTTCCATGGCTTTCTAGTACCATCCCAGTGCACATGGCAGCAGGGCACTGGCACCCAGGGAGACAGATGGTATCTCCAAGGAGTTTCAGTTTATTAGGCCTGTCCCTTTGATCCTGTCTGAGTTCACGGTGACAAGTATTTACAGCATGGATGGGAAAAGGGAGTAGGAAAGGATCTAATAGGGTGAGATTGCACTGTCCTGGAAAATTCTCACAGGTTCCAGAGTTGCTGCCACTTCTGCTCTTTCAGTGCAGGCCCTGAGATCACATGCTCTGCCCAAGGCCTGAGAGAATGGTGGTCAGGGAAGGGTTGTTGCTATGAGATGGGTTCCTGGGCCCTCCAGTGGGGAGAAGAGAGTACCCTTGTTCATGACATCTGGGGGGAAAATCAGAGAAGGCCTACACTGCATCCTAGAGATCTGTATTTCATTTGAAAAGTGTATATTGCTCTCTACTTCCCAAGCACCAAATGCTAGTCTGCCCCTCTGGCTGCATTGCCCTTAGAGTCACAGCTGCAGCCACATATGGGCCAGGACTGCCATGATCCAGAGGCCTGCTGCAGCCTTCACAGTCTTCACAGAGGGGTAATGATTTGTACTGTAGGCTCAGTGGGGGGTGGGGAGTGGCAGATATCAGACATTTTAAACTCAGAGGGTTTGGCCAGAAAGAAAATCTGCTGAAAAGCCAGTACCTACCTGAAAGCCTGATATGGAGCCTGCTAGAGGCAGACCTGCTGGCATCTCCTTGCTGACATTCTGCTCCCAGTTCCATCTCCTGGCTGTTAGTGGAAAGGGTTACTGCCTTACTCTGCAAATATCCAGCTAGGGCAATCTACACAGACCGTGGGTGGCTACAGAAACTAGATGATGGCCTCCCTCAGCCCTTGCTCAGAAGGCCTCAGATAGCCCAGACCTGATCTTTGGAGATAAGGCAGCTGTCTCATGGAATAGAGGCCAAATCCCAGGAGGCCACGGTCACCATGAAGACTGGCAAGCTTCCTGTCTTATCTACAGCTGCCAGAGGTGGGCCAGGACCCCTTTCTTAAGGGGTGTATAGGCCTTATAGAAAAAGAAATGTGGACCCCTGAGAAATGCATGGTGCAAACCAGAGCACTCTGGAGGAAGGTCAGTCAGGTCCTGAGGGGGAGGCAACTACTACCTGCCCCACCCCTGGCCCAGCAGTGGAGAAGCTGATGACTGCGTACTCAGGTAGACAAGGGAAGTCCCAGGGATGGATGCCAAAAGGGACACACACAACCTTATTAAGTTCTTCTGAGAAGCTTCACAAGAAGCTCATCTTAAAGCGATTGTTTATGTGAACAGTTCACCTGCTTCAGATGATATTGTTAGTCAAAGAGAAGTGCCAAAAGCCCAGCTCTTCCTAAGTGCCCTTTTAACCCGTGGCTCCAGCCCAGACCTCTCTCTCTCTCTCTTTTTTTTTTTGGTGGAACCAGGGATTGAACTCAGGCCTTGCGCTTGCCAGGGAAGCGCTTATTCCACTGAGCCATCTCCCCAGCCCCAGCTCTCTAAACATATAGTCCTTTGAGCCTCTTGACCACAAAGGAGAGGGATGGAGTGGGTTTAGGCAGGACTTGGGGTCCCCAGGGCACAGTCTGACTCTGCCCTGGCCTCTGCCTCTCTGGTCAGGGATGCAGCTCAGTTCTGTCTTTAAGCAGTACTCCACTAGGAAGGATACCCAGATGGCTCTGGTTGAGGACTGGAGTAGGAGGGGAAAATGGATACATATATAAATCATACAGCAAACTTTCATACACATGCATCCTACACAGGCTCCATTGTGTCTACTCCATGTTTTCCCATTTTATTTGTTATCTTGACCAAAGGAAATTGCAGGGTATGTAGAACTTCATCTTGCCCGCCCCACAGCCTGGCACACTTGGGCAACAATTCTGGCAGGTCCTCACCAGCTTATGCAGAAGTCACTATAAGTGTTCCTGAAGGAGAGGGTCAGAGGCAAAAGAACTCCAAGCAAAAAGGTTGAGCATTTAAAATGGATGAGATCGTGCAAAGAGGCTGCGAGCTGTGCATGCTCCACTGCGGGACAGGCGGTGACTCACCTGGCAGCAGCGAGTCCTGCCACAGGTCAAACATGCCACAGACAGAATTTCACACACACACATACATGGGAGCAGGGCTTGGGGGTAGTGATATGAGTATATCTATCCAGTTTCTCAATCGCATGTTTGCAATTAACTCCTTATACATAACATGGAATTTATTAAATATTAACAGTTGTCTTTGAGGGTTTATATTTCATTGCATAGAAAGTTAAAGATGAGACTTGTGGGTATGCCCAAGATGAAGGGAGGCTCCCCAGAGAAGGGTCTTGGGGAGGAATGCCACCTAGTCCACCAAGTAGACAGATGGTGCCATACTCCCCCACACAGGGCTCTGGGCCTTTTCCCCAGCTGGCAGAAGCCCTGACCCCTCTGCTCTGAGCACACCCACTGGTGATGGCTTAAGAAGGACTGGAATTGCACAGTAAACAGAGGCGGGCTGAGGGGCCTCCCTAGGCCTCGCCCTGGGGTTGTGCTCTTGGTGGACTGGTGCCCCCTATTGCTTCTTAGTCAACATTCTCCATGTGCTGAGCAGGGGCAGAGCAGAGAGAAAACCAAACCATCAGTCACAAGGTGGTAGTGGAGGGGAGAGGTGAAGGAGTTGAGCAAAGAAGAAGGAGAAAGAGAAAGAGAGAGAAAGAAAAATATTTATGAGGTATACACATAAATCAAACTGGAATGATTAAGGCTGTTCTTGAAATGAAAAGAAATCCCCAGGTATATGGATGAGGAGCCAGCTGGTCAAGACAATGGCGGTGCCGCTGGGGAGATAAAGATGGCTGGGGGATGGCTTT
Source organism: Octodon degus (assembly GCF_000260255.1). Classification (NCBI taxonomy): domain Eukaryota; kingdom Metazoa; phylum Chordata; class Mammalia; order Rodentia; family Octodontidae; genus Octodon; species Octodon degus. The sequence goes on along the minus strand of NW_004524584.1, from coordinate 14,991,664 downwards.
AAGAGGCTGGCAGGTGTGTAGCACACTGCCACTGTTGGGCTGGGAGAAGCCTCAGCCAGTGCCCTTGCTGCTTTTCGGTGCTATGGCCTCTTATTTCAGCAATGAGACAGTGTTAGGTCCTAATGTTTGTAAAGTTCTCCCAACCCTGTGCTGGCCATATGGAGGTCTGCTCCGCTGTCACCCCAGGGAAGGGTGAAGGAACAGGAAGGATCCGAGCCAGCTGGAATGTGAAGGAAACAGAACGCAAGGTGCCCAGTCAAAGCCCCTCTGCAAGGCTGTGGAAAAACTTCTGGCATCCTGGAAGGAGGGCAGTGTGCTTCCAAACTCTGTGTATAACGCACTGGAAGCCTGGCTGGCTGTGGGAAGAGTGGCAGACAGCTGCAGCGGCTCTGGAGAGAGTACTTCCCTCCCCATGACAGTTGGCTGAGGAAGACAGTGTCTCTGGAAAGACAAAGATCCTCCAGGCCAGTGGTCCCAACTTGTCCAGCATATGCTCCACCTGGGCAGCTGCTGTTAGGAGACATACTGTCCTCAACTGAGTCCTGCCTGCCACAGCCCACTTGCTGTGAGTCTTTGGGCCAAGGGTTTGCCAGATTGTAGATGCTTGGAAAAGACAAGGAGGGAAAGGGAAAAAGGGAAGGAGAGACAAAGAAAACAAAGAAAGGTTTGGTCAAGAACTATGGGCAACTGCTTCCCACCCTCACATTCCTCTCAGACATTGGTCATATGCCAAGGGCCTAGAACCGCTGAGGTGTTGGGAAATGGGCATTTGGGCAGCTTGAAGGTCACAGAGAGGAGAAGAAAAAGAATTCAATCTGTCAGGAAGGGGCATACAAGGTGCAATTATAAAATAGAGTGAATGTTTATAAACATTATTACAGTAAAAGACACATGCTGTTCCCCTCAGAATACTTCCACATGCTTCAGATACATTTATCTCATTTTTATTGCAATTTTCTGAAGCAGTTATATATGTTCTCTTTCATGAATGAGTCATGATGGCTGCTTCAATATCCTAAATCAATTCAAAGCATTTTTCCTTTTATGGTCATTTTGATTTTGAGGAAGAGGCAGAAGTCAAACAATGCCAGATCTGGTAAATAAGGTGAATGAGGATATATACATTAACATTACTATGAGCCTGCCTTTGTGTTGAATGGCACTCAGGAGCAGCACTTTCTATATTTTGATCATACTTTGTAAAGATAAAAAAAAAAAAAAGTCAAAGAGCTGCTTCAGAAAGTGTATCGGATAAGTGTGTTTGAAGAGAGGAAAAGTACTTTAATGAAGATTAATGGCAATTTTCTTTTGGGGGGGACAAGTGTTTTCTATGCAGGCTGGCTTTTAAGTTCATGGGCATACTCCTGCCTCAGCCTTCTGAGTGCTGCAGTTATAGGCATGAACCACCACGCCTAACAGCACTGGGCCTTTAAAAAAATAAAAAATAAATAAATAATTAAATATATATATATATATATATTTGTTTATTGGTGTCAGAGATTGAACTCAGGACTTCATACTTGCCAGGTAAGCACTTATGCCACTGAGCTATCTCCCTAGCCCCAGCATTGGGTCTTTTACTGTAATATTTTAATTTTTTTTTATTTATGAGAGAGAGAGAGAGAGAGAGAGAGAGGGGGGTGTGTGTGTGTGTGTGGCCAGCTCAGCCCACCAGGGGGCGGCCCTGGCTGGCATGTGGTGCTGGGGGATTGAACCGCGGTCCCTGATGCTTTGCTAAGCTTGTTCTAAGTAGGTGCTTTAGACCACTGAGCCATCTCTCCAGCCCCTTACTGTAATATTTTAAAAAAATTTAAAAATACACTGCACTTTTTATTAGCCTTTGTATTTTTTTTCTTTTGAGACAGGGTCCTACTGTGTCACCTGCATTGGGCCTAAACTCCTGGCTGGAAAGATGCTAACACCTCAACCTTTAGAGTAGCTAAGACTATGAGGCTGTTTCACTTTTCCTTGCTCGACATTTCTTTTAATGTTGTAAAGATTTTCTCCTTTTTTTTTTTTTTTCTTTTTGAGACAGGGTCTTGCTATGTAGCTCAGGCTAGTCTTGAACTCTCTAGATCTCTTTGGCTAGATCAGACCTCCTGCCTCAGCCTCCCAAGTGCTGGGGTTATAGATTTTGCCACCACATCTACCTAAAAGTTCCTGTTATTTTTGCTTTAAGAGTGAGGAGACAGGATTTTGTTTCAAATGGTAAGCCTCTCCTAACCCGTCTCTGAAACTGATATCAAACCCCAGGGAAATAGGCCCACATAGCAGCTTTGACATTAGCTAAATGCTAGAACTGATGGAGGCTCCTTTAGCTACAAAGCCCATGCTCTCAGTGGCTCTGCACTGTGTGACAGAATACAGAACAGTCTTATCTGTGCTGCCTTTTCCCCATACTCCCTTGGCCCCAAACCGGACATGGATGCTGCCAACCTGGGCCATGAGCTGTCTCTCCTTCTCTGTCCTCAGGACCACTCTGACTCCACATCTGTTCCAGGGGAACGCCAAGGAAACATCCCACTGAGCAGAAAAGCAGTGAAGAGACTATGGTGCAGCCAGGGCAGCAGGATATGTGGCTGCACTATGGCTACTATAATTAGAATAGGGGCTGGGGAGATGGCTCAGTAGGATAAGCGCTTGACTGACAAATGCAAGGATCTGAGTTCAATCCCCGGTTCCGCAAAAAAAAAAAAAAAAAAAAAATTAGAATAAGTTCTGGGCTCTTTCCTTTGACCTGTAAAGCCCATACCAGCGACCTCCCACCCCCTTGCACTTTATCCCTGAATGCCTCCCCTCTGCTGTAGCTCTCATTATGCTGATCTGACTGTCCAAGAAGCCTGCCATACTCATTCTTCCCCAGAACCTCTACTGTCACTGTTTCTTCACGTGTGCAGATCCCACAGCAGCTTTTTCTCTACCTCCAGGCCTTGTTCCACACACTTTATCTCCGACCACTTTTTCTAGATCCCACTGCTCTGATCATCCTACTTCACTGGCACTTACTACCTTCAGAAATTATCTTGAGATTTAATTTTTAAACTTATTTATTCTTCATCCCCCTTAATGGATTGTCAGTTTCAGAGGGCAAGATCTTGGCTTTGTTTCATGCTGTATTCTCAGTGACTGAAACTGCTTGGCATACACTTGGGGCTTGACAAACATTTGTTGACCACATAGATGGAACAGTCTTTTAGCCCACCCCTGCTCCTTCAGAGACAGGAAGCTTTTGTCCATCTTACTCAGTTCTTTCTCTGGTATAAGAAGTTCAGCCTAAGCTAGGACACTTGCTAGACTCCCTTGAACTGACCTGCTTGCTGACTGCCAGCTCCTGCCATGGAAACTGTACATAAGCCTTCATATTCTCAAACCCTTGGCATGCCAAAGGAGGGAGAAAGGCTCGGAACTACAGAATAGTAGCAGGTGCTCCCTGGCCATGCACAGAACAACCAACAGCCAGCTACATTGCCCCAATGCTGGACGATGCACCTGTTCTGCCGCATGGCTCAGGGCAAGGCCAGGGCACATTCCAGGAGCCAGCCATCTCACCCTATGTTGGTATGGCGTTCAGACAGAGCCAGATTTTGAGACCCATCTACTCTGACCTACTCTGAGGTTGAGGCTGCTTGGCCATGCCCTTTCCCCCTGCCTCTATGTCCCCCTCCTGTCTACGTCCATATTCATTCTACTCTTTTGTCCTGTGGACCACAAGTTCAGCCTGTGAGGCCAACAGTGTCCTGACTTCATGCTCAAGCTTGTTAAACTCTGTAGTGCTGGGGGACTCTAGCCAGGGGAATATGTCCCCCTCAGGAACCTCAGAGTATCCTGTCCTCAAGGATTACTTTGGGTTCTGTGCTCAAGATACAAACCTCAACTATTGGAATGCATTTGACATCACCAGACCCTTCCCCAAGGTACCACCTGATTTATCAGCAAGTACACAGGCCTCTGTATCCCAGGGAACTTCTGGGCCCATTCCCAAAGTTCTACTTAGTTAACACTTGCAGGGACTGGATGGCTGTAACCCTTCATGCCCTTTTGTGGCCCATCCTCTTCTAGTTCTGAGACTCACTGTTATACGCAGAGTCCAGAGCTGCGCCCAGGTCTTTGACTCCAGAGATTTTTCCACAGCAATGACATCATCTGTCTTTATGCCTTCAAGAGCCTGTGGGGCATTTTCAGAGGAGAGTTGGAAAGAAGCTACATCACGGTCCCCACCTATAGCTCAATACCAACCCATAGCTGTGAGACCTCTGTAGTGAGACAGGGGATGGTGAGGAAGATGAGAGATTGTCCCTGGATTCTCTTTGCTGGAGACCTTTGCTCATTTGGCACACATACTCCAGGAGAGCACACTGCAGCTCCACCCACACTACCCACAGAAGACTAGAAACACATCTCTACCCCTTCATCCCCAACCCCTGCCAGTAACTCAGGTCTTCTTCAGGACAGGTCAGGTACAGGTCATTCATACTCACCCTGCTGGGCAAGGTCACCAGAATGAGGAGAATTTTTTGCCAAAAGCAGAGACAGCTATGATATAGAAAGAAGAGAGAGGCATCAGGAAATTGGGCTATTTAGCACAATGAGATAGGTTTGACCCAAAGGGCAAGGGCTTCCCAGAATATCATTGTGTGGGAGCGTGTGGTCCCTCTTGCTGACCTGTGCCTAGGCCATTGTGCCTGTGAATCATTCCATAGGCACAGCTTCCACCAATGTAGAATCCTAGGCCCACCACAGACCTGGCCACAGGTAGTACATACCTTCCGTTAGCTTGCCGGCTTGTTCTGCTGCCCCACCAGGGAGGATCTTGGAGAGCACGCTCTCCCCATCAGCACCTGGCTGGCCAGGAGCAGCCCCCGGGGGTCCTCCAGGTCTGGCTCCAGCCTTTGTGCCTATGAAAATAGAAGCCACCATCATGAATGAGCCTTGGCCTGGCTGTTCAGGGTCTAAGTGGGAAAAGAGCCATGAGAGCCATGAACACAGGTACCCTGTGAGGTAGGAAGGTGAGGGGAAGGCTAGAGAATAAAGACAAGAGGAAGAGAAGGGGTGGAAAGAAGCAGAAAAGAGGTTTAGAAAGGTAAAGAAGAAAGGAAAAGGCAGAAGACAAAACAGCAGAGGAGAGGACAGAAGAGGAAGGAATAGTCCTTGTGCTCACCAGTACCTTCTGTTCTCTACCCACAGTGGCCTGGGCTCTAAGGCCCCAATACCAGTGGCCCTGCTGACTCATTCTAACCCCAGCATCATTTTTTACTGGGAGGTCAGCAACTTACTAGGTACCTTCTTGGGGATTAGGGAGTGTGTAAGTGGTTATAGGGAGAGAACAGCCCAGGGTATAGCTGAAGACACCAAAGGATAAGCTTACCTGTAGGTCCAGGTCCTGGTGTTGGCTGGGCCTGGGGAGCTCTCCCCTGTTGGGGTGTTTTGGTCGTCACTTTAGAGCCATCTGCCTGTTCTGCCCGTGGCTGCAACATAGAACCTAGAGCTGATATCTTGCCAATAACCCTGCCCATACCCAGCCTGGATCCAAAGGGATGTCCAAGCTTTAGCTGTAGCATCTGTCCTAGGTGAGACCCTACTCACCAGTCCTGCTGGCTGGGGGCCTGTGGCTGTTGTGGAGCCTGGCTGGGGCTTCCCTGCTGGCTGGCTTGCAGCAGTGGCTGGGCCCCGGGCAGTTGCCTGGCTCTGCTGTTGTGGCCGAGCCTGCGACGAGGCCTGTTGGGGAGGCTGCTGCCCAAGACCCGGCTGCTGCTGCTGCTGCTGTTGTGGCTGCTGCTGCTGCTGCTGTTGCTGCTGTTGCTGCTGCTGTATCTGTGGCTGGCGCAATGCTGCTCCTGAGGCCATCTGCCTGGATGATGGTGGCTGTGACTGCTGTGGCCCTGGAGCTGCCTGCCGACCTTGCAACTGTGGCAGTGCCTGGGGTTCTGGCTTTGGCTGCAGTGCAGCAGGCCCAGAGTGGGCCTGCCGGGAGCCCTTCTTGCTGTCAGAGGTGTGGTGGTATGCTGCTGGAGCACGAGATGGCTGGGAATAATCAGTTGGGCTGGGGTACCCAGGCTGACCCTTCTTCAGCATGGCTGAGGCAGAGCTGGGCTGAGCGTGGGGCCGGGCCTCATGGCGACCCGGGTCCCGAACATGTGATTTGGCAGCACGCCTTCCCGGCTCCTCACCAGCATGGCGGCCTGCATGCCGCCCGTGCTCACTGTGGTGCCGGTGTTCCTTGGCTGGGCCATGACGGCCTGGACCAACCTCATCATGAGGCCACAGACCCTCCTCAGGGGGCTCATCGTAGTCGTGGTAGCTGTGCCTGGCAGGGCCTCGCTTCTGGGAGGAGGAGACTGTGTGGCCCCCATGGTGTCTGAACCGGTCAGAACGAGCATCTCGGGGCTTATCAAACCAGTCCGTCTCCTCCTGGCCCAGGTGATACGCTTCAGGAACCAAAAACAGAACACCATCAACCCCTGGGCTGGCCTCAGGGGCAGGCCTAGCTGAAGCCATGCAAGGAGACGAGAGTGGGCACCACAGCCACAAGCAGATCACTAGGTCCCAGCCCTCCCTCCCTTAGCCAGCTAGCAGGGCACAAGTGAGAAAAGTAAGGGCAGCCTGCAGCAGGGCCTACTGGTAGAGTTGCCAGGCCAACCCTGCTGGGACACTGGGGGCCTGGGGCCTACAGGTGGGCAGGCCCCCTAGGGCTGAGCATCAGCAGAAATCACCCCCAGCTGCCATTACCTTCACTGTCAGAAACCACGCAGTGAGAATCATCCAGGATGTAGCCCTCCTCACGTTTATACAAGTGGGCTCGAGGTCCATCCTTGATATGCTCCTGGACATCAGGCATGGAGTGGCTGGAGCAGAACTGTGGACAGGTATCGCCAGGAGGCAGTGTGCCCCCAGCAGGGCGAGGCCGCCCCATGGGGCTGACAGGGCTCTCCTCCTCAGAGGCTTGGCTCCGCATGGGTGGCCGCATCCGGCCATGGGTCATGCTCAGTGATGAGGGCTTGGAGCCTGCTTTCTGAAGTCGCTCCACGGCCTCCCGTTCCCGTTCATACCCCTTGCCTCGGCCACTGTAATCATGGCTAGACAGCTTTTCTCCACTGTATGCAGACCCCACCCGAGACCGGCTGCTCCCCCCATACATGCGGTCATCTTCCTCTGCTGCATCCCGGCTGGACACCCCATAGTATCTCTGCTGCTCATACACATTCTTTTTGAGCCCATAGGTGATTTCATCCTGAAACTTCCTGCCCCGAGAGGCCAGGCTGCTACTAACAGCAGGTGGGGGATAAGAGGCCAGATCTGACTCCACATCCTTGGCCTCTTCAATAGGTGAAAACTTGGAGATTTTTTGCTCCATTCCCTGCTTCCGATGTTTGCTTCGTTTTGAGGAGATGGCAGCTGGGGCCAGACTCTTGGAGGGATGTTTGGGCCCCATGAGCCCTGGACCATACTTCTCTCCTCGAGTCCCATGCCTGTAGTCGCTGTCACTGTAGTAGTGGGTACTAGCAGGTCGTCCATTGCTCTCCACACTCCGGTGGTGATGGCTAGGCTTTCCACGGGAATCGTATGAGTCCTCCTCAGATTCCTCCTCTCCTCTGGCATAGCAGCAGGGCAGTGTGGGGCCCTCCAGGGCACCTGGTTCTCCAGACTCCTTTCCAGAACGCCCACTGCTGCCTGGACCCAAAGACTCCATCCGCTGGCTATCAGGGACAGTGCTGTCCTTGGTCAGCTCACTGATATCGTTGATCATCACATAGTTTCGAGGAACATTCTGCTCCAGACTGGTGTAGTGTGAGTCAGAGGGGTAGGTGGGGACTGGGCTCTGGCTCACACTGCCACGGTCACTGGCCCGGGGAAGTTCAGGGGTCCTGCCCTGCTCATAGCTGCTGCTCACTGCTGGTCCACTATAGCTGGTTTCAGAGGGGGCTGATGACATGGCCACAACAGGGCTGGCAATCACCTCATAGTTGGTGGGCACCTTCTGCTCCAAGTCAGCTAATGATGTTTGGCGTGGCTTCTGGTGAGGTGCACGGCTGTCAGCTGGGATAGGCAAAAGGGTGCTCTGTGTGGTTGGCATGGGTGTTTGGGCTGTATAGTGACCTGAGGGGCAGAAAGCCTGCTGATTTGGCAGGCCAGGCTCAGCTGGATAAGTGGTACTGGCAGGAAAGGCAGGTGCTGGGTATGTGCTGGGGCCAGGGTAGGTGGGTGCCTGGTGGGCTAGGAGTTCATTCTGAGTTGGCCCAATATTGCCTGCAGTGTACTGTGGGGCTGGAGGAGAGAATCGGGGCTGCTGGAATGCAGTGGGGGCTGACGGGGTGGCTGGTGCAGCGGCTGTGGCTGGGAAGCCTGAATACTGGCCAGCGGGAGTGGTACACCCCTGTAGCCGCAGCTGGTTGAGCTCGCTGTCTGACAGGTAATCTCGATGTGCACCAAGGCTGCGCAAGGGTGAACATTCACGGCCACCCCGGTCTTTGGCCAGAGACTCTTTGCGCTGTGTGATGCCCAGCTCTAGGTACTTGAGCTTGGCGTCAATTTCCTTCTCCTCCTCGTCCAGCTCCGCCTGTTTCTTGCGCAGCTTGGTGGACTCATGCTCCACCAGGCGTAGGTCCCGGTCCAGCTCCCGAAGCAGGCTGGCCTTGGTGGCAGGGACGGTGGTAGGCCCCACTAGCCCTCGCTGCAGCAGGCTGGCTGCATATAGCTGTGGGGGGGCCTGGCCAGCCAGGGGAAGGTGAGCCTCCTCTGGAGGCGGGCTGGGCAGTGTCCGCTTCACCTTGCGGGCCAGGCCGTTGGGTGGCAGCGCCGACACCTGAGACAAAGGGAAGGGTGGGCAGCACTGAGACCCAAGGTGTGGGTGACTAGACAGGGCATGGGGCAAAAGAACCCAGGAAATGGACTCTGCTCTATCGGTTCCCTGATTTACTAGGTAGCCTCAAAGTCTGACCTTACCCATCCACCAGTTTTGGTTTATAGTCCTTCTCTTTCCCAGGGCTCTAGGCAGGGGCCAGGTGGGAAAGGGCAATTGCCTTTTGTCCTGGTTTCCATACATGGCAGCTTCGAGAACCTCTGCACTTCTCTAATGGCCTCACCTCTCATGGAGATGAGGATAAAACAAGTCTGGCTCTGGGGTTGGGATCTAGACACCCATGGGGCCTAGTGGCAGTGGAAGGCATGAATAGGAGTGCTGTAGAGTGGTTCCTGGGCCTAACAGATCCTTAGAGGATCACGGGAAAGGGTACATGCTGGTGTTGCAGCCTGAGTTAGGTGTTGTAGGCTGAGTTCTTTCCTGCTCCTTGCCCCACTCCTCTCTAGAGTGGCTTATACAGCTACCTGCCCCCCTACTCCTCTAGTGGCCTTGGACTAAACTCTGCCAAACCCTCTTGGCACCCCTCTGTTGGCCAGCTGTTTTCTGGAACCACCAGCAGGCCTCTCTCCAGAAGCATAGTTTCATAGTGGTACCCTCTACTGCACCCTCCTCACCTGGCACACCTGCTGCCTGAACAGCACACTGCTTGGTAGGTGCTCCCATTGCCCACCAGCTCCTATTCCCTCAATTTGGACCACCCAAATTGGATGACACTAAGATTCTTTCTTTTGACCTTGCCAAGTAACTTTTATCACATGATAGGATCCTCCCAAGTCTCAGAACAAATAAGGGCCTTTAGCAGAATAAATTCAGCTTTTTAAACGCCTCATTCTGTTGTCTGTGTTTTCTTATTTTGGCCACACCCCACCAGGGCCCATCACAGCCTGGACTCATATGTGAGGCATGGGACATGGATGCCTGCCTCTCTGGTTGGTCCTTTCTGTTAGTTCCAACTCCTGATGCCATCCTATCTACATGCTTGAGGTTCTTCATTCCCCACCTCCACAACAATCATTTCCACAAACCTCACCTTGGGCTCTACTTTTTTCTTTTCTGCATCAAAACCAGAAAATGGGAAAAGATATTTCTCAATGCCCTTGGCTCCTCTTCTAAGATCTCTTCCTTCAGCCCACTAACCCACATTGTTTCCCAGAATATCTAAGACACCTGTCTCATCCTGACTTTACTGCCTAAAACTTCCAGAGGGTCCCAGGGCCTCTAGGAAAAGCCCAGAACTCAAAGTCCTTGGCATTAGGCCTTCACAACCCTATCCTCCCTACCACCACAGCTCGCAGCCAGGTTACCTCTCATAGTCCAGCATGTCGTTGGCCGCACAAGGAGCTTCTTTCTAGAGGAGTAGATATGTATGTGAGCAGAGCTACTGGGGGCAGGGAGCACGATGATGCAGACAACACAATGAAACCCTCTGGGATGGGTCTCGGATTACAGGATAGGGGCTCTGTTTTGCTGTGGGATGGTAAGAGCATGGCTAGGGCTAGTGAGTGGGGAGCTGCCATATCAGAACCATGGTCCTTGTTTCCCAGGAAACAAACATCTGCAAACTAACAAGGTCTGGAGTAAAAGGTGCCCAGATGGGAAGTGAGAACTGAGGGATAGGCAGTGGGGCTAGACTACTGATAGTGAGAGGATAGGCTGGGTGAGGGGAAATTTCTTGGGAGGTGTCTAGATGGATGATGGGGGTGGGGTGAGGGCCATGTATGTGTCTTTGCCCAGGTTGTCCTTGCCAAGCTGTGGGCTCTGTCGAATGTGTATTGAGGTCTACTGCTCCACTCCTTCCCCTGGGCCTCTGGAATCAGGAGTAATTCCGTTCCCCACCCCAGGAGAAACCCCTCCCTCTGGGGGCCCTCAGGCTAGGCAGAGACCCCTGTCCCACCCTGCACAAGCCCCTGTGCCCATACCTGGCTACCCAGTCCCCCCTGGTGCTGGTAGAGGGAGAATCTCTCTTTGGCAGACTCTTCGGCGGTGGGGCTGAGGGGCTTAGGGTCAGACAAGGACCGTTGCAGGGTCTTCATGGGCCGAGGCAGCGTCTGCTGGCGGAGGGTGCTGTCAGTTGTGAAGTGCTTCTGTGGACTCACATGAGCCTTGTTCAGCCTCTCACTGGAAGCAAAGGAGGTGTCCAGGAGCCGATGTGGGGACAGGGGTGAGACTGGTGAGTAGAGGACCTGGGGGGACTTGGGAGGTTGGCGACTTACAAGCTGGGAGAGTGACTCCAAGGGCAGATGGGCCTGGTACCCAATCTCCAGAGGATCTGGCTTCTTTTTTTCAAATCTCCCCAGGGACCCTGGGGTGACAATCTGAATGCCAGGCAGGTAGGGGCTGATGGCAGTTGGGCCTACAAGCTGTGGCCCAGCCACACCCTGCGCCTGTCCATCTGGCTCCGTCTGGCAGGCCAGGCTCTCCCCATGCCCAGTCTTCTCTGGTGCTGATATGTACCTGACAATTTCCACTTTGGGGTCAGTGGCAGCTGTGATGTGGATGGCTGGAGAGACCCTGGGCAGCTGGTCAGGCTCCGTCTGCACAGAGCAGTCACTGATTGTTTGGATGCCCACACTGCTCATGGCCCTAGCAGTGGTGGCGGCAGTGGATGATGAGGCAGTGGCATCATGCTTGCTGTCAGAGCCTGAGTCAGAGTGCCGGGAAACACGAGACCTTCGGCGGCGCACTGGCTGCTCCCATTCAGCATTGTCCTCATCATCAGTCTGCACACTGCAGTCAGTGCTCCGCCGTGTCCTGCGCCGTCGAGTCAGGAGATATCGGCCCTCACCATCCTCGTCATCTGTCTGCACACTGCTGTCTGCAATTCTCCTGACCACATAAGGCTCAGGTGCTGACTCTGGCTCACAAGCATCCCTCAAGCGGGGCATGGAATGCCGCTTCTTGATGCCACTGCGGGTTGCCTCCCATGGCTCCTCAGTCTGCAGTGACAGGTCTGAGGCAGAGCTAGGGAGGCCCCGCTGCAGAATGGGCTCACGGGACTGCCCAGACCCCTCAGGCCCTGCTACAGCAAGAAAAGCAGTGTGGGTCAAGGGTGGCCAGTACTGGCCATTCTGGGCTACTTCAGGGGCAGCTGGGGTAGGCCCTCGGCCAGGAGCCTCACAGACCGCAGGAAAGGGGGCCTTCTGTCGCTGCTTCTGTTCTTCTAGCTGCTGCTGTAGCTGCTGCTGTAGCTGCTGAATCTGCTCCAGCTGAAGACGCTGCTGTGCCAGTTGCTCTCGCTGCAGAGCAAACTGAGCCTGGCGCTCTTCCTGCTGCTGCTGTAGCACATGGTGCTTGATGGTCTGCAATTCCTGCAATTCCCGCTGCACCAGCAACTGCTCTTCCTCACGGTGCCTCTGGAGTTCCACCCTCTCCCGTTCTAGTTCCTCTTGCAGCCGCAGCTGTCGAAGCTTCTCCAGTTCTACCCTCTCTCTCTCCAGCTGTAGTAGTTGTTCCTGTTGCTTTCGTTGCCGCTCTTCCTGAGATGCTTCCTCCTTCTCAAGGCCAGGCCGGCCAGGGACCACACTGCCACCTCCACCAGCAGCACCATCTCCTGGTGGTTTCTGGCCAGGTGGTGGGGCAGGTGCTGGAGCCGTTGCAGACTCCTTAGCAGCAGGGGCAGCTGTAGAATGAGGTTCTTCTCGGGCAGCCCCTGCTGGCAACTCTGGCCTGGGGGTGCCCCCCACCCCTGGGGCCTTAGCAGCAGGTTTCCCCAGATAAACTGGCCCCTCAGCAGGTGGGACACTTGAAGAAATGGGGAATCTACTTGGTGCAGGATATCGGTACAGCCCTGCAGGCCCAAGAGGCACCCGGGGGGCAATCATTGGTACTCGTGTGAGGCTGGTGAGTGGCACAGCTGTGGCTCCACCAGACATATAAGGCCTGTATATGCCTCCACGTACCATGGGCCTCAGTACTGAGGCTGGCTGGGTGGTGATGGGCAGGGTTGCAGCAATTGGAGTGTTGATAGTTGAGTAGATCATCCCATCAGCTGCACGCACAGTGGCTGTGGATGGCAGCAGTTGTCTAACTGCTGTTCCTTGGCCTGCTGCAGGGCCATATTGGGCCAGGCTCCTGGGGCTTGGATGGCCCTCTGGGAAAGTGGGGTTCCCAAGAAGCCCAGGTCTGAGGGGAGCCAGACCCTGTGGAGCACTGAGCCCAGGCCCATGCTGGGGCTGGTACTGCACAAGGTCAGAGCCAGTGCCACCACTGCCATGCCGCCCACCATACTGGTCCATGGAATTGAGTGCAGCACACATGCGACTGATCTCACGGGCTGTGGTGGCACTGTACTGGGCAAGGCTGGCCTCCTGGAAGCCACCTGCTTCTCCCCGTGGCCCATATCTATGGTCTGAGTAGATGTTCGACACTGAGCTATAGCGCCGTATGGGAAGCGGATGAGCCAAAAGGTCTGTGGGGTGGCGCAGGTCTGTGAATGAGCCATACTGTAAGCCCTGTCCTAGGTAGCGCCCATCTGCAAAACCTAAGCTGTAGGAGTGCTTCAGGGAGCTGAGGTCCATGGCTGAGTCTCGTCCAGGGCCCTGAAAGAGCTGCCCAAGCCTGTGGGCATGGTAGTTGAGGCCAGCCTCAGCCAAATTGGTGTCAGACATGGAGGAATACAGCCTGCCAGGGAGGCCTTGTGGGTAGGGTCTCTGCTCTTCATGGGGTGCAGGCCCCACTACCCCTTGTGCTCGGTAGGTGGGGGGCTCAGAAGGCTCAGGGTCCCGAGAACTGTAGAAGGGGCCACTGCTCTGGCCAGGCAGGGCAGGATCTGCCACACTCTTCTCAGGTGCACTGGGGGCAGGATGAAAAGTACCAGTGCAGCTACTGCCAAAGGGGAACTTGTAGACCATGTCACAGCATGCCAGCTGGCTCTCAGGCCTCATCCCAGTGAGATCCAGGGCACTTGTTGGTTCCTCTGGGAGCAGTGTGGTCACAGTGCCTGCTGTGCCTTCACCCATCTGCACCAGCACAGCGTGTGGCTTCCTGGCACCTGGCAGAGCATGTGACCGTAGCTCTGTAGGAATGGCCCGGTGGGGTTCAGCACTAGGCTCTGACACTGGACCTGACTTGAGGCTAACACTCTGGGTAGTTCCCATCTGAGTGATTAACACATCCCTCCTGGCCAGAGGTGCTACCTGGTTGGGCAAATTATACCTGGCAAACTTGGCCTCCCTGGGCCTTCCCCGGGATCCACCTCTGTATGGGGCTGTCTGGACAGCCTGTTCAACTTGCCTGACCTGGGCTAGGCACACAGGACTACCTGAACCCTGGCCAAAGTCAAGTCGACTTTGAAATGGGTCTCCATACACCATAGGCTGCTTCTGCTGAGTCATGAGCACAGTGGAGGCCATGGTAATGCTTACAGTAGTGGCAGTGCCCAGGAAGGCATGGGTCTGCTCCTGGGCATTGAGGTTGATAACCAAAGGCTGCACGGCAGTTGACTGCCGTCCTGGGATGGGATCTAGGGCAAGGCCATACTTCCTTGCTTCCACGGCAAGAGAGGTCAGATCCATACCCTGGTCAGTGAGGATGATAGGTGTGGGCTTGACAGCTGTGCGGAGGTCTACCACTGCACTGCCAGGGGGCCTGGGCCCTGGCTCAACTCTAGATGTTCCAGGGACAGAGGAGATCCGACATAGAGAAATGTTTTCAGCAGGGAGGGTGCCCCAGCTATATAGTGCCAGGGGACCTTCTACACCAGCATTTGGAGCTCGTGGGAAGCCAGGTGGCTCTGGGGGCAGCTGAGACCCACTTGGAGGTGTTGTCTGGCTGTAGCTGTGGGTGGTGGGCTGGCTGTCAGTAGGTGAGCACAGTGGGGAGGTGGAGGCACTGGCATGTACCATCCTGGTCTGACTGGAGGCATCTGATGCCAGTGTGATCACCATAAAAGGAGCCTCTTGAGAAGTCTGCTGCCACACCAGGCGAGGCGTGCTGGGTCTGTGTGGTGTTTGTGTGCCCTGGGCTACCATAGAGGTAGAGGTGGGGGTACCAGGGCTCCGAGGCATTTCTAAGGAAGGGGTTGGGCTTGGCGTCTGTGTAGAGAACTCTGCCGTGGCTCTTGGGCCCAGCTTCCCTGGAGAGAATGTAGGGCTCTCTGAGGGAGAAGATGGAGAAAGAGGTGGGCTAGGCTCTGCAAAGTAGGAATACTCCCTGGAAGCATGGGGAGGGCCAGCTTCACCGTCAGTCCCACCGAGGGCTTTCTCTCTAGCAGCCCGGCTGCCTGCAGCAGGGCCACTGGAGGCCTCAGGGAGCTCCTCAGTTTGGGACCCATAGTTTGCAGTGGTTGGGCTCTGTCCATAGCTATAGGTTGTGGAAGATGGTGAAGGAGTATGCTCAGAGCCAGCTGGGGAGGTTGGAGTCATATACCCTTGTGGCAGGCTAGCTGGACCAGGAGCTACAGCTGTGGTGGCTGGAGTCCCAGGGCCCTGGGAAAAGGATGTGCCTACTTCCTTGGAGGCTGAGCCTGGAAAGGTGGGGCTGCTATGTAGCTTGAGAGGGTCCTGAGGCTCCTTTGCAAAATGCTGAGTGACACGGACATCAGGAATAACTCGCCCTCCACTGCTATCTGAGGAGGTGGAAGTGGTGAAAGACACAGGTGCAGCAAGCTGGGTGGGACTAGTGCCAGGGGTAAGTGGGCCACCATTTTGCTTCATTGGGTCCATGTATGCACTGTCAGCATTCAGAAACTGCTTTTCCTGCTTCTTGTCCTCAGGAAAGGCCATGTCCTGGGAGGAGGCCTGCCGCATGCGGGCTATGCTCTGTGATGTCTGAAGGATCTCCTCATACACAGCTGTTCCCAGGCTAGCTGCTGTGCCCTCTGGTGCAGACTGAGCTGCCCTGCCATACTCATGATCTGAGGCCTTTTGGTATTCGAAAGACGCCTGACTGCGGGGGCCTGTGGGCTGAGAGGGGCCACTGTGGGGCCCGTGAACCCCTACTCCCTGGCTCTGCTGCCTCTGTAGCAGTTCAGCTTTTCTCATCATCTCCTCATAGGCTTCCTCTGCACTCTTGAGGGGTCGTCCAGAGCTGGGAGTGGTAGAGCTGCCTGAAGGCATCTCAGTGGGGGAATAGAGGGACATGAAGGTGGGCAGGTTGTACTCACTGCCCGACTTGTACAGCCGGCTAGGGCCACCATCCAGGGCCTCAGCCTCTGAGTCAAGGGAAGGTGAAGGTGAGTACTCAGAGCAAGAGGAGCGGTGGAGCTCCTCCATTTCAGCTGCCTGCCTCAGCTCCTCTGTGGGAGATGCATCCTCAATGGGTGACAGGTTACTGGGTGGTGTCTTGGAGCGCTCACGGCGCCTCTGGGCCCTCAGCTCTTCCTTGTCACGCCGAGTCTTGCGGGCTGTGCTGCGGATCCGTTGCTGCTCCACCTCACGCATCTTCTCCTGCTCACGCAGCAGCTCCTCTTCCTCTCTCAACTCCTCCTCCTCTGAGGAGTCCTCAATGGTGGGCAGCAGGGGCCCATGGGAGCGATGCCGGGCTTTGCGTTGCTGCTTTGCTTCTTCTAGCCGCTGCCTGCGGCTAGGGCTGCTGTCACTATCCTCCTCTAATGAAGACAGGGAGGTGGGAGAGGTGCCTGAGGTATAGCTGGGTGTAGAGGCAGGCAGTGTGGAGGAGTGCTCTCCACGGGAGCGATCCTCAGGTGAGCCTGTCAGGCTCTCCATCTCTAACTCAGGCTCCCTGTCTAGACTGGCATCAGAGCCTTGGCTCAGATCTAGTTCATGGCTGTAGCTGCCTGAACTATTGAGCTCAATCGTCTTGAAGCGGCGCAGCCCACCCTGCAGGGTCCCACCACTGTCGGTGGGTTCTGCAGGCCCCCCCTCTGACAACAGTTCCTCATAGCCTGTGGTGGCATTGTGGGGTAGACGCCTCTTGGGAAGTGATGCTGGTTCTTGACCAGGTTCGGGTCTAGGCCTGGTGCCCCCCTTCTGGGTGCCATGTTTGACTAGGCCACGCCCTGAGGCAGCAGTGTCATCCTCTTCTAGGTTGTCCTCCTCAGCACTCATCTCTAGAATCTGTCGTCGCATAAACTCTTCATCTGTCAGCTCTGCTGCCCGAAGTGGGGGCTGGGGTGGAAGTGGAGACAGGCCGCCTTCACTGCTGTCTTCCACATAGTCATGCCTCAGCTGGCTGCCAAAGTCATCTGAGGACTCAGCTGTGTCTCGCTGTTCCCTCTGGTGCCCCCACTCCAGAGAGTCTTCATCTTCTTCTAGGATATCTTCCAGCTCCTCATCAGAGTCAAAGGCCTCAGGCATGATGGACAAGGAGTGGGGCCGCCGCTTCTGCTCCTCACTGGTCATGCTGCAGGGCGGTTTGCTCCGCTCAACACTGGGAGCTGCAGCCTGGGTCTCCAGCAAAGGCCGCATGCTGCTCCCCACCTTATGGAGTTCTGAGGGGCTGGGTGGGCGTGGCCCTGTCACTCCTGCACTGTCCAGCTGCTCCACTTCCTGCTGTACAACACCAGTAATCTCACTCTGGGAGCTGGAGATGCCGTCAGAGGAATAGCCTGTGTCACTGAGGCTTTGTGGGCTCCGAGACAGGTCCTGAGAGTAAGGCTTGCCCAATGGCTCCTGCAGCAGGGTGAGAAGCAGACACTGATTTGCAATCTCTATCTTAACCTCAGGGCCCTGGGTAAAAGCTTCTCTAACTCCAAAGGCTTAGTGCCTACCTCCCCCTTTCTGACCTTGAATAACTTACAGGTCCTATGACTAGTCTCAAGCAGGCCTAAATCATCAAAGAGAAAATTTCCTAGATCAAATGGTGTCAAAACTTAGCAGAGTACCCAACAAAATGCCAGGCATGGAACTAGTCTTTACCTCAGGTTCTCAAGGCCTACCCAAGCCTCATCTGATTTTCATTCTGAGGGTATCTATGCTCTCCTCTGTGACCTACATCCTTAGATCTCCACATAGGCAAGCCCTTCCCCAGCCTGTGCTATCTTAAAAGCCAGAGTCTCTGGGAAGTCAATGGGACTGACCTCTGTCTCCCCACTCTTGGCGGCTTCTGGAACAGCCTTGACAGCAGGGCTGGCACGTTCAATCCTCCTTATTCCACTCTTTACTTTAGGAGTCCCTGGGGGCAGAGTTGTCTCTGGAGGTGGCTTCGGTATGGGCTCAGCTTTAGCAGGTACTCCTGTCTTCTTTTCCTGGGCACTGCTTGTGGTCTTGCTGGATTCAGAAGCCTTGAAGGTCTTGGCCTGGGGGCTAGCCTTGGTGGGCTGAGAGCTGGCCTTGGTAGGTAGGGGGCTGGCCTTGGCAGGCTGAGGGCTGGCCTTAGTGGGTTGAGGGGTGGCCTTGGTGGGCAAGGGGCTGGCCTTGGCAGGCAGGGGGCCCGATGGCTGAACCAGCCCCTGTGCCCCTTTCTGCTTCAAAGGGGCT
The DNA here is from genome assembly GCF_000260255.1 of Octodon degus. Lineage (NCBI taxonomy): Eukaryota > Metazoa > Chordata > Mammalia > Rodentia > Octodontidae > Octodon > Octodon degus. The sequence continues at coordinate 14,973,430 of NW_004524584.1, read as the reverse complement.
GCTCCGGCTGCATGGTGAGGAGCCCCTGTAGGGGGATGCTGTGAGGTGGGCAGTGGCAGTGGAGTCTGTTCTCCCAGGCTGCCCTCCAGCAGCCTCTTAGTTTGGCAGTTCAGACAGAGCCACTCTGTTTTCTGTAAGGAAACAAGAGGGATGTTGATTAGAATCACAAAGACAGTGGAATTCTCAAAGAGTATTTTCATAATGATTTTTGTACCCTTAGGGAAGAGAAGGTTTTTCAAAGCATGACACCAACAACATAAGGAGAGAAAGATCAATAGATGTATTATTGCTCCAAATGATAAACTTCTCCATGCTTAAGATGAACATAACAAATTGCCAAAAAAGAAGGATCCTTTTCGAAACCAATAGAGAACTTTTCATTGGTCTGGAAAATGAAAACTATGGGTGAGAGGAAGCCACAGCAGTGCAAGGAAAAGTTGGGGTCCTGATTCCAGGAAGCAGACCACCCCTCAAAGGCTGGTGGGGAGTCCAGAAGTTAGGACCCCCTGCAGAACAGAAGTAGCAGCTGGACATGGAGATGCTGCTCTTCCTCTGCTTCCTAGCTCTCAGGTCTGACATCCATGCTAGTCTGTCTTTCTTCAAGTAAGGGCTGTTCTGGGCAAGGGCACACACCTAAGGTCTGGAGAGGCTGTCTGGGAAAGGCCCTATTTGGGTTCAGGGCTGAGCAATCTTCCCTGCTTATAGTCCCAGTCCAAGTCATCTTGTCTAATAACAGCAAAGAGCCTTGGACAGAGACCTTCTCTGTTCTTAGGGCTCTGGACTGTTTCTTCCAGAGTGGGACCAGCATCAGTTCTTAGCTATCAGACCCCACTCTCAGGGTAAGCCACTGTTTCAGGCCTAGGGCTGAGGGATAAAGACACAGCCATGACCTAGACAGAGAGGGACCTGCACGCAGCCTTTCTGGCCCACACTCCCAATCAGGTCTTTATAGGCATGACCCAGGTACCAATGGTAAAACCCTCAGAATACCACAAGCCATAACTAAGTCCCTAACTCCAAAGAGCTGCATTGGCCTTGGTTTGGGTATCTGTGAGCCCTGAGAGAGTGATTCCTGAACTAGGTCTGAGGCTGATGATGGTCCAGGATTCTCTTCCAGGGTCAGAATTTGAGGACCTCCTCTAACTGTTGGGGAATGAGGGTTATAGTATAGTCCAGAACAAGGACCTGGATACTTCTATTTGTTCTTGCCCCTTGGGTGAAGAAGCTTAGAGCAACTTCTTGTTGCTGCTCACCTAGGTACCTAGATGCTCAGGCTTCCACCAGCAGCCCTGCCACTAGAATGGGCTATTATAAGAACCACAGCCAGCACAAAGGGAAAGGGGTGGCTCACACATGTTGTCTCCAGGTCCCAGTCAGATCCTAGCCCATGTGCAAAGTTTTGAATCCCCTGAGCCCCAGGGTATCTAGCCTGGTTTGCTGACTACAGAGATCCATTTACCCCTCCCCTAGGCCTCAGGAGAAGTCAGGGTGGGCATGGAGTTGGACGTTGGTGTATTAAGAGATCAGCCTGGCAATAGGCTTGTTACTCAGGGGTGCAGGCTGCTTCCTGAGGCTGACACACCTGCTCTTCTCAGAGTCCCCAGCCCATTCACATGTCCTAGGAAGAGGGATGGAATAGTGGAGGGGGATCATTTAGAAAGCCTCCATTTATTCAGTTTGCTCCCTTAAGAGCCTGACCCTAGCTCCATTCCAACTTCTTTGTACTTTATCTGATGCTCCATTGTCCCCCATACAAATCTCTGTGAAGCAGTAAGTACTGGTCACAGGATGAATCTTTGGCTTACTTGGCCTGTTGGGTCCATCCTTGAGGTGCCTGCTGAGAATGCTGCACAGAATGAGACAAAGCCCTGTGACAGACATGGCATGGGAGAGCAGAGGGGCTGATTCTGAAATTCTATCTGCCCCATTCACCCCAGCATTACCTGGGCACATAATGGAAACCCCACTTTGTCCCAGAAGACTGTGGATGGTAAAAAGACCTTAGGCAGAGGCCAAGAGAAGGTTCTGGAAATGAACAAAAGCTCCTTCCTTAACCTGAGGATTGGCATAAGGGGGTTAGGATCTCAGCCTAGACAGGAGACCCAAGAAATGCTGCCATGACTCTTACCTTGGTTGGGATATATCCATCTTTGGCAAGTTGTATCATCTGTACTGGCTCACCTTTCTGGCTTGGCAAATCCTGACCCTACCTCTGCCTTATAGGTCCTACCCCAGAAATAATAATCTAAATCGATGATGGTGAAACTTCTAGAGCTTTCAATGATAACAAATACCTTGCTGCAGCACAAGTGCCCTAGGTTCACCACCACTGATCTAAATGAGGTGACGGCACCTTAGGAGAGTGGTCTGACAGAGCAGGCAGATCACAGATCCAATGCCAAGGGCTTGGGACCAGTCCCTACAGAGGCCTGCTTATCTGAGCCCCCAGGTATCTCTCAGCAGAACATGTCACTTGCGGTCACATGTTCCCTAGGGCCTTTGTTGCTTCATAGGTTTATTTCATGGAGGCAGTCAAGATGCAGTAAGCATGCCTGGTTGGCTCTTTTGCTCCTGGCTTTGCTGTAGCAAGCAATGAGAAAGGGAAGGTGGCAAGAGAGCTAAAAATAAACACTGGTCTGCCTCCTAGGCCCTTCCCCAGCCTCTGAAAGTGGGAGGAGAAGGGTACAAGGCATTGGGGCAGGCAGGGACAGATCCAGGAGAGGCCCAGGGCCCAGGACCTCTGGAGACGGGAATAGGGATGGGTAGAAGGCAGGCCAGTACAAATCTCATGCCTGAGGGCTGAAACACAGTTGCTGGCATTCAATGACTTTATTCTCTCTATCTCTATCCTCCACACATGCTCCCACCTTTGCCCTTTGTTCTTCTACTCAATTCTTCATTCCTTCATTCTTTCCCTCACTGAAGTGTTTATTTCCTTCACTCATTCATTCAGTTACTTGCATATTCTCCCATATTTTCCTTCACTGAGCTTCAGCCTGCCTCAGCCCTGGGGAAAATGCTGCCTCCAACTCCTTGTTTGGTCCCTTCAGCAAATGGACAGAGAATGGACAGAGGAGACTCTGATAGCCGCTTCTGCCTTGCCTCCCTCTGACCTGTCCTTTCTGGGTGCAGGAAGGTAGGAAATGTAGGCCTGTATGCATAGAGGGAGTGCAGAAGCTCAGGGCATCACTGGGGGGCTTTTGTTGTTGTTTGGTACTTAGGATTACCTTTGCACTGAGCTATGTCTCCAGTCTTTTACATTTTTTTTTTTTTTTTTTAATTTTGAGACAGTGTCTCACTAAGCCACTAAATTGCCCAGGCTGGCTTTGAACTTGCAGTCCTCCTCCTTCAGCCTCCCAGAGTGCTTGGATTTTAGGCTGTGGGGCAAGCATACTACTGTTTAAGGTGAGAGAGGGGAAATGAGTTTACTGATAGAGGTAGTGGTGACTTGAGCAATGTGTGAGACCTGCTGCATTCTGGAACCAACAGCTGGTGAGTCCTGTGTGTGTGCCACTATCTTAAGGAGTCTGCAGTCTATGCATTCTCTTTATTTGTAGTGCTGAGGTGTGTGCCAGTCTGGTTATGCCAACACTATCTTACTTTTATACCCCATGGGCTCACACTCATTGCCACTACCCCAAAAGAGGACAAGGAATGAGAACCCCAGAGGAAAGGATTTCAGAGGTAAAGATTAAGACACAGCTGCCACTTGTGCTGCTATTCTCTAACTGTGACACAGACTTATGTCCCTGTCTCAGGTCTTCTTTCCTGGCCTCTTACCTGCCATAGAGGAGCCCTTCCTGGTGTCCCCAGCATGTGTCCTTGTGGGCTTGGCTGCGTTCTTCTCAGGCCCCAGATCTACAAATTCCCTGTGTGGTGTCCTGCATGAGACCAAGCACTCTCACTGGCCAAAGTACCCATTCATGCCCAGAGTGAGGAGCTTGTGAGGACTCCTTTTTCTCCTGTATGGAAACTCCTCTCTAGGACACTTTGGTTCTAATCTGGCTGAAGCATAAGTATGTGAGGCACAGCATCTCTGCGAGCTCTCACAGAAACCCAACGAGAGCATTACTGTCCCACTCTTCATGGGAGGAGACAGGGTCCCCAAGGTCACCACCTCAGTAGTAGCCTGAGGAGCAGCAAGGGGCAGTTGGATTTCATACTTGATGCCCCTGCTGTAGCCTTTGCCTATAATCCAGCCAAGCCCCACACATCTCAGGTGCCAGGCCCTTTGCCCAGGCAGGGAGACTGGACTTCTTGAGGGGACAGCTAGAATTTTGGCAATTATAGTAAGTGAAAAACTGGCAATATTATTATATCAGTTCTAATTCCACTAATTTCTTCACACACTCTATTTTGAAATGAAAGTTAATGAAAAATTAATCCAGGGTACCATTAACTTTCAAAAAAATAAATAGGTTTTTAAAAAGTTAGAATTAACAGCCTTCCGCCACAGCAACCATTGAAAAAGAGTAGCCATGGCCCTCCGCTATCCCATGGCCGTGGGCCTCAACAAGGGCCACAAGGTGACTAAGAATGTGAGCACACCGAGGCACAGCCGCCGCCGCCGCGGACGTCTCACCAAACACACCAAGTTCGTGCGGGACATGATCCGGGAAGTGTGCGGCTTCGCCCCCTATGAGTGGCGCGCCATGGAGCTGCTCAAGGTCTCCAAGGACAAGCGCGCCCTCAAGTTCATCAAGAAAAGGGTGGGGACGCACATCCGCGCCAAGAGGAAGTGTGAGGAGCTGAGCAACGTGCTGGCCACCATGAGGAAGGCAGCTGCCAAGAAGGACTGAGCCCCTCTGGAATAAGGCTTGGCAGGAAAAAAAAAAAAAAAAGAATTAACTTTTAATTATGAAATAACTCAGAAGCAGTATATTTTTTAGGGAAGTTTCAAAGGGGGAAAAAGTATAATTTTACTGCTCCTTCTATTATATGCTCTAGAATCAAAGGAAACAGGCTTTTATGGCTCAGAGATGTGAAAAATTCCCAGTAGGCTGGCTCTGATTGTAACATTGGCCTAAGGCAGGCCCCAGTAGGTCTCATAGGCATTTGGGAGAGCTGTGAGGGGCCTGTCCTACATTCAGACAGTGTCTTACATTGTGCAGAGACACATTAGTCACTCTGAGCTTGGTAGGCTAGCCCTGACCAAGCAAGATTGATAGACCAACCCCTAGGATCTGGAGAAGGACCTGATAGCTGTCACCCCACTCCCAAGGATGAAATTCTCAGCATCTGGGGAGTTTAGAAGCCTCTAACCAAGAGCATACAAAACAGATTACAGAAAAGACAGAACTGTTCAGAATACCAAGTGGCTATTCACTGAGGTGAGATTAAGCACAACACATAGCCTACCTATTGAGGGCCTCAGTGAAGAAAGAGCAGAGTTGCAGCCCCTCCCCAATGGCCCTTCACAAGCCTCACGCAGGTGAAGCTGGTTAGGTGGCTCTGGGAGAACAAGGAAGGGAGTACTAGGATTTTAGCCACAGGATGGAGAAGAGAGGTGAGATTCTGTGACAGGGAGACGGAGCTAGCAGGGGTGGTCCGTGGAGGAGATGCTGAAGTAAGAGGAGTAATTGAGTATAACTCCAGCTGAGATTCTGGTGTGTATCTCTGGTAGTGGAAAATGAAGGGTTCTCTAAGAAGGGACCCACAGAAAGGGGCATTATGGCTGCCTATCTACACTTTTCCAGAACAATGACAGGCCCTCTGCAAGAACAGCATTGAAAGGCGGAGAGCTATGAGAGAAGGGGTCATGGGAGCTGTATCCTCCTTTAACTGCCATTAGGAGCAGCAAGCAGAGAAGCAAAGGGTATGAGCTGGGAGGAAGGAGGATCAGACACCCATTAGCCTAGCTTTCAGGCCCGTAGAGCTCACCAGATCCAGTAGAAACAAGGGTAGTTCTGGTCAAGGAGACAGGACATTGTGGGGAGTTGAAAAAGGGATAATGCTGCCAGTGGAGTGGTAAAAACTTTGGGGCCCAGGAAAACCAGAGCCAAGCAGTTAATGAGAATCTTGGATTAGAACCCAGATACTCAGCTAGAGAAAGTTTGTGACTGAAACTTTATTTTTAAAATTTCTTTGCTCTTATTGAGACAGGGTCTCACTATGCAGTTCAGGCTGGCTTTGAGGTCACTTTGTAGCCCAGGCTGTTCTTGAACTCTCAATAATCCCCCTGCCTCAGTCTCCCAAGTGCTGGGGTTACAGGCATGTGCCACTATGCCTGGCTAAATGAAACATTTTTATTTAGGCTGATTTAGCACTTCCTGTGCCTGGCTCCAGGGCTCCCAAAATAAGCCTCAAGAATATTTATGTTCCTGAAAAAAGATAGTTTTCCCTCCCTTTACACATATACACTTAAAGAGCAAATGTAGACTGAGAGATCTCTTGGGCACAAGGGGTCCTTCAGACCAGGCCAGGTCAGGAGTCTAGTAGGAATCATAGTCCCTGTTATGCCTGTGTCTAGATGTCTCCCCCAAAGCTTCATGCAGCCATGGGTGACCTTCTAGAGTTTATGACTGATTTATGGTCCAATGCTGGGATTGTGGGTATGAGTGTTACACTCACCCTGGGGCAAGTAGCTTGCATGCAATATAAAGGAGGGAGGCCAGGCATGGTGGTGCACACCTGTAGTCCCAGTACTTGGGAGGCTGAGGCAGGAGGAATGCTACAAGTTCAAGACCAGCTTAGGGGCTGGGGAGATAGCTCAGCTGTCTAAGAACCTGCCTTTAAAGTGCAAGGACCTGGGTTCAATCCCTGATTCCACATGACATGCCGGCCCTGGAATCCCAGGTGTGCTGTGCTAGCCAAAACTAGGCATAGCGGCTGGTGCCTATATTCCTAGCACTGGGGAGCCTGAGACAGGAAGAACACTAAGAATCTGAACCTCATAGAAAAAACCTATATCAAATAAGTAAATAAATAAAAGGTTAAAAAATAAGTTCAAGGCCTGCTTGAACTGTATAGCAAGACCCTGTCTCAAAAAGGAAAAAAGAAAAATCAAAACACACACACACACACACACACACACACACACACACACCCCACACACACAAACCAAACAATATAAGGGAGAGAAAGAAGCTTGCATTCTCTTGCTCCTCCCTTTTTTCTCTTGTTGCTTTTGCTATCTTCCTCCACTATGAACTGTTGCTCCTCTACTACATCACCCTGTCTTGGAGACAGTTGAGAATGGACTCAAACTTCCACAAAATGTGAAATAAATAAGCCTTTCCTTCCTTAAGTTTGAGCATTGGGTATTTTGTCCCAGCAATGAGGGAAAAGTAACCAAGATAGTCCCTCAGTATCAGAGGGTACCTCCTAACCAGGAGTGAGCTCATACCTGGTGGTACCTGGACAAGGCACCCAACTGTTCCCCTGGTCCTCTGGTGACCCCGTGGCATTTTCTTCCTTCCTTTGCCACCCAGAAAAGCTGTCCTCCAGTAAGCCTTTGGGTTTAGAGCCTGGTAAGCTGGCAGTGTGGGGCCTGGAGGGCTACATGGTATCATGTGAGGAGGTCATTTATCTTGCTCAGGGCTGCCCCTTCCTGGATGCTGAAAAGTATAGCCTGTTGTGACCAAAGTTACACTGAATATCTCCTGTGGGACTTCCACAGAGGCCTGGACCAACACAAATCAGAACAAGGTAGCATAGGATCTATACAACCCTATGCTCTCCTTTCTTGTCCCAACCTGGGCCAGCATGGGTTTGTACTTCCCACCCTCTGCCCTACCATCAGCTATGCATGACTCAGCCTAAGTCCAAAGAGTGTAGGTAGCACTGAAGTGCAGAACATAGGGGTCTTGGATTGGCAATCTCTTGATATGATGCATATCCACCTTCAAGATCAGCCAAGCATAGGCCTCAAGGGGACACACTGGGATATGTCAAAGGCAGCCATGGTGAGGTTCACATGGGTGGCCCTAGACAAGGGAAAGTGGGTAATGGGGTTGGAGCAGGATCATAAGCAGCCTCCAGGCCAGTGGTCCAGCAGACCTGTAGTACCTCCATCTTTCCAGACCTTCCAGGATGGACTCCAAGTTTTTCAAGAACACTGGGCTTCTTTCTCCCTTTTATCTGACTCTACGCAGTGCCCAGTACCTTTCCTTGGAGCAGAGACTCAGATCAGCCCTGGTCCCAGCTTTCCTTTAAATGTTTCTACAGGTAAGGAGAGTATCTCAGTTCATCCTTATAAACAGATCTTAAGAGAGCCTAGACCTAGCCTAGTCAAAAGAAAACAAGTGGTCCATGATTTTGATAAGTAGACAGCCATACCTATGACCTCATGAGAGAGACTGAGTGTAGATATCAGGGGCCTGAGTCTATCACTGTGAAAAAGCCTCCAGCCCTACCCCAGGCCTAGGAATAGCCTTTTGTACCAAGGCCCTTCAACTTCCTACCATGGTGAAAGTTACAGACTGAAGGCAGGATGGCATGTCAGGGTCTTTCTGTCCGAGCAAAAGAGGTAGCATTTTTCATGAGGGCCATGTTCATTGTATCTGGAAATGAGGAGGCCACCTCAGAACCTTCCAAACCTGAGACAGCACTCAGAGTACTGATCAGTCAATCAGAGGCAACAGGCACCATTTCCCTACAACACTATGCTAATCGATTTCCTGGGTGGAAGGACAGGAGCCAAGACAGGGGCAGGAAAGCAATCACAGTCCCCTGCAGCATCAGCTGTGAGGGACAGCCCCATAGCTGCTTCCTGGATCCATGTCCCCCTTACCTTAGACTCTAACCCCTCTTCAAGATCAAGAGACCATACTTGGTCCAGTTTTCTTACCTCTACCAGGTGGGGTGTTGGGTTGAAGCCACACAGGTTGCACACCTGGAGCTTGCAGGTGGTGCATGTATTATAGTTGGCAGGGCCTTTGCTGCCCACATTGAGCTCAGCTTGGCACAGTGGGCAAGTAGCCTTCTCCTTCGGCGTAGTCTTTGGCTTGGCCATAGCCTTAGGTGCTGCTTGATGTTCTGCTTTGCCATGCTTTGGACTGGTTGTTCCTCCAGTCTTTGCTGGGGTTCCAGGCCCAGATCCAGGCCCCGTTCTAGCCCCAGGCTCAGTTTTGGCTCCCGGTGCTGGCCCAGGCCCTGAGCTTGGGGGTCTTGGGCCAGCTTCCTTGCTGGCATCACTGAAGACAATCTTGGGCGGACCCTTACTAGGAGAAGAATGGCCCTGGGGGTCAGTTTCAGGCTGCACAGACATGAGGGTGCTTGCCTGGGTCAGCAGCGATGCACCAAGGCCAAAGAGCTTCCCAGTGAGGCCCTCCTGGGTCTGCTCACTGGCACCAAGCCCAGCGGGCAGTGTGGTGGCACTTTTTACTGTGGCCTCTCCTGAAGATGGCCTGGACTCAGCTGTGGAAGGCTTGGTGGGGAAAGAGGGCTGAGGAGACACTTTCCCCACCTCTGGAGGGGCAGCTGCTTGGGCAGGCCCCGGCACTGATGTGGCCCTGGATGTCTCTGCCTGACGGGAGCCCAGCTGTGGACTCCCAGGGCCCCGAGATTGCTCTTTTTCTGGCTTCCCCAGGGGCTGTTTGGCTGGGGAGTGAGCAGGAGACAGGGCTGGGGAGTGCAGCTGCTGCTGGCTCTTAGAGCGAGGTGCAGTGGTCATGTCCATTCCCAGAGCCCTCTGCATCTGACAGTTCAGACAGAGCCACTCCTTCACCTGGGGAAAGAAGCAACACAGTCAGCTCATGTCCCAGGTCAGTGGAGACCCTGTGGCAGCAGGGCAAACTCCAAGTACACACGGGGGTATCAAATCCCCACTCTGGGCTTCTAGGGAACAGACTGATGGTAAATGATGACCCTCCTTACCCTCTAGTTGCCACCAGACAGAGTAGAGCAGAAGTAGCCCAACACCTCTGACCCTGTCCCCCACCAACCAACCCCTGCCTACCAGACCTTGGTTCCTGAATTTTAACTGCTCCCCAGCAGCAGTACCTCAGATCTGTGCATGGCACTCCATCTTCAAGTCCTATCTCATCAGTCCATGCTACCTTCCTCCTGCTGGACAGTCCCTAAAGTCTCCAACTGGTCAATCTCCTCCTGCTGCCCCCTTCTGGTCATTTCCAGTCAGAGTGACCTCAAACAACACAAACACAAGGAAAAGTATGGCTCTAAAATAGTGCCTGGTACACAAGAGGCAACCTGCAGAGTGAGCAAGTGCAGAGTGACAGCTAAGAGAAGAAGGCACAGGAAATAAAAAGAACCTGTGATTCCTGTCCTTCGGGAGCTCAGAGTATCACTGAAGAACTAAGGTATGTAATAAAATATCTCAAGAGACAATAATGGACCGATTTGACTTGAAACTGTCTCACTGCTATTCGTTTATCAATAAAATTATGGCAAAAAAAAGACAAAGACAGCAGGATAAAGACAAAGAAAGAGACAATAATGGATTATAAGTGATATAAATGGAATGCAATAAGACTTTTGTTTTTTCTTAAGGAACACAATTTTTTTTCATTGCTGCAGATAAACTCCAGAACCTCGAGCATGCTAGGCAAGCACTTTCCCACTGAGCTACTCTTCAGCCCCAGGAAGAAAACAATGGGAGTAATTATGCCTCCAGGACAGTAACAATACTACCATGTGCTGCTATTTATATGATAGAAGTATACAAGGGGTGATCAAAATATATGGTGAGGGGCTGGGGAGATGGCTCAGTAGAGTAAGTGCTTGCCTGGCAAGCACAAGGGCCTGAGTTCAATCCTTGGTTCTGAAAAAATAAAAAATAAAAATTATGGTGAATGTTAAATTTTAAACATTATTATAATGAAAGACACATTGTCATTAATTTTCCTTACTTTGAACACATTTATTCTATCATTCTACACAATGATTATGTATTTCATGGGGAGTTATACATGTACATAAAAAATCATAATTCTTTTTTCTTTTTATTCTCTCTCTCTCTCTCTCTCTCTCTCTCTCTTTCTCTCTCTCTCTCCCTCCCTCCCTCCCTCCCTCCCTCCCTCCTTCCTTCCCTCTCTCTAACTCTTGGTCTGCTTTCTACTTGAAACAGCTGCATTTTCATCATTTTCCTCTTTTCTCCCCCCATCTTATCCAATCATTCTTGCCACTTTTTGAAGCAGTTCTGAAGTCCTCTTTAATCCCTTGACAAGATGTGATTTTAAAATATGAATACTAGTGCTGAGAGCCATTTAATAGAAAAAGTAGACTTGTAGAAACATTACAATGTATCCTTGTTTATCTCATTCACTGGATCTGGCACCACATAACTTCTTCTTCTTCTTCTTTTTTTTTTTTTTTTTTTTTTTTTTGGCAGAACCAGGGATTGAACTCAGGCCCTTGCACTTGCCAGGTGAGTGCTTATTCTACTGAGCTATCTCCCTGGCAAACTGTTTCTGATAGCATTTTTTTTTTTTTCAGTACTGGGGATTGAACCATATAACTTCTGACTCCTCCTCCAAGTCAAAATGAGCATGAAAGATAAATATTTTGGACTGATTCAGGATATCAAGGGAGCCACAATAGTGCAATGAAAGACATGAAAAAGGATTTTCAGCGCAGGAGATAGCTCAACAGCATAAGCGCCTGCTTGGCAAACACAAGGTCTTGAGTTCAATCCCCAGCACCAGAAAAAAAAAAAAAAAAAAAAAGACTTTCAGAATTGCTTCAGAAAGTGGCAAGAAAAATGGGCTAAATGTGTTTAAAATAAAAGACAGCATTTTGAAGGGGATTAATGGCAATATGTCTTTTACTGTAATAAAAAATTTTAAATATTCACTATATTTTTGGGTCAGACCTTGCTCTGCCATGAGTCCATACAGGGATGGATATGTAACCTTACTATCAAAGCCAATTGGAACCCTGTGTGACATATATGGTAAGTTAATAACAGGAGAGTGGCTTTTTTCTTCTTTTTGTTTTTCTTTCATGAAGTTTTTGATGTTTAATCATGTCTGACTTACTGTAAATATTTTCTGACATTCTTCATATTCAAAATCATTTTCCGGGCCGGGAAGATGGCTCAGTAGGATAAGCGCTTGACTGGCAAACGCAAGGATCTGAGTTCAATCCCTGGTTCCGAAAAAAAAAAAAATAATTTTCCTTGTGAATTTTTTATGTTGAATAGGGCGTGGTTGGCACTCAAATCTTTCTTAGATTTCTTTCTTTTTTTGGCTGGCTCAGCCTACCCCGGGGGCGGGGCTGGCACAGCATATGGTGGGGAGGAGGATCAAACCTGCACGCTTGCCTAAACAGGTGCTTTAAACCACTGAGCTATCTCCCCTTCCCAAGAGTGGTTTTTTTCAAGGGGTCAGCACATTTTCTTTCCCAATGTGCAGAGAGATAGTAGGACTAAAACCAACAGATACTGACTGCAGTCAAGCAAAGGACAAAGGAGCAGCCCTGACTATTACTTCTTTGGACCTGAGCATGCCTTAAGTCAAGTTCCATGAACCATTGGTATTTTTTCCTCCACTTGAAAATTAGAGCATAGGTCAAGCATAGTGGCACATGCCTACAACCCCAGCACTTGAGAGGCTGAGGCAGGAGGATCGTTGCAAGTTCAAGACTAGCCTGGGCTACAAAGTGAGTTCAAGGCCAGCCTGAACTGAAAAAAAAAAAAAAAAAAAAAGAGGTGGGGGAACAAAACTAGAGCATAGTACTCATAGGTTCAAACCCCTCTAAGTAGTTTCCCATCATGCTTTGGGAATTCTTCATCACAGCCTCATGAGCTATCCAGCCTTCCTTTTTTCTGGCTTCTTACAGCCCCCTTACCTGTTTCTCCCAAACACACTGGACCTCTTGTGCTTCCAGGACCTCCTTGAAACTCATTCCTGCACCTGAGCCTTTGGGCTTGCCTGCCCTTCCCATTGGCCTAGCCTACTGTATAGGTTTCAGGTCAAAGAACACATTCCCATCAGAGACTATTCTAAGGATACCCCAAGTACTCTCCACCGCATCACCCAGTTTATTTCCCCCCCCCCCCAGAAGGCTAATTCTAATGAAAAGTATCTACTAATCCGTTTCCTAGGTATCTTCTGCTCCCAGCCAGCCCTTGTGGGCAGGTGTTATCTATCCTGCACATAAAGTATGTCCCAGATCAGACTCATCACAAACAGATTTACTTATGGGATTGAGCCAGACAGTTCAGTGATATGGGGCACAGCTCTGGTATGGCCAAAGCCATCAGATTTTGTACTTCAGTGAGCTGAGGTTGGAGGCCAATGTCTTCCCGGTTTATGATAAGTTTATTCTAGGTAGGAAAAGCTCGCTCCCATCAAGAATGGAGTTCTATGGGCCGGGGAGATGGCTCAGTGGAATAAGCGCTTCTCTGGCAAGCGCAAGGGCCTGAGTTCAATCCCCGGTTCCACCAAAAAAAAAAAAAAAAAAAAGAACCCTTCCAAGAATGGAGTTCTAAAGGGCAGGCCTCTTCTGCTTACCTTTTTGTGTATATGTTTAAGAACTCAGGATTGAAGCCAAGACCTGTTGCATGCTAAGCACACACTGTGCCACTGAGCTATATCCCCACCTCTTGAGAGGGATCTGGAAGGGAATTAACTCCCAAAGGGGAGGCCTACTCTCTGTCCTAGGGTGACAGCCACAAATTCAGTTCCTGTGGTGGTTGCCAAGATCCTATTTCTATCATGCACCTGTGAGCTGCACTATGACTTGAAGGGAGACTTCCTGAGAAGAGGGCTCTGGGAGGGAGGGTTCTGCCTGGGGACCTTTGGGATGATTTTTCCTTGGGTTCTGGATAGGGCTAAACAAAGGTGCATGCAAAAACTCTCCAATGTACAATTAGTGGCTTTCTTTTCCCATCTCCCATCACCCAGGCTGCATCATAGGCAACTCACCTAAAATAGAACCTTTTCAAAAAATGGCTGAAACACCCAGAAGTAACTCACCTCCCAGATGGGTGCAGCTATTTGTATCTAGCCTCTTCCAGACGGTGGTGAGAAACCTCCCCTGAGCTTCTCCTGGGCTTGGGCCCAGGCAGATAGATTTGGCACATCAGGCCTTCCAAGGAAGGCCACAGCCATGGGCTGAGGAGCCCTCTGGACCCAGAAATGTCTCTCTCTCTCTCTTTGCCTCACCCATAGCTACTCTGGAGTTGTTGGGAAGTGCCCATCTTCAGACCATTCCTTCCTATTCCCAGGTCCCTATGTCAGGCTAGGGGTATGGAAACAGTGAGTACCCAGGCTGAGTACACACAAACAGTCCTGTGACATCTTGTCCCGGCCTTGGCGCCAGTAGTCTTCCTTAGCTGTACAAAGTGGTGCCTCCATGGTAAGAGGCTTAGGAGAGGAGGTCCCCCAAGGCTCCTAGGTACTCTCTAAACTGGCTGCCTACTGGAACCAGAGGGATTGACCTATGTATGACAGGAAATCTCTCTGAGGAGCCAGCTATCCTGACTTGGTACTTAGCCAGAAGATGTGCAGACCTCATGCCTCATACTTCATGCTGCAGGAGCCAGAGGTGAAGCTGGCATGTCTTCCCTGGGCCACCTGAAATAGATGATTCTTCCAGACACTTCTTAACAGGAAGGAAGCCCATCCTGCTATTTCACAGGGCTTGATGGCCCTCCATGGAGGCCCAGAAGCCCCAACCTAGGGGGAACCTATGTGGCCGTAAGGGTGGGAAGGCTCAGGGCACTCTTCAGGGTCAAGAAGTGGCTTGGGAAACAGAGGCTATTAGGAATATGACTTTATGACAGTGAGGAAGATTCTGCCAGGATCCTGCTGGGAATTCAGAAAGACAGGGCCCTGTATACTCTGTGACTCTAAGAGCATTCTCACAGAGAAAAGTCTCCTGAGTACTTCCTTGCTTAAACTGTTCAATGTGTAGAAGGGCAACTAGGGAGTACATCAAAGATCCAGGGGCTTAGGGACTAGGTTGAAGGCTCTGTGAATGCAAGTTGAATGTACACCTATGAGTAATCTGTCTTTGGTTGTTACTCCCTGCACTATCTCTACTGGGATCTGAGGCAGGGAGAAGAGTAGAGACAGGTCAGAGAAAAGCTTCTACATCTTCCCTCCATATAGGAGAACTGGTGGGATGAGACCTGCCATCCTATGCCTCAGACCCAGAAGGTGGGATGCAGCCTGATGGTCATATCTGGAGGCTCCTAGGCAGAACCTTCCTCATTGTCAGAAAGTTCTGAGGCCCCAGAACTAACAGGTCCTCTTCCTACTTCCCTCCCTCTGTCCCTATCAGTAAGGAAGGAGGGCTACAAACTTGTATCACTTGGCCCTTAGCCTTGCTTCCTGCTGACAGAATCAGCTTTCTGAGCCCCAGAACTCTCTAGGAGAACAAGCATTCAGTATACCAGATCACTCAGCATAGTTACCATACCTGACACCACATGCCTGATCTCCATTTTTGGGAGTGAACAGGGCAGAATGGGAGCCAGTGCGAATAAACATCTGGTGCTGGTGGCAGTAGCAATGACAAATGTCTAAGAATGAAACATTGAATAAAAGCCCAACACAACTTTCCAGATGCAGTTTGTGAAGAGGAAAAGATAGAACCAGACCTTTGGGGAGTGGGGAGGAGGAGGAGAAAGGGTGGGGAGGGTGGACTCCAGGTATCAGAGCCTCTTGGGCTCAGCAGCCACAGGAGGACGATGGGCAAATCCCTGGCCTTAAGTGGCTGCCACAGGGGACCTGGGCATGGTAGTCTGGGCCTCTGGCTCTTGCCTATTCCTGTACCCCAAGGGGGTTATCCAACCTGGCAGTGGACTAGGAAAGCTGAGGAAGAACAGGTGGGAAAGTCCTATCAAGTTAGATTGGGTGGGGCATTTGGGGGACCAGGCCCCATCCCTCACTAGCATCACAGCTGCTGCCAGGACAATGGGGTGTGACATGTCAAAGTGAGATGGGATGAGGGCCCCTTAAAGCCAGGGGAGTCCTCCCAGGACCCTAAAGAGGAAGGCAGAGGGAGCAGTAGAGGAACAGAAGGGGTCCCTAAATGAACAGTCCAGAGAGAAGTGACCCCAAGGCAGGCAGGTGCAAGGGACACTGAGCAGCTAAGTGGATGTTAGCCTTGTCCAGAATAGCAAGTGTGCACAGGCAGGGGCTGCTGGGGATGAGTCTGAGGGAGCTTCTCTGGCTACAGAGCTCTGCAGTGGCTGCTCTCTCAGCCCTACTTTATAGCTAGAATGTGGAACTCCACACCTGATAGCTCAGTCACAGAACAGCTCCTGTTGTAGCATATCTATTGCCTCTTGATGTCTCCAGTGGCCCTGGCCTTCCCATTTCAGTGGTGCAAGCAGGGAAGGGCTGTCTCCTGGAATATGGTCACCCTGGAGGCACATACCAGCATAGCATAGAGTGCCCAAAGGTGATTGAAGTTTGGAGAGCACTTCCCTATGGACTGAGAGTTTGCTTGGGTCCAAGCAGCTACAAAAAAAAAAAAAAAAAAAAAAAAAAAAATCAAAAAAAAAAAAAAAAAAAAAAAAAACCCATTTCCAGATTGAAGCGCTTTCCTGGCAAGCGCAAGGGCCTGAGTTCAATCACTGGTTCACAAAAAAAAAAAAAAAAAAAAAGGCAAACTGCCTGACATACAATGGGTGAAAGAGCTCACCAAGGGCTGCCACCTGGAGGCCCACTTCCATTTTATTTGAGGGCAGCAAATGGGAGGTTGTGAGCATGGGTAGATACTTCTGAGAACACTGCAATACAGGTCCCATGTCCTAACACCTGTCCTTTCTGGCTCAAGCAATAGTGTGGCTGAGATGGGGAAAGGCTGTTGGCTATAGCAGAAGGAACCATGCTGAATTCACAGCACCACTCCTAGGCCATCTGGTGCCCCTGGCTCTTGCTGGAAAAAAATAAAATGCAGGTAGTAGAGGGAGAGGCTCAGAGCCACTGTGTCAGCTCCCTGACTTTCCCCAATAGCCACCTTGATGACTGGATGAAGATTTAGTCTTGCCATCAGAGCAGGGCTAGGGTAAGTCCAAGCCTTGGACTGGGTGAGTGAAAAATTTCTCCTTGTGGTACTGGGAATTGACTCTAGGGCTTTTGCACTAATCTATATCCTGAGCTTCCCTACCCCTAATTTTTTTGAAATAGGGTCTTGCTCTGTCCCTAAATTTCCCAGGCTGGATTCAAACTCATGATCTTCTTGCATCAGCCTCCCAGAATATTGTGGTACTTTTCTTAGAAGGACTTATAAAGAACGATGGGGCTATTTGTTGAAACTGTACTTCCGATTTGATTTGAAACTGTCTCATTGCTGTTTGTCAATAAAATTTTGGAAAAAAAAAAGAGAGAGAAAAAAAAAAAAAAAAGGATGGGGCAGATAAACTGATAGATCTGGCCTACTAGGGAAGTGGAAGTCCTGCCTTTCTCCCTGGGGCAGAGTGGGCCTCTCTTTGGGTGGTGCTCTGGGAACCTTCAGTTGATCTGACTAGAAGCCTGACCATGTGAGCAGCCCTACCTCTCCCAGCACTCTATTGTGATGTTGCTCTGAGGGTACACACAGACTCACGTAGATGAGATACAGCCTAGGCCGTGAGGCAGGGGCTTCTCTGAATTAATTTGCTGTACTACCCTAGGCCACTGTTCACTGTCTTATGCAGCTCACTCCCAGCCTCACTGCTCAACCCACTTCGCCTTCCTATTCTCTGCCCAGCCAGCACGTGCCCACGCCTTGGCTCCTACCCCCAGCTACCAGAATAGAGGCCTAACAGCAGCTGCCAAGGCCTCTTTTCTGGGGTGGAAAGGGATGGCTAGCTGGAATATAAGTTGCTAAGATTGCAGAGGTAGACTAACAGGCCTGAGCACACACAGGGAATCAGCAAAACCACCAAGGCCTGCATTCACGCTCCTCTTGCACTGAAATCTGACATTCAGAAACTTTACAATACTTGTTCAAAACCCATATCTAAGAAGAGAAGAAGATACCAATATTTCTCCTTTCTTTCACCATGAAGACTGAATCCTAGCACTTCTGGTCTGGTGTCCTCCTATTGTCTAAGTGAGTCTCTTGCATAGGTAGTGGGAGATGTTCAAATGCTAAAAGAAAACTTCTCAGTCTTTTACCATGGTTTCAAAAAGGTCAAATTATTTACCTACCCTAAGCTACCAGAACTGGTAAGATCCAAGAAGAGGTCCTGGCCCAGCTCTGTTTGTTCCAAAGCAGCTTTAGTCTGAGTAAAAATGAGCCATGAGTGGAACCCCATAGGAGAAAACTAGATTTTCATTTAGTGGCAATGGATTCCCTGTTCCTTTACTCCAGAATGAGCCAGGCTTCCTGAAATGCAGTCTCCCTGTCTACAAATGAAGAGTGTGCTCTAAACTGCTCCCCAGTTTCCATGCATTTTAATGACTCCATGTATGTAGATACAGCAAAGCACCTAGTAGGCTTCTCCTCTCTGCCAAGCCTCACAGGCAGGTGCAGCAACTACCAGGCTGTGTGAGTGCAAGAGCCAGCCAGCATTTTCCCAGGCTGGCAGGAGGTCAGGACCCCATCCAAGACCAGGGATTCCAGATCTCAAATGCTGCTTTTGGCTGATGGGGCTGGCTTTGATCTTTGTGTTGAAACTTTCAGTCCCTATAGTAATACTGGGCCCTAGTGGAGGAGGCCTGACAGCCTAGGTCCTACACTGGGTCATCTCTAGACCTGATTTGTCCTTTTTGTGCCCCTGTTGAAGTAATAAGACCCTAACAGATGGCATGTGACACAAAAACACTTGAGTCATGGTGATCATTACCTGGTTGTGCTAAATTCTTGTCTTCCATTTTGCTCCTTGGTCCCCATATAGCCATTAGCACAATTCTATCCAACTCCTAGTCTGGGAAGCTCTTGAATTACACACCTGCCAATGAGCCTCTGCTTGTGAAAAATATTCTGTTTTTCATGTTCACATATCCAAAGACCCAGGAGAGGCCCCCCAAGCCCCCCAAATCACTTGTGGTGTGGCCCTTATTCTTCTTTGTGACTTCAAATCCCTTGTCTGTCCAGTGGGAAGCAACGCATCCAGATTACGTGCGCTGAGCCTAAGACCCAAGTTGCCACGCCTCCCAGCCAGAGTCCCAGCCAGAGCTCAGGGCTGTCCTAGCTGGTCCAGCTGCATCCCTCTCTGACCCAGTCAGAGTCCCTGTGACCACACTCCCTGTGGCTAGTCTGCAGTACATCATTTTCCCCCTGCAACTCAGATACCTAACTTCAGAATCAGCCCCTCACATACATGCAGAACTTCAGGCCAGGAAGTGCTCAGCCCAGAGACACAAGGCTAATCCTAGAGAAGCCTTCTTAGCTTATAATAACAGTTATAAATGTACAAAAGAGATTGTCTTCCAGGACAGCTCTAACAGCGGGTGTGTGAGGAAAGCCTATGAATTTGTTTTCTCAGCACATGGATGTACAACTATAGAGGTAAATGTGCCCTTAGCACAGTGGCAAAGGGCAACTGCATTGGCTTAAAGATTATGTTCTGCCACTCCTCAGAAAAATGTATCAAAGGTTAGGTGTCCCTGACAGAAATACCCCTGAGAGCCAACTGTGGAGACCCTGGAAGAACAGGACATGTACCAGGTCTGAACCTGCAAAATGGTCTTAAATCAGCATTTCCCAAACTGGATGCCATGGAACAGCAACTAAAATATATTCTGTGAAAGCAAATCTAGATAAGATTACCAATTACAGCTCTGTCTTGGAACTTCTAATACCCAGGAGGATGAAAAATGCCCTAAGAAATCTCACTGCAATAACCATTTCACAGGCTAGCTGATCCCTGTAATCTCAGACTTGGGAGGCTGAAGCAGGAGGATCACTGTGAGTTTGAAGCTAGCCTTAGCTACATAGTGAGTTCAGTCAGCCTGAAGTGCATAATGGGACTGTTTCATAAATTAAATAAATATTTTTAAAATAATAATTTAATTTGTTTAGCCTAATATTTGCTTGAAGTACTTGGCCAAGAGTCCTTCTCTTCACCAAAAACTGAATGTGCAGTAAGTTTGGGCTGACTTTCTTCCTGGCCCTAAGCCTCAGCTTCCTTCCAACACTATGAAGCAGATGGACTGAGTGGCCCTAAGGTCCTCCTACTCTGCTGTTTTTCCAGGCATAGTTAAAGGCTGGCTCCCTTCCTACCTTGATTAAAGGTCTGGTTTGGGGGAATCTGAAGGCAGAGGCTGTGGCATCTTGAGGGCTGGGGTGCTCACTGGGAGACTGGTGCCACTCTGTGCAGCTCACCCACCCTATCAGGGACTGAAGCATAGGTGAACATCTCAAGGAGTCTAGGACCCAGAGGGACAAGGCCAGCATAAGAAGGGCTCCCCACAGGGCCACGGGCATCTGCCAAACCTCCTGCTTATATGAGACCAGCTGCTTCTAGCTTCTCACTGGCGGAAACACATAGGCACACTTTCCTGGCCCAAATGGCACTGTGCTCAATACTGAGCAGCAGACACTTACCTAACTGATCAGTGCAGGGATGGGCCTATTTCTAATCACAGATGCAACCATCACGAGCAAGAACGCCTCCTCAGGAAGCCTCCACACTCCAGGAGTGACTCCAAATGCTCTGAGTCATCGCCCTCCCCCCAACAGCTCCTTCCTTGGAATCTCACACTTACCTCTTACAAACCACACATCCCACACCCACAGCACCTCATGGCATATATAGACCCTGACCTGTGAACAGTTATTCTCACTCAGCCCCCTCCCAAACGGTCCAAACGGCTCCAGCTGCTGGTAATCCCAGGGGCGCTGAGGCCCATGCTTATAGTCAGCTACTTTCCACAATGTCCAAGGGCAGAGCCATGTAGGGAGAACCAGACTTCTTTTGTTAAAATCTTTTTATTTGTTTATTTGGTACAGGGTCTTGCTACGCAGCTTGGACTCAAAGTGATCCTCTGTCTCAGCCTCCCCAGTGCTGGGATTACAGGCACGTGCCACCATACCTGGTTTTGGTGGCTGGCACCATGTGGTACGAGGGATTGAACCTGGGTCCCTGTGCTTGCCAGGCAGACCACTGAGCTATCTCCCCGGCCCAGAACCAGACATCTGTGCATTATCCTAGAGAAGCAGAAGGAGGCCAACAAACCTAGGTAACTCATTGTAAAGGAATGATCCTGGCTCAACCAAAACTCAAAAGCACTCAGCCAGGGTGCCAGAGACCCTTCAGACCCTTGATAAGGCATCCTACAGCAATGCAAAGCACCTGAATAAAACAGGGGAACTGAAAACTGGGCATTGTGTACCTGAAATACTCTGGAGCAAAATAAATAGAGGCCAAATCTGCCAGCCTGAGTCTATTTTACCCAAGGTCATCTTTCTAAGGATAGGTAGCTTGGTCCACCACTATAGGCCTCCAGCTAACTAGAACAGGAGCTCAGAGGTGGGGTTTCCTAACTGTCAGGGAGATAGGCAGGCCCAGAGCCAAAGAAACATGCCTCCTTTTGTGCTCCAGTTGTTCACACCCTCTCCAAATGAGAAACCATTGGAAAAAGTTATCCATATACCTACCACTGACCTCTCCAAGGTTTGGTGTTTCAGGCCAAACTTGAACCAGGTAAGAAAGCATCTCATATTCTGGGGTTCTGCCCAGCCTTTTGGGGTAAAAGAATCCCCTAGGAAATCTGGACCAGGCCTTGTTCTCTGCTGCCACATCTTGGAGCCAGGAACCAGACCCCTATCCCAAATCAGGAAGACACAGATGCTGAAGGCTTAGAGAAATGATCAGGAAAAGAGTTGGTAGAGGGCAAGGCACCAGGGGCAGCATGGTAATGTGGCAATAGGTAAGTGGGAAGCCGGCGCAGAGTGTGGTTACCTGTGTAAGATGAGGGTTGGGGTTGAACCCACACTGGTTGCAGACCTTGTTGTGACACTGGGTGCACGTATTGAAGTTTGGCTGGCTGGAGGTTGATGTGAGATCCGAGGTCTTGCATATGGGGCACAGGGTGCTGCTGGGAAGAGGGGCAATCTGGGGGACGGAGTAGGGTGATGTGGGGGTGCCTCTCTCTGGTGACACAGAGGGGGACCGCCCTGATCTCTGTGTCCTGCTGTCTACCTGCAGCGTCCTGCGGGGACCATCAGCCTCCTGGCCTGCTGGCCCCTGTGCCCTGGTTTCCCGGGGACTCTCACGGCCTGGAGCAGTAGCAGAAGTTTGCTTTAGGGTTGGGGAAGCTGCTCTCTGGCTACCGAGGGGCTCCTTGGGGTCCAGTCTCCGAGAAACACTGAAATGACATTAAAAAATGAATGTGTTAGAGACATAACTTAGAGAAGCAGCCTATGGACTCTAGCAAGTAGGGTGACCCTGCATGGTCCTTCATCACCTTCCTTCTTCTGCATAGTAGCATCCTCCAACCACTACTTGCTGTACCCTGTGTGAGTCCTGACACACATTACCACATCACACCACATGGCAGGATCCTGGATAGGCCATTTACTCCCAAAAAAAGCAAATTCAGATTCCTTAAGTCTGGAGTGGGAGCCTGATTTTTTTTTTTTTTTTTTTTTTGTCTTTTTGAAACAGGGTCTCACTATGTAGTTCAGGCTAGTCTTGAGCTCCCTTTGTAGCCCAGGCTGGTCTTAAACTCACAATGATCCTCCTGCCTCAGCTTCGTGAATGTTGGGATTACAGGCATGGACTACCACACCCAGCAGGACCTGCAGTTTTAACAGGCTTTAAAGTGACACTAGTACTCTAATCTGTCTGTTCACAAAGACACTTTCCTTCTGTGGCCCCCACAATGAGCCAGATGCCAGCCCAAGTCTAACAGGGTGGAGTAAAGTGCTATTTTCCCACTGATATAAGGCTGGATTTGGTCTAAGACGTAGCGCTTGAGAAACCACTGAAGAAGGCCCAATGTGCCTGCCCATTACATCTACCCCAAGCTGGCCTGGCTGCAGAGGAGCCCACAGAGAAGGCTAGCCACTTGGAGACAGCTGACGGGTCACACTATGACAAACTATTTCAGAAAGCAGATAATGCCTGCATAGGGAAGTCCACACCAAGACACTTACAGTTTTTCCTCCCGTGTGGGGAACTATGAGTGGAGAAACATTCCCTCAGTCTAATAGAGACTGTTCTAGACACCAGGCATAGTGGAGCATACCTGTAATCCCAGGGGAGGCTGAGGCAAGAGCTCATAAACTAGAATCCAGCCTAGGCAATTTAAGACTTTAGTGAGACCCTGTTTCAAAATAGATTACATGGCCAGCCAGATAGCTCAGCAGACTAAAGCTCCTGCTTAGGCAGAGCACAGCGGCCAGGTTTGATACCCCATGTGTTGTGCCAGCCCTGTCCCAGGGGCATGCTGAGATGGCAATTGAGACTGAGCATGGTGGCAAGTGCCTGTAATTCCAGCACTTGGGAGGCTGAAAACAGGAGAATCACTATGAGTCTGATCTATGTAGTGAGACCCTGTAGACCCTGTACTAAATACATTTTAAAAATTTTTTTAAAAGATTACAAAAAAAGCTAGAGATATAGCTCAATGTAAAATTCCTAAACTCAATCCCTAGTATTAAAAAAAAAGACTTCTAAAAAAAACCTATTAAATGTCCTATCATACATGCATTAATCTCCAATAGCATATACCTAGCCATCTACCACCCCTTTGGGCAGCAAGAGCATTTTGAACCCACACTTAAAACCTGGGCTCTTCTAGGACCTTCCAACAGATTAATTTCTAGGTATCCTAAAGAAGTATTTCCCACATGGTTAAATCAACAGTTTAATTTTCATTTATAGCTTTTTTTTTTTTTTAGATAGGATCTTTCCATGCAGTTCAGACTGGCCTTGAACTCACCATATAGCTCAGGCTTGCCTTGAATTTGCAGGAATCATCTTGTCCTAGCCTCTCCAAAAGAAGCTCTTGAAAGCTACTCAGGTATGGGCTTGATGGCGTTCCCCTATAATCCTAGCACATTTAGGAGGATTACCTGCTGAGGCAGGAGAATCACCATGAATTTGAAGCCAGCCTGAACTACATAGCAAGACTCTCTCAAAAACAGTGTGTGGTGGTACACACCTGTAATCTCAACACTCAAGAGGCTGAGGCAGGAAGATTACCATGAGTTCAAAGCCAGCCTGGGCTACATAGTGAGTTCAAGGCCTATAGTGAGATCCTACCTCAAAAAAAAAAAAAAAAAAAGAAAAGAAAAGAAAGCTACTCAGAAGCTACTGACAGCCCTTTATAACATGTGACTGGGATGTGGCCCCCTCTGTAGGCTGTGTAATTTTCTGGGAAATTTAGCAATTTCTACTATATTTGTGTTACCTGATAAATGACAGACAATCTTTCATGTACACAATAGCTTTTTCTTTTCAATACTAGGAATTGAATCCAAGGAGTGCTGAACTATATTCCCCATCCTTTTTATTTTCAGACAGGGTCTCATTAAGTTGCTCAGCCTGGGTTCTAACTTAGGATTCTTCTTCCTAGCTATAGTAACTTTTAAATTCAATGTGAATCACAAAGTAGTATTTCTGGAGACATTTTAAGCAGATCCAAATTAGATGCTCAATTTGGATTTCCTGAATGGATGGACTATAAGGATGTCATAGATAAGAAGAATAAAATGTGGCCCAAAATATTTTAGGGCTGATGAAACATGGCAAGATCCTGGCATGACATTCTTTTGGCCTGACCTCCTGCTGGAGAGAGCTATAGGGACAATAATGCGGTTCTGAAGGACTGCTGGCCACACTCCAGACCCATCGTCTAGAATGCTCTAATAGTAATGATGGTGATACTGACTGTAGTGGTGTCACATATTAACTTCTTTAAACTCAACAGTAAATTGATGGCATAGAAACCATTTTGCACATTTTAAACACAAGGAAACTGTTCTGTATATAGTTTAATTTTGTGAAGCCACCATGACCTGTAAATGATAGAGCTGTGATTCCAATATATAGGCCCAGTTCACATCCTTGATTACTATCCTACACTACCTTTCTAGGGATATATAGTATAGCTGTAGAGGGGTGGGAAGCACTGCAATTTGGGCTCTTCAGTTTCTCTTTGTAAAGAGCTATTTAATGCTCACTCCCCCACAAGAGGTATCTGGTTTGCTCCCTGCTACGCAGGGCTCAGCACCATGCTTGGCATAACCAGTAAGGACAGCTACATGAACAGAAAAATGTGAGCTCATAGTGGGGCTGACGTAGGGCAGCAATAACATCAGTGATAGCCACTTCATTTAGCACTTGGTCAGGAACTAAAAGACTCACAGAGGGGCTAGGGATTTGGCTCAGCAGTGGAACACTTGCCTAGCAAGCTGGAAGCCATGGGTTCAGTCCTTGGCACCAAAACCAAAAATCTCTCCTAAAAATCAATTCAACAACAACAAAAAACAAAACAAAACAAAACAAAACAAAACAAAACAAAAAACAGTAAAATAAAAAAGACCAAACACAAACAAGGCAATTAAAAGACTCACACACGAAAAATGAACTTCAATATCAGATATTCATTCATTCACTCAGGCTTCCATTCATTTACAAACATTTACTGACCCTTGAACTAGGCCTCATGAAGGTACTGATTGTAAAAGGACTCATATCCCTCACTGTATTGTTATTATTTCATCATGTACATATATTCACTATAAAAACCTGTTAAATATTTAATTAAAGTAAAATTTTAAGAAAGTAAATCAGACAGGGATCCAGTCCTCTCAGAGCCTCCAGTCTGGAGAAGAAACAAATGTCCAAAGAAATTGCTGCAAGCACACTGCTGATGTCCTAGGCCAGGGGGTGGGGAAGAAGGGTCTCATCCTGTTCTGGGATATATCACACCATGCCTGAAAGGTTGTTTGCTCTCAGTGGCATACAAGGGTATGAGAGGTAGAGGGAAGAGCACAGGCAGTCTCAGAGATATCAGTACCTGCTTCACTGGGTAGCTATATGAAAGAAGTCAGTTGTTCCTTGCACCTACATCAACTCCCAACAACAGTACACTGAGTTTTCTGAATTAATCAGGAAGTTCAAAGCTACAACGTGAAGGGGTAGGATGGCAGGGCCTCCAAAGTTTCCAGATAGGTGTTTGGTCTTTGTGTCAAAGAAGATTGCGCAGCCAGGAATCTAGCAAAGATAAGATAATAGCCAGAAAAGAGTCCCTGGGTAAGGGAGAGAAGGGATGGTGGGCATCCTGCTTGAGTTACAAGGAGGAGTACTCCTATAAACTGAGGTGGGGAGTTGCAGGAGAAAAGCCTATCACGTGTTAAACAGTATAATAACAAAACCACAAATGTAGGTTTGAAATATGACAGGGGGTAGGCAAGCAACATGGAGCAAACAGTCATAATTTTATTTCAAATTGGGTAAGTGTACATTTTTACCTAGCAGAGTTAAGAGTTCAGTGCACAAGTAATTCTCAGGAATAGTGATTACCACAGAGAAGTGATCCAGGAAAGACTGTAGAGAGTAACCATATTTATGGTTGTAGAGGAGACACTGAAACTAAGCAGTCAGAAAGAGGAGGACAAACACAATGACCCACAGGGATGCCCATGAGGTATAGCACCCAACAATGTCTCCAGTTGTGATAAATCCACATACCTGAGGGTGAGGAGCTGTAGGAGAAAAAGGCTATCCCTATGAGGGCCACCACATACCACGAACATCCTACCTCATCCCAAACCACACAAGCTGGGCTGGGGCAGTTCACTGTGCTACTGATCATAGTGGATTATTTGTACATCCCACAGAGTCAAGGAGTCAGGGGCAGGCTAAGAGAAGATAATCACTACAAGAGGCCCTTCTCAGGTAGTATTCACAAAAGTCTTTACCAAAATATAGCTGCTGGGCATGAGAAAAGGAGGGAGCCAGGAAAAAGAGAAGGAGGTATCTATAGGCAGGACCCAGGACTGTCCCTGGAAGACTTGGCCTGGTGGCCATGAACAATCAGCAGAGGCCTTTGGAGGCTCGTGCTATTCTCCACAGTCTCAAGGAGCCCTGTAATTAAGAGAAGGCCAGATAAGGACAGTAAGACAGAGAGAAGGACACTGCTATATAGCAGAAAAGACACAGGATATCAGACAGGGGAAAAGGGAGAGGACAGATGCTAAGAACTAACTGGAATCTGGGCATGGTGACAGCACTTGAGAGGTTGAGGCAGGAGGATCAAGATTGGTTTGAAACTAGCCTGGACTATGTTGTGAGTTCGAGGTCAGCCTGAACTATATAGCAAAACCTTGTCTAAAAAAAGAACTAACTGGAAGTCAAACAGGGAAAACTAAAAATACCTTATCTACAGAATTTTTTTTTTTTTTTTTTGAGGCACTAGGGATTAAACTCAGGGCCTTGCTTATGCTACATATGCACTTTACCACTGAGCTATATATCCCCAGCCCTTTTTTCTAAACTTTTAGGGTTTCATCAAGTATCAGAAGATGGCCCCAAACTTGCAATCTCTTGCCTTAGTCTCCTGAGTTGCAAAGATTACAAACACGGGCTTGGTGAGGTAAGTATTTTTTTAAAATGGCCAAGAAAGGTAGAGGACATAGAAATTGCCTGATTTCTACCAGCTTTCCTTTCTTTCAACATTTAGGGCTGCTAGCTGTTCAGAAACCATCCTGACTCGGTGCTGTTTTTCAAGATAGGAATGAGCCTTCTGGCCACAGAAGGGCTGCTAGGAAGGAAGACAAGGACAGAGACAATTCAGCCAGGCTTTCCGCCAATCCTCAATGCCCCTGTAGCTTTCTGTCTCACACTCCTGGAAGAAATAACCCATATTGTGCTGTCAGAAGCTGGGCTCTACACTGTCAGAAATCCTCAGCAGGGCATGAATCTAAGAAGTTCTAGTTACTAAAAGATGCTCTAGACTCCAGGCACATTCATAAGGAAGAGCCACTGGGAAGGGTGACAAGCATGAGAGTTGCTCTGGTAGCTGCCTCTGGGATGGCCTGCAAAGGCTGAGGCTGGGTCCAGGGCATACAGGTATCCTTGCCCTCAAGCAAACCACTCAAATGAAAGAAAATTAATGTCACTATCTCTATTCACCTTTCTTCCTGGGAGCAAACAAGAAACCTCAGTGGATCCCGGGCATTCTGTTTAGGCTAGTGAGAACACATTTAAGGCAGTGAATTCTGACTATCTGCTACTGCCAAAGAAAAGAGTTCAGAGTGACTGGAGGTGAGTCAGAAGGGGAGAATGTGGCAAAGGACCTGGTAGGGAACAAGAGCTACTGCCATCAAACACAGGCCAGGGGAGGCTACCAGGTCATACTGCAATTAGAGTAAGCCTAGGAGCCAAGCATGTTCTTAGATGGAAACCCTTAGGTGAAATAATCTGATTCATCCTAGGCCTCCTTCAGGACTACACAGTCTCTAGAAACACAGGAAGGGTAGGAAACCAAGGTAACTTTCCTCTACCCTGAGTTAATTAACCTCAGTTAATTAACCACTCAGTTAATTGGCTGTGGGCCTATGGGAAAGACTGTCGTGGTCAGTTAAATATAAAGGCATCATCATGTGTGGGGTAGAACAAAACCAAACCTTTAGACCTGCATCAAGACATAACCCGCCCCAATGATATTATGGGCTTCTGTACTCTTTTAGAATATTTTGCTGAGTTTACACACCTATAATATTCAACAACGGAACTTAAAAAAAAATTGGGGTATAACTATGAATGTCCATTTTGTATCTGTGTATTCAAAGTGGTTGGGATAGATATATAGTTGCATTCTCTTAATGAATAGAATGATTTTTTCTAATGGTGTTTGTAAGTAGGATCACAAGTCTGCATCTTGTACAGCAATTAACCACTAAGAAGAATATATGCAGTGTATTATTTGTTGAAACTGTACTTTCAATTTGATTTGAAACTGTCTCATTGCTATATGTTTATCAATAAAACTTTGAAAAAAAAGAGAAAAATGATAAGCAAACAATAAAAAAAAAAAAAGACATAACCCGCTTCTTGGAGGGGCTTAGTCAGATGGACCAGGCCCCTCTCAGGTCAAATTCATCTATCATTAGGAAGAGACCAGAGGCTATCCAGCAATAGTTCCTGTAATACAGACCTCTGACCTCCCCTTGGTCCACTATGCATCTCTTGTCCTGTGGTTTTGCCAGAGTCTCAAAAACTATATGTAGGCATCAATCAGCTGAGGTACTGAATACCACCAGTATGACTTTGAAGGTCAAATGTACCCCCGTTTTTTAAACACAGGATCTGGCTATATGTAGTTAACATGGTCCATGGGCTACTATGTAGCCCAGACTGGCCTGGAACTCATAAGAATCCTTGTCCTCAGCTCCAGAGTGCTGGGATTGCAGATATGTGCCATCAAACTAGACATAAATGTCTTATATTGTGCCTGTGACAGGTATTATGTGAATGACAGCTTCCTAAAAGCAAGTGAGAAGTGACTGAAAATCTCTTAGTCTGAGAACAGTATTGTGGACTTATTAGTCCTTTATTCATAGCTTTTCTAGTCATTGAATTTTCCATTTGTTTGTTTGTTTGTTTATATTGTGGTACTGAGGATTGAACCCAGGGCCTTCATACTGAGCTATGCCCCCAGACCCTTTTTATTTTTATCTTGGGACAGGATTTTGCTAAGTTGCCCAGGCTAGACTGGGAATTTTTTATTCTTCTGCCTCAACTTCTCAGCTAGAGTACTGGGATTACATCCCTGAACCACTACCCCTGGCTCATTAATGCATTTAAAAATAACATGTAGGAGGATAGGGAAATAGTTCAGCAGTCTAAGTGCCTGCCTGGCAAGCACAAGGACCTTGGTTCAATCCCTGGTACCACATGCCATGCTGGCCCTGGAAGCATCATGCAGGCCACTGAAACCGAGCATGGTGGCGCATGTCTGTAATCCCAGTGCTGGGGAGGCTGACACAGGAGGATCACTTTTTCTTTTTTTTTTATGGTACCAGGGATTGAACTCACAAGCCTGCGCTTGCCAGGCAAGCACTTACTCTACTGAGCTATCTCCCCAGCCCGATTTTTTTTAATTTCAAAAGATAAAAAGAACTAGAGAAAATATTTTTCTTACTCTCTTCCTCTCCCCTTTTCCTCTCTTCTTCCCCTCCCCACTCCCCACTCTCTTTCTTTCCCTCCTGCTCTCCCTCTTTGAAATCATATTCTTTAAATTTTTGTATGTTTGAACATATCTTTGTGAACTTTACACTTGATCAGACTAGATATAACATTCTGAATTCCTGCTTCCCCTGAGAAGTCTGTAAATGTAGCCCCTTTGTTTTCTGTTATGGATTACACCTCTTTGCCAGCCTGATTTTTTCATAGATAGATAGATACTTTTTCCTTCAGGATACAATAGAACTCTTTTTGAAGTTCAGTAACTTCACCAAAATAATTTTTTGTTGAGTAGTCTGTATCTATTTTTCCTAAAATTCAGTATGTCTTTTCAGACTAAACATTTGCAGTAAATGTTCTTTTACTTCAATGGAGAAAACAAAAAACAAAAAACTGCAACAACATTTGTGGGCGGGTGAGATGGCTCAGCGGAATAAGCACTTCCCAGGCAAGTGCAAGGTCCTGAGTTCAATCCTCAGTTCTGCCAAACAAAACAAAAAACAAAAAACTGCAACTTCAATGGAGAAACCTTTCTTCTATTATGTCCTTTAATATTTCTGTGTTCTACTTGTTTTACTTTCCAGGGATACCAATTTCATCTATTTAGAATTTACATTCGTTATATTGTCCTAGCTGCTGGCAACTTGTGGTTTCTCTACATACCCTCTGCTCAATTTCTTGGACAATGCCATTCCCCCTTGTAAGTCATGATATCATTTGGAGTGGGTTATTGGTTTTGAACTCTGCACTCTGAGTTATTTGCCCTAGTTATACAAGATCCAACTTCCCTTCCTAGCATCCTCTCTCATCCCATACTGATTTTCCATAATTAGAAACCACTCTTTATTTCGTATTTTAGGTTATAGATATGTGCTAGTTTTGTTGAAGGTATAGTTTTCCACTTCTTGTTTTTTTTTTGTTTTTTGTTTTTTTTTTCAGAACCGGGGATTGAACTCAGGCCCTTGTGCTTGCCAGGCAAGCACTTATTCTACTGAGCTATCTCCCCATCCCCTACTTCTTGTTTTTTATTTTTTATTTATTTTTTAAAAATTTTATTTATTTATATATATGTGTGTGTGTGTGTGTGTGTGTGTGTGGCCATCTCAGCCCACCAAGGGGCAGGGCTGGCTGGCATGTGGTGCTGGGGGATTGAACCGCAATCCCTGAGCTTTGCTAAGCTTGTTCTAAGTAGGTGCTTTAGACCACTGAGCCATCTCACCAACCCTCTTCTTGTTTTTTATAGTTTAGTTCAAAGAGATGCTTTTGCAGGGTGTAGTGGTATACACCTGTAATCCCAGTGTGCTGGAAGCTGAGGCAGAAAGATCGCTGTGAATTGAGACCAGGTTGGACTACATAAGCAACTTCAAGGTCAGTCTGCACTACATAACAATCCTGTCTCAAAAACAAAAATAAAAACAAAAACAAAGAAACAGGAAGCAAAATAAAAGAGATGTTTTACTTAATTATATTTAAGTGGAAGACATTTTCACAATCTAAAATAAAGCCATTTTCCCCATCTTTCTTTCTGTATATGTTCACCATTTCCTAAAGTATAGATCTCTTTATTAATCTGATTAAAAATCTTAGCTATCATCACTAGGAGGAAAATGTCACACTCCTAAGGTTGGTTGGTTGGTTGATTGATTGATCGATTGATTGCTTGATTTTAAGAAGGTTCCCAGTCCTAAAGTCCATGGAGACCAAATTCCCTAATAGCTGATGGCTGACCTGGTGCCTGACCAGTGGATCCCTGTCCTTCACACTGACTCTGTCTCTTGCGGTTCACCTTCATGGCACCCCTTGCACATACGCTCCATCTGAGGACAAGCCAGTGCTTGCCTACACCTATGCTCACAGCAACCCTGGCTGAATGCTTCCACATGTGGCCTCTGGTGTGGCCTCCTTGAGTTCCCCGTTCCTATATACTGGCACTCAGTACTGCTCTCTATTAAGGAACCCACAAGGGCAAGGCTTCCAGAGCCTAATGTGTTTGTAATCCCCATTTTCCAGTTGAAGGAAGCAAAAGTTTCACTGCCTGTTTTAATTAAGTGACGAATAATAACCTATAATTAAGCAAGGTTTGTAGGAAATGACCCTGATGATGCTTCTTTTGGTGTGTTAGACCGTCATATTAATACTATTCATCTTTTATAAAGGGCTAGTTCAACCACTGAGTCACAAATTCCCACAGGAAATGAAACAAAGTTGGGTTTACTATAATGCAATAAAAGAGCTGGCTTTATTAACTAGAACTCAGTAGAGAGGAGAATGCTATTTGAGTAACAGTTCAGTAAGATTAGTGGGGGAGCCAGGACAGGTGGGGACTTGTATTAGAAGCTGAAGGGGCTAGAGGAGAAAAGAGAAGGTGTGTAGGTCTGGGTCACTGCCCAGGCCAAAGCCCCAGGTCAGCAACAGCTTGAAGGGCTCTCATTATCTCCTCAGCTTTCCAGATGGTTCTTACCTGGAATGCCAGAAAAAATGGGAGCCTCAATCTTAGGGGTCCTCTCCTTTGGACATCATAAGAACTAAACCCAGGATGCAGACATCTTTCTGGGAAATTGGTATACCCTGGCACCAAGACCTATAGTATTCATGGAACCTGTGTCTTAAGACCCTGGCCTGCAGGCCCGGCATGTGAGTGAGATGACCCGGGCCTCCAGATCCTGAATAGACCCTTGCAAAGAAGCTAGAGGCAAGACCCACCCAGCTGATTCAGGAGCAGAACATCTTGCCAGAGAGACACAAAGGGTTCAACTCCAACGGCTGCAGCAGAAAGAAGTGGAGCACACAGCCAGATCCAAGCAATACTCACCTGGAGGAATCTGAACTTCATAGATC
>NW_004524584.1:14934467-14938372 GCF_000260255.1 Octodon degus | reverse complement strand
TTCCATGACAAAGAACAACTAAAGAATTTCATGATGACAAAGTCAAGCCTACACAGACTACTAAATGATGTTCTAGAGAGGGAGCAAATTGATCACAGCTCCATGAATGAGAATGGAAAGAACCCACCAAACAGGGCAAACAATTAAACACAGAAGAAAAAAAAAAAAAAAAAAAGAAGTGCTTGGCAACATTTTGCTTCTGTTCTTATATTCCACATAAGGTGATGAACACAACAACAGCCATCTTCCCCCCAGTCATGAAATGAAGCTTATGAACAAACAAACAAAAAAAAGACCCTGGCCTTTCCAGTCTTAGCAACTGGAATACTCAACCAAATACCACCATGAACTCTCCTGCCAGGCCTAGTTCTCTGAGAGGACACTTGGCCAATCACATATTTATTTATTTATTTTTTTAAATTTAAATTTTTTGTTTGTTTGTTTGTTTGTTTGTTTTGTACTGAGGATCAAACGCAGGACCTTGTGCTTGCCAGGCAGGCACTTACACTGCTGAGTTATTTCCCAGGCCCCAGTCACAAACATTTTTAACTACTTCTCCATAGCTTTCCCAAAAGTCTTAGCCCGAGAGCCAGCAGTCTGGTAATATTTCTCAGCCCTATCTTCTGGGGTTGCCATGGTTCCCAAGTGTGGTCATGCATTCTATCTAGTCCAAACCACTGAGATTCCTGCTTCCCTCCCAGATCCAAGCTTGTAGATAGCTACATGGAAACCTCAATAGGCATAACTTTAGGCTGGGCAGCATCCCAATTTCCAAATTCTGAGGAATACTCCTAAAGTTAGAAAGCACTAATTAGGGGTCAGAAGTCATATTATAACATTGAGTAAGCTTGTCCCAGGTTCTAGGCTGTATGAATTCCACTATTATATATAGCCTTTACCTAGGGGACAGTGCTGTGCAGTCAGCTCTCCTCCAGATTCTGCTGCAACCAGAAACTCAAGACTCTGTGATCATGGAGAAAGCAGGTCCTGGTCCCCTACCTCTGAGCCCCAGACAGCAGGAGCCAAGACTGACCCAAAAGGCTCACAAGTTCCTACTTGACTTTCTGACCCAAAACTGAGTAGAGAATCAGCCCTCAGCTGATCTAGGAGGGCTGCCAGGACAGATCTTTAGCCCAGGAAGATGGCAAGTGCCTATTTCACAGCCAGCCCTATTCAAGACACTATATAGTTAAGAGTTTACTTCTCTAATGCAAGAGTAGACTAACCACCTGGTACACCTGGGGTACTGGGATAGCCTCCGAAATACGAATGTATAGGACTTCCCAGAAACTGCTATTGAACACTTCTAGGGAACGCCTACCTGGCCTGAGACACCATTGACTGACTACATGAGAAATTAAAGAAAATTTTTATTAGCATTATCCTGGTATTAGCATTTATTAGCATTATTCAGACCTTGTACTAACTAGGCAAACATTTATGCCACTGAGCTATTTTCCCAGCCCTTTCATGTTGTTTTTATTTGTTTAACTTTAATTTTAATTTTTTGATACTAGAAATTGAACTCAGGACCTTGTGCTTGCCAGGTAGGTGCTGTGACACTGAGCTATCTCTCCAGCCGTCATATTGTTTTTAGTGCTAAGAAGTGCCTAGCTCCAGACCATTATTGCAGGCCCGTTGTCCAAATGAGCTTTTCAGTCATTGGAACAGTGCTACCCAGTGCTGGCAGGTACCCTGGGATATAGGGACAAGGGGGAAAAGGGTGGGTGCCCACAGGTGATTCTGAGGAGAGGATGGTAAAGTTTTGTCTCTTTCTTTTCTTCTTTCTTTCTTTCTTTCTTGCTTGCTTTCTGAGACAGGGTCTTGTTATATAGGCCAGGCTGGCCTTGAACTCGTGCCTCAACCTCCCAAACTCTGGGATTACAGGCTTGAGCCAATATGCCCAGCTTGCCCTTCCTTATTGAGAGCTAGAACTAAAGGACATAATTGATCCCCAATAATAATTTTATTTTACTGTTTGAGTGAAATAAACACACCTGGCTTCTTATTCTATATAAAAACAAGTCAAGAGCCAAGGCCAGTGGCATACTGCTGTAATACCAGCTACCTGGAAGGCTGAAGAAAATGAACTGCAAATTGAAGCCCAGCCTGTACAACTTCTAGAGTCCCTGTCTCAAAAATTAAAAAATAAAGTTAAAAGGTTAGGGATGTAGCTTAGTAACAGAGTACTCCTGTGTTTAATCCCTGGTACCAAAGAGAGAGAGAGAGAGAGAGAGAGAGAGAGAGAGAGAGAGAGAGAGAGAGAGAAGCAGGATATGGGCATATATAATAAAAACAACATGAAAGGGCTGGGGAGATGGCTCAGTGGTCTAGGTGCCTGTCAGGCAAGTGCAAGGACCCAGGTTTAATCCCTGGTACCACACGCTGTGCCAACCCTGGATGCCGAGCTGGCCACCAAAACCAGGCATGGTGGCTCATGCCTGAAATCCTAATGTTGGGGAGGCTGAGACAGGAGGGTAATTACGAGTTTGAGCTGTGTAGTGAGGCCCTGTACCAAAAAAATAAATAAAGATTAAAAAAACAACATAAAGTAAAAGAAGCATGAAACCCTTAAAACATTACCTTGGCCTTGCAATCTGAAATCTGCTATAATCAAAATGGCATTCAATCAAAATTAGTGTTCTCGGGGGAACTACCCGCTCAGGTCCCCCTCCTGTCCTTCTCTTAGACAGGAGCTTTCTTTCTCTCAATAAATATATTCTGCTCATAAAAAAAAAAATTAGTGTTCTCACATAAACACTCCATCTAAAGCTGGATGTAGAGGCATAGCCTGTAATTCCAAGTATTCAGGAGAGGAAGAGAAAGAGGGATTTGCAAATTAAAGGCTAGCCTGAACAATTTAGTAAGACTGTCCCAGAATAAAATAGAAAGGGTAGCTGAGGGGTAGCATGCTTGTGCAGTATGTTCTAGGCCCTGAGTTCAATCCCTAGCAACACAAAATAAAACAAATCAAAAAAATGACAACAAAAACTCTTATCAATCACACACAAAATAAGGGGAACTTAAATGAGCATCATGTGTATGGAGCCTCTGAAAGGAGAAATGATGTGATGTGGGCTGACAGAGCCAAAGTAAGCCCTGGAGGGATGTGAGGAAAGGGGCTTAGCTCCACAGGAAAGTGGGCCATCTGGTTTTACTCCACACACAGTCAGTACTGAGTCCTCAGGCCTTCACACAGGGCCCACCCCAAGCAGGGCTCAATAGATGTTTGCAAAGTGAATGACTAGTGAACAACTGACAGGTGCTCAGAGGTTCTCTTGGCACAACAGAGCGAACCCACTGCAATAATACCAAGACCTGCCAAGTATTTGTGGTTAATCACAGACAAATCTATGAGAGAAGGACCCTGAAGTCTGGGATAGAGACATGAGGGCAGGTCTTGATCACTCAGAAAACCTACTTGACAAAGTCCTGGCTCTCCTGAAGAAAGCCAACTCATCTTTCCAGCCTTCAGCCCTGCCGTGTCTATTGTTCCACATGCCTGTCAGGCTGGCTGCAGGCTACCCACAACCACACTGGACATGCCCTATACAAGCAGTGTTGTGCTAAGCTTTTGCACAGTTACCACCCACCCTGGCACCTTTGCCCACAGCCTTCAAGACAGTTTACAGTGATGCCATTCTGTCCAAGCAGTTTCTTCTGCCTGTTTTCAGACAAAAATTCTGGAGGCTCTTCCCATGATCCCACCATTTCCAGCTCATGCTCCTCTCTCTTTCCATGACTATAATCTCAGCACTCAAGAGACGGAGACAGGGGGCTGGTGAGATGGCTCAGTGGTCTAAAGCACCTACTTAGAACAAACAAGCTTAGCAAAGCACAGGGACCGCGGTTCAATCCTCCAGCACCACATGCTAGCCAGCCCCGCCCCCTGGTGGGCTGAGCTG
>NW_004524584.1:14865385-14934367 GCF_000260255.1 Octodon degus | reverse complement strand
AAAAGAGACGGAGACAGAAAGACATCAAGTTTGAGACCACATTATATAGGGAGACCCTGTCTTCTGAACAAAACGAAAGCTATCTCAAGATAGTAAGCAAGATTCAGTATTCCAGCAGGAAAACTATGATTCCAGTAATTGTTTACTGCAACTCAAAAAGATTTTTTTTTTTTTTTTGAGACAGGATCTCATTATATAATCCAGGCTGACCTCAAACTCAATATGTAGCCCCAAACTGATTGAGACCATGAACTCATGATCCTCCTGCCTCAGTCTCCCAAAGGCTGGGATTGTAGGCATGCAGTACCATCCCCAGCCATTCAAGAGACATTTACAAAGGAAAGCCAACTCATCTTTCTAGCCTTCAGCCCTGCCATGTCTATTGTTCCACATGCCTGTCAGGCTAGCTACAGAAAAGTATACAGGAATGGTAGGTTTTTTTGTTTTTTGTCATTTTTTTGTTTTCTTGCTATCCAGTCTTTCCTTTGAGGTCTTCTTGTTTTTCATTTCTGAGGTTTCCAACTCAGAGGAGAAACCTAGTATCAGTCCAGGCACCGTGGCCCACCCTTTCCTTCTCCCTCAGACTGTGAAAGTCTGGCAACGCTGGGGATTGTCTCTAGATCCTTCTGCGGACAGCTCTCTCCTTGTCTCCTCAGAGACAGCCTATAAGAGACTTCCTGTCTGCTCTACCTTCTGCTCCTCCCTACTGTTTCCATGGATTATCACAATTCCCACCCCACTTAGCCTGCTGTGCTGTCCACATGCTTTTTCTTCAGATCTTAACCACTGTTCCTGAATCTACAGGCAGAGAACAGCTTCCTTATGGAACATCTATCTTGATGAAATTTAAGCTTAAGTAGTTGAGTGTAATGCTCTCAATATGCCAGGGAAAAACAAGGATCCCTGAGCCTACACTCCCCAGATACTGAACCTGGAAAAAGGGGAGAAACTTAGGGTGAAGAGCTCTCCTACTCAGCCAAGACTGGGTCCAGCCACCTAAAAGGAATTGAAGGCTCCTTAGAAGATTCTGACATATGGGCCAGACCTACAGCCTAGTTTCTGCATTGTGGGCTAAGTGGGGTGGGAGTTGTGAGAATATACTCATGTATGTGTACATGTATGTGCTCATGTATGCTTACAAATGTGAGTACATACATGATCAACTCTCCAGGGCAAAGGCAGGCCATAGAGTACTGAGTACGACACTGGGGAAAGAAGTCTGTTCTGTGCTGAGGGACAAGCCTAGCACAGAATGACCACACATAGAGTACAGTCCAGACTGAGCCAACAGAGGGTCTAGGGCCACCTCAGCATGAGGAAGAGTATTGCCAAGAGCACAGTAGGTACTAAGGAAAACATTATCTCTTGCCTTCCTTCCCTGGCTTAATAGCAAATGGAGTGGGCAGGAAGCCTGGGGTTTATTGCCAAAGTTGCAGGGAAGTGGGAAGCAATGAGAAGTTCAGCCAGTACTGCTAAGGCAGAGAAAGTGACAGAATTGTATGGTGTACACTGACAAAAAAAAAAAAAAGAGAGACCAGGAACCAAGAGCAGGCACATGAGACTAGTCCCAAGGCCCCCTGGCTCAGGGGGAGACAGGTCAGTGTGTACAGTATAGGGAGCCCTGTCATAGGGGGAGAGGATGATTGAATACTCAGCCTCGGCCAGGTTTCCAGAATGGAAGTTAATGTTGTGGGAGCTGAAACCCACAGCAGCTTAGGGTTCCAGAGTAAATACCAAGATGTCTGGATAGGGAATAAACTTCAATGCAACAGGGGCAGGGAAAGGGACTAGAGTTAGAGCGTGGATAGGACAGCACAAATATGACTTCATTGACTATCAGGTGTGATCGGGTGCTACAGGCACCTGGTCCTGGGCTGCCCTGCAGATGTTGGTTACCTAGCAGGGAGCATAGCAGACAAGACCAGGGAACTCACCTCATGATAGGGACACAGGCAAAAACCACAAAGACAAAGAGCTGCACTCATTCTGGTCAGAACATGGTAGGTACTTAAAAGAAAACTATAAAAGAACTGGGTGTTGCAGGGCATGCCTGTAATCTCAGCATTAGGAAAGCTAAGGCAGGAGGATTGTTGCAAGTTCGAGACCAACCTGGGCTACAAAGTGATCTCAAGCCCAGCCTGAATTGCATAGTGAGAACCTATCTCAAAAAAGACAAAAACCTAAATATTAAAATAGAGGTACTATTTTACCAGGGAGATGACTCAGTGAAATAAGCACTTTCCTGGCAAGCACAAGGGCCTGAGTTCAATCCCCAGTTCCACAAAATAAATAAATAAATAAATAAAATAGAAACAATTTGTTGTTAGGTAAAATAGGTAAATCTTCTAAAGGCATAGGCAAGGATTTTCTGAACTGAACCCCAATTTCACACAAAATAACCTGAAGAATCAACAAATGAGATATACTATATTACTGCTTAGGCAGACTCAGGGGCTGGGGTTTGATTCCCAGCATGCAATGCTGGCCCCGCCCCCAGGGCATGCTGAGACAGAGATTGAGACTGGACATGGTGGTGCACACCTTTAATCCCAGCTCTTTGGGAGGCTGAACACAGGAGAATCACTACAAGTCGGATCTACATAGTGAGACCCTGTAGACCCTTACTAAAAAAATACAAAAAAAGAGAGAGAATGAGAGAGAAATACCATATTAAAAAGCTTCTAGGAAATAGCTCAGTGGGCTAAAGTGCCTGCTTAAGCAAGCTTAGGCAAGCACAGGGACCATGGTTTGATTCCTGGTACCACATGCCTCACCAGCCCTGCCCCCAGGGTGGGCTGAGCTGGCCAGAGTCCGGGCATAGTGGCACATGCCTGTAATCCCAGCACTGGGGAGGCTGAAAGCAGGAAGATCACCATGAGTCTGAGCTGTGTAGTGAGACCCTACAACAACCAAATACATTTTTTAAAAAAAGCTTCTATACATCAAAAGGAAACAACCAAGTGAAGAGACAGCTTGTAGAATAGGAAAATATTTTTGCCTCTCCAATAGAGGGCTAATATCTAATATGCATTATATAAAGAACTAACAAAAACTAGGTCCCCCCAAATAAAAAAATGTAATAAAAACTGGTCAACTGAAATGAATATACACTTCTCAGAAGAAGTAGAAATAGCCAACATGTACAGGAAAAAATGTTCAACATCTATGGCCATCAGACAAATGCAAATAAAAGAAACACTGAGATTCTATCTTATTTCAGAAAGAATGGGTATCATCAAGAAATTGAGTAATAAGGCCGGGGAGATGGCTCAGTAGAATAAGCGCTTCCCTGGCAAGCACAAGGGCCTGAGTTCAACCCCTGGTTCCGCAAAAAAAAAAAAAAAAAAAAAAAAAAAGAAAGAAAGAAAGAAAGAGAGAGAGAAAGAAAGAAAGAAAGAAAAGAAATTGAGTAATAATAAATGCTGGCAAGGCTATAAGACAGTCTTGCTACTAGGAATATAAACTAGTAAAATTATTGAAATCAGTATGGAGATATCTCAAAAAACTAAAAATAGAAATTCTATTCAACAAGCTATTCCCCTTCTAGGTATCCTTCTGAAATATTTAAAGACTTCATATTACAGCAATCATGTATACCCATGTTTATAGCAGGCCAATTCATAATAGCTATTAAGGGAGGGAGGAAGAGAGGAAGGAAGGAGATAAAAAAAAGAGTTAAGATATACTATGTACATGTACCACTCTCCATTATCAATGTAATCATTATATGCTACAAACATGTACCAATAAAAACTAAAATTAAAAAATTAAGTTATTTCTTTTTTTGAGATAGGGTCTCACTATGCAGTGTAGGCTTACCTTGAATTCATTATGTAGCCCAGGCTGCTCTTGTGATCCTCCTGTCTCAGCCTCCCAGTGCTGGATTATAGGCATGTGCCACCGTGCCCAGATAAAAATAAGTGATTTAAATTCTAATTTTACCAATAAAAAGTAATGTTGTATATAGAAAAAACACAAAACTAATGAAGTAGTGAGAGATAATACAACATCAATGAATCTCAAAAACATGCTAAGTGAAAGCAGTCAGGCACAAAAGAACAAACACATTTTTATGATTTGAATTATATCAATTATATAGAATAAGTAAATACACAGAGACAGAAAACAGACTAGAAGTTGTTACGGGGTAGGGAATAGGGAGTAATTCTTTAATAGGTATGAGTTGTTTTAAAGAGGTATTAAAATGTTTTAGGCTAAAACTAGACATGGTGGTTCATATCCATAATCCCTGGGAATTCAAGGCTAGCCTGTGCTACACAGTGAGTTCAAGGCCAGCCTGAACTACATAGTAAATCTCTATCTAAAAAAAAATAAGAATGAAAATGCTTTAGGCAGGATATGGTGGTATATGCCTATAACTCCAACACTCAGGAAGCTGAGGCCAGAGGATCACTGTGAGTTTCAGGCAAGCACATCAGAAAGGCAAGCACACTTTCTGCAGTAACTGAGACCAGAGTCTCCAGGACAGTGCAGAACAGGAAAGCAGATGAACAGGACCCGTGACCTCAGGAGCTCTCAGGCTGGTTTTCTTGGAGCAGGCAGTAGCACAGGGCTCTAGTCTTTCCCATGGGTAAGAAAAGCTAGGTCTCAGCTGCCCAGAGAGGCATGTACAGCCAAGTGGGTCAAGCCAACGTGCTGATTGAGCACGAGGCCCCAGGCACATTCTGCAGGGAACTGTGTGGGGCGTCAGCATCTTCCGCTGCAGCCCTGACTCACAGCACACCTCCCTCTCTCCATATAGAGAGCAATCTGTCATCAAAGATAGGGCTATGTGCTCAGAAGACAGGAGGCTAGACTGTGGGGCAGGGTAAGAGAATCATTTTTTAGCACATGCCAGACCCTTCATATCCATCACTGCAATTAATGCTCACAACAGCTCCGCAGTTGAGACCCAGATGAGGAAATCAAGGTTTAGAGAGTGGAAGGCACATGTGTAAGACAAAGTGAATATTAGACCACATCTCTCTCTTCCTCAAACTTGTACCTTGTCCTTGGACAGGTGCAGGCTCCCATGATCTCTTCTGACCTGTAACATCCCCTGTGAGGCCATAGTAGGTCAAGGGGATCCTAGACCAGCCCTTCAGTGGGTCTTTTTCCTCTAACATGTACAGGCAGACTCTAGGGCACTCCAAGGAAGGAGCTGCCCTCGCCCTGCACTCTGCCCTAGACTTCTCCCAGCCCAGTGGGCATGTTTCAGAGACCTTAAGTGGAGGGGCTTTAAGGAAACAGCACCTCTTCCTTGTATCTACCACAGCAAGGCTTGTCCCTGGCAGGTAAGCCCAGTCATGATGAGCTCACAGAACAGCAAGTTCTCAGTTTCAGAGAACAGAAGTGAGAACCACGCAAAGGCAGCAGATGGAGTCCTCACTATTTTAGCCAAATGCTGTGACTCATTTAAACAAATTCTACAGTTTCCAGAAATCTAATAACTACCATCTATTGAAAAAGAATAAATTCTTCAGAAGCAACCCACACTAATGATACATATCAAAACAGGAAAATCATTCTCCCAGTGTTATCCTGAGACTGGATGTAAACCAGGTTAGACTCATCATCAGCCTTCAGCCTGAAAGAGACACCGTGGAGCAATCTCAAGGGAAACTGCCTTTGGGAAGCCTCTCTCGGGCACAACCCCCAAGTCTTGAACTCTATTTGCCAGAATTGGCTGTACCTGAAGTCTTTCTGCCAAGACACAGAGCCACCCGGTGGTGCTAGAGAATGTGATCTGCTCAGAATGCAGACCTCAGAGTACTTGTGTGCTTTTCGAGGCCTCTCTCACCTCCAGTCACTCACATACCTGAGTCCTTAGAAAGGGCCATGCCTGGGATATTGTCTCCCCCAGGAGTATAGTAAGAACATCTTTAACTCTTTTTTTTTAAACTTTATTTTATTTATTTATTTATTTATTTATTTGTGTGTGTGTGTGGCCAGCTCAGCCCACCAGGGGGCGGGGCGGCCTGGCATGTGGTGCTGGGGGATTGAACCGCGGTCCCTGTGCTTTGCTAAGCTTGTTCTAAGTAGGTGTTTTAGACCACTGAGCCATCTCACCAGCCTCATCTTTAACTCTTGTGGACCTTGGGAGAGGAAGTCTCAGTCATGGTAGTCACACAGAGAATTCTAATGATTGTGTCCTACACTCCAGCCACCTCCTCTGTCCCTGTAATCTTCCTGCCCATACTTCTAGGCCAAGCGCTCTCTGACTTTGTTTCTTTGCAGTCTGGGGCCCTCCCTTCCTTTTCTTTGTTCTTCTACAGAAGTTACAGTGTTTCAGTCCACTGGTGATCACCAGTGACCCCAGGAGCTCAAGGCAAAGAACTGAGTTTTCTTGCCCTGCCTTGACTGAGTCTTGATCAGGAGCAGGGCTCCTCTTCTACTCGTTTATTTCCTGGGTGTCATTCTCATCTCAGCCCACCTCCGTTACTGACTCCCAGATGAACCTGTAGGCTGTGGCTACAGCTTCTACTTATTCAGGCCAGTTTCTAAAACAGAGCAGGCTTCCTTTACCAATTTATGCAGGGAGCAAATTTAAGGTATTCTATGTCTTGCTCCACTGGGCACACTCTTAACAACAAAATCAGTGTTACCAAGAAAACTTCTTAGGATCACACATAAATCTGAATTGATAAGGAAGAACAACACCAGTGGAGTTTAATTTACTTGCTTGTTTATTTTAATAGATGAGGGTCTTGCTATGATCCCCAAGCTGACCCCAAATTCCTGGACTCAAGTGATTCTCCTGCCTCAGCCTCCCAAACAGCTGGGACTAGAGGCATGAACCATCACATTCAACTTGAAGTAATTTTAAGACAACTTGAGGAAGGACTTCTGGAATGGGGTGAAGAGGCTAATGAACCCTCCCCAATGAAATAATTTAACCAGAGCAAATTATATAGAACAATCAACTCTAGGGATTAGGGAGGCTGTGACAGTCAGGCAACTCTAGGGATTAGGGAGGCTGTGACAGGCAGGCTACAGTCAAAAGCCTACAGTCAACAAGGCCAAAGTGGAATAGTGGCACATGCCTGTAACCCCAGCACTTGGGAGGCTGAGGCAGGAGGATCTCCACGAATTCAAGGCCATCTGGACTATACAGTGAGACCCTGCCTCAAAACTGGAATATTTCGCTGAATTCGTGCACCTACAATATTTAAATGACAATGGAATATCCTTCTCTGCCAAAACTAAACAAAAAAAAGGGGACTCAAATGAATGACCATTTTGTATCTGTATATTCAAAATAGGATAGATACACAGCTACATTCTCTTAATTCAATGAATAAGATTTGTTCTAATAGTGTTTGTGGACGGGATGTCATGTCTGCATCTTCTACAATGAATAACCACTGAGACAACAATGTGTAATGTATTTATTATTTTCTTTTTTTTTCTTTTTGCGGCACCAGGGATTGAACTCAGGACCCTGTGCTTGCCAGGCAAGCACTTATTCTACTGAGCCATCTCCCCAGCCCTTGTATTTATTATTATTTTTTTTTAATTTTTTTTATTTATTTGTGTGTGTGTGGCCAGCTCAGCCCACCAGGGGGCGGGGCTGGCTGGCATGTGGTGCTGAGGGATTGAACCGCAGTCCCTGTGCTTTGCTAAGCTTGTTCTAAGTAGGTGCTTTAGACCACTGAGCCATCTCACCAGCCCTGTATTTATTATTGAAACTATCCTACTGATCGGTTTTGAAACTGTCTCATTGCTATTTGTTTCTCAATAAAAATATTAAAAAAGAAAAGAAAAAATCTAGAGAATGAAAAAAAAAAGGGAAAAATCTCAGCAGGGACATCCTCAATTCTAATTTTCAGGGGAGAAAGATTACAGTATAGCCAAATTCTAAGTAAATAAGTGACCAAGAAACAACAACAATCCCTGCAAAGAGGGAAGGTTATTAACATTGTACAGTGTATTACCCAAAATTTCCAGTTTGCAATAAAACTAGGCAGGCAAAGAAAACAAGAACTGTGACTTATACATGGAAAACTAAGTAGACAAAAGAAACTGTTGTAGGCCTGCATGCAGGAAAACTGCTCCTATCATGGTGGTGAAGAAAAGAGGAAAGAGCCAGG
Source organism: Octodon degus (assembly GCF_000260255.1). Lineage (NCBI taxonomy): Eukaryota > Metazoa > Chordata > Mammalia > Rodentia > Octodontidae > Octodon > Octodon degus. The sequence goes on along the minus strand of NW_004524584.1, from coordinate 14,926,277 downwards.
GAGGGAGATGCACCCCTCCAGGTACTGTCCCTAGTGAGCCCCTCCCCTAACCAGCTTTCACCTAAGACCCAGTCATCCAAAGGAGACCAGAGGCTAGGCCTCTTCCAAAAGCCCTGCCAATGAGTACAGCAGGCCTTTGGGAGGTATTCTCAACTAGACCATAAAACAGACACAGCAGTAAAGCAACTAAAAGGAACAACAACAAAAAAAAAGGCCCATAGATTAGAAAGGAAGAAATAATACTGTGGAGGACCACCTGAGCAGTTCCCCTTGAAAGATCGATTGTCTCCATTTTGGCTGAGCCTGACCCTATTTCCTTGTATTGATATGTACAGAGCTGGCTAGGACTTCTCTTTATCCTTTCAATCGGCCTTAAGCAATGTATATTGTTCTAGCCGAGGTGCTGGTGGTAATTGTTGAAGACAGCATGCATGTTTCCCTGATAACCCACACCTGCTGCTCTCCAATATGAGCCGGGTCAAGACAGGACAAAAAGCCAATGCTCCACACTGTTGGCTGGGATTGAGCCTCGAGATAGATGCTATGACTTCCTGGGGCTTGAAAGATTACACATTAGAGCCAAAGCACCAGACCCATGAAACATTAGATATTATCTCAACAGCATAATGCAAATTACTTTCTTTGCATATCCTCTCTGCACTTGGCAGAGATAAATGCAGGCCACCTACCTAGCCCAGCTCATAGTACTCACCTACTTCCCACAATTCTATTCCTCAAGCCACTCCCCCTTTTCAGCTGAATAAAATCCAGGTTGCAGGCCCTGGGTAGGTCTCTGTTCTGGAAAGCCATTTTCATGGCTGGACTTCGGGCCTCTTGGCTCCCCAGTAATTATAAATATGTTTTAGTGTCTTTACTTTCACTGTGGGTTGCACTGGGAGTGGTAGATTGGAATTAACTTGGTGGGGTTCCAATAACGTATCTCTGGGATTATAAATTGACTTCTTGAATCAAGACGAAAGCCTGGAGGGGTCTCCTACATAATACTACATATTTGCCAATAACATGACTGTTCTATATGGAAAATACTAGTAAGTCTACAAAACAACAGAAACATTAAGCAAGTTCTTAAAACATCACAGAATACAAAATAAACACAAAAATCAATCACATTTTATATACTATAAATTTATGGAAATCAAAGTAAAAACATGTATCACTTACAGTCATTTCAAAGAAAATGAAATATTTTAGTATGACCTTTAAAAACATTTTTAGGACCTCGGGAGGGCCAGTTAGTTCAGCTGACTAAAGCACCTGCTTAGGCAGAGCGCAGGTTTGATATCCAGCATCACAAACTGTGCCGCCCCCACCCCCAGGGTGCATTGAGACTGGGATTGAGACTGGGCATGGTGGCACGAGCCTGTAATCCCAGTGCTTGGGAGGCTGAAAACAGGAGGATCACTAGAGTCTGATCTATGTAGTGAAACCCTGTATATCCTGTACTAAATACATAAAAAATAAAAAAATATTTACAGGAACTAGGCATGGTTCCTACTGGGCACACCTATAATCCCAGCACAAGGGTGGCCGAGGCAGAAGGATTGGTGTGAGTCCTAAAATACAAAATGAGTTCAAGGCCATTCTGAACTGCGTATCAAATCCTATCTAAAACAAAACAAAACAAAACAAAACAAAACAAAACAAAAAAACTATCATGATCTGCATGCTAAAACTTACAAAATACTGATTTAAAAAAAACCACAGAGCACCTCAATAAATGGAAAGGTGTATTTTGTTCATAAACTGAAGACTCAATATTTTTTAAAAAAAAGATGTTACAGGTTTAATGCAATTCCTAGCAAAATTTGAATAAGGATTTTTTAATAGACACAGATAAAATCATTCTTAAATTAATATGGAAAGGTAGAATATTAAAGTAATCTTTTTCTTTTTTTTTTTTTGCAGAACCAGGGATTGAAAAACAATCTTATTAAAAAAGAATAAAGCACTCAGGAAGCTTTATTTTTTCCTTTAAAAAAGGAAAATCATGAGTGTCAAGCCAAATGAAGGCCCTGCTTCAATTAAAAATAATAAAGTTGAAAAATTCTATGCAAATTAAGGCTTACTATATAGATTGTACTGTAATCAAGTATAGTATCAGAGGTGACAGAAAAATAGACACATAAAAAAGAAGAGACACATAAGTCAGTAGAACATTCCAAACCAAAGCCTTTACACTGAGCTATATCCCCAGCCCTTTTGCTAATTTTTTTAATGGAAAAAAGATAAAACAAAATTTCATAACAAAATAATAAAATAATACAATAGTTAATACAATGCATGTTGTTATCTTTAAAATAGTTGCTCTGAGTACAAGATAGGTATAAAAATTTCTCCAATCAATATTAGCACAAACCTTCCTTTTCAGTGAAATAAGAGACACTAATAGTACAACTGACTTGTGTTTTTTCCTTCCTTCCTTTCTCTTTCCCCCATCCTAGTTCCTTTTTCCTTTTGAACAATTTCCTTGCATTTCACAATATCTGTTGTACATTTTAGACCTTGTTTACTCCTTCAGTTTCTCACATGAGGGAGATAATATGTTTGCACATGTGAGTCTGATTTATTTATAAGTGGTCTCAAGTTGCATCCATTCACTGATAAAAGTCTCAATTTTATCCTTCTTTATGGCTGAGTTGTACTCCATTGTTAATTGTTTTCTCTTCTTTCTTTCTTTTTAAGACAGGATCTTACTAAATTGTTAAAGTGCCTGGGCTGGGCTTGAATATGTGATCCTCCTTCCTCAGCCTTCCAGACTACTAGGACTACATGTATGCACCACCACATCCCAGTTCAACTGATTTTTTTTTTTTTTTGTACTGGGAATTGAACTCAGGACCTTGCAATTTCACATGCAGGCACTGTGTCACTGAGCTATATCTCCAGCCCTCAACTGATGTTTTTACAAAGATTCAAAACCAATTCAATAGGGGAAGGAAGGATGGACTTTTTTTCTTTTTTTTAAATGTGTTTAGTATAGGGTCTCACTACACAGAGCAGACTCATAATGTTCCTCCTGTTTTCAGCCTCCCAGGAGCTGGGTTTACAGATAGGCGCCACCACACCTGATCTCAGTCCTCTCAGCGTGTCCATGGAGAGGGCCAGCTCTAGGATCAAGGCACACAGGGATCGAATGTCTAAGGCCACACACCAGAGATCTAACATCTAAGGCTGGTCCCTGTATCTGCCTAAGCAGGCACTTTAATCCACTGAGCTACCTGGCCGGCCCTGTTTTCTTTTTTCCTTTTTTTTTTTTTTTTTTCTGAGACAGGGTCTTGCTATGCAGTTTAGTGTGGCCTTGGGCTCACTTTGTAACCCAGGCTGGTCTTGGACCTACCCTTCTGACACAACCTCCTGAATGCTGGTCTTTTCAACAAGTAATGCTGGGGGGCTGGCCTGATAGCTCATCAGAATAAGGCGCCTGCTTAGGCAGAGTGCAGGGGCCAGGGCTTCATTCCTGGTGTGTTGTGCTAGCCCTGCCCCGGGGCTGCACCGAGACAGCCATTGAGAGTCTGCGTCGTGGCGAGCACCTGTAATCCCAGCTTTTGGGAAGCTGAAAACAGGAGGATCACTACAAGTCAGATCTACATAGTGAGACTCTGTAGACCCTGTGTCCTCTGTACTAAAATGCATTAAAATAAAAAAAAAAAAAACAAGTAATGCTGGAACAAATGAATGATCATAAATATTTATACATTTTTTTCTTTGTGGTACTAGGAATTGAACCCAGGAGTTTATGCATGCTAGGCAAGCATTCTCCCACTGAGTCACATCTCCAACCTCATGAATGAATATATAAATATACAGAGATATATATAGATATAATTTTTGTTTGTTTTTTGAGACAGCATCTCATTAGGTAACCCAGACTGGCCTTAAACTCATTATATAGCCGTGGATGGCCTCAAACTCATGGCAATTATCCTGACTCAGCCTCCTCAGTGCTAAGATTATAGGTATGCACCTTCAAGCCCAGCCCTCATGACTATACTAAAAAACCAAAACAAAAACCAGAATAACAGACAAATTAAAAACCACAAGAACCTTGCCCTAAACCTCATACCTTATGTGAAACTAAAATACAGTGCTGAACATGGTGGTACATGCCTCTAATCCCGGCACTTAGGAGGCTGAGGCAGGATGATTTCAGAGAGTCTGAGGCCAGCCTGGGTTACATAGTGAGTTCAAAGCCAGCCTGGAATATAGAGAAAAATCACGTCTCAAAAATACCAACAAGGGCCAGCAAGATAGCTCAGTGGACTAAGCACCCGCTTAAGCAAGCACAGGGACTAGGGTTCCATCCCTGGTACCATAAACTGCTCCAGGCCTAGCCCCACCCCTGGGTGCATTAACCTGGCCAATGAATCTGGTCATGGTGGTGCATTCCTATAATACCAACATGGAGAGCCAGAAAACAGAAGGATCACTACAAGTCCAAGCTGCGTAGTGAGACCCTGTACCACATACATTAAAAAAAAAAAAAAAATGAACACATGCCTGTAAGCTCAGCCCTCAGGAAGCAGAGGCAGGAAGATCAACTGAAGTTCAAGACTAGTTTGAACTATATAGCAAGACTCTTTCTCAAAAAAAACAAAAGAAAATAAAAGCTATCAACCATCAAACAAAATGAAAGAAACTAACACACAAGTGATGACAGACTTAAAAGTTAGGAAAAGTCTTCAGGATCTAAGGCTATGCAAAGACTTCTTAAACTTGATAGTAAAAACAATATATTATAGGAAAAAGTGATAAATTATCTCTCATCTGAATAATTCTTTTTTTTTTAGCTGAATACAGTGGCATATACCAGCTACTCAGATGAATGAGGCAAAAAAAAAAAAAAAAAAGAAAAGACAAGACTCACCCTAGGGTCAGGTGAGTGGGGGTTGGAAGTGAAAGAAACAGTCTGGCAGTTTCTTTAAACACCAAGCACACAACTACTAAATGACCTAGCAATTGTACTCCTGAGCATTTAACCCAAAGAAGTTGATAACCATGTTTGCACAAATACTTACAAAAGATCTATGTCATAGACTACACATGGAGTCAGGTCTAATGACCTTCAATAATGACTGTGTGTAAAAACTGTTATACATACTGTGAAATACTATTGAGCAATAAAAAGGAATGAACTGCTGATAGGTGCAGTAACTTGGATGAATTTCTAGAGAATATGTCAATTTAAAAAGCCAACCATTTTCAAAATGTTACATACTGTATGAATCCACTTACACAACATTTCAAAATGACAGAATTGTAAAACAGGAGGACATTTTTAACTGCCAAGGAGAACGGGGTAGAAGGGAAGAGAGCCGGGAGTGGGCATAGCTGGGAAAGGACTAGGGGCCTTGTGGTTGGAGCTGTGCAGCTTCTGGACTGTGGACATGGACATAACTGCAGACAGCTTAGCGAGTGCACACAAGTAAAAGTAAAACTAGAGCAGAAGAATAAGTGTTGGTTTATATGAATACAGATATTTGGATTATATTATTATACTAGAGTTTTGCAGAATGGCACTGTAAGGGTACACTTATAGAATAGCACACTTGTAGGCATACTGTAGCAAAAGTCAGAAAGCAATTCATAGCCTGTGACTATGTTCATGTTGCCTGTTGTATAAATAGTCATCCCTGACTATCTACTTCTCTTTAATAATGCATTGGGCCAACTTGACTGTGTCAGACTTGTGTTTTCTTTTTTGGTGGAAGGAAGGATATCTTGTGTTTTCCTTAGAAAAATATACATTGTTTCCAACTTCCTTCAATGACTTCACATCTGGGATGGACTAGTCCAGTCAAGGACCCATTTAACTCTACTTGCTTCACTCACATACCCTCCCCTTCTTCCCAGAATGTTAAGTAAACCTGACTGGTGTCAAAAATATACATTTATGAAGGTAATAAAACATGCTTTTAAACTGCAAAAAAAAGTATACCTGACTAATAAAATATGACATAATTCTTGTATTCTATGCAACCAATCATGTAATAACCTACTGTAGCTTTGTATTTCCCACTGGCAAATCATATTCAAAGTGAACTCAAGGGCTGGGGAAATGGCTCAGAGAAATAAGCACTTCCCTGGCAAGCACAAGCGCCTGAGTTCAATCCCCGGTTCTACAAAAAACAAAACAAACAAAGTGAACTCAAACCTGACTCTGGGCTGGTGATTTGAACCTCTGGCTTCCCCAGCCTACTAGTGTAATAAAAGTTGCCTTCTAACTCCTTGGTGCAAAAAGCCTTCCATTTGAATTGATATTGGTTTTTCTGCTTCAGTACTACTGGGAGAAACTGGGAAAGATAGAAAAAGAATCATTATTGTTTCTTATGACTATATGTGCTTCTTCAATACTAATTTTTTTAAAAAGCAAGTAGGTCTTATTATTCGATTTCCCTGGCTTGCCATTTTTACTAGCTGTAAGAGATGTGTTATTATTTCATCATTTCATAACACCAATCTGTCTTTGGTTCCCAACCATACTAGAGCCAAATAATTTTTAAATAACAAATTAACATCTCTGAAAAAAATAATTATTGAGTGAAGGCAAAATAAAGGCATCACTAGATAAAACAGAAAAATCTTTTGATAACAGATTGCCTTACAAGAAGTAAAAAGTTCTTCAGATACAGCAAGTTATAGAAGAGTCATTCAAATGTACACAAAAACACAAGCCCAAGTAAAGGTTATTTTGTAGGCAGGTACAAAAGAAAGCATAATTGCCTATTTCTTCTCTTTTATTCTCTTAGCCAATTTAAAAAGCAATTGTATGGGAAGCTGAGGCAGGAGAATCATCACAACTTCAAGACTAGTCTGAGCTAAGAGGGAGCTCAGCTTAAACTATATAGGGAGATCATGCCTCAAAAAAAAAAAAAAAAAGACAACTGCATCTGGGCGCGGGCAGCCCCATGCCTGTAATCTGAGCACTCAGGACTCAGAGGCTAAGCCAGGAGGACAGCCACAAGTTTGAGACCAGCCTCAACTACATAGTGAGACTGCCTCAAAAAAAAGCAATTTCGGGGGCCGGGGAGATGGCTCAGTGGAATAAGCGCTTCCCTGGCAAGCTCAAGGGCCTGAGTTCAATCCCCGGTTCTGCCAAAAAAAAAAAAAAAAAAAAAAAGCAATTGTGTAAAATAATGTGTGTATGTATATCTGTGTTGTTGAGCTTCTAATATATAATATATTTGACAAACGATCATACAGGAAGTGATATATTGGTTCAAAGTTGTATTAAAGCTAGAAATTGAAACCTGAGGCAAGAGGATCACAAGTTCAAGCCCAGCCTGACTCCAAAATTTAAAAAGGGGGTCCTGGTATGGCTGGGATGGAAGTGTAGTTCAGTGTAAAGGTTCTAGGTTCAACCCTGCTACCATTAAAAAAAGAAGTTAGAAAATTATATCAGGAGGTGCAGAATGAATAAGAATTAGTAAATAAGAAGGCTAATGTGACAAAGTATAAATATATGTTTACTCTCATTTTAAAAAATTTAATTTAATTTTCATTTATGTATTTGGTACAGGGTCTCACTGCACAGCTCAGACTCATAGTGATCCTCCAGTTTTCAGCCTCCCCAGCTCTGGGATTACAGGTGGGTGCTACCATGCCCAGACTGGTTGGCCAGCTCAGCCGCACCCTGTGGGATGGGGATTGAAGCTTGGTCCTTGCTCTTACCAAAGCAGGTGCTTAGTCCACTGAGCTATCTCGCTGGCCCTCTCCTTTTTTTCTCTCTGATTTTTTGTTTTTCTGAGACAGGGTCTTACCCCACAATTCAGTTTGGTCTTGAACTCACTGTGTAGCCCAGACTGGTCTCAAATTCACAGTGATCTTCCTGTCTCAGCCTCCTGAGTGCTGGGATTATAGGTGTGCACCACCATGCCTGGCATTCTCTCTGCCTTTTAAAAGATTATATGAGGTTATCTATAAATTAAACTGCATAAAGTCATTATTATAACTATATAACAATTATAACCACATTTTTTCCAGTACTGGGAGTAAAGGTAGGGGATTTCAAATTGAGTTATGCCTCATCCCTATTTTTATTATTTTTTTAAATTTTGAGACAGGGTTTTGCTGAGTTGCCCAGGCTGGTCTCAAACTTGCCACTCTCCTGTATTGTTGGATTTAAAACATACAGGTATGTGTAATAATAATAGTTCAAAATGTGAGACAGAAGTAATGTAGTTGTGCAGGAGGAAAGTTTCTATTCTTCACTGCAATTTATTTATTTATTTATTATTTTGGAGAAAGCACCTCACTGTGTAGTTCAGGCTGGTCTTGAACTCTCTATTGTAGTCCAGGCTGGCTTTAATCTCACTTGATCCTCCTACCTCAACCTTCTGAGTGCTGGGATTATAGGAATGCACCATCATGCCAGGCTCTTCACTATAATTTAGCATATATTTGAAGTATACTCTTTTTTGTAGTTGTTGCTTTTGAAGACAGGGTTTCACTATGTATTTTAGGCTGACTTCAAACTCCCAACACCCTCACTAACCCTGAGTGCGGGGATCACAAGCATATGTCACTATGTCCAGTTGAAGTAGATTCTGATAAACTAAGATGGATACTGTAAACCTGAAAGCAACAACTAAGAAAAAAAAAAAAATTGTTTTTTGAAACAAGGTCTCTGTGTAGTTCTGGTGGCCCCTGAACTCACTGTATAGCCCAGGATGGCCTTGACCTTTGGACAATCCTCCTGCCTCAGCCTCCCCAGTACTGGGCTTACAGGTATGCACCACCATGCCCAGCTAGGCAAATAATTTTAAAATATGCAATTAAAATGTTAAGGAAGATATGTCAGTTGTACTCATTATTAGCAGCCTTGCATGACTAGAAGCTTATTGAGAGTAGGGACAGTTCCTTATCTATTTTTCAACCCATTTGAGACTGATTTATATTTCATAGTAAAGGCAGTTCTTTGCTGAATGTAACTCAAAACATGAATGACATTTTCTGTTCACTTCATTGAAAGCTTAAAATCTTTGTTAAAAACACGTTAAAGAAGGACTCAGGTGTAGCTCAGTGGTAGCAGACCTGACTTGCATACACAGGGCCCTGGCTTTGATCCCAAGAAAAGAAAAAAAAAAATCAACAAATTAAAATGTTACGCTTGGGGCTTGAGGGTTAGCTCAGTTGTTTAAGCACCTGCTGGGGTAAACCCAGTCAGGCACAGGGGACCAGGATTCGATCCCCAGCTCCCCATGCCTTAAGAGACCTGCGCTTAAGGCAGCCTGAGCCAGCCAAAAAAATCCTTCTCAACTTTTTAGGGCTGGCCAAATAGCTCAGTGGATTAAAGTGCCTGCTTAGGCAGATGCAAGGGTCGGAGGTTCCATCCCCAGCCTGCCATGCCAGCCCCGCCCCCAGGGGTGTGCTGAGATTGAAACTGGGCATGGTGGTGCAGGCCTATAATCCCAGCTCTTGGGAGGCTGAAAACAGGAGGATCACTATGGGTCCAATCTACATAGTGAGATGCTGTAGACCCTTGTGTTAGTTGATACATTGTGTCAATTTGGCCGGCAGTTCTCAGAGTAGGGGCCTAGCCCTGCAGGTGGGCAGGGCCCAGGAATTGAGAAAGGCTTCCTGGCACCCTGCCCCGCTTGGTGGAGAAGTCCCAGTCTTCTGAGGAGCTTGATCTTCACAGCCGCACCACTTTGGAAGAGCTCCAATCGCCATGCAGCGCCAGTCTTCACAGTCAGCGTAGAAGGAAGGGAGAGGCTTCATGGACGCCGCAGCTGCTGCTCCTCCTCTGCTCTGCATTCTTTTCTGCAACATGAACTGCTGTTGTCTGCCTTGGAGCCAGCAGAATATGGACTGAACCCTCCAGTAACTGTGAGCTAAATAAACCTTTCCTTCTTTCATTTTGAGTGTCGTGTATTTGTCCCAGCAATGAGTAAAAAGTAACTAAGACAACGCTGCAGACCTTTACTAAAATACCAAAAAATAAAATAAATAAATAAAATGTTACACTAAAAAGTGTCCACCTTATATCAAAGAAAGCAGTAAGGATGGAAAAGAATAACAAAGCACAAGACACACACACAAAAACAGAAAAGCAAAACAGCAAGTGCAAATTCAACCATATCAATAATGTTAGATAAAACAATCTAGACAAAGCATTAAACAACCTAAACCAAAGGTGGAAGAGACCCTTGGATTTGATTAAAAAAGAAAAGGAGATGCAACTATTTGTTACCTACTGGAGACTGTTTTTATGTGTTTATATATTTGTTTAGTTTTTCGAGAGATTTTATATTGTGCAGGCTGACCTCGAACTCACAACACAACAATCTTCTTGCATCAAAGAAATAGGTTGAAACTTTTTAAATGGTGAAAATTACAATAAAACAGTAACTATAAAATAGCTAGTGTTTATGTTTCTTGGAGGGGCTGCTGAAGATAAAGCACTCGTAAATAATCAGACATGGTGGCACATGCCTGAAGTCCCAGCTATTTAGGAGGCTGAAGCAGAAGGATGGCAAGTAAAAACTAACTTGGGCAGCTCAAGAAGACATTGTCTTATAAATTTAAAAAGAACAGAGCCAGGCCTGGTGGCATATGTTTGTAATCCCAACACCCATGAAGCTGAGGCTAGAGGACTGCCATGAGTTTTAGGCCAAACTGGACTACATAGTGAATTCAAAACCAGCCTGGACTACGTAGTAAGACCCTGTCTCAAAAAACAAAAGAAGAAGCAGCAAAGAAATTAAAGAAGATACAAAAATGGAAAGATATCTTGTGCTCACGGATCACAAAATAATACTGTTAATATCTACAGATCCAATACAATCTGTATAAAAATTCCAACAGTGTGTCTTTTTTTGTAGAGGGAGAAAAATATATTCTAAAATTTTTATGGGCTTTCAAAACTATCTTGAAAAAAACTATTTTGAAAAAAATAGCTAAAACTATTTTGAAAAAACAGACAAGTTGGGTATGGTAGTGCACATCTGTAGTCTCAAATACTCAAGAGGTTGAAGCAAGAAAATCTCTTGATCCTAGGAATTGGAGGCCAGCTTGGGAAACAAAGCAAATCCTTGTCTCAAAGAAAGGAAAGGGAAAGGGAAAGGAAGAGCGGAGGGAAAAAAGCAAGAGAGGGAAAAAGAAAGGGGAAGGGAAGGGAAAGGAAAGGAAGGGGAAGTGGCAGGGCAGAGCCAGGGAGAGGAGGGGAGGGATGAAAACTTTAGCTATCCAAAATAGTAGGGCTGCAGCCTGGGAGCCAGGGCCTTAGGCCCTATCCTCACTCCAAAATGAAGTGCTTCTTCAGAAACACACAGGGGGAAAAAAAGAAACACACAGGGAAGGCCAGTTCCTAGAAAACTTGATTCTTGGTAGTTCACCATTTCACATAAGATAAAAATCTTTCTAATAGGGTACAATTTAAGTTAAAACCCAAGAACAAACTCAATCAACTTTGTTTAAAAATTTGAAATTTTCTAGGGAAAACACAGAGGCACAAGCCTCCTACAAGCAGTTCATAAAGCGCAAGACAGAAAAATTCAGGGTCAGGACATGACTTGCAGCCAACATTAAGAAGCAATGTTTAGGGCTGGTGACATAGCTCAGCATACTAAGCTCCTGCTTGGCAAGTGCAGGGACCAGGGTTCGATCTCTGGTCCAGCATTCCATGCCAGCCCCAACCCTGAAGGCGTGCTGAACCAGCAACAGAGTCCAGGCATGGTGGCATACACCTATAATCCCAGGCCTGGGGAAGTTGAAAACAGGAGGATCACCATGAGTCCAATCTGTATACTGAGACCCTGTACCAAATAAACAAAATGAAAAAAAAAAAAATCAATGTTTAACATGTAATAGTTGTCAATAAAGATTTGTTGAGTAAATGAATGACAAGCACTATCTTGTCCTGGGGAGGAGGTCTTATCTAAGGTGAAGCTAGGCTACATTAGAAAAAACAATTCAGCTAGGCATGGTGATGCACACCTGTAATCCTAGCACTCTAGAAGTTGAGGCAGGAGGATCACCATGAGTTCCAGGCCAGCCTGAACTACAGAGCCAGACCCTGTTTCAAAAACATAAATAAATAAAAGAAAAGAAGACTCATCACACACAGCAGAGAATAGTAAAGGAATATCCCAGGGACCCATGTATCAGAGACAGGCCTGGCCAGGAAAGGAGACCATAGCTTTGAAGTTCTCTGGAGTCCAAGGGCAGAATCTCAGGAATCTGGCCATGTCCCACCTGTACGCTGTGCTGCACTTCACAGTGCCTGAGGCTGAGCAAGTGGTGTCCAGCAAAATAGATGGCACAGTGACTTGCCTGGACATCCACCAGGGACACAGGGGTAGCCAGTAGTCTACAATGGGCACTGGCACTGTTCCAAGTCTAGAAGGGACAAAGAGACAAAAAGTTGTGGCATACTAAAACTGCTGATTCTTTGGAAAGTGAGAGGATGAAGGGAAGCCTTTCCCATATTACGCAGTGTAAAAAGCAAGTTGCAAAGTAATATATTCAATTTAACTCCATTCCCCCCCCAAAAAAAAGTATGTAGGCATAGGTATACAATGGATTTGTGAATATAAATACACAGAGAAAGATCTTAGAAAGTAAAAATGATGAAAAAGAGGAAGTAGAAATTTTACTCAATATATAATGGAATGTTACAACAAGAGTAGGTTAGGGTTGGCCAGATAGCTCAGTGAACTAAAGCACCTGCTTAGGCAGGCATAGGGACCTGGGCACACTGAGACAGGGACTGAGATTGGGTGTGGTGGCCTGCACCTATAATCTCAGTGCTTGGGAGGCTAAAAACAGGAGGATCACTATGAGTCTGATCTGTGTAGTGAGACGCTGTAGACCTCGTACTAAATACTTTTTTTTTGGCAGATCTGAGGATTAAATTCAGGCCCTTGCCCTTGCCAGGGAAGCACTTATTCTACTGAGCCATCTCCCTGGCCCTAAACACATTTTTTAAAAAAAGAATAAGTTAATACCTTATTTGTACAATTTTAAAACTTTAACACAAAGTAAAATATTCCAGAAGAATCTTAGCAACATAGCTAAAATTCAAAATTTCCTGAATATGTCAAGACTCAAGAATGTAATATAAAAGAGGAATGCAAATAAATAAATAAATAAATAAATAAATAAAAAGGAATGCCCCCAAATTTCCCAACTGTTCCTCAAATAAAGGGCTAATACTTAGACTATTTAACTCCCTCCCCAAATTAGATTCCTCCAAAACAGATGACCCAATCAAAAAATGAGTAACTGAAATGAATGGACACTTCTCAGAAGAAGTAGCAATAGCTAGTAAGTACATGAAAAGATGCTCATCATCTTTGGGCATTAAAGAAATGCAAATTAAAACATCATCTTTAGGCATTAAAGAAATGCAAATTAAAACAACAAGATTTCATCTATTTTAGAAAGAATGAGTACAATCAAGAAATCAAATAGTGCTGGGCATGGTGGTGCCTGAGTCTATAATCCCAGCACTTAGGAGGCTGAGGCAAGAGAATCATCAAGGGTTTGAGGCCAGCCTGGGCTTACATAGGAACTCAAGCCCAAGCTGCACTACATAGCAAGACTGTGTCTCCAGAGACAGACAGACACATAGACAGACAGAGAAAGAGAGAGAGAGAGAGAGAGAGAGAGAGAGAGAGAGAGAGAGAGAGAGAGAGAGAGAGAGAGAGAAAAGGAAAAGTAAATAAAAAGAAATCAAATAGTAACAAATCTGACAATGTCATGAGGACCAAGTAATACTTCTACATTGCTGATGGGAGGACAAACTAATATAACCACTATGAAAATCAGTATGGAGATTCCTCAAAAACTAAAACTAGAAATTCCATTTTACCCAGCTAGTCTCCTTCTAGGTATCTTTCCAAAAGAGTTAAAGTCATCATACCACAGTGATGCATGCATACCCATGTTTATAGCAGCACAACTCATAATAGTTAAAGTTTGGAAGTGGCCCATATGTCCATCAACAGATGAATAAAGAAAATGTGGTATTTATACACAATGGAATACTACTTGACCATAAAGGACAAACTTGAGTCATTTGTAGGAAAACGGATGTATCTCAAGACCTTAATGTTTAGAGAAATAGGCACAGAAACTTAAATATCACATAATTTATCTTATATGAAAAACTCAACCAGGGGTAGTGGTGCATGTCTATAATCCAGCATTTCATAGGTTAAGGCAGAAGGCTTGCCAAGAGTTCAAGGCCAGCCTGGGCTATACAGTGGGTTAAAGGCCAGCCTGAATTACATAGTGAGACCTTGTCTCAAGATTAAAAAAGAAAAGAAAAAGATGAAACAGGGAGATAGACCTTTGCAAGTAGGAAAGTGATGTAGAGATTTAGGGAGAAAAAAGAAGTAAAAAGGATTAAAATGTGATATGTGCATGTGGCAACTTCCCAAGATGAATATATTTATTATGTATCACAAATATGTACTAATAAAAAAATGAAATAAAAGTTCAAGAGAGATGCTAAGAAAAGAGCATAGGCACAAAGACCGAAGACCAGCATCCTTGAACAAGAATCCTGCTTAGGCAAGATAGCTGAGAAGCAATGATCCTGACAATGGTGCCCCAGTGCTGTGCACTTAGTATCCCAGGACACTTGTGACCTAGTCTGGGGTGAGGATATAGCAAATTTTCTCTCTGTACCCAATCATAGTAAGCAACCAGACAGTTAGCATTTTGGTCAGTGTGTCCCAGTCACCTGAGAGAAACCACCACATGTAGATTTTCCTGTCCACATCCTTCAAATACCCCCAGTGTCCCCTCTTTATGTCTCCCTGTCTTTGGAACTTAGCGAGACCAGTAAGGTCAGCCCTGGGGATCTCTTACATCTTCCTGAAGATGTGGTTTGTACTGCTGCAGAGCTTTGACATGCTCATCCTGCCACTAGATGGAGAGGAAGGCCTCTCTGTGAGTCCTGTGGCAAGCTGGTGTGACTGATAAGGGCTTCTGGGCCTGACCCAGGAAACCCTTATACACAACTCCTTTAAAGTAGGGAGTAGGAAATTTCCTCAGGTGGATGCTGTAGCAGGACAGACCAAACCTCCAAATCTAGGGGAAACATCTGGGCCCACCTACTGTCAATGCTTTTCCACAGGGAGGCCACAATTCACCATGGCTGACTCTGATTCCCTTCCCTTCTGCATTGGCTGACAAGTGACAGATTTCCTGTCCCTGAAAAGCCTGGCAACTGAGACCCAATAGCTACTGACAGCTTCTAAGCTCTGCCTTGATATAGGAAAAGAACAAATCCTTCCTTGCATGCCTATCCCTAGCATCAAGCTTTTGGACTGCTTAGTTTCAATGTTTTGTCCCCTCAAAAATTCATGTTGGAATTTAAACTCCAGTGTGCTGGCATTAAGAGGTAGAGCCTTTAGGCAGTGATTATATCATTAGGGCGCAGCCTTCACACCACACATTGGATTAGAAACTTTATAAAATGGCTGGAAAGATCTAGTGAGATCTTTTTATGAGGCTCTTTTATTCCTCCTCTTTATAGACAGTGTTTTTCTCCTTGAGGATGTAGTAAAAAACAATGTCTTAGAGCCTGACATGGTGGTGCATGATCCTAGTACTCTGGACGCTAACACAGGAAAATCACCAACTTAGAGCTCAGTCTGAGCAACTTAATTACTTAGCAAGCCCCTGCCTCAAGATAAGGAATAGAAAAAGGAGCTGAGGATGTGGCTTGATGCCACAGCTCAGGGTTCAATCTCCAGTACAAGGGAGAGAGGAGAAAATATCTAAAAAACATATTAGACATTGTACCTGCCTTGATCTTGGATGTCCAGCCTCCAGAAATGTAAGAAATAAATATCTGTTCTTCATTAATTGTTCATTCTCAAGCATTTTGTTTTAGCAACAAGAACAGATAAAACATGAACTGAGGCAATAGACACAGGCAGTCCCTATGCCATGAAGAAGGTATGTTCTCACAAGAGAGAATGAGACCAAAGGCCAAGAGCTGGGTAAGGAGCAAAAGAAATTAGAAGTTCCAGGGCAGAGACTGGGCGTGGTGGTGCACGCCTGTAATCCCAGCTCTTGGGAGGCTGTAAGCAGGCGGATCACTACAAGTCCAATCTAGTAGTGAGACCCTAAACACCCTGTAGACCCTTCCTTAAAAAAATACAAAAAAGAAGAAGAAGAAGAGGAAGAAGAAGGAGGAGGAGGAGGAGGAGGAGAGGAAGGAGAAGAGGAGGAGAAGAAGGAGAAGAGGAAGGAAGAGAAGGAAGAGAAGGAGGAGAAGGAGGAGAAAGAGAAGAAGCAGGAAGCAGGAAGCAGGAAGCAGGAAGCAGGAAGCAGGAAGCAGGAAGCAGAAGCAGAAGCAGAAGCAGAAGCAGAAGCAGAAGCAGAAGCAGAAGCAGAAGCAGAAGAAGAAGAAGAAGAAGAAGAAGAAGAAGAAGAAGAAGAAGAAGAAGAAGTTGTTGTTGTTGTTGTTGTTGTTGTTGTTTTTGTTGTTGTTGTTGTTGTTCCAGGGCAAAAGAAAGCAAGCAAGCTCTTCACGGTTCCAGAGTAAAAAAATGGGACCCAGAAGTGGAATGCAAAGGCTGCTGCTGTAAAGAGGGACATCAGAGACTAAGGATCCTAGAATATGTTCTTAGCAAAAAGTGAGGTTCTAGAGTACATGCCCTGACAATCACCCTAGATACCAATGTTTCTAAGGATCAAGAGAGAGTCAAGGGGCTGGGGAGATGGCTCAGTAGAATAAGCACTTCCCTGGCAAGCGCAAGGGTCTGAGTTCAAGGTTCTGAAAAAAAAAGAGAGAGAGAGAGTCAAAAAGGTTATATTGGGGCCTGGGAGTATAGCTTAGGGCAGAATACTTGCTGATCATGGACAAGAATCCATACAAGGGATCCTCAATACTGTCAAAAGAAGAAAAGAAACGAAGCCTAAGAAAAATGGTGCAAGAAGGGGTTTTTAAAAAGTGCTTTCACATACTGCCCAGCACAGAGATCCTGCAGGTGACCCCTGAGAATGAACGGTGAATGTAGGGAAATGTAGTAAGAGAACCTGGTAGAGTGATCTTTACCTAGTAGTTGTACCTGACAGTCTCTCTACTTCCTGTGATGCCTGGGAAAAAGAGAAACTTAAATATGCACCAGAAACCATGTCTTACCTATTCCAGTGCCCTTCTACTATGGCAGGGACAGCTAAATGGACAAACAACTCCAAATTAGGGGAGGCAGTGAGCCTCTTTTGGAGCCTGAAGGAAAGGTCTACTCAACCAACTCTAGCAAACACAGCAAGATACGCTGGCTGGCAATAAGTTGGGTGTATTATCTCTACAGTAGGCCCCTCTGCTCCTATCCACACTCTGGTCCATCTTTCACTGAAAAGAAATAGACTTGTAGTGATCCTTCCTGTTTTTCAGCCTCCCAAGCACTGGGATTACAGACACATGCCACCATGTCCAGTCTCAATTGCTGACTCATGTGCTCTGGGGGTGTGGTGGGGCTTGGCCGGGCACAGTACACTGGGGATCGAACCCCTGACCCCTGCATCTGCCTACGCAGGCACTTTAATCCTCTGAGCTATCTGGCTGGCCTGCCCTACTCTTTTAATAGCACTTTGATTTGTATGTAAGTAAAATCAGTCTCTCCCACTAGGACCTTAGTTTCTTGAGAAGAGGGCTACACAAGCAGTGCTCACCACAGTACCTCAGATGCTGGCACAGTGCTTAAAAGGGGAAGATAGACAAGTTCCTGTTTCACCTGGATCCATCAAGGGGCCTCCCCATGTCAGAGTCCCTGGGAATAGCTGCCAAGGAAGGCACCTGACAGAAGATGTTGACCCTGGCCTTCTCACTTTCTTGTGAACATATGGGTATGAGGTGGCCATAAAAAAGAAAGCTGATCTTAGTTATGGAAAGAGACTGGCCAGAGCAGCCCAAAGCCATCACCTAAAGTAGAGACTGGGATGAGACCTGCAAGGTCAGCTGTAAACCATGGCAGCAGAGCTCAGTGGATAAACAGGGAATATAGCTTCCAGACTCTTGGAGAGGAAAATGAGGAGAATGAATAAGCCGCTGGCAAAATCAATAGCTAGGATGGCTTCCTGGTTCCTCAAGCCTGGCAGCAAACCATCCTTGGGTTCCAAAAGACACAATTCTTTTTTTTCAAAAGACACAATTCTGATCTTACAATCTTTTGGCCAGAGGGAAGCACCTGCCAAGTCTGCCATTCAGTAATTCCTGGAACCAGGAAGTAGCAAGCAGAGGGTGTGTGTGTGTGTGTGTGTGTGTGTGTGTGTGTGCAGGTGTACATTCATGTTCAAGGAGGAGCAGCCATCACCTGACATTCAGACCTGCACAGATGCAAAAGAAGCCTTACACAGCAGAATGTCAGCACCCTCAGACCTACCATAGAGATCCACAGGGATTCTACTGCCCCCTTCTTTTAGCTATCTGGTATGGCCTAGCCCCTACCTACACATCCAATCTGTGGGATCTAATGAGGCTGACTTTATGATGCACAGCAAAACAAGTTTTTCTTGAATGAACAAATAAATAACATTCTCAAAACAGGGCTACATCTTCTGGGGAACAAAGCCATCCTTGTGTGGGAAGTGGCTGAACTGGAGATTGAGCACATGTACAGGGCAATAGCAAGGCAAGCCCTGAGAATACAGGGCACCTGAAGTAAGCCAGGTGAGCAAGTTGTTAGGCAGAGGGGTTTCACCTAACACCAACCTGCCAAGTGTATAAATATGCACTGCAGTCATTGAACAATTTCTTTCTCCTATCAGGAGAGAGGGCTCATGAGCTCAATGATCTGCATTCTGAATCCTGTCTTCATCTCTTCATCCTCCACTGACTGAAATCCACCTGTACTGTGTGCCATCAATCAAACCTTACTAGTGTTTCTCATATGGTTGTGGGTCTCATCCCTGGAAGTTGTGCATGCTGTACATGTTTGAAACATGTTGACTTCTTTTTCTTTTTTTGAGACAAGGTATCACTATGTAGTAGTTCAGGTTGGGCTTCAACTCACTATGAAATGCAGGCTGGCCTCAAATTAATGGCAATCCTCCTGCCTCAGCATCCTGAGTGCTAGAATTATAAGTGTGCACCACCACATCTGGCATCTTGACATTTTACTGGATGCCCTTGTGTCCATGGCATGTCAAGGAAGAAAGGATTAGTCTCTATCCTCATTCCCCAATTGCACACTGAGGCCTCTAGGGCCTGGTGCAAAGGAGACACAGTGAAAAGTGGACTATCCCCAGTAGTCACAACGTGTCAAAGCTATGTCCTCAAACTACCTGGTGAATTCTGGGCTCTTTTCTTCCAACATAGTCTGTTCTACCCAGGGACCTGCACTTCCTGCAATAATTGCTGGAAATGTGTCCATTCTGTGCACGAGATTCTTCCTCCTTTCACTAGACCAGCAAACATTCCCAAACCCAAAGTGGCCAAGGACTAAGGAGCTATAAGGCTCCACTTCCATGTTGTTATAGTTTGTATCTAGTTGTCCCCCCAAAGCCTCATGCAGTCATGGGGTGGACTTCTAGAGTTTGTGATTAACTCATGATCTACTGGGATTACGGGTATGAGTGCTGCTGGGACTATGGGTGTGAGTATTAAACCCAACCTGGGATGTATAGCCTGAATGCAACTTAAGGGAGACAGACTTGCTCTCTGTAGCCATTGCTGCTGTTACTCCTCCCCTTTGCTCTCTGCTCTTTGCCACCACCATGAAAGGTTGCCCTCTGCCATGTGCCACTTGGCCTTGGAGCCAGCTGAGTATGGACTGAAACCTCCAGTAACTGTGAGCTAAACAAACCTTTCCTTCCTTCATTTTGGGTATAAGGTATTTGTCCCAGCAATGAAAGAAGAGTAACTGAGGCACATGTCCTGCCCCTAACTTGCTGTGGGGTACTTGGAAATACCCTCTGCCTCTCTAGGACCAGTGGTCCTACTCCACAGTTATCCTGACCCTCTATTGGCCTGAGTTACACAGTGAAGAAAAAAAAAAAAGAATATGCACACAAAATCCATGCAGTACTGTTCAATATCATCAGCATCTCTCGCTCTTTTTTTTTTTTTTTTTTTTTGCAGAAATTGAACTCAGGGGGATTGAACTCAGACCCTTGTGTTTGCCGGGAAGCACTTATTCCACTGAGCCATCTCCCCGGCCCCATCAGCATCTCTTTAAAAGCAAATCATGTGTTTATTGAACCTTTTGTTTCCCTAAGACACCAATGAAGACTGTGGAGGAGGCTGAGGGAGCCTGCTTGAAGCTCTTCTTCCCTGCCAGGCATGCTGGGAAGTCAGATCTGGCCTCTGTGGGGTCCCTGCTCTTCTATTTCACAGGCCTGGTCACCAGAGTAAAGTGTCAGATCGCACAGAATGCTTTTCAAAAAGAACCCCTTCAGTCTCCTCTTCCTACTTGCCCCTGCAAGTCCCTGTCACTGAAGGTCAGCCAGGACCAGGACTTGGCACTGCAAGGAAAAGTGTTGCCCAAAGGTAGCCACCACCACTCTGACCCCTTAAGCTGAAGACAGGAAGAGTATTTTGTTTTTCTCAACACTCAGAAGTGTAGGCATTTTGGGTTTTTTTGTTTTGTTTTGGGTTTTTTTTTAAATGTATTTAGTATATGGTCTACAGGGTCTTACTACACAGATGGACTCAGAGTAAACCTGTTTTCAGCCTCCCAAGTGCTGGGATTACAGGCACATGCCACCACACCCAGTCTCAATTACCATTCTCAGCATACCCTGGGGCAGGGGCTATCTGAGCTATCTGGCTGTGTGTGTGTGGGTGGTTTTTTGTTTTTAATTACTGCAGATTGAAGCAGGTGTTTCACACTGAGCTACATACAAAGGCTTTCATCCCTCCTTTCTCCCCTCCATTCTTCCTTCCTTTTATTCTTTTCCTTCTATATAATTTTGAAGCAGGGTCTCACTAAACTGCAAATTGCCCATGCTAGGCTCAAACTTTCGATCCTCTTGCCTTAGCCTTCCTGAGTGCTAGGATTATGAGCTTGAGCTACCATGCTCAACTGCTGTTTCTGTCTTGTTTGTTTGTTTGGTTTTTAAAACTACTTAGAAAAGATGATTAGGTGGCTCTGACATCTGTCTCTGGAAACTTGGGTAGGCTTCCCAACTGGTCTATATGCTCTCTTTCCTCCAGTGCTCAGCCAGCATATCCTAAGGTTCCCTGGCAGCCTGATTCTGCTCTGTGGGTGGTGTATCTCACACTGCCAGGCAATCAGTACTAAGCACATCATTTGCAAAAGAACTTTCAGCACAGGAGAGGAGCAGGGAAGAAGGCTTGGTCATTCGGAAAGTACTATTCAGTCCTCTGGCTTGGGAACTAGGCCCATGTGCCACAGCCTGCCTCCTAGTCGAAACAAAGACATATTTTTAGAATTCAGTGTCTTTACCCCAGCTGCCCATCAGCAGATCCCCACCTCAGAGCAGTAGCTCCAGACAAGGAACTCCTCTCTTCTCTGTCTTCCTTCCTCCTAATCTCTAAATATGTCAAGAGGATCTTGGTTCATTTCATGCTCATTCCAGGGGGAAGGCCTACCTGACATTTCACTTGGATGCCTCTATAACAGCTGGGGCAAGTTGGGTTTGGTGCATCCCAGCACTCAGGAGGCTAAGACAGGAGAATTACTGGAAATTCAAGGCCAGTCTGATCTACATAGTGAGATCGTGTCACCAATAAATAAATAAATAAATAAATAAATAAATAAATAAATAAAAACGTGAAGGAAGGAAGAGCTAGAACTAGACTTTCTCAATGTACCTTGCCTTATTCAGAATTACAAAAACTTCCTGGCAATGAACTTGTGACCTTGTGCTTGCCAGGCAGGTGCTTAAGCTGCTGAGCTATCTTCCCAGCCCTACATAAACTTTATACAACTTTTTTTTTTGGCGGAACCGGGGATTGAATTCAGGCCCTTGCGCTTGTCAGGGAAGCACTTATTCCACTGAGCCATCTCCCCAGCCCCTATACAACTTTTTAAGATAAAATAAAAATGAACAAATTGTAGTAGATGGCACTGTTGCTGTCAACTCTTTACTTTGCATGTTTCTGCCCTTGCCATGCCACCTTCCTCCCTCCAGCTAGAGGTAAAGCATATTTTCCAGCTGTGGTACACTATATTTCCCAAAGACAGCCTCACAAGATCTCAAGGCCTACAGCAATGTTGTGAGGGTGCCCCATGGAAAAGCACTGAGACCCCATAGCAGCCAGCATCAGGTCTCAGACAGGAAATGTTACGCCTGAGGGTGATTCCAATCCCCAGCCTTAGAGTCTTCCAGTGGAAGTTCCAAGCATAATGGAGCAGTAATAGGTCATTCTGTGCCTGCCTGAGTTGCCAAACACAGAATCTGTGACCAAATTATTGGCTGTTTTCTACCACCAAATTTTGGGGAAATTTGCTGCATAGTCATAGTAATTGCAACACCATTCCCTTGACACCAGGTTTAACCAAGAATTACTTTGACTAAGGAAAGTGAGAGATGTGTCAGAACATCAGAGGCCTGAAATGTGCTTCTGTAGTTAGGCACACCATCTATGCATCCACCATCACTATGACAAGAGTATGTCCTACCAGCTACTGTCCAGAAAAGATGGCAGCACACATTACAGACGTGGACCCAACTTCAGCCAGGAGTCTGCCTGGACTAGTGCAATCTAACCAGCCTACAGGAGGGAGAGTACAAAAACATTATTTGAGCTGGGTACAATGGCACATGCCTGTAATCCCAGCTGCTCAGGAGACTAAGGCAAGAGAGTCACAAATTCAAGGCCAATCTAGGCAATTTAGAAAGACTATGACTCAAAATAAAAATTTTAAAAGGGTTGGGGAAGGGCTGGCGACATAGCTCAGTGGTCTAAAGCTCCTGCTTAGGCAAGCTTAGACAAAGTGCAGGGACTGTGGTTGATGTTGGGCACC
This sequence comes from Octodon degus, assembly GCF_000260255.1. Taxonomy (NCBI): domain Eukaryota; kingdom Metazoa; phylum Chordata; class Mammalia; order Rodentia; family Octodontidae; genus Octodon; species Octodon degus. The sequence goes on along the minus strand of NW_004524584.1, from coordinate 14,903,364 downwards.
ACATGCCACGCCAGCCCCACCCCAAGGGTTGGCTGAGCTGGCCACAAAAAAAAAAAAAGGTTGGGTAATGTAGCTCAGTGGAAGAGCACTTGCCTAGCATGTACAAGACACTGGGTTTAAACTCTCAGTATGGAAAAAAAAAAGTTATTTGTCAGTTGAAGTCTGTAAACTTTGATTTGATTTACTGTACAGTAATATGGTAACAAAAGATAACTGGTTTGCCTGGCAAGCAGACGGACCCAAGTTTAATCCCTGGTACTACGTGCATGCATGCATGCATGCATGCATGCGTGCGTGCGCGCACACACACACACACACACACACACACACGAAGATAACTGGTCAAAAAAATCCTTAGACTGGGTATGGTGGCACGTGCCTGTAATCCCAGCGCTTGGGAAGCTGAAAACAGGAGGATCACTATGAGTCCGATCTGTGTAGTGAGACCCTGTAGACCATGTACTAAATAAATTTTTTAAAAAGTTTTTAAAAAGTCATTATAAGCCAGGTATGCTGGCACACAGGACTATAATCACAACACTTGGGAAGCTGAGGCAGAAGGATTGCTGTGAATGTGAGACCAGCCTGGGCTACATAGTGAGTTAAGGCAAGCCTGGACTGCAAAGCAAGACCCTGTCTCAAAATGAAATGAAACAATAGCAACAACAAAAAATAAGTAAAATAAAATAAAATGAAGAATGCCAGAATGTCTACTGTCATACTCTCCCCAAGCTGGAGCTGTGCCTTGGTGTGAATACCTCAGAGGTCAGTGGCCTTTTCTCCTTCCCAGTCTGATAACTATACTGTTGGGAAGCTGCTTTTTTCTTTTCTTCTCTTTCTTTCTTTCTTTCTTTCTTTCTTTCTTTCTTTCTTTCTTTCTTTCTTTTTTCTTTCATTTTTTTGTAGAAGTGGAGATTGAACTCAGGACCTTGCACTTGCCATGCAAGTGTTTATTCCCCTGAGCTATCTCCCCAGCCCTGCTTTTTTCTAATAGTTGGAATGTGGTTTTCCTAAACCTCCTGTCTGCTGCGCCTGGCTCCCCTAACTAATCTGCTTATAGGTTTCAGCACTTCCTTTGCCAGGTCTCCTCAGTCCTGGTCTTCTTTCCTGAATGGGGGCATAAATTGCTTGCCTACCAAGGCTATCAGTACCCTGAGAACAGCAAGGATCAGAAAACAGGGCCCACATCACAGGGTATCCCTCAGCATGTCACAGGGACTATGAATGACACAATGCCAAAGGCCATCACTCCTGCAGCATGAGGACATCAACCATGCCTTCCTGAAGGTTCTATAGTTGCACACTCATTCTGGGTATCTTGGCTCAAAGGCTGAGTCCCTCTATTCTGGTCATGTGCAGCCCCAGTGTGACTCTAGGGGTCTGCCATATCTTCTATGGTTGTACTTGGAAGTCTTTTTTATTTTTTAATCTTTAGATATAACTATGTTCTACAAATAAGCAGAACATGCATCCATCTCTTCCCTTACAAATGTAGTAGTCTCCCAGGCTGCCTGACTGCTGAACTGGAAGGGACTACACTAAAGCCCCTTCCGGGCTTCCCCTTTCCATGACCCACTCTCTCCCATCACAGTGTTTAGGCTACTCTTCCTGTAAATCAAGGACATACTCGCTGCTACCAGGCTTCCTGCAAGATGCAACTAGGGAAATACTCAGGAGGATAAACAGCAGAATATAGCTGCAAAGAGCAAGTCTACAGCAGGCTCTGGAGGCCCAGGTCAGATTTGCAGGCTGCCTGGCCAATCCAGCACAAGGAGGCCACCAGCTTTCCAAGAGGCTCTGTCTATCAGAAGCTACTCAGAAGCAGAGCATCAGCCAGCTTCTCCGGACTCCAGGCTTGATTGTGCAATCATATTTTTCATTTTGAGATATCTCTGGACAACAATGGATCATCTTCTTCATTGAATGTTACTTCTAATTCACCTAAATAATGCATATTTTTCTTGTGACTTATAACCTTGCTTTCTATCTTCAAGGGACTGAAGAATAGTGGAAAACATCATGCTTCCTTTTCTCCTCTTATGGAAGCATGGAGATGGGACTTTGGAAATCATCTAGTTAAATCTCTCATTTTAGTGATGAAAAACAAGATTGGCTTGGGATGCAGCTCAGTGGCAGAGTTCTTGCCTAATATGGGCAATCCCCTGGGTTGAATTCCCAACACTGAAAAAAAAAAAAAAAAAAAAAGCCCCCAAAACTCTGAAGACCTATTTGGTGTACACAGCCAGTCTGGGGGAATGTCAGGATTAATTAAAACCCAATTTCTGAGCCCTGAAAGGATGCTTCCTCTATTCCTCATTCCTCACCCCACCCTGCCCTGTCCTTTATCCAAATGTCCTACTTCTGATTCTCTTCCCTTCCTCACAGCCTTTGTCATCCTCTTGCTAAATTTTCCATCTTCGAAGAGCAGGCAGTAGAGAAGTGACATGGTTTTCCAGCTGTGCTCAATGGATGGCATTTTGGTTTGCTAAAGTCTGCTAGCTGGCTGCTCTTCTAAATTGCTCATCTGAGGCCTTTGGAGCTCCCAAAAGAATCAGTTAATGTTGTGAATGTGTTTTGTAAACTGTAACATTCTATACAAATATATGTTCTACTATTTTAGGATTCAAAATAATATAACCTCTTTTGCCAAGCTTTGTAGTACATTCCAGTAATCCCAGAACTTTGAGAGGCTGAGGCAGGAGAATCACCAGTTCAAAGCAAGCCTTGGAAATTTAGTGAGATCATGTCTCAAAATAAAAAGGAGCTCTCAGGGCTGGGGAGATAGCTCAGTAGATTAAGCACTTGCCTAGCAAGCGCAAGGGCCTGAGTTCAATCCCCAGTTCTGCCAAAAATAAAAATAAAATAAAAAGGAGCTGGAAATGTAGGTCAGTGAGAAAGCCCTGGGTTCAATACTCATACTGAAAAAACAGAAGAAATAAAAAACACCTTTAAATCATGTTATTATTTATCTTCTGTGAGATAAAAGACAATGAGAAGGCAGTAGCAAATTCTAATTTATGGAAGAAGTTAAGAGTAAAGATATGGACAAATGCTTCTTTCTCTCCCACCAGCCCAAAAGACATAAACCTATTTTGCAATTCCTTCATTTGTTCCTCACATTTTATCTGGCTAAGCTTTCATTTTAAAACCCCTACACTAAATGGGTATGGTAACACACACCTGTGATCCCAGCACTTGGGAAGCAGAGGCAGGAGATAATGATATCTTGGTTACTTTGATTTAGCTTCTCAGGGCTGGGGAGATGGCTCAGTAGAATAAGACCCTGGCAAGCACAAGGGTCTGAGTTCAATCCCTGGTTACACACACACACACACACACACACACACACACACACACACACAAAAAAAAAAAAAAAACACCTAATTTAGCTTCTCAACAATATATAGCTATTTTAAAACATCATTTAAAAATTAGCTCAAAATTTTAAAATGCAAGTGACCTTTGTTATCTGGCCAAACACAGGAAAGTAACAGTGTGGCTACTGGGAAATTTCCTCACCTTCCTTTTCTCTTAAGGCTCCCAAATCCTAAAGCTTTCTTCTAGAACGACTCCTTTGAAAACAAGGCAGGACCAAGCAGTAAGACCCTGGCACGAGCTCCTAAGTGAGCTGCTAGGGCTCTCTGGTCTCCTTAATATTTGACCAAAGCCGCATAACAGCCTCTTTCTACTTGCCTGAGGGACAACCTCTTTATCTTTGGCCCTGACAGCAGCTCCACCCACTTCAGGGTGGCATGAAAACTAAAGGTTTCCAATGTGCTTCCACGTGAATTTCTTATTAGGAAGAAGTGGAGATGGTAGATGGGAGTCCTTGCTATAGGAAAGCTCTCTTTAGAATCTTAAGGGCCCATTAGAGCCAAGAAGTACAAAACAAGACCAGAGCAGCCCAGCAAGTGGTGTGGAGCCTAAGGACCGCACAGATGCACAGGGAGTACACTCACCACTGATACCAACCAAGCTGTAGAAACTTGGGCAGAGACACCCACCCACCAGATGCCCAACCCATAGGAAGATACTGCAGAGAGTGGAACTCCAGAATTCCATTTCCTCTACCACAGGCTGGGACTCAAAGACCAAGATCCCAATTCATTCTGATTCCAGCCAACTGCCCCCACTCTCCTGGTGCTCAGAGAAGGCAGAGGGCCCTGCAGGAAAGCTGTGGGGAGTTCTATGCATGTAGTATCTGAACCAGCATGACATGCACCTGGTAATAGATAATGGGACTAGTGTAGGAGTCTCTGCAGCTAGACTGTCCCTGAAGTTCCAGCTTTCCAGGAAGATCCCAAACTTAACACAACCCCTAAAGCTTGTTGCAGGAATGTGGGTCTCAGCCACTATTTTACCATTGAAAAAGTTAGTTTCCAGGCAGGAAGGACAAATAAGTTTAGGACAGCTGGAGCCTACAGAAACTGCATGGCCTGTAAGGTGGAATGAGTAGAAAACACCTAGCAGAGAGGTATAAGGATAGGGGTAGGACCTGGAGGTGCTGGTTTAGGATTAGGGTCTGGGGAAGGGGCAGTTTTACCAGCCTAATCATACACAGTCAGTCCCAACTTAAAAGGTACATGGCCCAAGGAAGTAGGAAAAAAATCATAGTTCTCAAATAGCCCACAATGGCAGTGTCTGGCTCTCCTCATTCTCATCACCAACAACAGTCAGAAATGCAAGGCCAATGAGAAGGGAAAGAGTTACTGAAGCCCCCAAAATCTTATCTCTTAGCAGCCTTTTATTCACATACACAGGAGGGATGGGGGGGGCAGTTTATCAGGAATTAAACTCAGAATCTTAAGCTTGAAAGGCAGGTGCTATGCCACTGAGCTATATCCTTGGCCTCCAGAATTTTTTTTTTTTTTAATGGTACTAGGGAACACAGGAGTGCTGAGCCATATCCTTGGCTTTTTTTTTTTTTTTTCAGGGCCTTACTAAATTACCTAGGGTGGCTTCAAAGTTGTTATCTTCTGGCTTCTGCCACCTAAGAGATGGGATTATAGGCTAGCTTTGTCTTCTTAAACTGAGGAAGGAAGACTTTAGACAAGGAATAGAAAAATGGCCCACCATATTGCTCTTTGGTTCACAAATTAGTCCAAAGTTGGGCTCTACTGTTAGTGATCTTCTAGTCTTTCCATGTTTAAATCTTCAACAAATCCCTCCATTGGCCTGAGTTCTAGGGGCTGCTAGGTTGTCTCCAGCTGCATAATGCCTCAGGCCTCATGTTAGTCAGTATGTCCTGTATAGGGATGTTCATCGGGTGTCTCAGGCTGGCTGAGGCCTTTCTGGGAAGAGGCTTAGAACTCAACCAAAGGGCTCTTTATGTGAGGAGTTTTTTGCAAACTGGCAAGGAAAACACAGAAGTCTTTATCAGCTTCTGCCTATCTGATAGTCCTGCTCTTAGAGAGCAATGGAAACCAAACATGGGCTCTCTGTCCAATCCTTTCGGCCCACCTGCTTGTTAGGCCAGAGCTGGCAATGGAGGAATGCAGTGTCCTGTGGATAGGGCACCAGGGTCTGCCTGCTGACCCAGACACCCCTGTGCCTCTCAGTTGAGTCCCACTGGTTCCCTCTCCTTGCGTCTCTGGCTCTGTTCCTCTGGTCACCAATGCCAAGGTGTCACCCATAGATCTGGCCACAGAACTCTACAATCTAGAGCCCCAAGGACAGTGACATTACTTCAGTCCCTTTATACATCTTGAACCCTCCCAGCTGAGCCCTGACCAGTGTACTAGCCACCTGCCTTTGCTTTGCTTGTGCTGTGTACCCTGCTAGGAGTGCATCTCCTCTCTTCCCTCCCTAGCCAATCCTTATTTCTCCCTCAGTTTACCCCTTCTGAGGATCCTTCCTGTGTGCCTTGGACAGCCTCATCTTGCTCTCCTCTCCCTAAGTAGTCACTCTCTTATCTGCCTCTCTGGGGCTATGCTCTCTTCAGGTATAGGTGCTCAGGGAATGTGTGAATGCATACATGAATGAATGAACAAACACTTGCAGAAAAAAAAAACTTCTTTATTTCCCCCCTTCCCATATTGAGAAATAAACTCAGGACTTTCCCATTGCGTTATATACCCAGCAATTTTTTGTTTTTTAAATTTTGAGAGTGGGTCTCATTAAATTTCCCAGGCTAAGCTTGAACCTGCAATTCTTCTGCCTCTCACCCTTCCAGACATGTGTTACCATGCACAGCTAACACTCTTTCTTAAAAAGCTAGAATTTGTTGGCCAAAAGCACGAAATGTAGGCTGAAGGTTACAGCTCAGTGGTAGAGCATTTGCCTAACATATGTGAGGCTCTAGGTTCAATCCTCAGCACTGCAGAAAACTGTAGATGAAAAAGAGCAAAATGGAGGAGGAGAAAGAGGAAATATAAATCTGAATAGTTTCTAAATTTAATTCCCAGCTTGCAGGAGAAAAATATAGGACAGAGGAACATCTTAAATGACACCCTGGGGATACAATGAGCCTAGTCAAAAATATAACAGTGCACAAGACAAGTAACACAGTTCTCTAACACATAAATCATAAGAGAAAAAAAGAGGGAGAGAATCTATAGATTTTTAAAAACTGGAAGCCAGGCATGGTGTTATACACCTGTAATTCCAGCACTTAGGAGGCTGAAACAGGAGGACTGCTATGAGTCTGAGGCCAGCCTTGAGTACATAATAAGTTTAAAGCCAACCTGAAGTACAGAATGAGACACTTTCTCCAAAGAGAGAGAGAGAGAGAGAGAGAGAGAGAGAGAGAGAGAGAGAGAGAGAGAAGAGAGAGAAGATACTACAGAGAGATGTACTAGTTAAATGCATCACAATTCAAAGAAACTGACTATAAAGACAAAAATCATAAGACAACTAGAAAAACTGAATCATGACTGGTTATTTGTTGAGATTAAGAAGATAGTTGAGTTAGGAATGTAGCTCAAGGTAAAGCACTTGCCTAGCATGTGTGAGCCCTAGGTTCAATCCCCAATACTACAAAATCAAAAGAGGAAAAAAAAAAAAAAAGAAAGAAATTGTTATCTATTTAGATGCAATTATAGTATTGTCATGTTTAATCAAAGCCTTTACTTCAGGGTGGGGAGATAGCTTGGTGGTCTAAGTGCCTGCCTGGCAAGCAAATGATCTGAGTTTGATCCCTGGTACTGCATGCTGTGTCAGCCCCAGAACCGGGAGTGATGGCACATGCCTATAATCAAAGTGCTGGGGAGGCTGATATAGGAGGAACACTATGAGTTTGAGCTGCACAGAGAGACTGTGAAGCAATATGAAAGAAAAAAAAAGGCCTTTACTTCTTAGAAACACATACTGAAACACTGACAATGAAAGGGAGGGGTGCCTGGCATTTGCTTCTGTGGGAAGTAGGAGAGAGATAGATAAAACTGAACTGGCTATAAGTTGATAATGGCTATGTCTGACTATTCACTCTACTTTTATATATGTTTTAAATTTTCCATAATTAAAAAAATAATAAATTAAAACTTTATACACATATACATATATACAGCCTCTTTGTACCTCCTAATCACTGAACTGTCATTTCCTTTGCTAGGTACAGATAACTGAACAGATCACAGATTTGGATGGTGAGAAATATCTCACCTAGCTTTGTCCCCAGCTCTCTCCCAGGCCCCTGAACTCAGCCTCATTCTCTATACTGTCCTTGCCAGTGTAGACTACAATCTTCATGCTATTTCTACCCCTCCTAACCCTACCATTTTTTCCAGGATCCCTTGGGTCTCTCCTCCTGAAGCTTAGGCTTGTCTCTCCACTCTTCCCACTTGACAATCCCTCTGTAAACAATGCTTATTTGAGCTGTCTCAGACACTAAGCTGCCCACAGTATCTCTTCTAGGGTTTTTCCATGATTTGGCTCTTTAAAAGATATCTGAGGCTGGGGAGATGGCTCAGTAGAATAAGCGCTTGCCTGGCAAACACAGGGGCCTGAGTTCAATCCCCGGTTCCAAAAAAAAAAAAAAAAAAGATATCTGAGCTTGGCACAGTGGCCAAGCTCAGCTACTAAAGAGGCTGACTCAGGAATCTGACAGCAGATCAGAAGATCACAAGTTCTAAGCCAGCCTGGGCAACTTAGTGAGACTCCATCTATAGACAAAAAGGGATAGGTGTGCACTTCAATGGGTAATGTCCGCTGGGTTCAAACCCTAGTATGGGAGAGAGTATGAACGGTGGAGGATAATACCACATACATTTCTACACACTCATGAAGCCACAGCCAATGCTTGCTCTTGATACTGGGAAATGTATCTTAGCTAACTGACTGAAGATCAACTTGCAAATGTTAAAAGATATGCAAGGGCTGGAGAGATGGCTCAGTGGTCTAAAGCACCTACTTGAAACAAGCTTGGCAAAGCACAGGGACCGCGGTTCAATCCCCCAGCACCACATGCCAGTCAGCCCCGCCCCCTGGTGGGCTGAGCTGGCCACACACACACACAATAAATAAATGTAATAAATAAAATAAATAAATAAATATTAAAAAAAAAAGATATGCAAACCCCCAGGGCTAGTGTAGATGAGAAAGGCTGCCACTGGTCTCTATGGCTCACTCATGAAATTTTTTACAAGGTACTTTTGGGAGTACTGATAAGTTTAAGTTTCTTTCTTTCTTTCTCTCTCTTTCTTTCTTTCTTTCTTTCTTTCTTTCTTTCTTTCTTTCTTTCTTTCTTTTCAGAGCTGGGGATTGAATTCAGGCACTTACACCTGACAGGAAAGCACTTATTCCACTGAGCCATTTCCCCAGCCCCGATAAATTTCATTCTTAATCTGGCAGGGTATCATGGATATATATGTGTGTGTGTGTGTGTGTGTGTGTGTGTGTGTGTGTGTGTAGGAGAATGTATCTCATCAACTTACATAGTCCACTTTTACATTAGGCACATCTCCATAAGTGAATGAATGATGATGTCTTCTTCTACTAGGTGCTAACCATACCAATTTAGAAAGTGACCCCCAAGCAGAGTGCAGCCTTCTCTCAATATGGTACTCCTTAACAAAGATAGCCTATGTAACTGTATGTAGTGACCCAGATCCAAAACCCTTCCTTAAGGAACTCTCTGGTACCCAAAGCACCCTATCATTCCAATGGATTAAGAGGTAGCACCATGGATATGTCAGCACTACTTATAGAGCTCAAGTCAGGCTCTGTAGCCACCTCTCACAGAACCCAATGCAGCACCACACAAGGATGGGAATATTAATTTATCTTGGGGTGACAAGAGGAATGCTCCTAGAATTAGCAACAGGAATATAGCAACAGGAATGCTCCTAGAATTCCAGTTTTATTCCATTCTGGAGTTAGAAAAATGACCACTCTTTTATCTCACACTCTACCCACTTCTGAGACTCCTAACTGCTCTAAAATTCACACTCTTGCTGGAAACAGATATATCCCTTGCTGATGTTTTATCTTGAATGCTCACAGGCACATGCCACAGGGTCTCTTCTCCATCGATGGACCAATCTATTCAGCAGCACCTCAGAACACAACATGCTAAATTTAGCATCAGGTACCTGAGACTCTCAGAGAGGAAGTAGAAGCCATTCTGGTGGTGAAGGAGAGGCAGACCATGCATCTTTCTGCTCATCTGTGGTGCTATGATAAGCCCACTCTTGAGTTTTGGTGACAAAGAGCCAGCTGACCACCTAAACCTGATGATCATAGGACTTCAACACCATAGGCCTATGTGTAAGCCTTGCCCACAGCCAAATATGTGGCTGCTAAATGCAGTAGCAGCCCCTGGTTCTGCTCCCCTAGATGGAGTAGAAATGAAACACTAAAAAGGAATATGAACAGTGCTCACTATGCAGTTCACCTTCCTGTTCCTCTTAGCTGCCCAAGTCTTTCCAAAATTTCATATGCTTGGCTCTTGAGCATCAGATAAACTATAAGCAGAGAAGCCTGTTTAGTTATCAGGAGCAAAATTCCCATAGCAAATTTCCCATACAGAAAGTTCCCAATAACAAGGTGTTTTTCCATTCAGGTATGGAAGCTTTCCCTTGGATGAAGATCACTGAAGCCTGAATGAGGTTCTTTCAAGTTAAACCCAAGTAATGCACAGCAAGTTGGACAGGATTTGGGCTGGCAAGATAGCTCAGCAGACTAAGCACCTGCTTAGGCAAGCACAGGGACCAGGGTTCTATCGCCAGCACCATGTGCCGTGCCCACCCCACCCCCGGGCATGCTGAGCCAGCCACCTAGACCTGGCATGGTGATGCACATCTGTAATCTTAGTTCTGGGGAGGCTGAAAACAGGAGGATCACTATGAGTCTGAACTGCATAGTGAGACCAAGTACCAAAGTACATTTAAAAGAAGAAAAAAGGGGGCTGGCCTGATAGTTCAGCAGACTAAAGTGCCTGCTGGGCTGGTGCATGGGCCAGGGTTTGATCTCTGGTGTGCTGTGCTGGCCCCGCCCGCGGGACACATTGAAATGACTGTTGAGACTGGGTGTAGTGGTGCCTGCCTGTAATCCCAACATTTAGGAGGCTGAAAACAGGATTACTACGAGTCCAATCTGTGTAGTGAGAACCTGTACACCCTGTAGACCCTGTCCTAAATATAGAAAAAAAAAAAAAAAAGGAATGGACATTTGCAGCAATTAAAACCATGTGCAGGAGATATGCACAGACTATCTTGTTTGTGACATGTTTCAGGATATTAAAAGCCTTCTGTTAAGCTGGGTGTGGTGGTGCACACCTGTAATCCCAGCACTTGGGATCCTGAGGCAAGAGGATCATCATAAGTTCAAGGCCAGCCTAAACTGTATAGTGAATTCAAAGCCAGCTACACACTAAGACCCTGTCTCAAAAAACCAAAATATAAAATAATAGTCCTTTGTCAACTTGCACCCAAGTTGTTCAAGAAATGACTTCAGAGAAAAAAACACACACACACAATAGGCACAGGTGGACAGCTGAAGAAGCAAAATTATATCTCTTGGAGTTTATGTGCTCCCACACAGAAAAGGCAAAGAAACATATATCAGCTTCATATGGAGCCGAAAGCTCCCCCAGCCACGGTGGGGTTGCTACTTCCCAGGTCTACCTGCTACAAAAATACTGCCTTCCATTTTCTCATGTCATCTCTTGGTAATTTTCCTGACTTTTTAGTCTCTAACTTATATTACCAATTCCCCTCCACAGTATTCACTGCAACTTGATTGTTTTTGTAGAACCTCGGTTGGCAATCATTTAAAACATGCTGGTCTCACGGTATTTGATCAGATATGTTCTGTTTAAAGAATTCTACATAGGTTTCAGCTTTCCACTGGTTTGAGGTAGTAACTTAAATCAGTGGGCAACAAGAACATATATAGTACTAGATAATAGCATTTTTGCTTCACCAGAAAGTATTTCAGTAAGCTTTGGTAAAAGCACATGACTGTCAGTGTTGGGTTGTTTGTTTGTTTGTTTTGTTTTGATTTTGGTTTTCGTTTGAGACATGGTCTCACTATGTAGTGCAGGCTGGTGGTCTTGAGCTCACAGCAATCTCCTGTCTCAGCCTCCTGAGTGCTGGGATTACAGGCTTGCACCCAACTCCTGTCAGTATTGTGCTCACTAGGGTCCAGTGGGCAATTCTCCTCTTCCCAAAGATGGTCACGACCACTAAATGCCTGAGGAAAGCATAAGACCAAGTGCATAGTTCAACTCTTCCCTGATCTCCCTGTTCCTGGCAGTGACACTTATCTTCCTTGACAGCCACTCCCATTGTGTTCTTCCTCAGCCCAGCACAATGGACACATGCAGGCACTGGCTGACCAAGGACCTTTCCATCCCATTGCGCCCCTGTGCAGAGGGCCTAGGCTAAGGTTACATAAGCCCCTCCGGAGAGGTTGGGCCCCAGCGATAGGGGAGAGAGAATTTGGGGTTCGTGATGGAGTCATGGTTTGGTCTGCAGGCCCCGTCTGACACCCAGCTCGCCACCCTACCTTCATAAGCCGAGAGGCTGGAAACGAAGGGTCACTTCCCAAGACCACGGGGCTCCTGCCAACCTTACAAGGCTAAATACCGCCCGACGTCGCACCTCGCTGTGCACCAGACCCTGGGCCCTGACCCCCGCCTCAGGCTCAGCCCCCGCCCTGGCGCTGGGATGCGCGCTTACCTGTCTGGGCCCTGGCCTGGGCCAGGACCAGGGCCGGGGCCGGTGCCTGGGCCGGGGCCTGGCTGTCCCGCTGTGGGCCGTGTCAGGGCTGCCGCCGGGAGCTGTCCGCCACCGGCGGGTGCTGAAGGAGGCTTCCCGGCGCTGGGCCCCACGCCTCCGGGTGGCAGTGGCCCGTCCCCAGCGCCGCCCTCCAGGCTGGCCTCGTTGCCCATGGTGGGCAAACGGGAGGGCGGGGTCGGGGTCGAAGTGCGCCCGGGCCGGCGGCTCCCGGGCGGTGCTCACACTCTCAGCGCCGCCGCCGCCATCTCCCTACTCGGCTCGCGCCGCCGTCCGCTGCTGCGCATGCGCCTCCTGAGCGCCCTGTTCCTGCGCACGCCCCTTGCGCGCGCCCTCGCCAGCCCGCGCAGACTCGAGTGCACGAGCCAACACCAACTCGCCGCAAGCCACCGCGGAGTTGCGCATGCGCCCTCCACAGAGGGCGGCAGCATCCCTCAAAGCCCGATTGGAAAGCTACTGGCAATGCATCCCTGTGGCGCTTACCACTGTTCCCTGCTTGTAGTCAGTGACCACTTTGTCGTGGGGTCTTGCGTGGTAACCCGAGTGCCGCAAGGAGTGGGCCTGTCATGAGGACAGGCCCCAAAGGGTGGTTAGGAGTTAAAAAGTAATTGGACAAGGGAATGTTGAGAAATATGTGGTCGAAGAAGGAAGGAGAGCGTGGGGCTGGACTGCAAAGCTTTCAAAGACCATCCAGATGGCATGAGCTCAGGCCAGTACCACAGAACTGGAATTTCAGGAAACACCCTTGGAAAAGATGGTTTGTCGAGACTGGCCTAAAACAAGCTGGAAGACCTCCTCTGCAAGCCTGGGGCAGTGACCTTGGAAATGAGGAAAAGGGTTGATGTTTCACAGAGGCCTGGAGCTGTGACCCCAGGATTTATGCAGAGGAAGGACCAAGGGTTTCCTCTCCATGTTTACAGTCCAATGTACACTACCCAGGATCATCTGTGTCTCAAAGAAGCCTCAGACACTTTTTTTGAAGGAGAAAATTTCCTAAAAGAACCAAATAATAGGGCTGGGGAAATAGTTCAACAGGTTTAAGCATCTGCCTAGCAAGCACAAGCTCCTGAGTTCCATCCATGGTACCTCAAAAATATTCCAAATCATTTGTGGCTTCATGTATTGTGGCTGTGTAGAAAACTTAAGTAGTTTGGACCCATTTTACAAACTCACTTAATTCTTTTTTAAAAAAATGTATTTAGTACAAGGTCTACAGGGTCTCGCTATATAGATCAGACTCGTAGTGATCCTCCTGTTTTCAGCCTCCCAAGTGCTGGGATTACAGGTGCATGTCACCACACCCAGTCTCAAGATGTCAGCATTTCTAATGTCACTTGTAATAATCTAGGAATCCCAGTGAGTGGTGATGGCCACCCTAGAAGACAGTCTAGTTGCTGTTAGTTCTGGGGAGGAGAACCAAGCCCTTTCCCTAAGTGTTCTGATCTGCTCCTCCCAAACTCTGGGATGAATCAGGCAAGAGAAAAAAGCAATGCAGAATCCCAACTTCTTGGTGTTTTCCTGACTTCATGGGTCACCCTTCAGATGACCTCAGTGGAGCTACTCTCCCTGCATTGAGGATCCTTGATGTATTTTCTTCAACCCGAAGGTTATTGATTCAGCTTCATGTCTGGTAACTCCATGTGTATATTTAGATTTCTCAAGACTCCACATCTCAGCCCTGCCACTCCCCATATAGGATCTTAGGATCACCTTGCCTCCCATTTCCTAGTGTACAGAATCAAGATATTAGTGATCCCTCAGATAAGGGGCAATTGTAAGAATAGAGTGGGTGATTTGACAAATTTGGGGGCTGGGAAGATGGCTCAGTAGAATAAGCACTTGCCTGGCAAGTGCAAAGGCCTGAGTTCAATGCCTGGTTCTGAAAAAAAAAAATTAAAGATTAGAAATCTTAAAAAAAAATTGACAAATCCTTGGCACACACATGATAACCCTTATTAATGTTTTCTCTCTAGTTGGCGCCTGGAATTTGTGGGGTGGGGGTGATTGTTTGTTTGCTATACTTTTCTTCCTGAGGAAGAAAACACAAGCACTATGGGTAGGCCAAATTTGTCCCAACTTAGGCTGTTCAGGCTTCATAAATGCTGCTACCACTTGGTCTGGGTTGGACTACATGGAAAGGAAAAGGGATGTTTATTGTTTTTCTTTTCTTTGAAGCTGTAGGAGTTGTAGCTTTCCACAGATTCTAATCACTTTGCCCCTGGATCCTGGGGAGATAATTAGCCTTACCCAGCCAGTGGGCCTGGGGAGTTGCCTTCCTCAGAGTGGATTCCTGGCTGTAAGCAGACCTCCAGAGTCTTTGCTGCCTTGGTGACAAAGAGCATAGCATAGTGGACCCACAGGGACCTGGAAATGTAGGTAAGTGGTACTTTTTCTCTTTCCAACTAATATAGTTCCATTTTTTCTAAGGAATATCCCCAGGAACACACCTGTGCTGTCTACTTCCATCCCTGGCATTCAACCCAGGAACTCTAGTTGTCTGGGGCTAATTCAGCCTCCCATGGTTACCATCTGACATGTCATTTTCTCCTTCTTAACTTGGCCTGGCGTTTTCATAGTGGGACCTTGTCTGCCTTGTCTCATCACCCTATGGTCTGATAAGTTTGGTTCTCTATGCTGCTCTGAGCATTTCCCTCACCTGTACTTCTTAGGGGATCTACCAACAACCAGGCTTAATAGCACCCCAGAAAGATATTAGACTACAGCTCCTGTATCACCATCATTAGTTAGGCTCCTGACCTAAATTACTGCTTAATGTTACTTTAAAGGGAGGGTGCTGAGGTTGCATTCAGTTTGCCCTGCTGTAAGGGTTATGAGCTATGTTTATTTGGTAGAATGCACTGCACTTCCCTGAACTTTATGACAGTGAAAAAACAAATCTCCCAGTTTGAGCCGACCATCTTTGTGGTGTTACTAGTACCATTTCCTCCTGGGTCCAACTGCTGCCTGACCAGGGACAGGATAGATTTGCAATCCTACAGGAGTTTTCCAGTTCCCCAAGCTTCAGTAGTTGAAGCTGTCTCCTCTTCACTTTGGCAAAGTCACCCCCTAAGGTTAGTTGGATCAAATTCCGACTTTCTGCTGCCCCACATAGTCCATTCACTCTGGGATGATGACTTCAGTGTGACAGCTGTCACAGAGAGACACAGGATCCAAAAATATTGATGTCTCTGGGGCTAAAGTAGAATGACAAACTTTGAAAAAAAAAAAAAAAAGGAGACAAAGAGAGCAAAGGCAGATGAAAATAAGTAAAGATAGCTGAGAACAGTTTTGGGTGACATTGTTCTTTGGACTATTTCAGAGAGGCTGGGAAAACAGGCTTCTATCTGCAGAGCTCCCTAAACTCTTCTTTTTACCATCATGTCCCTTTTTCTATCATGCTACTAAGGCCTGTTCTACCTGCCAATGAGAAACAAATCAGAAAATTGACACCACAGGGAAAGAAAAGCAAAACTTGAGAGACAAAAGGAAAGACGCCTAAAGAAGCAAAAGCTTTCCCTCCTTTCTAAAGTATGTTGGCACCTCCACTGATATAGGAAATCAGGAACCTCCCCAAGCCAACCTCAATCTGGCATGAGGCCACAAGCAAGAGACCTGACCTTTGCCCTGCTCATGAGCCTACCTAAAGTGGCTAAACAAACTCCTTTGTGTGCTGGAATCTTTAACTGTCATGGCCCTTGCTGGAGCAAGAAAATGGAATATGGCTAGAAGATACAAAATTTGCTCCATACTGTGCTGGCCCAATTTCCTTCCTGTTGCAATATGCAAATCTTTACTTGCATTATATGAAAAAGAGCCAGTAAAAATCATCAGAAATATTTATCACCAACCTAACCCCACCGCCCATGCATTGCTCCTGAGAATGCTAATTAAGCCCCACTACTATTAGAGTTACATGCATCTGAAGGCTTGTGATGACAAGGAAAAAATTTTTGAAGCCATAGTTTCTCCAGGTTGTAAGCATCCCAGTCAAAACATGCTGTTCTCCTTACCCGCCTGTGTACTCCCTGAAGCAGGCCTCTGGGCTGGCTCTGTCTTTCTCACTCATACATGCAGGCATTCTGTCTCCTTTAGTCTAATGCAAACCCACCTCAGTGCCTGGCTCAGAGAAGACTGTGAGACTTGTCCTGACGATCTCTCTTTGCAGGAGACAGCACACAAATTATTTCTAAAAAACTACAGAGGGCCAGCCAAATAACTTAGTGGCTTAAAGCACCTGCAAGCAGGCGCAGGAGCCTGGGGTTTGATCCCCGGGCCTGCCGTGCTGGCCCTGCCCCAGGGCACACTGAGACAGAGATTGAGACTGGGCATGGTGGCGCACGCCTGTAATCCCAGTTTTTGGGAGGCTGTAAACAGACAGATCACTACAAGTCTGATCTGGTAGTGAGCCCCTGAACACCCTGTAGACCCTTCCCTTAAAATAAAATAAAATAATAAAATAAAATAAAATAAAATAAACTACAGACAACTCTACCAGAATCCTACTGTGATCCTCCTCACTAAATCACAATTCCCATGGAATGTCACCTACCTCTCTATTCTGTGGGGAGGCAGGGTGGAGAATAGGCCCAGGTGTCCTTGTACAAGCCCTGTGTCCTACCCTAGGCAACAGAGGTTCACATATGGCTCTGAACAGGCCAAGGGGAAGGAAAGCTTGCTTGGTGGCCCTTCCATTAGACTCACTTCTACATGTCTTCAAGGAAGTCTTTTAGTCAAGGCCCTACTTGCTGACCCCTCTGTGGCTGTCCTACTGCAAACCCAGAAACATTTATTTTTATTTATTTTTTTTTCCAAGAACATTTATTAAGAATCAACCTTTCTTACAAGGGATCTCAGGTCATGGGACACGGACACTCCCTCCAGTAAGCCCATCTATGTCCTTATAAGAAAGTTATAGTAGGGCTTGTTTATATTATTATCTTTAATAAATGCCCAGGCAGTTTCCAGAAGCAGTCAGAAGAGTTCCTGCCCTCCAGGAAAGATGGACAAAAACAGGGCAGGGAATAAGTCTCTGATGGTGAAGCCAAACCCTATGGCAAGTAGAAAGGTCCATAAGACCCTTGGCAAAGGTCCCTCAGGTATCTGTCATGATAAGTGATTTCAGGTGTTTTTATTTGGCGTTTTTGAGACAGGGTTTCACTATGTAGTCCAGACTGGCTTTGAACTTCCAATTCTCCTGACTCGGCCTTACAGGTGTGTACCACCATGCTTGGCCAATTTAGTCAAGTTTGATAATTTTTGTGCTCTAGGATGAGGACAGAATTGCACTAGGCCCCAAAGATATAGCAAGAGTCAAGATTGTTGAACTCACCATCTTCACTAAACTTATAATTGCCAAGTCTGGCCATTTGCCTGTATCCTGCCCAAATGAGGCTCTGAACTCAGGGGCCTTAGTGCTATACTACTAACTTGCTCTCTAGTGATGGATGTGGCTACAGCATCACAACATCTTCAAGCCAGACTGGAAGGGCTGAATTCACGATCAGGCATCCGGGTTGTCTGAGGAGACAACCTTGACTCCCCACTGGATTCCAGGCTGGGTAGGAGTATCAGTTCAGTGTAACATCTGGGTTAGCTTTGCTACTTATGTATTAATAACTTCTCCAGCTGGGAGTCCTGGTGTAGGCATCAGCTTTCTGGAGAGGCAATCTTTTTAACAAAGAGCTGACAGCGCAGACTGAGAATTCCTAGTAAGACTAGGCAAACAACGTGTGCCATCTGTTACCAAGAGAGCAGCAAGGCCAAGTATTCAACCAAACTGCCACCTCATCTCTGCTCATGCTAATTCTAACCAAGCTCATTCCCAGTTCCACTCTCGGGATCTTCTTGAGGCTCATGGGGTAGATTATAACCCTCTCCTAGTCTTGCCTGACTCTGAGCCTCTGCGAGAAAGAGAGAGATCCAAAAATGAGTTAATGTGCTGCCTGGGATCCGGGGCAGGACTTGAAGGCCTGAGCCAGACCCATGTGGACCATGGTCACTGCCATTTCAGCTTCTCCTTTGCACTGTCATCACTACATTGGAGATAGGAAGACAGAGCTTCCCAGCTCTTCTCACACCATTTACCCTTCAAACAAGCGCAGGACAAAATCTCCATAACAATTCCTGATGCCCAGCTCCTTGCTCCCCGCTCCCAACCAGGATTTCATTCCCTGAGCAAGAAAGATTTCATCCAGGACAAAGTTAGATAAACTAGTTTTACCCCTGGAGGGGTAAAATGGAGGAGCTCCCCATTTCGTGGTGTTATGAATTAAACCTTTCTGCTGCTGTCTCCCAAGACTTTGCAGCAGCAGTACTAAGGGAAGCACTGCATGATCCTGGACCACTGGGTCCAATTCCATGAGAAGGGAGCTGATCTGGCCCCAATTTTGGCAGGATTCCAATTCAGGTTTTGCCCTTGACAGCCTGAGACTGTACTATCATAAGGATAGAAGATAGCAGCCACAGGACCCCTAGCCATCTGCCAACTAGATGTTTCCTGCTGTCTCCCTGTGTGCCTGGAGCTATGGAGAGTCTTAGCTAAAGTGTTCCCTGGGTTCTACAGGTATCCCCACTTCAGGGTTGACCCAAGAGTGAGTCACCAACCACCCTACCTCCATCTGCTTTTTTTTTTTTTTTGTATTTTAGGGAAGGGTCTACAGGGAGTTCAGGGTCTCACTACTAGGTCAGACTCGTGATCCACCTGCTTACAGCCTCCCAAGAGCTGGGATTACAGGAGTGCGCCACCACGCCCAGTCTCACTTGCCATCTCAGCGCGTCCCGTGGGGGAGGGGGCACGAGGCCGGCAAGGCAAGCCCAGGGATCTAGGATCGAACCCCAGCCCCTTTGCCTGATTGCAGGCCCTTTAATCTATTGAGCTATTTGGCCGGCCCTTCCATCTGCTTTTAATGCCTTGTCAGCCCACAAAAGGACAGACTAGGGGAATCCGGATCATTCAAGTGGATACCCTAGCCTGCTTTGAGGACTCTCTAAGACCCACACTTCCCCCACCTCAGAAACTCTCAGGCTGTGCGACATCGAAAGAATTCAACAACCACAGGTTCCACGCGTGAAGCCTCGAAGCAAGCGCTAAAAGTTTTGGCGAAAGAGGTCACAAAGAGTGGGTTCTTACAGGTTCTCACCTGTACCTATCCAAACTCAAGGTTTGCTGTCTGGAACTCCAGGAGTGCAAGGTGGGGCTGGGAGTTAGAGCCTACACTCGCCTTGCCGCCTTGCCCGTTTCCTACTGGCTTTCTTTTCTGAGAGCAGGGGAGCAGCAAGTGCCAGGATCGAATACCAGCAACTCACAGAATGTGGTTAAGGCACCTGCAGCGGGCAGTGAAGAGACTCCACCCACACCCGCAGGGTGTGTAGGGTGTGTCTGTCCCACAACGCTAATGGCCCCACCCCATCCAGGTCCCACCTACCCAGAGACATTAGCACGGCCCCCAGCAGGCCTCTCCCCTCCCTCACTTTCCCAGTACCCTGGCGTCCTTTAACCACGCCCATCAGCCCGCCTCCTCCGCTAGTCCACAGCGGGCTGTTTAGTCCTCTGGCGCCACCTCCTGGGAGCCCGCTGGGCATTGTCTCCTCCTCGTCTCTGGCTGGCGGGCCACTCTGCTGGGCTGGGGACAACGATCAGGCAGTCTGAGTCACTACCAAGGTCGAATTGCCCACATGCCCACCATGAACTGCAGCAGCTGGGCCTGTGCAGGTAGACAGTGTCACCTCCAATCAAGATGTGGGCAGTAGGCCAGGTATGTGTCCTGGGTGGGAAATCTAATTGCCAGGTCTCCGTGCTGCTTCTACCCAGGCTGCCCTCCAGGGATGCTCCTTCAGGAGCACCCCAACTCCTGAAGAAAGAAAAGTAGAACCCAGACGGTAAGGGTTCTTTTAATTCCTTGCTGCTTTACAATACAAATATACGCAGTTTACTTGTATTTTGAGACAGTATCTTTCAAAGTTACTAAATTACCCAGACAGCCTCAAAATTACCTCCTCTAGCCAGGCATGTTGGGGCGGGCCTGTAATCCCAGCATTTGGGAAGTTGAGACAGGAAGATCACTGCCTGAACTACACGAGTTCAAGGCCAGCCTGCACTACATAGCAAGACTTGTCTGAAAATTGCTATCCTGCCTCTTCACTAGGTAGGATAACAGGCACGTGCCACCTCACCCAGTACGAACAAAATTTTATTTTTATTTATTTTTGTGGAGCCAGACATTGAACTCATGCCTTTGCGCTTGCCAGGCAAGCACTTATTCTACTGAGCCATCTCTCCAGCCCATTATTATTATTATTATTATTATTATTATTATTGGGAAGAGTCTACAGGGTGTTCAGGGTCTCACTACTAGATCGGACTCATAGTGATCCACCTGTTTGATCCTCCCAACAACATCCCTGGGATTACAGGTGCGTGCCAGCATGCCCCAGGGGCGGGCCAGCTCTGGCAGGCCCAGGGATCAAACCCACGGCCCCTCCTGCAGGCGCTTTAATTCGCTATTTGGAAGTTATTTATTCAGTACAGGGTCTTGCTATGTAACTCAGACTAGTAATGAACCTGTCTCAACCTCCCCAGCACTGGCATCACAGGCACACGCCACCATGCCATTTCAGGGGCTGGCATGGCGTGGGGCTGGCACAGCAAGCAGTATCAGGGATCAAACCCGGGTCCTTGTGCTTTCCAGGCAGGCACTTAGATCACTGAGCTATCTCTCCAGCCCCAACAAAATTTTATGATGAGAAAAATCTCTTAAGTGTTTGGGTCACCCTTAAAAGCTGAACCTGCCTCACACTAGCTCTGAGTGACAGGCTAACTCTGCTGCTCTCTTTAGGCCTGTTACTTTACTTACAGACAATAGTTAGGAAGATAAGCAAACCAGAAAATGTGCCAGTGACTGGGCTGATGTCAATT
This sequence comes from Octodon degus, assembly GCF_000260255.1. NCBI lineage: Eukaryota > Metazoa > Chordata > Mammalia > Rodentia > Octodontidae > Octodon > Octodon degus. The sequence continues at coordinate 14,882,277 of NW_004524584.1, read as the reverse complement.
TTTAAGGTATGGTAATATATAGAAGACTAAGGCTTATCCTTGAGACAATACTTGAGAGGCTTCCAAGTTTGAGAAGAGCTGGGGAAGAGCTTGTTCAGTTCGTTGTGCAAGTGGCAAAACAGACTAGAGGCTGCAATGGGCAGGCACTGTGGAACCTCTAGGGGGCAGTCTGGGTAGGAGCTCCTAAACATGCTATGAGACTCTAGCCAACAGCCCTAACCTGATCTTAGCCTAGGGCAATGCCTTATGTCAGGAATTTTCCCTCGTTCTTTGCCCTTTGTAGGGCAGGTGATGGATCCTTTACATCAAGTCTGTTCCCTGGTTCACAGTTTCTTGAAGTCACTTGGATATCAGCAGTTACCCCATATATGGGGAAGAGAGCCCAGAAATTCGTCCCAGGGCAGAGGAAGATGGGAAGGCAAGAGTCCTCTGTAGTCTCTTGCTTTTCAATCACCTGCTGAAAAAGTCCTGAGCAGTGCTAAGCTTCGTGGCACCTGCTTGTAATCCCAGCACTTAGGAGGCAAGAGACAGGAGGGTGGCCAAGAGACCAGCCTGGACTATATAGTGAGACCCTGCTTCAAGAGGCAAAACAGGGCCAGCCAAATAGCTCAACAGATTAAAGCACCTGCAAGCAGGCATAGGGGCCGAGAGTTCAATCCCCGGGCCTGCTGTGCCGGCCCAGCCCCAGAGGCACACTGAGATGGCAAGTAAGACTAGGCATGGTGGCAAAAGCAAGCCTGTAAACAGGCGAATCAGTACAAGTCCAATCTAGTAGTGAGACCCTGAACACCCTATAGACCCTTCCCTATAATACAAAAAAAAAAAAAAAAAAAAAGGCAAAACAAAACAAAAAAAACAAGTATATATAACCACATTCACCAAAGAAGTTTCAGCAACTCGGCATGACTAATTGGGAGAAGGGATCTTCCAGGCCAAATAAGGTATTTCCCATCCTCCAAAGGAGGTAAGGCAAGGCAGAGACAGCCCTGCAGAGTTTCCAGTTCTCTGCTGAGACCAGGTATTTCCTTACTAAAATTCAGGACAGTGAGTTGGATGTTAAACAGAACTTCCTGAAGCCAAGAGAGCAAGGAAGGTCATTTCTTGGGCCCCTGCTACTATGCCTAGGAGTTATGTACCCCCGAAAACACGCTAGGGGCAACAGCTTCTCCTTGCACTTACCATGTGCTACAAACTGAGGTCCTAACTCCAACAAGTAGTTTTTTGTTCAAGACAGGGTCTTACTATGTACTTCAGGCTGCCTTTGAACTATGTAGCCCAGGGCAGCCTGAAACTTCCAGTGACACTCCTACCTCAACCTTTCAAGTGGTGGGACTATAGGCATGTGCCACCCTACCTGGCTAAATAGTTTTTTGACCTTCAACAACTCTGCTAGAATTCAACTCTACATGAGACCAGTTTTCTCTGGGTTTTGAAGGCTGTGAGCAATGGGGCAGTCTACAGGTTGCAAGAGGAAGATGGTAAGGAGATGGTGGGGCAGACGTGAATCTTGAAAGAACTGCCAGTTTTCCTGTGACAAATGGCCCTGTGGCGACACAGCTGCTGCTTCTCTGCCTGTGTGCTAAGCAGTGTCTCTCTCAGGACAATTATGTCCTGGGAACAGAATCATTCTTTGCCCACCCAGATGTCTTAACTCACCCCAGGCCAGGGAATTAAGAGTTATCACCCAGGAACTACAGGCCCAAGGGCAAAGCAGCCTGGCTATAAACTAAACTCTACCCCAAGCCTAACACTAAAGGTACCTTGTGCTGATCACCAGGAGAGGCCAGCCCACAGACAGTAGAAGCATGGAACTGTAGCCTCATTTCACAGAGGCCTAAACTGAAGGACCCTTGCCTAGGAGCTGGCCCATTCCAGAACAGAAACAGCACCTTTCCCACCATCCTTTTCCACCACCCAACTTTACTAGGTTCTTTACCACCCACAGCCACTCTTGCAAATGAGAAAACTGAGGAGGAAGGAGGTTTTTCTTAGTTGGCTAAAGGGAGAGCTTACATATTAAGTTTCTGGAGCACAAACCCAACCTTTCCAGTTAAATAATGATTAGGGCTTCTGTGAGGGCCATGGTCCTCAATTTGCTGTCACATGGCCCTCCCACCACTCATGTTTAGGGACCTACAGAAACCAGGCAAATAGATGCTCAGAGGCAGTGGCATTGTAATAAAGAACACTGCTTTTATTTAGTTTGATATGTTTCTATACAGAATGCAGAAAACACATCTTAAAATCATATAGAAGAAAATAAAAAACACGTCAGTGGTTGGTGAACACTTGAATGTGAGATTGGCTCTCCCTCTCAGAGTCCAAAGGCCATCTCCAGCCCAGCACTCAGGGAGGAGGCTGTCTGCAAAGGCATTGTTACTGTTGCTATTCTGTTCACTGCCCCATTGCCTCCAGTTGCTATGGCAACAGGCCATTCTCTGGTCTCTGCTGGCACTGCCCGACGGTAAGGTTGCTAGGGACAACACAGCTATTAGAAGGCCTTTCAAAGCCTTCACCTGGAACACTGGGAATTACTTTTTGACAGGTCATCAGAAATAATCTCACCAAGTCAGATCCTACTTATGCTCCTGTTCTGGGAAGTGAGGAAAACTCCAGTAAAGACAGGGCTTGAAGGAAAGAGGCCTGATCACCAGCACTGAGCTTTCATCTACAGACTCCTTGTGCAGGAGTATTGTTCACTCGAGTACCCTGCTGGGGGTTGGGCAGGGAAGAAGGGTGGGCCCTGTGGAAGAAGGTGAGAAAAGGGCACTCTGGAGAAGAGCAGAATGGAGCCCCTACCCTCCTGCTGGTCGTTCCCTCCTGAGGCAGCACACAGTCCTCTGCAAAACACTCAATATGGCTTAGAAGTAGCTGCTCCATGTGCAAAGGGAGCCTGGATCCACCCACCCACCCTCCATTAGGGAAGGGATACATTATTGCAAAAGGCATTCCTCCCTAAAAGTTATGCGAAATAACTCAGACATCAAGAAAAATCATGCTCAAAATGTTTTTTCCAAAGGAGGAGGATGGAAGCAGAGTGGGCACCCCTGAGTCATGGGACAGAGATGCAGATGGATGGACGGATGTTCTGCTAAAAAAGGCAAAAGAAGTCCCAGTGTAATTCCAGAATTCAAGCCATTAGGAATAGAACGGGGGAAATCATAATGAGCAAAGCTGTCAGTCCCATGGAATCGACACTAAGAGCTTTTACAAACTGCTGTAAGCATCACCATTTTTAATCTTTTTTAATAAAACAATTGGAAGTTGTATAAAAACTTTAGTAAAAAATTAGCTTTGAGAGCCCACAGGTTTTTACTATTAACTATTGCTGGCACTCCCACCCAGCCACCAGACCTTTTCCAGTTTCAGGCCCAAGGCCTGGGGTACTGGAGCGCCAGAGAAAAGGGATGGGGCAGGTCAGGGCAGGGCTGTGGGCTGTTGGGACAAAGCGGCCAAGGTCAAGTGAGAAAAGAGCATCACATGACATAAAAATATTGCATCTTCACCAAAATGTCCCCCACTGAGTGTTTAAAAAAAAAAAAAAAAAAAAAAAAAAGATATTCCTTTTAGGGGGAGGAGAAAAAAGAAATTAAGTTGATGTGGTTGAGTTCTTTGACCTCCCAGGTACCCCCAAGAGCAGCTGGTCCACTTTGGAGCACCTAGGTTGGGGGCCATGACCACTGCCTCTTGGGAGTCCCTTTTACATGGAAATGAAGACTCCTTGGTGGTGGGCCATTAGTGTGCATGGGGTGGAGATGGGGATGCCCATGACCCGAGAGGCCCCTCCAGCTTCCAGCCCCTGGCAAAGGCAGGAAAGCAAGCCCAGCACCATGGCCCTGGCCCCCAAGCCAGGGCCAGGAGGCCCCCAGTCAGGCTCTGGAGTATCAGAGCAACCAAGTTGACATAGTGTGAAAAAATAGGATTCCTTTGATAAAAAATACTGTCCCTTGGTCTTCTCTAAGTTTGAAACACCCTGGGAGCTTATTTTTAGCAAAGCAATTCCCCATACCCACCCAAAAATTATACATACAAGTTTAGGTAAACAGCAGATTAAATGTAAAAACTTAACCATAACTTCTGCAAGTCCTTTGAATTTAATCTTTAGCTACTGTTTTCCATGTTACATCCTGCAGCTAGACACACGTGAATAGAAAAAACAGTACAGTTAGTGTTAAAGGCAAAACGCAGAGAGCTGGGGGCCAACCCAGCATCACCTGCGAGTTCATTCACGGTTCCTCGCTCCCTCCATCTACCTCTACTCAAACAGTGCTTTCAGAGCCAGTCATCAAAACGCAGCGAAGAATTTTCTATGAACAAACAAAAAGCTGTTAGGCAAAAATAAAAATAAAAAAGTCCCCAAAGTCTCCAGATGCTTTGGGGTTTGGGAGGACCAGAGGATGGGCTTGTCTAGGCCCTGTGTCAGTTGTGTGCTAGGTCAGGTGTTGGCCACCGGTAGGCAATGATCTGCAGGCCACCGGTCTCCACAGACAACACCAAGTTGTCTCCAGGCCCCTGCCCTACCCCTGCCTCCACCCAGGCGCTTGTGGGTTAAGGGGGGACATAGGGAGGAGGCGACCGGTATGGGGTCATGTTCTTGGGACGGGAACCCTTGCCTTCCATGGGTGCTGTGAAGGGTGGTGGGGGCTGGTAGGGAGGTGCATTTGGGTCCTCATCCCGCAGGGGCGTGTATTCTCCCATGGTGTCCTGGTTCAGGGGAGTGGTCTCGGGCACACTCTGGTTGGGGTATTCGGGAGGGGGAAGGGGAGCCTTCTCCTCCTGCAAGATGAGTGGCATGCTAGAGGAGGGTGGGGGCTTGGAGTCATCCAGCTCATCAGCGAAGATTATAGGTACCCCCTTCTTGATAAAGGTGGCCTGGTCCTCGAGGGTGAGCTTGCCCTTCCGCTTCTTGCGATAGCAAATCATGGCAATGATGCCAGCAATGAGCAGAATGGCTGCCACCACTACAGCTGGGATGACTGTGTGCAGGTACACATCATCCTCACTGCTCTTCTCAGGGTCTCTGTCTGGTACCTCGGTGGGTGGCGCCTCTGAGGGAACCCTCCTGGGTGGCGCAACAGGGATAAACTGTAAGTGCCGACAACTGCCGGAGCCTGTCACAGCAATGCTCATGGCCTTGAAGTCAGGCTCCAGGGCATTGGAGAAAGCGGACCGGGGTTTCCCATTATCTTCAGCAATTCTCTTGCTCAGTGCTATGATCTGCTCTTTGGGGCAGGGCTCCAGGGGCAGTGTATTATTGGTCCACTCCACCAGGATGGAGCCCTGTGTGATATTCTGCAGAGTGATGGTGCTGCAGTTTCGGTCCCCAAAGGCAAAGGCCAGCTTCTTGACCAAGGCAATCTTCTTATGGATGTCATTCACCACTGGTGCTGGGTCACCTGCAAATTTGGCCTTGAACCTTGCAGGAGCCCTGTCCCCTTGAGGGCGCTTATGAACATGGATCTCAAAGGCATCTACAGCCGACAGGCCCCCTTTGTCTGTGGCATGCATGAAATATTCATGCTTACCCACATGGCTGCTGTCAGGCAGGCCATACATGAGCTGGCTATTGCTATTAAACTGCACCCAGGACTTCTCACCTATCAGCTGTTGCTCCCGCAGCTTCAGAGTCAGCTTCAGTTTGTCAGTGGTAGTATCCTCATTATCATAGAAGGTGTCTGATGGTATTTTCACCTCAAAGTAAGTGCCTACCCACGCATCTACCTTGTCAATGTGGTTCTTGAGCTCTGGGCGCTGGTTGGGTTCACCCCCACGGGGCACTCCGCTGGTGGTGGTGCGGATGCGAGTAGGTGGTGAGGCTGTTTCTAATCTAGTGATGGGAGCTTTGGTGGTAACTCGGGGCCCTGGTCGGGGTGTCCGTGGTTTCTTGGTTGGCCTGCGAGTTGTTGTTGAATCAGTTGAAGCTGTTGCTGGTTTTGGTGTGGATACTCGTGGCTTCTTTGTGGTAGTTGTGGGAGGGGTAGCGACTGCTGTGGGCTCCACATAGCCAGGAATGGTCATCGTTGGGCGAATCTGTCCAGGAACCATGGTGCCAGCTTCTGACACCCGAGTGGGCTGGATAGGGCCCAGGGTTGGGGTCTGAATAATGGCACCTCGAGTCCGAATAGTGACTGTGGGCTTCCCAGGAACAGGATCCCTGACTGGAGGAATCATGGTTTCTGTTGGAGGAGCAATGGCTGGAGATGTGGGAGTGGGCACTATTCTGGATGGTGGCTCCAGGATGGCTGTGGTCGGGGGTCCAATGGCTGTAACAGGTGTGGGCGTGGCATGGATCTGCCTTCGGATTCTTTTTGGAAGAGGTGGCTTCTTATTGGCAATGTGCCAACCCACTACAGGGTAGCCAAGCTGGGAAGACATAGCACCCTCCCTGGCAGGAACCTCCACACCATGAATGTCAGGCACATTATTCTGGTTCAGGGAGCAGCCCAGCTTCCAGGAGAGCAAAGCCCCATTCTCTACCACCTTTTTTGCATTTCCTGGGCCAGCCATGAAGGCTGACATGTCAAACAGCCTATTATTCACCACTGGTACCAACTTCATATTGTGAATATCCACTTCTGAGAAGCTCTGCATCCTGTGGAGAAGGTCGATTCTTTGCTTTGGGGTCATTTTGGTGAGGTCAGCATCCAGAATCACCGTCAGAACAGTCACTGGCTCGTCAGCAGCACAAGCAGATGACACTAGCTCACCAGGATCTGGTGAGGCTGCCCGTATGGACTGTGGTTCACTGTGGTCTTCAGGGTAGACCTCAATGGAAAACACACTGGAGGTCTGCGGGACATGGCTCCCATTGGCCCCCAAACGTGCAGCGCTCACTGAGATATAATGCACACCCTTATCGGTGTCAAGGGGGAGACCCTCTAGGGTGTGGCTCTGTGAGTCCCAGTGCAACCAAGATGGCAAAGCCTCCTTGCCAGCCGCTGAAACCTAGAAGAGACACAAGTATGTGTTACAAGTGCTTTCATTATAATACAACCTACAAATGACCTGCAGTTAACCACTGGCCTAGTAATTCAAAATTCCTATTGGGGAACTTAACTCCTCTCCATCAAAGAGGTACAACTCTCTTCCTTTACCTGTCACAGAAGACTGGGATCATCAGGTAGGCTAACTTCGAAGGCAGATAATGTGTTCAGGGTCACATAATGGGGGACACCAGTGCTGGCACATAAACACATTTCGCATTCCAGAGAACTTATGTCATGGAACTCAAGAATGTCTTACATTTTTATATCAGTATCATACCCTGCCACCTACCTGTGAATGCTACCTGCAGAACCAACTCTCATTCCAACCTTCAGCATTCTTTTCCAGCCTCCCACCAATTCTTTCCCTGCCCACTGCAGGCACCACACCTTTACTAAGCTCATATGCTGGGCTTGGAATGCCTTTCCTGTGCACCTGTGGAAATGCACACAGGTTCAGAAGCAAGGATTAGAAGGTTCAAAGACCTAGAACATTACAATTGATAAATTACGGTGCTTGAGGTAAGGGTCATATTTTTATGTAGCAAAGAGAATTACTGGGGGAAAAAAAACATATATATATATTTTATTACCAGGGATTGAACACAGGATCAAGCACTTGTTCTACTGAGCTAACTCCCTGGCCCCTATAATGTTTATTTTATTTTATTTTTTTTTTAACTTTATTTACTTGTGTGTGTGTGTGTGTGTGTGGCCAGCTCAGCCCACCAGGGGGCGGGGCTGGCTGGCATGTGGTGCTGGGGGATTGAACCGTGGTCCCTGTGCTTTGCTAAGCCTGTTCTAAGTAGGTGCTTTAGACCACTGAGCCATCTCACCAGCCCCCCCCCCCTATAATGTTTAAATTAACCCTGCTTTTATTTATTCTTTTAAGTTCTTATGCTAGGGAGACAACACATGCAGGTCTAGTGTATTTCACTTACCAGTATGGTCTCTAGTTGCATCCATTTACCTATAAAAGCACTGGTTTGTTTTTTTTACAGTTGAGTAATACTCCATTGTATAAAAATACTACATCTTTTTTATCCATTCCTCAGTATGGGAATTGATGGGCATTTGGGTTGTTTCCAAGATTTAGCTATGACAAACTGTGCTGCTATAAACATGGGTGTACATACACTGCTATTGTATGATGTTTTCAGGGGAATGGCTGGGTTGAATGGTACCTCTAATCCTAGTTTTCTGAGGAACTTCCATACTGGTTTTCCATAGTGGTTGTACCAGTCTACGCTCCCACCAAGAGTGAAGTATTCCTTTTTCCATACAGTCTCTTCAACATTTGTTACTGGTTGATTTTTTTTTTTTAAAGGACAGGGTCTATAGGGTCTCACTGCATAGATCAGACTCGTAGTGATTCTCCTGTTTATTGCCTCCCAAATGCTGGGATTACAGGAATACTTCACTCTTGGGTGCTATTCAGTAGTGTCTACAGGGTCTCACTATGTAGATCAGACTCGTAGTGATTCTCCTGTTTATTGCCTCCCAAATGCTGGGATTACAGGTACATGCCACCACGCCCAGTCTCAATCCCTGGGGGTGGGGCCAGCACTACAGGCCCAGGGATGGAACTCCCTGCATCTGCCTAAGTAGGTGCTTTAATCTGCTGAGCTATTTGGCTGCCCTGGTTGATTTCTTGATGACAGCCATTCTTTCTGCGGTCAGATGAATGTAGTGATAGGGAAATAATCCGTTTAAAGGACTAGGATGAAGGAAAGGAGAAAACAAAGAAGGGAAAAAATACGTATATAAAAAAAAATACATATATACCCAGGATAGCTTGGTAATTGACTGCTGATTTCTACTGGTCTACTGAAAGGAACAGTTAACACCTAAACTCTTTTTCTTTCTTTCTTTTTTCTTTTCTTTTTTTGACCAATTGTGCATGCTTATATCTGGTAATCTGACCAACTAATTTTATTTTTTTTTTTTTAATGTACTTGGTACAGGGTCTCACTACACAGCTCAGACTCATAGTGATCCTCCTGTTTTCAGCCTCTTCAACATTGGGATTACAGATGTGCGCCACCACACCTGGTCTTGGTGGCCAGTTCAGCATGCTCAGGGGCAGGGCCAGTGCCCACAGGTGGTACCAGGGATTGAACCCCGGTCCCTAAGCTTGCCTAAGCAGGCACTTAGTCTACTGTGAACAACTAATTTGAAGACAACAATATGCAATATAACAACCACTTTTGAATTCCTATCATTTTGTTCAGTGAAATTCTGTATTTTTTTTTTTTTCCGGATATCTTTTCTCTTTTAAATTTTTTTTTAAAAAATCTTTATTTATTTATTTATTTATTTATTTGCTGCACAGCTCAGACTTGTAGTGATCCTCCTGCTTCAGCTTCCCCAGCACTAAGGTTACAGATATTACAGGCATACCTGGTTGGGGGGTGTTGGGGGCGTGCACAGCATGAGGTACTGAGAATCAAGCCCAGTTCCTTGTGCTTACCAGGCAGGTGCTTAGACTGCCAAGCTACCTCCCCAGCCCCTGTACCATTTCTTTTTATTGGAGAGGGAGGGGAGGGTCCTACCAGAAATTTCATTCAGGACCTGAAGTTACCAGGCAAGCGATATGCCGCTGAGGTATATCCCCTGTATTGTGCCTAATGTGGTTTTTGTTTTTTTAAACTTTTTTATTCTCTTTTAAAAAAAATAGGGGCCGGGGAGATGGCTCAGTAGAATAAGCGCTTCCCTGGCAAGCGCAAGGGTCTGAGTTCAATCCCTGGTTCCGCAAAAAATAATAAAAACGGGGCTAGGGATATAGCTCAGCTGCACAGGGCCTGCCTGGCAAGCACAAAGCTGTGAGTTTAATTCCCAGTACCACCAAAAAACCCCCACAAAAACAAAACAGAAAAAACTCAACTAGCATTTCTCAAGCATCTTCTAAAAAAATTAAATACAAAAAGGAAAATAAACACTGCTTCTCAAATTTCAAGAAAAACTGTGGTTCCCAGTCAAAATAGGGGTACTAGAATGAACCATTCTAGAGCATTATTTTTATCAAAGGAAACTCAAAGAGTTCTGACCTTCTAAGAGAGGTTCTGAGGTCACCTAGGGAAAACAACCAAAGTTTATTTCTGCCCTTGGCAGAGAAGAGGCCTAGGGAACTCATCTCCTTATTTTACTCTTTATTTTAGCTTTTCCCAGACTTCTTTCAGTGTGGAAGTCCTTTTCTACTGCAACATTACTGGTCTTATGGTTTGTGTATAGTTATCCCCCCAAAGCCTCATGCAGTCTTGGGGCAGCTTTTGGAATTTGTGATTAATTCTTTGGGTGTGGATGCGAAACCTGCCCTGGGGCAGGTAATCTGCATTATAATATAAGGTGAGAAGAGAAGCTAGCTGCCTGAGCTGCTGCTACTCCTCCTTGTGCTCTTGCTCTTTGCTGCCACCATTAAAGGTTGCTCTCTGCTATGTGCTACTCTGCCTTGGAGCCAGCTGAATAGGGACTGAAACCTCCAGTAACTGTGAGCTTATTATAAATAAACTTTTCCTTCCTTCAAAAAAAAAAAAAAAAAAAAGTAGCTGAGACAACTGGTAATATTCAGAGCACCCAAGGGAACACCACCACAGAAACTTCTATTATAAATCAGGCATGACAGTACCCACCTATAATCCCAGCACATGGTGGCTGAGGCAGGGGGATTGCCCCAAATCCAAGGCCAGACTATACTACACAGTAAATTCAAGGCCAGCCTGAATTACGCAGTGAGACTTTGTCTCAATAAAACAAAAACAAATGAACAACAACAACAAAATTTTAAAAAAAATTTTTTTCTACTGTAAAGCTAGGAGTGTATGTAGCTCAGAGAGCTTGCCTAGTACGGATGTAGTCCTGGGTTAAATTCTCAACACTGAAAATAAAACAAAAAACCCCTTCTATTACCATCTGACAAAAGGAAAATTAAGACTTGCTTCTTGCCCAGGCCCCATCTCTCTTCTCACCTTTGTGACACACTTTCTACTGTCTTTCCCTAATACAAGAAAGATGGGACCCACTCTCTGCCCTGACCAAAGGCGCTCTTAGTTCCACTGTCCTGTTCCAAATCTAGAAACACAACTGCCAAAAAAAGGCACTACCCCTCTGCCACCCTGAGGAACTGCCTTCAGAGCTATCACTTACTACAGAGTGATATTACAATGATGTTTTTCTTGTGTTAAGAAGGCTAAAGCGGGCCAGGGAGATGGCTCAGTGGAATAAGTGCTTCCCTGACAAGCGCAAGGACCTGAGTTCAATCCCTGGTTCTGGAAAAAAAAAAAAAGAAGGCTAAAGCTATGCTTGCTGGGCTCCCTAGTGTCTACAGTTCCCTGTGCTTTCTCCTGTGCAAAGCTAGGAACCTCAAAGAATGAGGACACCCTGGGCTTACACCTCATCTTCCCAAATAGGATCCAGCAACAACCTTAGCAGGAGCATTTTATTTTTCCTACCTTATTTTTTCATATTTAAATTTAATTTTTATTTATATATATTTGGAGTATATTAAGTTTGCATTTACCTTGGGGAGTACGCACATGTACATCACACAGCTTGTTTCTTTTAATCCCTTTTCCACCCACCTTCCTCCTTTCATCTCTAATACTTTTCCTACTTTAAACTGATTGAATTAAGTTTCCTAAATCCAGCAAAAACTCAACAGAAGCTAAGTGATATTATTAGGAATTATTATTTGGGTTACCCTCTCCTGATTATGGATCTTTGGCCTGGCTCTGGCCAAAGACCTGTGAATAGCATTTTTGTTTTTTTAATTTTTTTAAAAAAATGTATCTAGTACAGGGTCTACAGGGATCACTATACAAATCGGACTCGTAGTGATTCTCCTGTTTTCAGCCTCCCAAATGCTGAGATTACAGGTGCGCACCACAACAACCAATCTCAAGTCTTCGTCTCAGCGCACCCCGGGGACAGGGCCAGCACAGCACGCTGGGGCTCAGCTGCCTGGGATTGATCCTTGGTCACTGTGCCTCCCTAAGCAGTCTGTAGTCCACTGAGCTATCTGGCTGGCCCAGCATTTTTGTGATACCATATTTCATTTGCTCTAAGGTATATCATCAGTTCATTAATGTATCAGAAAGAGTCTCCCATTCTGACAGGCACTATCAAACACAGAAACATTAAGCTACCTGTAAACATGAATGTCTTCCAACTCATGAAAAACTATTTTTCCTTTATAAAATTATTTTTAGTGGCTATTGTGTTTTCTCTTGCATTGTAGCCCACCCTTACACTCTACAGTGTACTTTTCCTACCTTTACTTGGTCCAAACCTGCTTTGCAGAGTCCCTTTTTCCTTTCTTTAATAAAATTTTGCTACCAAGTAAAAAAATCATTTGGGGCCAGATGTGTGGTACATGCCTATAATTCCAGAACTTGGGAGGCCAAAGCAAGAAGATTGCCATAACTCCAAGGACAGCCTGAGCTACACAGTAAGTTCAAGACCAGTCTGAACAACATAGCAAGAGCCTGTCTCAAAATAAATAAATAACTTTTAGCTATAAAAATAGCTAACTTAAATGTTAAAACACAAGGTGCTTTAAATTGTTTCATTCACTTATGTATTAAATGTGAAAACTGTCATATCCACATGTAAACACATACAGCAAAGGCTGGATATTTGTCCTTTTTCTGTACTAAAACAAACTCAGGACCTTGCGTTTGCCAGGCAGGTGATGTACCTCTGAGCTATATCCCCAGCATGATATTTGCATTCTGAAAATGAAACAAGATGAGTAGACCAAATGGGATGCTCACAGAAACATGAGCTGAGAGGCATAGGGAGAAGGCGTTCTAGGAAATGAAGAATAGGACCATCCTAGGAAGTGAAGAATAGGGCCAGCCAAATAGCTCAGCACATTAAAGTGTTTGCAAGCAGGAACAGGGGCCTGGGGGGTTCGATCCTTGGGCCTGTAGTGCTGGCCCCGCCCCTGGACCATGCTGAGATGACAATTGAGACTGGGCATGGTAGTGTGACTGTAATCCCAGCTCTTGGGAGGCTGTAAACAGGAGGATCACTATGAGTCTGATCTAGTAGTGGGATCCTCAATACCCTGTAGACTCTTCCCTAAAATACAGAAAAAAAAGAATAGGTGAATTAGGGAGTGGATCCAGGTCACCAGTCACCTGAGATTGTTTCCTAACCCATTTCACCATAATGACCACTACTGTGATGGAAATTCACATGGCAGAGAGAAGACGGGGAGGGAGGAAGTAAGAGGGAGACCCTGAACTGGAGATCGGCCATCGTCAGCCAAGGAAAAGCCACTTGCAGGAGAGAAGAAACAGGGCTGTCAGAGAACACGAAAGGCTCCAGACGTGGGAGCCAACTAGCTGGCAAGACTCGTGGGACACGCCTGAGTGACTAGGAAGCTGTGCCCAGCCTTCTATGTTTCTCTGGCATGGCTGAAATGCCTGCTGTTTCTTCTACAATGTCGTGAGAAACACAAAGGCATTTTCCTACACACAAAATAAGCCCTATCTCCTCACATTTCCCAATCTTCATATTCTACTGACCCCATCAGTCAGAGTTCTGCTGTTGATCGATGATGTATAGTGCGCCTAAGGAGAGTCACATGGAGAGAAAACATTCTCTCAGGCTTTCACAGAGAGCAAATTGGTCAAGCAATGGCCATTACTCACACGTGGCTGACACTGACAAAGGATCTACAAAATGCGGTACAGGGCTACAGGATAAATCCTGAGGGTACTTGACTGACCTTATCAGATACAAAAGTTACATTTCTTGTTATATATAGGTCTTGCTTTATCTTGGCCTTAACCCCCCAGCAGAAAAGTATAAAAACGAGATGTATAAAGTCATATTAATATGCAGAGCTGTGAAAGGCTCAAGTCACCAACTTCTGTGGATAACCCACTACTACAATTGTGGACTGCTGGGCTGTGTTGGATTGTTTTGCTGAATTCATGCACCTATAGTATTTAGATGCCAATGAAATACCCATCTCTGACAGGACTAAACAAAAAAAGGAGATACAAAGGAAGGACCATTTTGTATCTGTATATACAGAAAAGTTAGGATGGATATACAGCTACTTTCGCTTAATTCAATGAGAAGAAAGATTTGTACTAATAGTGTTTGGAGAGGATATCCTGTCTGCTTCTTGTACTATGGATAACCACTAAGAAGTTAACAATGTACAATGTATTAATTATTGAAACTGTCTCATTGTTATTTCTCAATAAATTTTTTTTAAAAAAAAGAGTTCTGCTGAGAGGTGTTTCTTACGGAATAAACTCATCTCACTCTATAGCCAAGGCTCCCACATAGGTAGCCTTGGAAGCCACCCACTTACTTTAACTATGCCAAGTGACCTTTCATGTTAATATCCTGTTATCATACCCAGCAAACATGAAAGAAAACCCCAGGCTTCAAAGTAAGTTATAATGCCCAATTTCTTTCTTTCTTTCTTTCTTTCTTTCTTTCTTTCTTTCTTTCTTTCTTTTTTTTTTTTTTTTTTTTCGGAACCGGAGATTGAACTCAAGCCCTTGTGCTTGTCAGGGAAGCACTTATTCTACTGAGCCATCTCCCCAGCACCATAATGCCCAATTTCAAATTGGGATATGTGATAGCTAATCTTAATCTGACTGAATTGAAAAGCTTAGAGAGGTGAAGGATTAGCCAATAATGGGTTCTTAATCTGAATGGGCTACTAAGAGGTGTGGGCTAGAAAATCACTGGGGATCTATCTCTGCAGTTGTTTTTTCTTCTTGGGCATTCCCTTGTTCTCTCTAGTTCTTTGCTTCCTGGCTGCCATGGGTGAGCAGCTTTGCTTGACTACTCCTTTCTGCCATAAGACTCTGCCTCACCTCAGGCCCACAGCAATGAACTGAAACTTCTGAAACTGTGACAGAAAATAAATCTTTCCCCCTTTAAGTTATTTTTATCAGGTACTTTGTCATAGTGATGAAAAGCTAATTAACACAGGAAATAGGAGAAGGCTTTAGAAGGGCATAATGGTACACATCTGTAGTCTTGGCTATGAACTTTTAGAGTAATGTCTATGAAAAACAGAGCCAAGCTTCTCCAATCTTTCATCTGCTTCCCCAGACTTTGGCTCCCCAAAACTGGAAGGTGTCCCACCTGGATCTACAGCCTGAAACAGGCAGCCCTGGGTCATATGTGTTCCTCAACTAAGATGAAAAAGACATTCTACCCCCTCTCCTCAGGTATCCTAGGTACTAGAACATCAGGCTCAACCAGCACTTTCAGTGGCATAACCTCAGTTTCATGGTGCTTCAGCTTGTGTCTAGATGTCCCTCCAAAGCTTCATGTAGTCACAGGTGGGATTTTTCAGAGGTGGGCAGATCTAGTTTGTAATGCCAGGATTAAATATCTGATGTTAGGATTAAAGATATGTGAATACTAAATTAGTTCACTGATTGGTTTGGCATAGCTCTGGATGTGGATGATGGGAAAGCTCTACCCTGGGTGTGGGTGGCACCATCTGATGGTAGTCAGGATGTATGTAAAGGGACAAAAAAACTGCATGCCAGTTGCTGTTTCTTCACTACTTCACTGCTTTGCTGCCTTCTGCCTGCTGTGAACTGTTTCTCCTTAGCAATGCTGCTCTGCCATCCCACACTGCCTTGGAGCCACCTGATTGTGGACTAAAACCTCTCCAAACTGCGAGCTATTCTTCCTTTAACTTTGGATGTCAGGTATTTGGATATCAGCAACAATAACATTAACTAAGACACATGAGAACTTAGCCAAATCACAAGCAAGCTGGCATCTCTGCATTTTCAAGGTCACTTTAGGAGTTTCAACATCCAAGGGCTCACACTGTCCACAGTCCCTTTAGGATTCCACAAGCAGATCTTCCTGGGAACAATAAGCTCAAGGTCTGGCCCACTACAGAAGTGCTTGGAGATGAAATGTCTGCCCTACTCTGACCAAACAAGAGCCCCTTACCCAGGGGAACTCTAAATACCCTTCCTTGCCTTCCAAAGTTACAGGTTCTGGTCTATTTCTCTTCCTCTTGGAACCTAATGGTAAATCAGAATATGAGGTTCTTTTTGACAGATGTTTGGCACAGCTCTGGATGTGGATGATGGGAAAGCCTACCCTGGGTGTGGGTATAACAGTGTAACAGTAGCCTACTAGTGTGGAAGTCCAAGCCTATGAATCCAAGATCCAGGTAGGCGAGGCTTGATCTAACTTCAACTCCAGTATCCCTATCTGCAAAATATGAGAAATGATTCAATGCTGGCAGGATTCCAGGGTCAGGCACATGCAGGACTCTGCCAATTCTGGTTCCCACTCAACCCAGTGGAAACTCAGTGGAAATAATGTAAAGCTTCTGCATAAACATAAGCTAGGTATATCCAGGCTCTGCTCCTTAAGTCCTCCTTCCCAGCTAGTTCTGCTCTAGTGCACAGTGGGACCTTGATTTTTCTGCTCATATCTGCAAGCACCTACAGACAAGGGGATCATGGGGAGGCTACAGACAGAAACTTGTCTCAGGAATAGGTGAAAACCCTGTAAGGCATGAGGGAAGAGGATATTCCACAGATGAGACCATGAAGACCAGTATTCATTACATCCTGGCATATTTATACATTGAATTTTGACTATTCTATTCTTGGTTTACTCAGTATAAATTTTTTTTTTACTAAGCCTATGGGTATGGGTCAGTGGAAAAGCTTTTGCCTATCCTGCCTGAAGCCTGGGTCCTGCTCCAGAAGGCCAGGAAAGGCAGGCAAGAGGGAGTACAGGAATTCTCTGTGGCAGCAAAACATGCATTTGCAGTGACAGGCTGGACCCTACCATAGACCTCCAGAGTTTTCAGTATTCATCCCTCAGCAAAGGTATACCCAGCAAAGGTCTGAAGGGAACCACAGATGTTCCTTAGAGCTGACTTTTTTTTTTTTTTTT